>NW_027071903.1:34936739-35582951 GCF_038088225.1 Cyrtonyx montezumae | reverse complement strand
ATGGGTGCTGTGCTCAGCCCTGCACTGCTGCAGGGGAACGTTCAGCTGGGGACAAAGCCAGAAAGCTGAGAGGGAGAGGGATCGGATCCTTCTGATGTCTATTTACATTGTAATGTGAAAACACTCTCCGCTGTCAGTTCTGTGGAGTGCCGTGAGACCAAACGACCACACATGCTCACACACACATCCCTCGAAAGCTTCCTGTCTCATGGGGCCTGGGATGCTTGGGACAAGCTGGGGAGCAGGGGACATCAGAATGCAGTGTCCAGCTCACCCTGGGGCTGGTGGCTACAGCCACAGCTACGATGCTCTGCCCCCACCAAGTACCCTCTGAAGTGCTCCCTGAGGTGCTCTCTGTAACGCTCCTGAAATAACCCCCCCTCCAGAGGTCTGGCCAGGCTGCAGGCCAGCCATCTGACACTCCGATTTCTCTAAAGATCCTTTGTCTCAACCAACCTGGCAGCCCAGGAACACCCGGCACAGTAATAGGACACCGAGCTGAGGAAAGTGCTGATAAAGAGCGGGCTCGGTGGGGGCCACCGAGAGTTACAACCTCAGCAGATGCTGCTGGCTCTTTTTCTCTCCAAGCACTACTGAAACCAAAGACCCAGGAATTTCTAAGGCAAATGCTAGCAGTGTGCTCAGATGTTGCAGTGATGGGGAATGCGGCCCAGAGCACGTGCAGTTCTTGCCACCAACTCCTTCTCAAACATCTGCTGTGATGCGTGGTGCGGCATGAGGACAGGGGTCCCTTTGGCTCCCTGCACCACAACATCCCGCTGCCTACCAAGAGGAGATCAGGGATGATGGAAGAAGCAGCAGTGACCGGCGGGCCGTGCCCTGCAGCACAGGGGTGCTGTGCCAGACTCACCAGTGCCACACGTGGCAGTGCACGTGGTCCAGGAGCCGAAGCGCCAGAGGAACTCGGCCTGCTCGACCTCGTTCTCGCTGTCAGCTGGCCGCTGGATGGTGTACTGGTAGCGCACGCCGGGGTTGGTTTCCTGGAACAACAGCTGTGGGAGACAACAGGCAGAGAGAGACACGGTCAGTGCAGTGTCTGACTGCTGCTGCAGGGGTTTTCAAGGATAGGAACCCTCAGCGCAGCCATGCAGGTGTCCCTCTGTTCAGCTCTGTACCAGTGCAGGGTTGGTCTCCTCTCTGTTGGCCAGGGACAGCGATGTTCTGGTTGCTGCTAACAGCAGCACATGAACATTCCAGAAAATGTACTTAGCATGTGGTCAAAGTGTGTAAGAGAAGAGGAAGTGCCCCAGTTGACACCAATGAGAGTACTGGGCTTGTGGAAACGTTAGGTAATCATAAAAAGTAGCAGCAAGAGAACCGCGGCTTCAGTTTTATGTCTCTGCCAAAGAGCCTGGAAGGATCCTCCTGTTAATCCTCTCTGGTCCCACTGCCAAATGCAGCTGCATCCAAAGACCTCCTCAAGGCTCAGCATAGCTCGGCCCTTCCCTGTGAACGGCCCTGCTGTTGTCTGCCCCAGCAGAGCTCAGCGAGGAACATTTGCATGCCACCACTGAGCCCACCGTGGCACATGGTGCACCAACACCTTTTCCCTGCGAGGACTGCACCACTGCTTGCTGCCACCATGCTGCAGCAGCCCTCAGCACAGCTTGAGATGGTGGGTACCCAGCCCAGCCCCTGTTCACATCTCCAGTCTGCTGCCAGGTCAGTGATTTGACCATGCCAGGGCTGCAGACGGGTATGCACCACGCACAGCACAGCATGCAGAGTGGCTGGGGGTCACACCCCCTTCTTGGTGCAGCACCCCAAGTGCTGTGCTGTGGGAAGGGCTGGAGGCAACAGTGAAGAACCCAACAGGCAGCAAACACTCGATGGCTGGCTGGTAACAGGCACTGGGAAGAATGTCATTAATCTCTCCCCACTTGAAATGTGGCTCTCACTGCTCTCCAAACGAACGTGGCTGCTCCTACAGTTAATGCAACCCCTGCCCAAAGTGCCTCCAGCAGCAGTCAGCACTCACAAAAGGCTGTGAGTTTAAATGTGTTTTTTTTAGCCTAAGTGCTCCCATTATTGCCAAAGCTCTGTTGTTCTTGGAGCTTTGGCAGGAGCAAGGGCATCTTTCCAAAACCTCTTCATGAATATTGAAACATCTCTGTCAAGAGGTTTTAATTAGGTTACGAATCCCAGAAAGCGTCCCGGCAATTTGCTGGTGCTGAACGTGCCAGTGTTCATACTAGCAGAGTAAAGCAACGCTTGGAAACAGAAACACAAATGCAAAAGGCAAAGTCTTCCAGCCATGCCTGGCTGCACAGCGAGCCAGGGACTGCAGGGTCACACCTCCAGGGCCATCCCTGCCTCTGCCTAAGGAAGCCACTGACAAGGAGAATAAGCCACGAACCTGGCTCTGCAGAGCATGAGCCCCAGGCTCCCAGCATCCCAGCATCCCAGCTTTGCAAGCCCTGGCTGCAGCACGCAGTGGGAACCCCTTATTTCCCCCTGCTGCTGCACTAATTAAGGCAGCGCACTCATGAGAGATCTCTTCCTTCATTTATCAGAAGGTGGTTAAAAGGGAAAAAACAAGGTTAAACCACGATCACGAAGCAAACCTCCAGGGTTGAAGCATTACTCATTCCTTTGTCCTGTTCAGTCTGGTTTCAAGAAGGCATTTTCTTCACACTGTACACTGTATAACCCTCCCCAGGCAACTCTTCAGTGGAAATAAGGCAAAAATTAAAAGAATTGGATTTGTTTCAAAATAGACAATGTTAAGCTAAGCACCAGAGCTGCTGCTGCTTTAGCCAAGTTGGGGGGCAGCACCTGGCTTTTGTTACAAGTGTTCCCAGAACACACCCTGTGTGAACTGGGAACAGAAATTCCCACATAGATGAAAAGTGTAAAGTTTGAAAAATCTTGGTTTTTTTTTTCAGAAGGTTTCAAAAGTTCCTCTTGGATTTTACCTTTTCCCTCCAGTGCTTTTGTGAGGAAGCAGAGCCTGACCTGCAACAACCATGAAGGCATCACTCAGGCTTTGGACCTGCCTGTGCACCCCTCAAGGAGTGTGAGACCTTACCCAGATCCCAGCTGGTCCATGGGGGCCCAGTGCTGGCAGCAATGTGACAGCTCCCAGTGCCTTCCAGTAACACCAGAGCCCACTCGGACTCATGGGCTGCCCCAGCCCTGCCAGAAACACCATGGGCTCTTCTCTTGCTCTAGATAAGATATAGAAAAGGCTCCGGAAACCAGCTACTTCTTTTTATACTCTTTCCTCTGTAAATATTTTGAGGAATGCTGCAAGCTGGATGAGGCTCAGCTGGAAGCAGCAGGCTCACCCCAAGTTCAGAAATGTGCTCCTTGGGCCAGCAGCACACATTTGGCTGACTAAGATGGAGAAACACACTCAGGGAGGAGACACCCAGCCTCATCCTGTGGAACAGCCATGAAATCACATCAGCACCACAAGGGAAGGCTGCAGAGCTACTGACTCTTCCCCCCATCCTTTCCAGCTGCAAACCCTGACTGCCCAGAACCCAGAGCATACCTGGATCCACACAGGCTCCACAGTGGGCCCTGGAGAGGTGAGGTTCTCCCAGTTTCCTGTCCTCTCATAGGTGAAAGTGGTTCCTGCCACCCTGTAATCCCCGTTCCACTGGATGGTCCAGCCACCATTCAGGAAATATTTCTCTGGGTCCTCGCTCCTCAGTGCCAGAAAATTTCCAGCTTCTGCAACTTCTTCAATACGGATCTCTCGGGCTCCAATGGGGATAATCCCAATATCAACATAACCTGAGAATGCAAACAAGCATTTGCTCCAGGGGAGTCAAGGACATGGAGACAGTGCCACAGACATTTGTTTTGAGATCATTAGACACAAATAAAAGTAAGGGAATGTTTTTCTTCGAAGAGGCAAGAAGTGGAAAGACAACTCCTCATCGCCCCGTGCTATTTCTCAGACCTTCTAGAAATCAGCAAGTCTGGATTAATGAAGGACTGCAAATGAGCAGCATGAGTGAGCCTGGCTCTTAGTGACACTCTACCTGAACATAGAAATGAAGCCCCTTGTCCCCTGGTTTCCTGCACAGCACTTTCCACTGGAGCAGCAATGGCAGTTGCAGAGCCATCTCCCTTCTCTGAGTGCTGCCTTCCATGAAGTCCCTGCAGCTATGGGGTCTTGTCTGCAAACCAGCCCTTCACCCTGCTCTGCTGATCAAGGGAAAAATGAGCCCTGCAGACTAGGGCAGGTTGTTTTAAGGAAGCCATTTAAAACAACATCCCATTTTTCTCCTCCCCAGAGGCTGGGAGCTGAACAGTGGCCCTACGCCTGCTCTGCTCACCCCACCACTTTGCAGCTAAACGTTTGGTCCCTGGGGAGGCTGCAGCTACTGAAAGCCAGAAGCATGCTGCTCATCTTTCTCCCTTAGGTGTGTCTTTCTTTAAGGATAGTGCCACGTGTCCTTACCCAGCCCCTCGCTGTCCTCGAATGTCTTCTTGACAGTGTGGCAGGTGGAGCCGTCCCCGTGGCAGACACCGCACCGATCTTCCACTGCGTTGGAGTCGATCTCATAGTCACAGCCCACATTCTGCAACACAGCCCCATCAGCTTTGGCCCCGCACCTGCATGCACTTAAACCCACCCAGGGTTTCACTGTGACACCAGGAGTCAAAAGTGGAAAACAACCACAGTGATGAGGACCAGCCTCAGTGGACAGATGCTGCTCCTAAATGGCAATAAGTACCACGGGATGGGGAGTGGAGTGAGCTGGAGTCTTTTTGCAGGATGGATGGTGATGCACTCAGGTCAGCTGTTAATACAGGTTTCTTGCTACAGTGTCTGCCTGCAGCCCTGCCATCCTGTTTGTACCGCTATGAAATATCAGATCCACATCTTGCTGCCACCTTTCCCTGCCTTGCTCTGCAGCCTATGCCTAGCCAGGCATGAAGCTTGGTTCCTGGCCCTGCCAGTCCTGTTGCAAACACTTCCCCAAAACCTTTCCTAAATCCTGCTGGAGCTCTCCACACTTCAGGCCCAGGCTGCTGCCAAATCGCTTGACCAAACTGAGATTCCATCTGACACTGTACAATAAAAGCTGCAGCCAGCTCCCCAGAGGTCCCACCAGGTCCTGTGCCAATGAGGAGCCTTCAGTCTGAACTCCAGCAGGATGTATCCAAGGAGCCATTTGCATATACATGCTAGAAAAGGAGCACAATTTTTGCTACTGCAGTGTTTTGTAGTGAGCCAGGCTTAATTCTGGTGATGGAGCCAGCAGCAGGCTTGCAGCCGGTGAGTATTTCATGCGTGCATTTAGCTTTGAGTGAATGTGCTGTCAACTGCAGAGAACTACTGAATCTCACTCTTTTCTCCGTGCCAAGTAAAAATCATGACCCCTGAGCTCCCTGTGCCTGTGCATTTGTGTGCTGCAGCCTTTGAAGTGACTTATAGCCTATGAAAGGAGGAAACAGGACCTTCTCAGAGCCTCCTGCTCTGCAGAGCAATTGCCACTGGTCTCTGGCTGGTGCTGCTAGCAGCACAGCCAAGTAGAGGAGGAAACATCCATGAATGGTTCTTATGTAAGAGGATGCAAGGAAACTTGCTTACTGATTATTTCTTGCTGCTGATCTCTGTGCTGCCCTCAGGAGCCCCTGGACAAAGCATTCTGCTTCCTGGTCCTTCTGGCTCCTTGCAGGAAAGATGCTCTCCCTGGCCCACAGCTATTTTATACAGAGCTTCCATGAAATAAGAAAATCCCAGGAGAAAAAAACAAACCCCAAGAACGGGAGAGACTGCTGGGGCTGGGGAGACATGTCCACTGCAGCAGGCTGTGGGTCAGCATCTGCCAGCACTGCAGGGCTGGGATGGGTGTCCTCTCCACCTTCCCTTTCTACCTCCACAGCCTTACTTTCAAGTGAAACTGCTCTTCCTGTACCTAGGGCTGCCCCCCCTCTGAGGGCCGTACCTTGCAGATGCCATTGATGCACATGTCCCGGCTGGAGTTCATTTCATAGCACGGGGTCCCATCGATGACAGCATCCCTCAGCTTCTCTGCGAAGTATTCGTCCTCGGGCCGGCAGTGCAGCTCGCAGGGGTTAACTGGGAAGCCGAAGAGACAGAAACTGAACCCAGGGAGCTGGGGTGTGCAGGCCTCCATTCTCCTGCTTTCTGCAGCAGTGTTGCCCTGGGCTCACACCGACAGGGATCACCTTCTTTCCATGTAACCACCTCCGACAACATAAATTAATCCTGCAAACCCAGCCATAATTTAAAATACGGCATAAATACACTGCAAGTGTGGCAGAAAGGGAAGGCAAAACTTCTACAGGCAGCTCCAGCAAGATCAAGCCATTGCAAGAATCTGTCTCAGGCTCTCCGTTAGGGCTGCAGGAGGAGCCTGGCAGCAGGCTGTGCACACTCACTGTTGTTGGGCACCGGTGTCCACTTGTAGAGCTTGCCCTTGTAGAGCATGGGGTTGAACTGGCTGCACTGGACCTGGCGGAACGATGGCTTGTTGGGAGGACACGGCTTGACATTGCAGATCCGGAATCGCTTCCGTTCTCCCAGGCAGTACCTGCCCCCATACTTTGGCCTGTTTGAAGGAGGGAAAAGAGGAAATAAACACAAAGAGCAAAGGAGGGGAAACTCCCTTATAATAATAATAAACCCTAACCTACAGAGCAAGCTTCTGAAATGCACAGAAAGCATTATTCATGGCCTTGCTCTTCAGTTCCCTCCTGGATGGAGGACACATGCTCTGCACAAAGGCCTTGGCCACTGCAGCAAAGGTATGGCTGCAATGCACAACAAAGATACGGCGACAGCAGCTCCCCAGCTGGTGGAGGATGACAGAATTCCAAGTATAGCTGCCTTTGGTCCAGCTGCTGTATGTTGTTTTCCATTTCACTTCTCCTGGACAAGGAGAGGTGCCTAGAGACACATGAAGCAGCCATTTTTGTACATCTCTTGTGAAGATGCTGGAGGTCCACAGCTACCTTTCAGCATCTTCTCCCTCCTGACAGTCCTTCCTTAATGCTGCAAACATGGCCAACTCCATAGGCCTGGTTTACGAAGCTATAAAAACTGCCGTGACCAGTAGTGTTCGTGTTCAAAGTTCTTCTGCTGCTGGACACTCCTACATGTTGGGGAATGGACCAAGCACTGCTCCCACTCCTCTTGCCCACAGTGTGAAGGCAACCACTGCTATGGGACACGAAACAGGCTGGACCCTCCCCCATGAGCTTAAAACATCACTTTTAACTCTAGAAGTTACATGACTTGGAAGGCAGTGCTTAGCTACCTCAGCTGCTTTTATCTCTGCGAAAGCACCACTGGGAAGTGTCCCTTACGTACAAGAACCAGCTTTTTACTATCAGACTTGGTTTTTCTCCTGAGCAAGATGTAGCTGTGCTAGCACCTATGAGACTTTTGTTGTGGGGATGCTCTGATGGTGCTTCCCAAACACACCTCCCATTGACCTTCCAGACGTCCTCTCCCTTTCTCTACTACCTCCCAACTAACCTCAGCCTCACTCTGGAAGAAGTCCAACTCAGACTTTGACTTTTTCAGTGATCTGAGCAGGGACAGCCAGGCTGAATGGCCCAAATGGTGAGTGGCCATGGTTCCAGGACTTCTCCATCGAAAACTTCTCCATCCAGGACAACCTCCCCTGGCCCACTTGGTTTTGCTTTCTGTGCTGGATGACCTCAGAACTACTTTACAGCATAATGCAACCTGGCAAGAACTCTGGGTCTGGTGGATAGGAACTCTTGCCCAGAATGAAGAAGTCTCCTGAGGCATCTCTTGAGAAGAAACACATTTCTTCAGGCGTTAGATTTTTCATGCTGGTGATTCTTAAAGGTCAGAAACAGCCAGAAACACTGTATACACAAGGTGATAAATACTTACTTATTTTGGAAAGTAGTTCTAAAAATAAATCATTCTTTCCAACATTTTTAAAGTGAGAGGGACTTAAAATGCAACAACAGACTTTTCTCAGATGCCTACAGGCTCTCAAGATAACTGCCACTGGTTCCTGACACTTGCTGTTTCACCAGGTTGGTTTGGTCACGTGCAATTTCTGCATCCCACATCTTTGTGACCTTATGAAAATTACTTTCTCCTGGATTAGTTAAGAGTGGCACAACTTCTGGAAAGGAGTAAAATTAATTATTATTTTACAGTTGTGTTTACATACCTTTCCCTTAGGAAACGCCTGCGGGAGGAAGGAATACCCACTGCACACATTTGTTCACTTCATCCAAAAGGCAAAGCTGAAGATTTACCTACCGTGGCCAAAGCAAACAACTGCCCAGGGAAATTCTGCTGCTTTTACAATGTTTGCTCTCCTACATGCCTGCAGCTGTGTTTGGAACACTCCATAAACTACAATTGCACTTCTGTCACAAAACTCATGTCAAACACAAACCTAGCTCTTGACCTAGGACTGAGATTACACAGCTATTCTTTAAACAGTTCAATAGTATATGTTAAAAACAATGCACCCAAAGAAGTTAGGCAGAAAGAACATCTGGGCTCATTAGAGAAATTCCCTCCTAGCTTTCAGATCTTCTTAAGCCATTGAAAAATGACTGCCACTGGAAAATTGCTCACAAAGCCCTTTTCTCTCCCTGTTACAAGACACTGTGACACTCAGGCTTATTGGTGGCCTTTGTGTGAATCCAATACAATAGGGATTGGGTAAGGAGGGAGGCATCTGGGAACAGATGGGTCAGCACAGTGGTCATGGCATGGATAACGCTGCTTCTTGGTTGGCCCTTGGGCTGGGGAGCAGTGAGCGTCCCCCACCACTGCAGCTCATTCAGTTTGCTCAAAAATCACCCACAGGGAGAAAACAGTTGATAAGAAGCAGTGGAAGTTTTCAAAATGAGAGTGATTCAGGACCACAGAAAGCCTATTTTTCTTTTTGGTCATTAAAAGACACCAGATATGTTTAACAGCTACAAGCCTTTACCCTTTGTTGGAATCACATTCCAGTGCTCTCTGCCTGGTGCAGGAGCAGTTGTGCGTGAAAGCAGAGCCCCTCCAGGGCCTGCCATCACCCAGATGGTGGGATAACCCCATGAAATGAATCGTCTGTGGTGTTTCAAAGGCACGCTGTTCAGAAAGAGAACCGCATAATGGCACTGCTCCTCTGCTGTCCAGTGCAGACACAGGTAGGACCAGACCAGCCAGGCAACGGCCCCTGCTTCAGGGGACCGTTAGGAAGCCTTGGGCTCCTCTCCTGCACAGATGAGCTGAACAAACCCAGGAAAGCACACACACACTTACGTGGGGCTGCTACACTGCCTCTCGGCGCTCTGCACGCCTGCACCGCAGCTCCGTGAGCAGGCAGCCCACGAGCTCCAGGGCCCCCAGCTGCCATCGATGGCATCAGGACGGTAACCCACGGGAACGCACTCGCCGTTGAAGCACCACTGCAAAGGGACAGGTTAGAAGAAGAGAAGCCAAGATAATGATGCACTAATAAACCTGTACTTGGAGAGCTCGACCCTGGGGGAGCACTGAAGTCCAGCACTCATACTGTCTTGTGCAAAGCCATGCTACACTCACTCTGGGGAGCCTGGAGGTCTCGATGAGCTGAGCTTCGATGGAGCTAAGTTCACCTCTGTGCAATGAGAAATTCAGGGATATAGGGCTGTTTGGATTTGTGTGAGGGAACAGCCCCCTGGATGTGACCCTGCAAGCCTTGTGCTTCCATTCAAACTGCAGGTTTCATCTTTCTAGGGACACCATGCCAGCAGCATTTGGCTGGAGTAAGGGCATCAAGGTGATCCGTGTTCATGTGCTGGAGTCTGCAAAATTCCAGGTTTTGCACTTTTCTGGCAAAAAAAACATCTCTTGCATATAGGACAAAAAATCCCTACGTGTGCGAATGAGACTGTTCCCTCTCACCTTGTTCTCTCCACATGTTGTCCCATCAACAGCAGCATCCAGCTTGGAGTGGCATGTGGTCCCCACCGTGCACCACAGCGTGTTGCAGACACTCTGCAGAAAAAAAACATTTACACAGGACGTGGTTGCTGCAGGAGCCAACCCACTGGTAGAGGTTTTACTCACAGGGAGAGGATCGTCCCATGCAAAGCCCCCACCCCCAAAAAACCCCCTCAGAGTTGTATGAGTCCATGCTATGTTGGGAGGGGGACCCTGGCTTACATCCATGTCGTCACAGAAGGTGGAGTAGGCACCATACTGCAGGCGGCACTGGTGGCTCACATCATAGAGGACCCCCGGGGGCACCAGGGGGAAGTCCAGCACCTCCCGAGCAGGGGGGTCATCCAGGCACAGCCCCCAGCCCCGGCTGAAAGAGAGGTGTCAGGGCAGAGTCACTGCCTGGCTGGTGCAGGTAGGTTTCATGCACCACTCCAGCAGCTGCTAGCAAAGGAACCAAACATCTCATCAGTGTCTCGTCCCAAAATCCTGACATTCATTCTACAGCTGGAATGACCATGGCTCTCCAATAAACCCTGCATCTGCTCCAGCACGTGGGTCTCTACCCGCCCTTATCCAATTTCTGAGTCAGGTGATCTGGTGTCTGCAACTGCAGCCCACCTATCCCCAACACACCCCGACACTCCAACATGTCCTGGCACTCCATGACAAAAACCAGAATTGTTGCTCTGCCTGGGACTAATCCCCTGGATTTTAGTGTTGCAACCAAGTCATCAGCAAAGTCTTCAGCCCAGGGTCCAGTCCTCAGTTTCACTACTCAAGGTGAAGGGTTTCACTGAACGAACATTGCACTGCTGAGAAGCAGATGTTGTCCTTGTGTTCATATACCAGGCCAAGCCCAAAACATCCCTGCAGACGCTCCAGCTCTAGTGTCAATGCCCTGCTAATAAAAACAAAGTGGACTGTCAGCAGCAAAACTCACTCACTCTCATATCTGCTGCTACAAACAGTGCTCAGACTGTGCTGGACAGTGTGCTTTTAGAAAGAGATATTAAAACTGAGCGTGAAGCTCTGCCAAGACGGCCCGTGGCCTGCTGCCAGGCTGCTGGGAAGCCAAGATGGATGATCCTGGCTGGCTTGCTCTGCTGTGAGTGGTTTTGCTATGATACTTCCCAAACACACAAGAAATTGTCACTAGCTTAGCTTACAGTGTTGATTTAAACTAACGTGTTTCCAGCAAAGCAAAGTCTCCAGTGTGGGTTTCTGAACAGATTAGATTACTGCAGCTTGTCGTGGTTGGGAACAGGTCTAAATTAATGTGAAACAGGACTTCTTTCTAATGCAAGCTAGCAGCACAGCCCAGCTCAGGAGCAGCAATGAACAGGACTGGGAGTCACAGTGAGCACCTGCTTTGTGGGGTGCTGGCAGGGCTGCAGGGCAACGTCTGCCACAACAGCCACCCACTGCCCCTCTCACATCCTGCATTGCAGAGCTTCACTTCGGGCAACTGCCAGCCCCTAGCTTGGCTGGAAACAGCCCAGTGGGAACACAGCTCCTTTATATACCACATACATCGTTTTCATAAGCAACTTCCCCACTGAAAAAAATCAGTAAACATGCTGCTTTCAGCAGCCCATGTGCTGGAAAGTCTCTCTTTCCAAGACCACTAACAGTGAGAGCATCCTGCCTCCCCTCCAACCCACTGGAGAGAAGGATTGCTGTGGGTGATTCAGGCCTGAGCTGGACTGAATTAGGTGTGAATTATGCAGCTGGACGCAGTACCATGTCCAGCCTCAAGCTATAAACCTGTTTCAGGCATACAGCAAAGTCACTGCACTGCACCTCCAGAAGTTTTTCTTTACACACTGAAGGAAGATGCTTAAGAAGCATATGTTCTCTAAAATTAGAAATGATTACATCTTTACTGGGAAAGTCAAAGCTTAAGCACTGGACTCCTGCTCTAGCTGCATGAATGAAACTGCTACTTCTTTGTATTAATCCACAATCATCTAATCTGGCAACAGCATATGGGGGACTAACACCACCCCAAAAATGCCCCAAGCCCTCCATGCCCCCTGTTCTGCTGAAGACACTTTTTGTCTTGCCTCAGTTCACAGGAGATCTCTGCAGTCCTTGTATGGGGATGGTTCAGGTTTCTACAGTTATGTTCAAAATCTATTTCTTCATTAACCATTTTACAGCTGTCCTACAGGCATCTTCAACTGGCTTCCAGATTTTGGCAAAAAACTTAACTAAGCCAGCAAGAATTGGCATGAGTTTAATCTGGCTTTGAAGGGATATACAGTGACCCACACGACAGTAAAAAATCCACAGGGGTCTGCTCTGCATTTTCCTATTTCAGCCTGTTCATTAAAGAGCTGGATGATGGAATAGATGGTATGGTGATTAAATCCCCATATGTGAGTAGGCTGGGAGGATCTGCAAATGCGCTTGCAAGTAGGATTAAAATTCCAAAAGCTCTTGCAGAACTGGAAGAAGGGTCCAAAAAGCCAGAACTGAATTCAATAAAAACAAAGGCGAGGATTTAAACTTGGGAGGAATCAGCTGCACAAACAGAGGAGCTGGAATGACTGGAGAAGAGCAGTGCTGTAGGAAGAGCTGGGTGCTAGCGGCTGAGCAGGGGCAGCAGTGGGTGCTGCACAGGCAGGCAAGCCAGGCTTCAGGTGCTGAGGGTCAGCTAGAAAGAGCCCATGGGAAGATGATGGAAGAAGACCTTCAGCTCTGCAAAAATAGGCTGAAAAACAACTTGTCTGGTCTAGAGAAGGAAAGACTGAAGGGAAACATGACAGTCAGCAGCTGTGAGATGAGGGCAGGCTTCTCCATGCCACTGCACATTCACAGTCCCTGCAGAGCATCATGAGATACCAGACCCCTTTTTAAACATTTATTCCACCAACTAGGCTTAAAAGAGCTCACATCCTGTTGATGGGTGCATAGAAAAGAAGTTGTACAGCTTCTTCCCACCCAAAGCTGCTGCCTTGAGGATCACAGAGCCCTGTGCAGGACCACAGCACTGAAGCTGTGCTACCATCAGGGACACAAATCATTTTCTGATGCTTAAAGGTTCAACAGCGTTCACTCTCTCTTGTAAAACAATAACCATAATCTGAGAGCGTTGTGTTTTGTTTTTTTTTAACACAAAGTCCGTTCCAAGCACATCTAGCAATCCCAGGTCAGCAGGGTCTCATTTTTTGGCTCATTCCTTTCCATTCTCCTGCCAACACTACTAAAATGCACTCATGTCTGTGCTCGCAGCAGGCCGCTCCTTCGCCTCTGGGATGTCACAGATGCTGAGGGATGCCTGCTGAACTCTGCTCCACTCCTGAAGGAAGAGCTGCCCCTTCTGGGAGTGGAGCAAAGAGATGAAAACGCCACTGGACAGGCAGCCAGATGGTCTGCTTCTTCCCTGCTGCAGTTAATGGCAGCCCAAGGTTACTGCCAGCAGGAAATGCTACATCTAAAAACAAAGGTTAAAAACAAAAGCCCAAGAGTTCTGTGGATGCAAGAAAGACTCATTCCACTGGAAGCCACAAGTCACCAATAATTCACCCTATCTGGAGCCAAGCCCACGTTTCAGGCTGCTGGCTGGGATTCAGAAATGGGAGCTCAGCACCAACCAGTCTTCCTGCCATGAAGCTCCTAGCCCCTTGCAAACACACTGGCTGCAGCCAGAGCTTTTCTGTTGTTGCTTCTTAAAGATGCTCTCACTGTTTCCTAATCTTCTCCAGGCAAGGAAGAAAAACATCCCTCCAGTGCTAGAGACTGGCTGACAAATGTAAGTTTTGGGCCATGTTCCTAAGAATTTAATAACAACAGACTGGAAAATCAGCCACGGGGCACTACAAATAAACAAAAGCATGAAAGAATTTGGCTTGGTCTCATCTCCTCACATGGTGCCTCCCATCCCTAGGCAAACATCACACATTTGCCCCAAGCACAGCCTTGCTGCTGGGATGAGTGGAAAGCAAGCTCATGCTCTCTAGGGTGCACTGAGAGGTACAAATCCCACGTGCTATGGAAAACTGCTCCTTCAGCTCAGCAGCCTGGACACAGTAACGTGCTTCCAGCTGCACACCCATCCATTGGGCTGGTGCAAACAATGTGCGGCTGACACTGGGGCAGAGAGGAGCACAGTCAGCTCCAGCATTCTGCTGCTGGGGTAACTTCTGCTTCAGAAATCCCACCAACTAAGTCAATGAAGACAACTGCTCTGGCTTTAATTACTCAAACAACAATCACTGTGCCACAGCACAGAGTTGCTTTTGCATTCAAATACTTATCCTTCTCAGCAAGGACCAAGCCAAGTGAGCAAGTTAGAAATACCATCAAGTGCCCTAGGGTTGAATTCTGGGACCAGAAAGCATCCTGCAGACCCCACAGCTCAAACCCAGCCCCTACCCATGGCAGCCAGCTCAGCTGTGAGCACTGATGCAAATGAATGAGAAGAAGAAGCAAGGACTTACTCGAGGAATCGTGTGATGTACTCCCGGCTGCAGCGGGACCAGGTGAGTGGGGACGTGTCATACAGGAGCTGTGGAGACATGATGAAAGGTCTTTTCCCAACTGGCTCACAGTCATTGCTGCTTCCATCATGCTGAATCCCAAAACTGTGTAAGAGCACAGTCCCACAAAGGAGAGGTGAGACACATGCCTGCCACAACCACGCAGCTTCTCTGCTTTCTGACACACTACACCAGACACTGCAAACATTTACAACTTCATGGAGATGCAACTTAACAGGGAGCACTTAGCTATCTGGGAAATCCCAGTGGGACCACAGATGCTGTCACAAGCTTTGCCACATATGTTATGGAACAGGAGAGCCAGGCATCATCTCAGTTTGCATCTTGTAAGAGCTCAAGTGGGATTCTGTTGCTTCACAATTAAGAGGATACCATGCCCCTGATGAGCGACCATGGCCAACAGTTGCACACAAGAGGCCACTTGGTAAGCTGGGGAAATACAGCTGTGCCCAGGACTCCGTCCAGACCCTGTACTGCAACACCTCAGGCAATGGGAACAGCCCCAGAAGCTTATGTCCCCATGCACTGGAGTAAATAAATGACTATTTGTCACTATTTTTAAGTGACAAAGCCAGTGGACTGTGCCTCATACAGAGAGCATGTGAGGCTAGCATTTAACCAACTAGATCTAGGAAATTAAAATATAATGTATAATTATTAGATGGAATTTTTCCTAACATACATACTTCATGCAGGAGTTTTACTTTAGCTCTCTTACTGGCAATTCAACCAAGAATAAAGTAATGAGAATACTGAACAAAGTCAGTTTAATTAAACTTACTGACAGACTTTTACCATACAAAGATATGGACTATGATGTTCAAATGATTTTCTCAAGTTTCAAGTTTCCACTTGAAATTGGAATCAGAAGAATTCTGTGACTGATGCTACACATAGACTCTATTTTAAAATCTCTCAATGAACAATCCTCTTGACAACTTTTAGTATCAGGAACATACACGTGTACATATACATGTAATATGTGAAGGGTTCCTTTGGTTAGGCAACCAAAAACCTAACCCTGAAATGAATTTCTCAGGGTGCATTCTCTGAGATTCAGGGAACTGCTCAGCAATGTCCTTCCAACTTTAATTTGTCCCTCATCAAGTCTTGGCTGAGCCATACAGAGGACAGAGGTCAGAGAGGAGAAGAAGGAAAACAGGGGTACCTGTGTCCAAGCTCGTGGGCCACGGTGAAAGCCAGGGGCAGCCCTGTGTCCTCATTGATGTTGCAGCTCCTGTGGGGCTGGCACATCCCCGCCACATGGGACAGACCCAGGGTCTCACAGGGTCTGTTCATTGCTGCACAGATGTCCTTCCTTGGGTGATTGAAAACAACACACACAGCAAAAAGGAGGTTGAAGACAGTAAGATCCAAACAGTGATGGGAAACTGAGTGTGGGCAGAGCACAATATCCACAGGGCCAGCCCAGGACAGCTGCCTCAGAGCAGGCCCCTACTGTGTCCTCGTCCCAGTCTAATGGGAAGCCTTTAAGCACAGCAAGTACTGGCCAAACAGAAGCAAGAATGGAGACATCCAAATGTCTAAATGTCTTTCCACACAGAAAGATTTATGACTCGTCCTTTCCCCTTTACTCTCTCAATATCCCCAGCTTATTAGAAAGTCTGATTAATGAGAATGGCAAACCAGACTGGCTATGTTTGTTCTATTGTATAAATAAAGTTGATGCTGGGAATAATTAAGAAATTAATACATTTCTTGGGGAAGTACATCCCAGTGGTGTTGTGGTCTAGGACAGGGGAGCTCCAGCCACCCAGGAAGAACCCTGCCACTGAAGTACATGGCCTTAAGTGCCTTATTTCTACTACAAAGCAAATGTTCTAAAGATGAAACTGTTGTGGGTTGTGAATCACTATGCAAACAACCACAATACTGCCAACATCCAAGCTGCTGCAGCATGAAACCATCAAACCACATTCTGACTGCAAGGTATATAAACTTGGCCAGAGTCAAGAATTCCACCCAGCTACACGGGAGGTGAGGAGCCTGCTCTGAGGCTCCTTTGCAAATCCCAGAATACATCTACAAGAGAAAATGGAGAGCTAATCCCTGTGTACATCTGCCACGAGGACACACCCATTCTAGGGTTTCCCAATAGGGCCACAGTGAAAATCTGGTTTGGAAATCTCAACTTCTGGTAAATTGAGAGCAGCTTCCAGGTTTAAAACTGAGGTCTGACATCAGTTCCAGCCACTAGGGCCAGGCCACTTTCAGATTTCATGTTACATATTGTATATGCAGACTTCCAGACAGGGCTGAGGTACAGAGAGTGAGATTTAAGCAGCTTCCACTAAAATATGCAACTAGCTGCCTGTGTCCCACCTTCCTGCAGCCACTGGAGGAGTTTCTAGCTGGTGGAGTAACACCTACAGCATAAATCAGGACACAATACCTTGTGAGCAGGACTGCAACATCATGATGCAACGGATGGGAATCTCCTTTCACATTGATGCTCTTCTGCCATTTGCAAAAGCTTTTCAAGGTGTTGTCTGCATGGTGGGAGATTTTCAGATCCTCCTGCCAACACAATTAAAAGTCAGCTGTCACTTTGTTACTGGATCTGTTTGTTTTTCAGGATGCAGTGGGGAGGATCTGATCTCTGACCCATCAGAGTAAGAGTAGGAGTTACTGCTCTGTATTTTCTAAGCTGTAGGCTAGGTGGGAATACAGTTCTTTTTTTCCATCAGTGATTCAACCAAACCATTAAGTCGTGACATCAGTGGTTAAGAAATGCTGCAGGAAAATACTCCATCCTGGCTGATGTGCTTTAGGGAAGGATGCAGCTGGGCAGCCAGACTGAGCACTGTCAGGCTCCCTGAGAGTGACTGCTGCAGCTGGGAAACACAAACAACCAGCAACTCACAGCCCCCGCCAGTGCTACTGGCAGGGAATGCTCCTGTGGGATGCACTGAGCTTCAGCTACACAGCCACCACTGGACCCTTCTTCCCCAGCACTGACTTGGAGCTATGCGGCTAAATTACATATTATAAGAATCATGATTCACAGCTCCTCTGACATACAACCCTCCTAACTTCACCAGACCTGCAGCCCATGCAGAAGACAAGGAAGTAAAGCATGGGAATCTGTATTAATCTTACACAATTCAGCCATAAAAACTGTGTACGAACGAGCTCACAGGCTTTCAAGGCCAGCTCTTTGTGTATCCCACTTGGGCTGCCAGGATGGAAGTGTGAGTCACTTTGTCTTCTTTTTACCTCTTCGTTCTCCAGCAGGATGAGTCGCACTATGGCAATGTTGATGGGGTTCCCAATGCTGGCATGGTGGAACAGCCCTGCCACCTGCAAAGCACGGAAGTCAATAAAGGCCAAAAGAAACATCTGGCACTATGACAGTTCTCCTGGTGAGTACATTTGCAAGGCAACATGAGCTTAAAGGGGAGCTACTGAAGGTTGTTGACAACATCTCAACATCTTGGGGAATTCCCAGAAGTAAAAGACAAGACCAGATGTAGACCTAGATTAAAGCATTCATAATACAATGGAAACTGATATAATCAACGTAGCATACTGAAACTCAACCAGAAATGCCGGGGGGACCACCTCCACTTTCACTCCCTAACAGATGTGTTAAACACCTCAAAGCCAGCACTCTCAGTGCCTTCACCAACACCAGGAAATCCAGGGATGTTACCTTGAGGTCTTCTATCCAATCCCACCCTCTCTTCTGGCCGTCAACCACACCTCCTCTGAAATGCAAACAGATGCCACCACAACAGCTGAACACCAAACAGACTTTATCAGCTCACACTGGCTTATCTGCTTGTTTTATGGCTTTAGCAAAACTTCCCTGGATTTCCAAGACCACCATGTTCTCTCCACACATGACCCTGGATGTGGCCCTGCTCAAGGTGGCCTGGCATGAGCAGAAGTTGGGCAAGGTCACTTCCAGGGGTCCCTTCCCACCTTAAACCAGTCAGATTCTGTGACTACAGGCTAAATTGAGAGTGGCACTCTGGATGTGTAAAGGTTAGTTCATTAACACATCTAGTACCACCTAGTTATGACTCAATGCCTCCAGGAAAGCCAGAGTTTAAGCAGCAGAATGAAAATCTGAGGAATTTCAATGCAATTATTACAGTTATCTTACAAAACCGCCTATAACTCTTACCACTAAATACTCCCATGGTTTAGCACCAGCAAAACAGCTCAGCTGCAGTCTGGACCTGTGCTCTATTCCTCCCCTCAGCTGCCCTCAGTGGCACCTTCCCAGGGAAGCCATTCTCACTTCTGTCATCCAGGTTAGTGCACTCAGCCATCACTGGCAGGCTGGCTGGCACCGGCTCTGCAGCATTTGGGGCTGAGATGAAATACACGATGGCAGCTGCCCTGCAGCACTCTCTTTGTGGGTGTCTCTTATTGGCACCGCCAGCACTGAGTTCAAGGGAGTCTGAGCCAGAACTCCCACATCTCTGCAGGTATTTTTCTGTGAGAATGCTTCCTTATCAAGCAGGGGCTGTGGGTGGCCCCAGCACAGGCTTCAGCTACACCTCCCCACCCAAGCTGCCAGCTTGACTAACTGAGGAGAGCAGTGGTGGTAACGCTGTGGCCATGGCAGCACCTGTCCCCTCTCATTCCTAAAGCAGTAGGTGCAGGAGGAGGAGTCCTGCCCTTGCAGTATCTACCTGGCAGGCCATGTTAACCACCCTCGGTGAGAAAGGGAAGGGAACAGCCCTTGATCCCCATGGGGAAGGTGAAACTGCTGTAGGCAGAGACGGCTGCTCCCATCTGCACCAAGACTTTGTCCCAGGGCTTGCTCACAGCAGTTCACCCTCCTGAAGCAGATGGAGGACTGAACAACACAGAAAGCAAATGTGAGGGTGGGAACAGCCTGTTTGGTAAGAGATTTGCTGAGGTCCCATCAGGAATGAGCTCTGGCAAGCCCAGTGGCACTTATGTCTCATAGCTGCATCTCCAGGGAACAGGCAGCTTTGCATCTGAGAAAATCAGGACTCACCATGTTCATCACAGTCAGCACGTACTTCTCGATGTTCTCACTCCCATGGTATTCTATCATCTTGGTGTCTGCCACCACTAGTGTTTCCACCCACTTCTCCTTGCTGATGGAACGCTGCTTTATTCTTCTCTTCCTGTGTTGTTTCTGTTCCCATCTTTCCCTCCGCTTCTCAGACTTCTCTAGGCTTTCCTGAGATTCTGAGGGATTAAAGGGAGAAAAAAAGACTCTTCTTTGGTAAAAAGTCTGCAGCATTAGCAAAATACCACCAAGACACCTTTTTTTTAAATAAAAAAAATTAAAGAATCTGTTGGTGTTGATCAGGAGGACTCACACCCATCAGACCCAAAACCTACTTGCATATTTGCTGTGCTACATGCTCAAAAAATTCACTGAGAGATGAAAACTGTGACTTCACGCTGTACAGCAGCATGCATGAGAAAGCAGAAACTCCTCTGAAATAAGTTACTGAGCTGAAACATGGTCTGAAATATTTTGTGAGTCTCCCAGAGCAGAGCACTTCCGTTTTATATCAACACATTAATTTACAGGCAAACATGGAGAGATGCTTGACTATGCACTGCAGAGAAACAACACCATTTGCTCAGCACTTTTGAGTATAATCAAACACTTCTATTTTGCTGGGAAAGACAGTTACCCAACAGAATAAACTCCATGCCCTGAAAACTGCATGTCCTGAGCCAAATCCCAAAGATCATGGCTGCCCTGGACAGGACTGAAACACCCACAGGGCTGCAGTGATTTCCCTGGCCACATGAAGACTGAACTCCAGGTTTCTGTGCTGCTCATCCCCAGAGAAACAAGATGGACGTTCACTGGGCTGAAAAGACACACGATGTCAAAAGAGGGCTTGGATGTTCCTAATGCACACCAGACTGGGAATTCTCATGTTGAGACTTCTCCTGTGACGCTGCTCCAAGATCAAGGTCAGGGTCAGCCCCAAGTTGGGTAAAGGCTTTACAAACCACATCACACACAGTGGGAAATGCTTTTATGACCAGTTTCTAAGGGCTCTGCCTTACTTTATTAACAGTGAACTTTTACATTTTATGGACTATCCTGTACGTTAGCTGTGAAAGAGCATTTTATGCTCCAGCCTGAAAAATCCTAAGTATCTGAATAATTTGATGAATTGCTAATACCACTGTGACAGTTTAATCACAACGGCTTCCTTGGAGTTTGTTTTCATTGTGTTCTTTGCTGCTCAGCTTCCATGCGGGATGTGGAGCGCGGTGCAGACAGCTCCCTGGCTACCAGGCAGGGGTTGAATGGCATTTCCCCTCAAGATCCCTGTCACACACTTGCCCAGCTGTACATACAGGCTCACAAAATTCATCACAAGGTATTGACAGAAAGTGAATACCACGCTGATCTAACACCATCTGGCTGTATGTGATGATTTGCAAAGAAAACCAGCAATACATCAGTAGAAGATGAAAGACTTGAGGTAATACAAATTCTGTAGACTTTCAGTTTCCTTTCCAGGGCACATACATCATGTCCACATTGCTGGTCTGTATTCAAATAGAGATTCAGCTACAATACACACTAGCCATACCATATCCAGTGAAATTCATTTACAGTCAACAGGCTTCAAGGTCTAGAAGGAAGGAAGCATTACTACTATTATCAGTTTATTCATTTAGATTAAAAGAAGAATGCCTAAAGATAACATTACAGAAAAAAAGGGGGTTGGGGAAGCAGAGAGCTCTATGGAATTAGTAAGACAAGATACATTGCCTGGAAGGTGAAACTTCAAATATCCAGACTAGCAAAGTAAAGCATCCAGTCTTTCCAACTTCCCTCCCCGAGCCCTGTCTTGTGTCTGTCAGCACTGCACACAGTTCTGCACTGAGAGCTGCAGGGACCCCAGGCCAGAGCTGCTGGCTCAGCATGGGTGGTGGCTGCTCCCAGCTCCAGGTACTGCTGAGCTCTGGGGATGCTGCCCCAGCTCCTGAGGGAAGTGAGTCATCTCAAGTTCAAGACCTGCTCCAGACTAATGGGTAGAAATGTCCCTTTGCTGTTTCTCTTGCCTCCAGGGTTTCTTCCTAAGGCAAATACCTCCTTACTGCATGATTTGACTGCAGGCAGACATTCAGTTTTCAACTAGGCAGTTAAAATAGCTCCAAAATAACAAGGGCAACACAGACCTCAGTGCAGCTGTACCGGCCCTCAGGACATGGGTTCAAGCTCCAGCAGCCAGGCTGCCCAAAGCAATGATTGTTCTTCTTCACTGAGAACAGCGTCAACCAGTTTATGACTAGCTGTGGGATTTTATCATGGAAAAGACTTTGAACTTCCTTCTCTGAGCCTCACACACTCTCCCTCCCAGTGCCAGAACTGCAGGCCATGATTCTCTGCTTGCGCAATGCAGTCTTTGAGCTCTGCTCCAGCAAAGTCAAAGCCCTGCAAGAAACACAGACTGCAGTACCTCCCAGACCTGCTCTCAGCTTTCAGCACTGTTCATCTGAGCCACCACTGCCTGCTTTTTCCAGGACATTCATTTTCTGGGGGCCAGCCCTCTCCCTGGAGCTCAGAAGGAAAGCAAAGAGACCACTGACCAACAGAGACCCCACACAAATGCCCTGTGGGAGGGGGTGGCCTGCTGCAAAAAACTGCTGGTTTTCTACCTCTCCAAAAAGGAGGGAGAGCTGCCTTTGCAGAAATGGACCATTAGTTCCTTGATGCTAATACAAGCACAGTGCTACAGATACAGATAGCATTAAACTTGCATTAAAATAATTCCGTTGGGCAGAAGGGCCATGGTGACAACATGGATTCACTGGCATAAATGGGAATTCTGGTCTTTAGCTCATGGAAACCAAGTTTTACTCCAGAAGACCAATCCTCTGGACAGTCACAAACTGATGCTCGCAAGGAATCAAAACCAAATACTCCACCTCCACATCACAGTATACTTGCAGCAGGCCTAGGTAAAGAAGATGAGAGTGAGAGGTCTGAGGTTCAGCATGTACGTGAGAAACATAAGCAAACACAGGAAAACTGGCAGGAGAAAAAAAAACTGCCACGATTCTTGTGACTTGTGGGCTCCACTCATGAATGTCAGAAAACTTCTGCCTGCTGCTAAGCAAGCAAATTTTCTTGACTTGCAATTTGAACCAGTGGGCAGCCTTCCCACAGTAAAAAACGCTTGTGGAAACCACTGAGTGCCTACGCCTTCAGAAACTTGGCCATCATGCAGCAAGGAGCCCAAGGCCATCTGGCAGGCTCCTACCAAGCAGGCCCAGCACTGCCCACCACCCACTGAAACCACCACAAAACCACAGGTCAGTTGTGTCTCAGTGCTCTGAGCATTTTCTTTCCAGCCAGATAAGTGGCAAAAGGGACCTTCAGCACAATGACTCCCAAAACTCAAATTAGAGCCATCAGTGTCCTTTGAGGTAAAAGTTGGGTGCTGAAATCTTATCACAGGAGCTGCACACTCCTAGATTTTAAGATAAGCGTGTCTGCTGAGGAACCTTAGGGTACTAATGATTGGCTCTGATTCCTTTATCTTTTCACTGTGTACTTCAAATTACAGAACCCAAATTAATAATTCTAGGATCTAGCTGCAGTAAGTTCATCGTGAGAGGTATGAGAAAGGAGACAACACCTTGCACGCCGCAGGCTGCCCATGCTGCTGGCTGCTTCTTGTCTTGTTCTCCCAGGTGCTCAGGAGCATGGCGTCTATATATCCTGTGGGGCTGTGCTGTTGCATCCTCAGGAAAGCTGGTGACTACTGGTTCAATGAAATAGTCCTCGTTCATGAGCCGAAACACACCTTTCTGTAAGAGAGAGACAGAGATGTAATCATGAAGCCACCCGCACCTAGTATGAACCTGAGGAGGGGAGAGGTTTGCAAAATGTACCAGCTAGAAATGCCTTCTCTAAAAAGATTGCTTTTATGGGTATTTTGAGCTCTAACTTCCCAGACAAATGGAAGTGAGCATGGGTTGATGAGTAGGAAAGCAAAAAGTTAAAGAGATTCCAGTCACAAGGTGCAGAAGGTGATGAACTGAAAAAGTATCTGACACCAAGGAGTGAATTCAGGGACTACAGGGATGCTGAGACATAGAAATGCCTTCTCCAGAGAAACAGAACCAGAGCACACCAGGAATGTGTGTATGCCTGACCTTGGGCTGTGCTTCCTCCTCCACATTCACACCACCTCTCCCTGACCTTCATGGAGAAGCTCTGGAGAGCTGAGAATTTCAGTCCGAAGCATGGCTTTGGTCACAGTTCAGAACCAGTGTTTTGAGTAGCAGTGGAGATGTTTTCATAAGGATATCCTCACAAGATGAAGTCAGTCACCTTTGCACTAAGTCCTGCCGCTGTGAACCCCCAGGTTACAGACTTCCTGCAGTCAAATACCAGAAAACCTTGAGGGAAAAGGAGGAGGAACCTATGGGGGCTCTTGATCACAGCAGGAACTCAAATCAAGGAAAGTCAGTCCAAGGAGATCTGTGCTTTATGCAACAAAGAGGATATGTCACTGGTATCTCTCCTTCAGCAGGAAATGAGATCCTAAAACTTCATTTGTTTAATTATGAACCTTCTGGCCCTGGTCTAGCTACAACACATTGTTATGGACTTACCTGGGATCTCAAAGCCCCAAGCTGCATCTGAGGAACAAACAGATATCTGAAAGCACTGCCATTTGCTGCATGGGAAGCTCTTTGAATGGGCAGCTTCATCCCCAGGAACTGGGAGCTCCTGGGCTGGGGTCTGCAGCTGGAGCAGAGATTGCTGCCCTGTGTAAGCCTGGCCAGGATGCTCTGCAAGGGCTGCACTCTGCCCCAGGGAGGTTCTGTGGGAATGCTGAGGGCTTTGCTGTCTGCAGGAAGGCCTGGTTTGCTCTGTTTAAAACACACCTGCTAATCTCACTGCACCTCACTGACATCCCTGCTCCTGCTTCCCTGACACTCGTGCTGTAACAAGAGGAGCAGGCAGACCTGAAGAAGGTGAAACCACACTGACAATGTTATGCACAAGAGAGCACAGCCCAGTTCTCAGCACTGTGCTTCATTTTAGAATCCTTGACAGGAGGTTTCAAATGTTCTAACAGCCTTCTAAGAAAGGTGAAGCCTTTCACAGAAACGGATCTCAAAGGCAGGTAAGGTTGTTAAAGAAGGAATAATTATCCCATGCTAAACATCTAACAAATGCTGGACCAGCTGCTGCACCAGGAGAAACAAGAGAGGGACTTGACCCTCTGAGGCGCTAATATGACTTATTTCAGCACCTGAGGCTGCCATAAGCAGGAATTTTGGGACAGCCCATCTGTGCTTCACAGCTCCTAAGTGGAGAGTGCTTCTAACAGAGCAGTGCTGTGCTTGAAATGCAAGGTACTGCCACTGGGTACAAATCCAATACAATTCCGTGGCCTACAGAACTAGATTTTCTCACACCAGCAATGTGTTCCCCATTTACACCCTGAAACACCTAACACAATTACAAGGTGCATGTGAGTAATCACTGTAACAAAGCTCAGTGACACACTTCGCTTTCCTCAATGATTATGTGAGACACACAGCACACTGTTAGTGCAGTTTCCTGTGGTTTAGTTTCTGACAAAAAGCCTTGGTTATTTTAAGACTGAGCAGAGAAGCTCTGAAGCTTCTTAAGGCTGAAGTTTTCTCATCACTCAGTTTACTGGCTGCAGGCAGCATCGTGCTGATGCCTTTTGTGAGCAAACACAAAACATACCTACAGCATTTATATGATACTGTTCATTTCCAACTCATTTTACAGGCCTTAATTATGTGATTCTCCAAACTGTCATAAAAAAGGTGTTTCCAGATGACACATTACACTGAAAAGGAATTACTTAATGAGTATTATTTTCTCTTCCATCCATAGTTAATTCACTAAGAGATGTTTAATCCTGTTAACCAGTTCCTGTAGCATTCATTATCCTGAAGATAGGAGTTATTACAGTTCCAGCTTCTCAGAAGGAAAAACTGCCCAAAGCCAGGGAGGAAGTTAATGCAAAACCAGAATCAGAGCTCAGATTGTGGTACCCAGCTCTGAGCTATTATCAAGCCCTTCAGCAGGCTCCCTTCAGATCTCAAGCTTCACTGAGAACCCCAGCTGCTGCACTGAGAATGAAAGTGCAAATGAAATGATCTGACCCACCAACTCAGTGAGCTATGAAGCACAAGGTGCTGAACACCCTCGAGGTTAAGTCAACACCTTCCAGGATGTGCCCAGTATTTTTCACAACCTTCACCACATTATGCTGTCAGAGACAACCCTTCTGGGTCTCTGGACACACCACGCCTGCTCCAACTGCATCAACTACTTTTGAAGTTGAAACCCTGTCTCAGAACCAGCATGGGGAACAGCCCCAGGTATGTGTCCTCAACTTCTGCCCATCGTGAGGAAGGTGTGAGCTCCTGATGATGTAAAGAGGCACAGCTTTGTGTCCAAGGAACAGTGATTTGTGTGGCTGTGTGGACCTCCAATTTAAAAACTGCTATGCTCGAGCAGGGTAACTCAACACACAGACACACACTGCTTTTCTTTAAACACAGGAAGCTTAAAATACAAACACAGCCCCCAGTTGAACTGAAGCCACCTGCAGCAGTCAGCAGCCTGAGGACCTGATGGGACTCGGACAGAAGCACGTGGGAAACAGAGGCAAGGATTTACCAACCCTGCAAATGCAAAGAAGTGGGGCACGAGGACTACTGCTGATTCCTACTTGCTGCTGCGGCAGCCCTGTGCCCTGTGTGCAAGCCAGCTCTGTGCAGGGGTCACTGCATGAAGCAGAACCCTCTCACATCACAGTGCTGTTGGCATCTCCCTGCCCCTGTTGCGAACAGAAGCGTCTGCTCATCATGAAAGTTATGAAGCTATACCATAATGATTCTGCAAATCTCTAAGATTTAAAACGCTGTGGGGACCCAGTACCTGTGCCAGCCAGATGCAAGCTACTGCAGACATAAAAATTTATGCTAAAGACATGAATTCGCCTTCCTACGTGCCTATACCACAGTCTTACCAGTGATAATGACTTTGGCTTTCAGCTAAACTTACCTTCTTAAATGTCACTACTGCCTTTGAAGATACTGGCCATGGAATAAGACAGCTGACGTTCACTTTTTGTGGAAAGAGATTTCACTACACATGAACCACACTATCATGAGATGGTTTTCCATTATCACGAGATATTTCATCATCTCCAGGCTCTGAACAACTACACTTTCAGATGTGTTTCTCATAATCCTATATTTGTATACTTGAAGATAGAAGCGATATGGGAATTGCTCTTTGGGAATTCGGACACAAACACAAGTAAACACAGTCCCAAGAGTTCCCAAACTACTGGAATCCATGGGAAATTTACAGTCAGGTCATCCGAAGCAGCATCAAACCTACACAATGAGATTTTGACTCTGCTGCTATCGGGAGGAATTTTGCCACTGCTTTCCAGAGAAAGAAAGATTTCACACAGCTTCTGCTATTTCCCTGTTGGTTAAGAACCGTGGCACTTACCAGCCCATCACACGTACTGAGTGCAGCCAGGCCTCCCTTCAGCGTCCTGCTCTGAACCTCCCCGATCATATGGCAGGAGTTGTAAGTGTGAGACTGGATCTTGGCATCAGCGATTCCCCCATAGCGCCTCTCACTGACAAACCCAGGGGTGAGGAGGTTGATGTTAAGGCTCAGGTTGAATTTCAGGGGTTGTCCTTTGTAATGCAGTTCATAGAAAGCAAGGAACTTGTTCTTGGAGGAAAGAGACCTTCTGTGAAGGGCTCGGTGTGACAAGTCGTAGGACAGGAAGGATCCGCTCTCGTCAACCTTGACTGGATGAACAATGTCGCTGCTGGAGGACCACAGTGCAGGCTCTGCAAAGAAAGGGCTTCTGTGGTTAGCTGTACGATTAAGCATCTTTCCTCCTACCACTTGAGCTGGATACTAAACTCCCAAGACAGCTCACTGGGGTCAGTTACACAGATGCCTGCTGGATCTGGCAGGCAGTGCCTACTGCAGCTGCCAGTTCCCAGCATCTGCAAAGTACCTGCACTGCCTGGGCTGCTTCTCCTTGCCTCTGACAGTGCATCCTCGCCTCCTCCCGTGGGCTACTGCTAGTAGCTGATCTTACAAGTATTAGTTATGGGGCTCTGCTCTGACCAAGGACCTCCACAGCACAACTGGGGGCCAGCCCCAGTTTCCACGCACACATTCCCACTGTTTAATTACAGTTGTTGGAGTAAATAAACTAAAAACAAAACAAACCAAGGCAGTTCTGAAACGGTGTCTGGAAAACCGTGCAGGAGATCTCTGCTGGCAAAGCAGCTCCCCGGGCTCAGAGGATCCCAACGCTCCCACCGCCAGCTGCTGCTGCGCTCTGGCCCGAGGCCATCAAGAGACCCTGCGGGGATCTGGGCAACCTTGGGACCCCGGGGCCAGCTCTCCAGCTCCTACGGGCGGCTCCGCACCCGCGGCCATCCCCGCGCACATCCCCTCGCTCACCTGGCTGCTCGGTGCCGCCGCTCCGCTGCGTGCCCGCGACCAGCGCGGCGGCGAGGAGCAGGAGCCGTCCCGGGGCCGGCATGGGTGCGGGCAGGGCCGGACCGGGCCGGGCACGGCACTGAGTGTCTCCCGGCCCGCGGGGCCGCCCCGCCGCCGCCGCTCTCCCGGCCCGGCCCCGCCGCTGCCCCGCGGCCGCCGGCACAGCTCGGGACTGACCCCGCGCGGCCGCCGTGTGCGGGACACTGTGCTCGACGCGGGCAGCCCGCTCCTCCGCTGAGCGGAAAGCAATACGTCGTCTGTTCCCCGTGCCTGTCAGGACCTCACCACCTAGCTCTATCTGTTTAAGCCAGAAGGCTGAAACGTTTAAAGGACGGCAAACCCGAGTGTTTAGTTTCAGATAAGCAGAATTGGAATGATTACTTGCGAGTGAGGTTTAATGGGTTTATAATGATAGGCTGTTGCAGCTTTGGTTACATGGAGCTGATATTTTTAAATGAAGCAATTCCGGTCAGAAGTCTGCATTTCTAGGCCTAATTCAACTGTAAAACACCACAGAAATATGTTATCTAAGATATATTTTATGCAGGGCAAAACCCAGGTCTGTGTTTGACACTTTGTGCTTGCTGGATGCTGCCTCACTGCCGTGCTTTCATGTGGCAATCTGGGCACACACACACAGTTCAGTGGATGTACCGCTACGATCACGTCTGACTTGCCAAAATCAGGCATTCTGCATCTTCTGCAAGCAACAGAGAAGAACGCAATTATTTTTTAAAGCATCCCAATATTTAAAAAACAATTGCTCTTGAACGGCCCTGGGCACATTCCAGCACGGCAGTACTCTCACCCAGTGACTGCTGATGTTGACAGCAGCTCTGCCAAGGGGAAACAAGAGAACCTGGCCACTTCTGCCTCTTGGTAAGTATCTCCAGAGTCGGGGCACTGACCCACAGCACTTACACAGCTGTGCTGGAAAGGTTCCTGCGTCTCCCCAGCTCCTCTGCATCCTGCGGGCAGCGCTGCCCTCGGTGCTGTGCCCGTCTGGGCTGAACGTCAGAGCCTATAATACAACGAAACGCTGTGTTATCCATAGAGCGGGTACGCAGTGCATTTCTAAAGCTCCCCTACCCTCAACATTCTGAACTGCATACAGATTTCTTCTCTCTTCCAAAACACGGCATTTCAGAGGCTGGCTCCTATTTCCAGACCACACTGACAAACCCTGTTGCTTTCCCAGATGCTGACACCTGCTGTCGGTCTGGGCAGGATATATATATATATATATATTTTGTTTGTTTTTGAAGTGATAATGTTAAAACACGAAAACAGAGATAGGGCAGAACGTCCACAAGAAACATTCTGACAGGAAAAAAAACACTGACAAACGTTCAGCCGCGTCTAGCACGCTGCTGCTCAAACGCGCGGGGCCCGCAAGCCTCATTAACGGCGGAAAGGCCGCGGAAAGGCCGCGGAAAGGCCCCGAGGCAGCTACTGCGCTGTCCACGAGCGCGCACCTGCGGTTCTGCGCGCGCTGAGGCCGCACTGCTCCGCACGACGGCCCCGCAGAGGGAGCGCAGCGCTGCGTGCCCCTCACAGCGCAGGCCTCGCCGCTCTCTACGGTGGGCACCTTGCAGTCCCCCCGCCCGCTCCAACGCGCCCCGGTGCCGCTGCGGGCCCGCTGAGGCGCAGTCGGACGCCTCAGGGCCGGACGGGCTCCGCTTCGCGCCGCATCGTCCACAGCGCCCCCCGGCGGCGCGGAGGACCCCCAGGACGGCCCACGCTGGCGGCGCGCAGTGCGCAATCTAGAGGTTCATAGGTTCATAAGGTTGGAAAGGACCTACAAGATCATCTAGTCCAACCATCCTCCTGTCACTATCCCTACCCAACTACTAAATCAAATCCCTTAGCACCTCATCTAAACGCTTCTTGAACAGCGCCAGGGATGGTGCCTCAACCACCTCCCTGGGCAGGCCATTCCAGTGCCTGACCACTCTTTCAGAAAAAAAATGTTTCCTCAGGTCTAATCTAAATCTTCCCCGGCGCAACTTGTGGCCATTCCCTCTCGTCCTGTCGTTATTTATCAGGGAGAAGAGGCCCACCCCCTCCTCACCACAACCCCCCTTCAGGAAGTGGTAGAGTGCTATAAGGTCTCCTCTGAGCCTCCTCTTCTCCAGACTAAACAATCCCAGCTCCCTCAGCCGCTCCTCATAAGACTTGTGCTCCAGACCCCTCACCAGTTTTGTTGCCCTTCTCTGAACACGCTCCAGGGCCTCAATGTCCTTCTTGTAGTGAGGGGCCCAAAACTGAACACAGTACTCGAGGTGCGGCTGTACCAGAGCTGAGTACAGGGGGATGATCACCTCCCTGCTCCTGCTGGCTACACTATTTCTAATACAGGCCAGGATGCTGTTGGCCTTCTTGGCCACCTGGGCACACTGCCGGCTCATGTTAAGCCGAGCATCAACCAACACCCCCAGGCCCTTTTCCTCTCTACATTCTTCAAGCCATTCTGCCCCAAGCCTATAGCATTACATGGGGTTATTGTGTTATAAAGTGCAGGACCCGGCACTTGGTCTTATTGAACCTCATCCCATTGAGCTCAGCCCAGCTGTTCAGCCTATCCAGATCCCTCTGAAGGGCCTCCCTACCCTCAGGCAGTTTGACACATCCTCCCAGCTTTGTGTCATCTGCAAACTTACTGAGGGTACACTCAATTCCCTCATCTAGGTCATCAATAAAGATGGGCCCCAAAACTGACCCTTGGGGGACACCACTCGTTACAGGACGCCAGCTGGACTTCACTCCATTAACCACCACCCTCTGGGCACGGCCCTCCAGCCAGTTCTCCACCCAGAGAAGAGTGAACCTGTCCACACCACGGGCTGCCAGTTTCCTCAGGAGAATACTGTGGGAGACCGTGTCGAAGGCCTTGCTGAAGTCCAGGTAGACTACATCAACAGCCTTTCCCTCATCTACCTGTCTGGTCACCCAGTCATAGAAGGAGATGAGGTTGGACAAGCACGACCTGCCCCTGGTGAACTCGTGCTGGCTGGGTCTGATCCCTTTATTGCCATGCACGTGTCGTGTGATCTCCCTCAAGATCATCTGCTCCATAACTTTCCCGAGGTCAGGCTGACAGGCCTGTAGTTCCCCGGGTCTTCCTTTCGGCCGTTCTTGTAGATGGGAGTCACATCGGCAGGTGCTATGGAGGAGAGCACTGTACGCGACAAGCATCCAAGAGCCCGGCTAGCTCAGTCGGTAGAGCATGGGACTCTTAATCCCAGGGTCGTGGGTTCGAGCCCCACGTTGGGCGCTTCGGTTTTGTTTTTTTCCTCGCCTTTTTAATTTTCGTCTCGCGCTCCTCAGCGGCACTGCGGCCCTTACCGCCAACGGACGGTACTGCAGACACCGCGCGGGCCACGGCCGCCCCGCCCCGCACTACCGATCCCGGCATGCCGCGGGGGGCGGCGCAGAGCGGCGCGCATGCGCTGTGCTGCGGGGCTCGGGGACGGCCGCGCAGAATGCGGCGGAGGTGGTGAGGCCCCCGCGGGGAGGGGGCGGGAGGAGGGAGACGCACTTATAAATGGCGCCCAAGCAGGACCCCAAGCCCAAATTCCAAGAGGGTGAGTGCGGGCGGGGGTCTGCGGGCCGGGCCGCCGCGGTGGGGGCTCGGGGGTGAGCGCCGAGCGGGGCGGGAGCGGAGCGGGGCCTTCCTCCCGCACGGAGCCCCGCGGCGGTGGGCGGGCCCGGGGGAACAAAGGGATCGGTGCTGCGGTGCGGGGTGCTGCCGCGGGGGTCCCGCTCAGGGCCTCCGGTTTTGCCCCTCAGCTGCAGCAGTGGGAGAAGATGGATTCCTGTCCTCCCGCCCCGCAGCTCTCCTGCCCGCAGGACGTGGGCGCGCCCTTCCCGCCCGTTATCCCGCCAACGCTCGTTTCCGTGCAGCTGCGAGCGCTGAAAGCCGTTCCCGTGTCCTCGATGTAGGATTTGCGTGGTGTTGGGGCACGGAGCCGCGGGGCTCTGCGGCTGCTGCTCGTGGTGGAGGCTGTACTGTATGAGAGCAGCAGAGATCTTAGTGTAAATGGCAGCGTTCTGCGGCTTAGGACGCTTATTTTGTATACGCTGTCGGTTTAAATTAGCGATTGGTGCTAATACAGGTGAATGAAAGCTCATTCCCCTTTCCAGTACCTCGTCCTTGCTGTAGGTTTTGTCTTCAGCAGCGGGCTTTGCAGAGCAGTGCCTGCTCTGGGTGTCCTGATGCTGTGACTACGGCAGTGTGTGGTGTTCGGCTGTGTTACCGCCCCGCTGGGATGATCAGCACTTCAACGTGTGCTTCACATTGTTGTAAGCAAGTTAATGCAAAATATGTTGAGCTGGAAGTGGAGTAGAATAACAGGCTGAAATTATGTTCATAGCTATAGGAGTACTAGCAATATAAACCTAGAACAGAGGTTAAAATATGGACTTTATTCCCTAAATATGAACGTGAGCTCGGCACTAGCATTTAATTGGTGAAATGTCCCACAAATGAAGCTTCCTGAAGCACTGAAACTGAAGTGTTTTATTATGGCCATTTGCAGCATGGCAAATACAATTGTGTGGCTTGGAAAGCTGTCACTAAAATACTGCCAGCAGCGTTAGGTGGATCCGGAAACTGTATTGGCCCTTCCTGCAAAGGAGTGGGTGAGGAGGAGGCTGGATTTCTGTGAAAGCCTGGAAAACCCAAATGTCGAACTGGAAGCATGGGTACCCCTTAAATGAAGGAACTGCCTTTTTATTGTATTTTTTTATGTAGGCTTCAGAAATGAGATCAGATTTGGTCAAATGTGACTTAATGCTTCCTTGGGTCTTCTTGCATCTTCTCACTGGTGTAAAAAAAAAAAAAAAGGAGAGTACTGACTCTTTCTCAGATGTCACGTTCAACCTTTGGCTTGCTTAGAGGAGGGCTGTTCCCTGATGATGCTGATATCTTTGTTTCTGCATCTGTTCTCAAGATGGCTTCTGCTCTGACATCAAAGGGAAGACCTGTGTCATGCCCTTCATGCACAACTTGAGAGCTTATTGTTTCTATAAATACTCAGCATGTGTAACAGTTGCAGGAGGGGGCAGCTGAAGTGAGACTTCCCAGAGCTGTTCCTCGCAGTCAGTGATGCCAGTCTGCTTTGTGTCTGAGCAGGGCGTGCTGGCCTGGGAGCTGCTGGTACATGGCACAATTGCTCCGTGTACCTTGGTGTCCTTGAGTGTGAGCAGAGCAGGTGCAGGTATTTTCTACCAGCTGCTTTAGCAGAAGAACAGCAGTCTTACAAGGCCTGTCTTGGGATAAGGAATAGACGTGGGTGTTGCTGCAGCGGTGACAGTGTAGGAGAGTGAGTACCACAGTGATCACTCGTGAGCAGCTTTCTAGCTCTTTTTCCAACATACAGAAGCATTTTTACAAGTCGAAATACATTTCTGGTGTAGTTATGTTCTTGAACTTCCCTGTGAATACTTGCTTCAGCTCTGTGAGGAGCATGCAGCCAACATGGTGCATCTTTAAATGGGTGTGCTGTTCCTAGCCAGCATATGAGTTAAATGCTAAACCTAGGGGTGTGCTCTTGTCTGTCTGATGTGCTAGGTGAAGTTTGGTAGCTCTGCTCATTTCAGGACTGCTGTGTGTCTGCCTCCTGCTCTCTGTTGAAGTGGTGTGTGAATCCTCATCTGGTTCAAACAAAATCAACCTCCCCGGCCTTGCCAGAGCCCTGCTTTGGTATGCATGGGAGAGCTGCTCAACCCCTCACCAAAACAAATTGATGTGTGGGATATTGGGATATTCCACTTCTGCAGCAGTTTGCAGAGAGATTCTTTACAACCCACCTGGTTAAAAGTTTACTTAATGTTATGTGTGTGGGGTGGGGAAAGGCAAAGTTTTTGTTAGCAGCTTAAGATACAGGGGTGGCATCTCATACTGAGAGCTGATTCCCTGCTCTGAGTCGAAATGCAATGTCCTGGAGACTTAGGAATCCCTTACAGCCAAATGCTTTTTTTTTTTTGCTGAAGTGCATGTTTGTACCAAGCCAACATGTTTTCATATGTGTCTGCATTTAAGGCTCTGAAGGAGGATTTGAGCTGGCAGTGGCAAGAAGTGTGGGCAGGAGTACAGGTTTGGGTGTCAACTGTTTGCTGAAGAAACCAGTCCTGCAGAACTGTGGGGGGCTTAGGTACAGCTGGTGTGCAGCTTTCCTTACATGAGTGCTCTTTGGGGAAATCCTTGGGGAATCTTTCCTTCAAGGCTCTAATAATTGTCTTTGATCCTCTTATATGATGAAGTTTTCAGTCACCAGCATGGTTCTCAAACAACTATCCCTTTGTGTTTCTTGTTAGGTTGATGTTGGATTTGTTCTGTGCTGTACTTTGCAACTGACTTTAGGGAAATGCTGTTGGTTCTGTTCTAACGTGGCTTTCTGTGGCTGTCTTTCAGGTGAACGAGTGCTTTGTTTTCATGGACCTCTCCTTTATGAAGCAAAGGTAAGTGTGGTTGCTTATTGCTGCAGATGGTTTTGACTTGCTCAGGAAAATGAAGAATTGTAGCTAACTTGCTGTGCCTTACCTATCTGGGATTAGTGGCTGAAGCAAGATGAAGGAAGGCGTGCTCATATATACCCTTTAGTTTTAACCCCCATGGTTCTGTATTATGGAGAAGCTTTAAACAAAAAAAAAAATCACTCAAAAAAACCCCAACAAAAACCAAGTGAAGACCCACAGCAGTGCTATACAGCAGTTGTAGTGCATTACTAAGGCTGCATCTTTTGTTTGAACATCTCTAGTGCATGTGTTCCCAGAACACTGGGCAGCAAACTTGGTGCTGGAGCTAGAGAACAAACTGGTGAATTAACTGCACTTGGAGCTTTCCCAGCAGTGTGGGGGCTGAGCACAGTCAGTGGTCTTCAAGTGGGACAGTACTGTGGAGAGTAATACTGAATTACACTGCCAAAGGAAACAGCATTCTCAGTTTGAGCTTTTTAACCTCAGAAACAACGCATCACAGATCCATGACTTGGAGAGCTGTCCTTACTGCTTCCGCTGTGGGTGTGTGGTGCAATGCTTTCAGCTACGTTCTTTCCTTGTGGGCTGTAGGCATATGCCACAGCTGTGTCCTCTGTTCTGAAGGTACAGCTCCACATTTCATCGCCTGCTTCTGCTTCCTCTGAAGTTGTAAAAATGGGCTCCTATAGCTGTGCAGTGGGATTCATGGGATACATTAAGCTAAGACTCAAATTCATTGTGTTTTAGTGCCAGTAAATGCTAACTGGTCTGGCAGCTGTTAGAGAGGTGGCTAGCAATCCTTTATACCTACTTCCTCATAGCATCAGAATGACTCTTTTTAAGCTATAAACAATCTGTGGAGCGTTGGCAGGGTACGTGATTGTCTAAAATATTGTTCAAACAGTGTTCTTGGCTTCCCACGGGCAGATGATCAGAAAAACCTTTGTGTTTGCACTAGGATAGTATGGAAAGCTACAGTCAATCCATATGCAGTAAGTGTACAAAATTAAACGAGGTTTACTTAAGATGCTTTTAGCTGAAAACTGGTAGCTTTTAACAGCTGTAGACTGCCTGGAAGTACTGTTACAGTTGTGCAGTAATTCTCTTTCTTCACTGAGGAAGGGAAGTATTTGGTGTAGGAAGATATTCAAGTACTCATTCTCACTTTGATTCCTCAAAACAGGTAGAGGCTTTTTAAGCCTACAGTCTGACTTCAGCTTTAACCCCAGGTCTGCAGCAAACTAGCAAGCTGAAATGAGCAACCAGTGCAGTGGTATGTGAAGCAGGGTCAGGATGTCCTTAACTCCTGGTTGCAGGTCTAGGTGAGACTGAGTTCTGTATCTGGTGGTGTTGAGATCTGTAGTGGAATATGTTGTTCTGCTTTGTTGATAATTAAGCACTGATAATTTTTCTAAATTGAGAAGGTATGGGGAGGAGTCCTGACAGTGATGTTGACAAAATGCTGTACAGCAGAAGGTGGGATTGTCAGGCATGCTTAGAGGTGATGCAGCATAGCACAGAAATATCCACTCTGACTTAATGTATCTCAATTTCCCACTTCAACAGAAAAAGCCTAAAAACAGAACCAAAAGATAAAGGCAAACACTCTCTTTGGCTCTACAGTGGAGTAAAGTGAGGATGTTGTGGAGTAGTATGGTGATGTGAACCCCAGCATCTCCAGAGCATACCTTCCTGGGTGGAGTGCCTTACCCAGCCCTAAGCTGATGGATTTGATTGGGCACAGCTAGGTTAGAGATGTAGATGGGTGCGAAGATGAACTGTGAGGGGTTGTATAGTCTGTCTTCTGGGCTGTGTTCTTGCAGGAAGAGGTATATCTCTGGCTGAGCTTTCATTCTATGCAGATGTGGTAGCTGAGCTCTTAGATGTCAGACTGCAGGTGCAGGAGAAAACTCTGCTACTGAGAAGTGTGTGTAGCTGTCCCAGGTCGTCTGAGAGCCTTCCTCTGGATGAGCTGAGCTGATGTCTTACAGGCTCTTGGGAGGGCTGTTCTTAAAATTAAGACAGAAAAGTTCCTGTGAGGGGAACTTCGGAGTGGTACTGAGGATTAAGTGGAGCAACCTTGTCCTGTACGTTCCCTTTTCTTAATGGTCTCACCTTAATCTTGGTGTATGACGAAGTTACTGTCTTCAAAGGCCAATCTTTTGATGGAAATAACTGTTTTTACTTACCCCATGTGTGAATTCTCAATCTAGAAAGCACCTGTCCTGCAGTTCTCTCTACTGCATACAGTGTGCTCTCTGTGACTGCAGAGATCCATATTATTTACTTTGCTTTTGAAGACTCCTCTGCTTCAGCCAGCTTACCTGCCAGTGAGATAGGGGCCATGTGAGCAAGCTCTGAATGGCTTCTGCCTAATCTTGGGCTAGAGAAGTGACCGTGTGGTTCGACTTCTGGTGCTCCTCAGCAGGTTTGGATCCTTCTCGTGGCTGAAGATGTCCCTTCGGATAGCTGAGCAGTGTGGCTTTGCCCTTCCAGATCTTAAATAGGCAGCAACTTGTGTTAGACAACTTAGTTCCTGCTGAGAAATTGCTGCCAGGTATTTCGATTGCATGCCTGGAAGTTTCTGCATGTTTACAGTCTGAAATCTTACAAAGCAAAACTCAAAGATCTTTGTTGCCGTTGGTACTAACAGAACTTCTTTCCTCTGTTCCAGTGTGTAAAGGTTGCCATAAAGGACAAGCAAGTGAAATACTTTATTCATTACAGTGGTTGGAATAAAAAGTAAGTATTTGCATAAAATGGAATCAGTCCTTTGTTTTTTGGAATATTAGCTTGATGAACAAGCTCTACCATCTGTGTGTTATTCGAGGACTTTCTAAAGTTAACCTAAATATTTTTCATATGTAGGCCCTGTGATTTGTAGTAACAAAAGATGCCTGACTAGCAGTTTCCTTCCTGCAGGGCTTTGGCTGTGTAGACGAACCAGCTCACGGTGTCTGTGGGTTAATAGGAAGGCCAGTTTGTCAGCTTGGAAAGCAGTCACTGTAATCCCCTGCCAGCAGAAAAGTCAGTGTGGAAACTTCTTTGCTGTGTGTTGGTAGGAGAGAGAAGCTTTGCTGCAGTGGAGCAAAGTATTCCTCTCACAAAACCAGTGTATTTCACTCTGAAACTGCTTCTGGCAGCAGACATTTGGAAAGCAGTGTTGTTGTGAAGGCAGCCTTGAGGACAGGGAGGGCTGTGTGCCCGAGGCCTTCACAGGAGCAGGGTTAGCCTGTGTTCCAGTTCTGGCCTCTCGTGCAAAGGTAGCATTGGAGAAACCTTTCCCTTCTGTGGAACTAACAGGATTCTAGGTGAGAGACTTCTGAAGGTGGCTTCGTGATATCAAGTTCAGCCCACTGAGGAGTATTTCACAAGGTTACTGCAGTTGAGTAGTTGTTTTTTCCCTACAAGTTCTGTCACTGGGTTTTCAATTTAAGGAAAAACATTTTTTTCCTTAGTGATTAGAAGCTTCAGCTCTTCAGGCTCCAGTGATCTTTTCTGATTTTTGTTTCATTTTAATGCTATGGACTCTCAAGCAAATACTGTCACTAATACCTTGATCTCACTGACTTCACTAAAAGCTGAACTTCATGTCCTAATGCCTTCAGTTTTCTTTAAATGCACCTGTCCCCCTCCTTGCCAGTGGGCAGGTAACTGTCAGTGCTTACTGTGAAACGTTTACAGGGAGTGTGACTGCTGCTTCAGCTGGCTGCTCTGTGTCAGTGGGGCAGCATAAATGTGGTACTTCATGTCCTTGTTAATCTCTGGTGGTGAAGGGTGCTGTAAATGATGTCATGACTCCTGCTTTTCTTTTCATGCTTGCGTTGCTTGAAGGTTTTCCTGCCTTCAGGCTTCCAGGTTACTACATTAAAAGTGGCATTGCTGCAGGGTCTATCTAGACAAAAAGGGCACTGATTGTTTAGTTCTGGTTTACGTAATATTGGTCCTTTGTTATTTAATTGCTCAGTTTAATTAGTTTTGTGAATATCAACAGGATGTGAAAGCTTCCTCATACAATATGTGTGCCACAGTTAAACAGCATTTATTTTCTAAGTCTCGTGGCTGCACAGCCAGGAGATGAGTGGCTCACATATCTGACCAGAGCACTGTCCTAAAAACGTCACCTCAGAATATGTGCAGGTGCAGATCTGTTTCTCTAACATTTGGTTGCTAGGCTTGGCTTCTTTTGGTCCTGAAAGCCTCGTACTCCTGCAGTAGTATTGCTTTGATGGTGCTGATGTTCCTAGAGTAGCAGCTACTGCCATAAAATGGAAATGATGTGGAAATATTTCTATAGTGAGCTTTAACTTACGCTTTTCAGAATAACGTGGCCACTTTTAATGTGCTTTTATTTGAAATAATTTGTCAGATTGCTCAGATTATCCACTCTTTGTCAAAGTGGAATTATTGCTCATAATGGCAATTTCCCCAACACCTGTTCTCTTAAATCGTTCACTTCAGATTCTTCAAATATTCATGCCATCTTGGTTTCCTTCACAGACAGAAATCAGAGCACTTCTTCTTACAGTAAGATCTTATTGCTGAATTTGTTAACCTATAAAATGTTGGAATAGATAAAGGAAACGCACTGAATGATATAGTTATGGCTACAGATGTCCCATAACTTAGTAAGTGTAGCTTTTCTTTTTTCCTGAAATGATCCTTTTAAACTAAAGGTGATCCCCACCCTCCCAAATTGCCCATCCTATGAGTTTGGGGAACTCTTCTGAATTTACTGAGGGTTACACTTCCCTAGAAAAACTGTTACAGCTTCAGCCAATGGGGAATGTGTTTGGTAATTTACGCTCCGTTGTGTCAGTCCATGACTTGTCACAAAAGCAGACTTCAGTCTCAAATTCTGTGAAGCTTTTAATTGATTCTGTTGTTTAGAATGTGATTACGTAGTGTTTTTGAATGATTAATTTCTGTTGTTTTTTTCCAGCTGGGATGAATGGGTTCCAGAAAGCAGAGTGCTCAAATACGTGGATACCAATCTGCAGAAACAAAAAGAACTTCAAAAAGCCAATCAGTAAGTGTTTTTGCAGAGAGGTTGTTCGTAGCAGAATCGTTTGTTCTGTACAGTTTCAGTCCAACTGCTCTATATCAGAGGAGGTTGGTAAGTTCAAAACAAAAAACTCACAACAAACACCTTCAAGAAATGTTTTTTTCCTTTTATTCTTGAGGAACTTTGATGTGGGAGGTGGGTTCTGGTCTTTGTACTCCAGAACTTAAAGAGTAACTGCCCCTTCACTTTGAAACTTGTGAGGTTTTAATGAGGAATAGGGTGATGAGAGGGCCAGACACACTGACTGGAGGTATAATCTGTAGCATGGAGGTAAGGAGACTAGAAATGACCCGTGGTGAGGATAGTCTTCCTAGGAGGCACTTTAGGACCCTCAGGACTTGGTCCTAAGCAGCCTTTTTTTAAGAATATCTTATTTTTTTAGCAGTTGTTAGCATATTGCTTCCAGGTTGCTGAGTAAATAAGGACTGTGAGAGCAGGTGTAGATGGGAGTCCATACCTGGAAGGGTTTGTATGTGTATAAGCCTAAAATCATCTTTCTATTTATTTGAACTTGTTCCTTCTTTGTCAAACACTGCCTGAGTCATCTGCTAGCAGTTCTCAATACGTTTTGTATAACTGCTTACCTTTTGAGGGAAAACAGGCTTCTTTTCCTGTTAGTCTCATTGCCAAATTTATTCTTTTTAAAGGGAACAATATGCAGAGGGGAAGATGAGAGGTGCTGCTCCAGGCAAGAAGACATCTGGTCTGCAGCAGAAAAATGTTGAAGTGTAAGAAGCTTTTTATTTAAACACAAAAATCAAACTGTTGCTTACAAGTTCCACTTTTTCTTACAGTTTAGCCTCCAGAACATTCCATTATGCCTGATACAACCTATACAGATGTTTACTTTTGTGGTATCTGAAAGGCTTTTGTTGAAGTGCTGTTTTAAAAACATCTTGTATGATGGAATGATGTTTAATACTGAATCAAGGCACTGAATTGGTTGGATGTTAACACTTTATAGTTCTTCTTTTGCTTACTGTTGCCCTTAAGTTAGTGAACCGATGCTCAAGCGTGGTGAGTTCTCTTAAGACTTGTTAATCTCGGTGAAATTGAACAGAACTTCTTAGTTCTTCTGAGGAGCACTGATACAGAAAGAAATCCTCAAAATGCCTTGCCCTCTTACTGTGCAATTCTAAAATTGCACTTAGGAAGCCTTTGCTTTGCTGTTTTTTGCCAAATCTAAACACCTATGCTGTTAAAATGTTTTTGCATCTTAAGAGACCAGAAGCAAGCTCAGATGATTGTTAGGGGGAAAAGGTACAGAATGTAACTTTCAGTTTCCTTTCATTCCATCCTTTTTGTTTTTTCAGAGTAGGCTTGTATGGCCGTAGGATCTCAGTCAGTACAGCTCTGCTTTGCTTGTGTGCCATGAAACTCATTGCCAACGTGATGTTTTGAACTCTTAACTTCATTTCTGATTCTGATCTTTGTGAGGAGGCTGCTGAGGTGACATTGCTTCCCAAGAGAATTTGGCTCACATTTCATGCCACATTTATGGGCAACTTTGTGTTTTGAAATGTTTTGTTGGTTGGAGAAGTGCAACGGCAGTGGATAAAGGCTTTGTTGCTGTAGGTCCTGCATGTAGATTTAGCTTTGGGTTGGCCAGAGCCTGCCCGAGGCTGTAAACTGTCTCTTGGTCTTTGGAATGGAGTTTCAGATGGATCTGGTCATAGTGCTACGTACAAACTCCCTTGTGGTCTACTGCTACAGATCGAGGTGCTTTAGCTGCACTGGTTTTGTGTGCTTTCTCAGCTTGGGATGGGCCTCTACAGAGTTCCTAGTGAATATTATTATAAACTAATTAAAGTATCTCAATGGTGGTAATTACTAATGGGGCTACCTGAGAGGTTGTTGTGCTTGAGTCCACTCGTATGTCACTGGAAGCAGAGTTAATTCTGTAACTTTGAAACAGGTACTGATGGCTCAATTGTAAATGCTTTTCACAACTCTACCTCATAGAGAATGTCTCAGTATCTTCAGGACCAGGTTCCCTGTCCTATCAGCTTTGGTCATCCTAGAGGTGCAGGCTAATTGCAGTGGGTTGGCTTGCTCTTTCCAGCTGAGAAAATGCTAACCCGCACTTGAAAAGCAGTAGAATTCAAAGTTGTCTTAATTCTCTCAAGAGCATGTAATAACGTTATATCTGAGGTAGACTGGCACAGCAAAAAGGACTTCATCTTAAACTTCTGTTCAATTCCAAAGCTCAAAAGCATGTTACCAGGTCTGTCTTTACTCTCCAGTTTAAACCAGTTGGGCTAAGGGAGTGGCTTTGCTTTTTGCTATCATCACTATATTAAGCATGAGTGATTGTTTCTTTTGTATAAAAAAACCCACAAAAACCAGAAAGACAAACATGCAGGAAGGTAACTCTGAAACTTGTTGTGGGTGGAAAAATTAATTTCAGAATGGTGGGTTATTAATGCAGCAAAGAGGAGGAAGGAAAACTCTGGTCATTGGAACAGCAGCCTTCCAGTGGGAGAGAACAGGGTCTCATGCTTGTTGCACTGATCTTGCTCCTAGTCTCTAGCTATTACCAGCATCCTTCTAAATTAGACCTCTGGTTCTTCCAATAAAGTCTTCCTATTTTTCTTCCTGTCTGGAGGCTGAGGGAGAGGCAATGCTTTGCCCTAACCTAGCAGTGGTGCGGAGCTGTGATACTGTTATTGAACACACTGCTGCTGCTCACGTTCTGCTTACAACTAAAGGCAAGATGGCTTCTGAAACCAAAACGACTGGAAACAGTTTGAAAACATCTGGATTATTCTGTTGTAATTCTAAGGTCTTTGCAGATACGTGAAGTACCATTCATGGGGAGGGGGAGAAGCAAATAAAGCAAATATTCTAAAAGGGTAACGGTGTCAAACTATTAGGCCTCAGAAGTTACCTTTTGTAGCATTCTTGGAGGATTGAACAGAGGGAGGGAACCTGCATCCTGTAATTTATTCCTCAGCCAAACAGTAGTGAAGAGAAAATAATAGTGTAAGAACACCTTATCCTCCAGGAATGCTCAGTAAATCTGTAACATACTGCTAAAAAGCTACGTCTGTGAATCTTAAATAGATTCTCTTAAAGGCTGAACACTAGGTCTGACATTCTTTCCTTAACTCAACCCCCATTGTGCCTAGATTTTTCAGACGAGATGGAGCGCATACTGTTTGCTGTTTGGAGACCCCTACCATATCGACGCGGTGAGTTAAGGATGGATTGTCAAACCAGGATTTTCGTCCTGAAATCCAGACCTCCTTGCTTTCATAGATTTCTTTTAGACTCTTAAAGTCTTCAGTTGTGATAATGTAAGCTTTGGTAGCAATTGAGTTAACAATTCTAAGTACTGCCGTATGTTGTTGTTTTTTAAAGCCAGCGTAGGCTGCTGGTTTTTCAGCTGGGGAAGGGCATGCTATGGGTAGACAAATGCATTCAGCATCCACTAATTGAAATTTGGAAGATAACTGATGTCAGTTTTAAAACTGCATAGCTGTAGAAGATTTCAGTTGCTCTGCATGCTTACTGGAGCCTGGAGCCATGGAAGTGGATATGAACTGTGCTGTTCTCTGAGTCTGCAGAGCTGGGCTGTGGTGACCAGTGGTGTTAAAACGTGAGGACTGATCTTGCCTTTTTAACCTGTGTTTTTGTCATTGGCTCGAGTCTGTCCAGAGTAACCACAGCAACTAGCTGAAAACAGCTTTTAAGACTATTAATAAGCAATATTTAATGCCATAGAAATATGCATGAAATGCTGTCTGTACACAGTTGTTTTGAAATTGCTTATATATTTTTTTCTATTAACTAGAAAACAATCGTAAACATTTGTGTGGTTGTAGTGAGTTATGAGAAGTGAAGTACAACACTCCAGATGCTGGCTTCCTCTGTCTAAATATGGCACTGCTGAGTAACAACTGCTAAGAGTTCGTGCTATTTGGGATGAGTGTAATATGATTATCATGTAAAAACAAGTAATCCTGTGCTTGGGAAGTAAGAAGGGCAACCTCAATATTGGAGTGAAGGCACGGAGGTATGGCACTAACGAGTCTGAGAAAAGCTTCTGGGTTTTTTACTGAAGCTGTTACATGCAGTCTCATCAGAGGTGCTTTCAAAATGGTATCTCAACTTAAACGTGGAAGCTATTGTGGTTTCTTCTAATAGAGGACTTGTTCTTAAGCTGAATGAGTTACTTAAAAGCAGGTGCTCTGGCTGCATGTCTTCTGTGCCATCCTCTACAATTGCTGGCATGGCTCGTAGCTCTTGCAAAAGCAATTTCAAGTCCTCTAGGCACCACGTAGCCTGCTACCACTGCCTACATGCCAGCTGTCTGGAGCTGTAGCAACACTGTAATGGGACGTGAGCTCAAGCTGGACATTTTCCTACGCTGTTCTGCTGCCTGGTGGTCACTGGTGATGTGTACTTAGGGGCAGTCCTCAAGTGAGCCAAGTCTGTGAGGCTTTTCTACCAAAAAGTGCCACTTCTGCTTCTATCAGTGTGTAATTGGAGAGCTTCTGAGCTGGAGGCTGTATCCATGTGATGGATTTAGCACTCTTCTACACTTAGGACTTCAAAACTGTTTGGGCTTCTGGCATCCACAGCATCCTATGGCAGATAGCTTCTCCTAATTCAGTGCTGTGCTGAGGAGGGGAGGAAGGAGGATGACTCTTCCATCTTTCTTGGTGCCTGCTGCTTGGGTTCTGCAGTCCATTTCTTCTTTCTTGAGGAAATAGTGATTAGTTCCTCCAGCTTCATCCTTCAACACTACCTCTACAATACTTTTGCTCTTCTTCCTGCCCAGTGGTTATCCTAGCATAAAGCTGTTCTACAGTACCAACCTACCAGCTGCTCTCGTTCTCGTTACCTCTTCTAGATTTGTGTCTGTGACAGAAGATGTGCGTGATTCTGACTTCAGTATCTGTCCTTTTCCTGATAGTGTTGGATGCTTTAATTGAATTTGGATGGGAGTGCTGCTCCTCAGAAGCTAATTCAGTGAATGAGCTCTTTGAGCAGTGGAAGTCTGACAGACTCTTTTCAGCAGATTTTTTTTCATACTAGATTATTTTCATCTAAGCTGTTATTGCTGGTCAGCTCACGTTAGGAGAGACTTAAAGGTTTTAGACAGCTATTATAATATTATTGGCACACTGGTGCCTCATTCGTCCTTTCCTGACATTCACGAATGCCTTAAAGCTCAAGTCCCTGAGACACAAACGGCAACCCTCCTTCATTCTGCTGCTTGGATCTCAGCAGCTATTGTAGGGAGGTTCTCACAGGCTTCACAGCCTTTGAAAATGCATGAGGATCTGGGGGAAGTGAAGCACTTGCTGTTGTCCACAAAACTTTAAACTGGATGGTCACAGAGTCCTTTCTCTTGTGGAGTGTGCAAACCTTCCAGCATTGTGGTTTTTCCTGATGTCATTACTCTGTGCTGAATTCTCTAAGCTGTTCTTGTTTTCTACTGACGTGACCCCAGAAGGCACTGTTTTAGAGATCTGAGTGCTAATCCCTGCTCTTCTGTGCAAAAACTTCTGCCCCTTGAGGTAACCAAGTGGTTTGACAGGTACCTAGAGTGTCTTGGTTCTCATGTCTGGAAAGGTGAGGTCCAGGCTTTCAGTATGTGTTCTTCTCTGGCATTCTCTGTAGTCTCACTTACTACTTGATTGTGAACATCATCATTTTGGATATTGCAATTGAAAGTTCAGCATTATGCTCTTTTGCCGTGGACTACTAATTTTCCTTCTGAGTGTCACCTTTATTTACAGTACTTCATTGCATTGAGCTGCCCTGTAAGCTGTAGTTGTGTTCATTTCCTTCTGATCACTTTGTTCCTACTCAATTTCAGATCTTGTAACGTCATCATCTTCACTTAATTTTTGGCTTTCTGGTTCAGTGTCACTTTTGAGCAGTAATACTGGGGTGTTGTGGGTGCAGGTTCCTGTCCTCATTTGGTTTAATCAAAGCCCTGCAGTGAGGGCTGGGTTACCTTGACCAGAGCTCTGATTGCTGACCCTGCTGCTCTGGGGTGATGTCTGAATACATAGGATGCCTCCTTTAGGTTTGAGCTGTGAGGTCATTAGTACCCGGCAGCTCTCAGATCAGTCTTAATTAAAACTTTGCACAGGAACTTCCGTGGCAGATTCTGGCTGCTGCTTGTCGGTTAATTCTGTATGGAAATGCCATTAAGAGATTATTTAAACTTGCAGCCAGGCTGTACTTTGTATGTGAAGTCAGAGATCTGATGCTGCTGTGACTGTCCTTGGGTTCGTTGATAATGTGTGGAGTGGCACAAAATGTGTGTTAATCTGTGCTAGCTGCATTCCTCCTTCTTGTGTCACTTCAGGACTTGAATTCCCTTGCAGGAAATAGTTGTCTGCCATCACAGGAACATCTGTGTTGTTCTTCAGCTGTGTCTCAATGAGTCTGCTTAACATAGTCTTCCTATCTAAGATGTGCTGCTCCTGCAGGTTCCAGTCTGCACTCTGTGTGCAAATGCTGCACCTCTCTCCTGGATACTGAGTGCACTGCATGCCTAAATTGCTCTGCACAGCAGAAGCATTTCATCTCTCCCAGCTGCTCTAACCTGGTGGGGAGTTATCTGGGCTGGCTGCTGATGGTCTGCCAAGTGCTGATGTTTTGTCTCTAACCTGAGGTTTTTGGTTTTTTGCTAGCTGAGATCTGTCTTTTAGACTTTGCAGGCAGATGGCTGCTTTGCCTTGATGCAAAGGTGTATACTTTCCCATAGAAAGACATGGGAAATAAGGAAAGAGGTGGGAGAGTACAAGCAGCTGCAGAGGGGGTTTGTGCTGGACTGACTCAGCAGCAGAGCTGTGCTTCACTGACTTAATTACTAGAAGTTCTTACATCATTTTGTATGGCCCTCTCCAGCAGTTCACTGAGGCTCTGCTGGGCTGATGCTCTGAGGCTGTTCTTATCCAGGCACTAATTCTCAAGCTGCCTGCTCACTCTAGGTTTGGAAGGAGAGATTCTCCTCAGTGCACAAGTCCATCGTCAGTGACGTGGCAATTGCTCCTTATTCCTGGAGAGAGTGGATCTTTATTCTGCCTGCAGTTCTTTTTAAGCCTACTGACTGCCTGTGACTTGGAGCTTTACTCTCTGACTTCAGCCCTTTGTAGAAACTGCCTGCTTGCTGGCCCACATAACCCAGCCCTGAGGCTGACAAGTGGCTCTTGCCATGGTGATGAGTTTCCAAAGCAATAATAATGTACTGGTAAAAAGTGTGATCCTCATGATCTGGGATCTGGCACACAGATATATATATATATTACTTTTTGAGGGATTTAATTGGACTCCTATTAATAATGAGCAAATGGGAGCATGGCTAGTAATGCTCTTAGCTCCAGTTTTCTTAATAAACGAATGAAAATGGTGAATGTACAAAGTTCAAATAATGAAAACCTGTTAGGACAGTTTAATTTTTATTCCTACTGTCTTGACAAATCTGAATGTTTGCATATAGTGGGCGTTATATTTCAGGTGTCTTTAAGATGTTTGGAAGTTGGTTCGTCAGAAATAGAGCCTAAGGGTGGAGGACTGAGGGAAGTCTGGAGTGTGTACAGTGAATTTTAAGAAGAAGATAAATATTAGGAACCATGTATTGTTCCAAGTGTTATAAGGAGTGGCAGGTTTAGCTGTGATCTCCCCAGAACTTGGATGCTGTCATAGGCAGTTCACACAGCTTGATGCACACAACTGATCCTGATGGTGCTGTTCAAACTTTGTCATGCTGCTGAAGTGGTAAAGGGATGGTGGGCTGAGATGTGTGATGGTTCCTGTGTTCTGTCTTGGAGAGGTCTCTGGAAAAGCCCATCTGCAGACATATGGGGAATAGGAAACATCTGTGGACGTTCCTTGCTAGTGATGGCCAGGAGTGTTTTAGGATGGTTGTGTTTTAAAATACTCTTGGCCTATCCTCTGAGATTCTGTAGATTTGACTTTAATCCCCAAAAAGTGAATGTTGCCCTTTGAAAACCTCGGAGCATCAGCACTGTGGTGGGAACCATCCCTGGCAGCTCTCCCTTTGCTGCTTTCTGAATGCTTTGCAGGCCACTGAGTGTGTGTGGATCTGAACTTGCTGTGCTTTTTTTCTGGCTTTCAATTCGTTAAGTACTTTCATCTTTATGTTTGCAATAATTTGTGTTCTTCTTGCAGGAAAACAAAAAAGAACAAGCAGAAAAGTAAGTACAGCTCTATTTCGTGTGTACGTGGATGCGCTGAGGGAAGGATTCTTAGCTGGAATGAGCCCTCAGAGGTTCCCCCACTGAGTTTAGCTCCTGTCACCTCACAGTGCTCCTCCTGGACTTCAGATGCCTCTTCTGTGTAATTTACTAGTTAATAGAGCAGGAGTGTGAAACCTGCTGCTTTGTGTGTGGACTGTTTGTCTGTCAGGATTTAAACTCCTTGCAAATTGAAGGCAGAGTGGTATCCCCATTAAATCTGTGCAAACAGCTCTCAATAGGTCAAACCTCTGTTCTTACTGAGATGGGACATGCCTGCACAGATGAGTTGCTGGTTCCTAAAGACTTCTTCCAAAGGACACTGGGTACTGTCACGCTGCTTTGTTCTTAGTGCAGAAATCTCCATCTTCACATAAATGTGAACACAGCAGTCTGAACAGTTACAAGTGTGTGATGTCCAGTTAACACTGAGAACAAAACCAAGTAAAACGATGACTTGAGAGAAATCTGATGACTTTTAAACCCTTTTAAACATTTTTTATTGGTATTTCTTACTGCCTTACCATTCTTATGCAGCACCCTGTCTCTCTTCTGAACAGCTCCTGGAATTGGAGAAGGGAGCAGCAGCAGTGAGACTCCTCAGCCTCCCAGGAAGAAGAGGGCACGAGTAGATCCAACAGTGGAAAGTGTATGTGCTTATGATTCCCTTATAGATTTTTTTGATGGGAACAGAAGAGCTGCTTTGCTCAGACAGCAGTACTTTGTCCTGCAGTACAGCAGTGTGAGCTGTTAGGACTTCTTGAAATGTTAGGGCTGCCAAGGGGCCTTAAAACCTGAGCTACTTCCCCACTCCTTCTAGAACCAACTCAGCAGTTCCTTACTCCTGTATTTCCTTTGTAGAAAGGATGGGATGTAAGTGGCTTATCTTGGGTGGTTATCTGAAAGTAATTGGTGTGCATCCACTTTTTTTTTTTCTTTCCAGGAAGAAACATTTATGAACAGAGTTGAAGTGAAGGTGAAAATCCCAGAAGAGTTGAAACCATGGTTGGTAGATGACTGGGACCTGATCACCAGGCAAAAGCAGGTAATTTCTCAGAACAACAACCTATCAGTGTATGGGTGAGGACAGTTATTGGGAATTTCAGATTTCACCTGAGTGCAGTGCAGCAGAATCCCTCAGAGTTTGACAGAAGCCTCAGTTTACAGTTCTCATTGCCATTGGATTTTCCCTGAAGGTCTCCTGTGGGTTGGACTGTGCTGCAGAACTGTATGTAAACTTGTAGATTATAATAATTTGGCATAAACTAAAAGGTATTTTAAATGAGATGTTCTTCTAAGCCATGTTTGGCCTTTGGAATGCCTTGAGAAGGTTGCTTAGGTGACAGAACTGGTCTGTGTGAGCATTGCAGGTGGTGTCTTAGCTCAGCTCCATCCTGCCCTGTCTTCACATCACTGGCTGTGAGAGCATCTGACAGCAGGCAGCCTCTTAGAGTAGTGGTTAGCTGTGCTGCAGGCTGGATCTGTGTGAAGCCTCCTTATACAGTAATTTTACCTAAAACAAACCCTCTTCCATTGTAAGAGGTGTAAATCTTTCTCAGGAACTTGTTAGTAAGTGAAACTACTTTGTGTTCTCGGCAGGTTTACTGAGTGCTGTTGCAAGCTGTTTGTTGCTGTTGTTCCCAGCAGGCTTGTTTGCTTCCAGTACTGGTACTGGGTGCTGACTTGGGGATGCAGAAGATGTCCAGGCACAGTGTGTGGCCTGGTGCAGGCTGCTCTGTGTGCTTTGCTGTGTACTTGGGTTCCTGGGTTGGCTTCAGCAATTCTTCCTCAGGTTGATTTTAAGAGGCACAGATGTGAAATAGGGACACAAATGTGGCTGCTGTTAGGGGGCTTGATATGCAGCACTGACCCAGTCAGAGTTCCTTCAGTAACACTTGACACCTTAACGTGTTAATTTTATTCTAGACGTACCCTTGTGTGTGTTAGTTTAAGATTAGTTTGCAGATAGAGATGTTGAGCTCACGCAGACTGTTCGTGTTTTGTTTTTGTTTCTTCCACAGCTTTTCTATCTTCCTGCCAAGAAGAATGTTGACTCTATTTTAGAGGATTATGCGAACTACAAGAAATCCAGAGGAAATACTGATAACAAGTAAGTGGTGGTCATTTCAGACCTTGAGTGTCAATCCAGGTCTTAAAGGACATCACTCAAGAACACGGCTCTGCTTTCTCTCATGCTCCCTGCCCTGGGCTTCCTCCTAAAGGAGGCTGGTAGAAGCCACCTCAGTAGTTCTCCACCTGCTCTGTTCCAGCTCCTCCTACACTGGAGGAGCAAGTGAGGTGCTGTGTGGTATGTGTAAGCTGAACCGATGACAGAGGCTGCCTGGCAGCTTAGCAGAAGTCTTCCTGTGTTGGTGGAAGGCCTCAGTGAGGTAGCAGGGTGAGGGAGGAGGGTGGACGATGGCTTTTGGAAGAACTGCATGGGCAAAGCTAATTATTCTCAGGTGGTACTGAAATCCTTGTGAATAATTGTTCCAGCCATTCACCCGTGACAACAGAATTATTCTTGAGTGGAGCTTCCCAGTTTCACAGGGGGCAGTTGGAAATGTGAAACTGTCCTCTTGCATTCAAGAGGAGGAATGTTTCTGACATGTGAGGGCGCTTCAGCATTCCTTTATCTGGTTGTTGCAGTGGCAGTTTTGGATTTGTTTGGGGTGTGGAGTGAGGGTATCTGGGAACCATGAGGTCACAGCCTGAAGCAGCAAGCAATTCACTGTGCCATGAAGGATGGAGCCACTCCATCCAGCCTGGTGTGAGGGCTGGCTGCTGAGGGGGGGTTCTCCACGTGGAGAGTTCAGTGAGCACTGCTCCTCGGGAGGGCACACGATTCCTGGTTTGTACTGCTGCCTTTCTTGGGTGATGTGAAACTGCACTAAAGCAGCTGTATCTGCAGCCTCCTGCCCTTACAGAGGCTGTGGTCACCAAACGTGTAGTGAGTGCTGTGTGGAAGATCACAATCAGTTGTGAAGTTGGCAGCCAACTGCAGCGTGGCACTGAGATTCTGAAGGGACCTGGTTGTCTGAGGTCTGGGAGACTCCTTCGCCACGTGGTAGTTCAGTTTGGTTACTTAAAGCAACACAGCTTTAAGCTGATGTGAGTTGGGATTAAATTTAATTGAAAACAGAGGAGCTGGTAAGCATCCTTAAGGTTCAGTGTTGCTTTGAACGACTGCTGAGTCAGCTAACTCGAGCAGGTGACTAAAAGCAAGGTGCTGCTTGGTTTGCATAAGTTATTACCATCTTAAAAGCAGTTCCTAAAGGAGGCCTTGAAGTGTAGAGCTGCAAGGAATTCTGCATCTCAAGGTCTGCACGCAAATTTCCTGGAAGATCTGAAGGTTTGTACGTGACCTTCAGAATTTGGGCTTGGTGAACCTGTCCAATGTAACCTTGTGTCCAGGCAGACATAAGAACGAGGCTTGAATTATTTCCTCTTTATCAGGGAGTATGCAGTCAACGAAGTTGTGGCTGGAATTAAAGAATACTTCAATGTCATGCTGGGAACACAACTGCTGTACAAATTTGAGAGGCCCCAGTATGCTGAGATCTTAGCAGATCACCCTGACGCTCCTATGTCTCAAGTGTACGGTGCCCCACATCTGCTGAGGCTGTTTGGTGAGTATCACCTGGGGATGTGGGAGTGGTGGAGAGCATCTGAATGCTTCCTCCTGTCTGGACGCTCAGTGTGAACTGCAGAAATTGGAGGGGTGACCTCCAAACCCTGTGACATGTTTTTATGCCTTATGTTCATTCATCCATGGACGTTGTTTCTGGTTAGCTTGTGTATGTGGGAGTGGATTCCTGGGCTCTTGATATATGCTCGTGTAGCTTCAGGCTTACTGTAATACTTGAACGTGTTCTTTCTAACTGAAGTGCTCCTTGTTTTGAAACAGTTCGAATTGGAGCTATGCTTGCTTACACACCTCTTGATGAGAAGAGTCTGGCTTTGCTGTTAAACTATTTGCATGACTTCTTGAAGTAAGTACTTCCTCAATTCTTTGAGCAAGAAAGCAAAATAAGACGAGTACGGCAGCGTGACGTGCTCTCCGCGAAGAGCTGCGTGCACAGTGTCAGCTCACAGTGTCAGTGCAGCACACTGCTTTTGCTGTGCTGCATTTCCTGATGCTGGCAAAGCCTCAAGCTTCCATTTTGTTGTGGAGAGAGGAACTGTTCTTTTCTCATGGGGCTTTAATGGTGTTTTGGCGGAGTGTGGTTTGGGAGTTGGTGAGGTAAGGAGGCGCTGAGCTGATTCCCAGTTGACTCAGCTCTCTGTGGCTGGGTACGCTGTCGGGAGCACTTCCAGGACACACATCAGGAAGGCAGGGAATGGGTCAGCCTGACTTCCAGGGGAATCGTCCTGGAGTAATTCTCAAGTCTGGAGTTAGCACTCATTCTTTGGATGTCTGAGTGAAGGCAAGTGCTGCAGTACTGACGGCTGCAGAGGTGGAAGGGTGAGGTTGGTGTGCTGAGCAGAGGTACTGAGTGCACACGAGAGATGACGTGCAGTGCTTGTCTTGCTGTGGCACGTGGGTGGCCATGGCTCCTGTCACCATCTCTGTGCACAGAGCTGTCCTGTCCCATCTCAGCACTGCTGGCAGCACTGATTGCTGCTGTGGCTGCTGACGGAGCCTCAGATGTGTGCTGTTGCATCCTGTTAATCCTTACATCCCTGTGCTCACTTGGTCTCTGGACAGCTGACTCCTCCCAGTGAACAAATGTCAGCTTGTACTCCTGGAATCGCACAGTAAATATCTCATTGTTCATTGGTGGTCCTAAATCCCATCTTGGGGCAGGAAGCTTAACCTCTCCGATGTCTTTCCCAGGTACTTAGCAAAGAATTCCTCTGCACTGTTCAGTGCCAGTGACTACGAAGTGGCCCCTCCTGAGTACCACCGGAAAGCAGTGTAACACTGCACAGCGTGGGGAGGACTGCGGGACCCTGAGCTCCCATCCACTCCATCTTGTTCTTCACATCTTTCTATTGCACGTCCCTGTTGCACAGACTGTGACCATCGAGTGAATAAAGTTGTGTTTAATACGGAGCCGCCGTTTGTACGTTCTGAGGTCTTTCTTGTACTGAAATAGGAGCTTGGAGTCCCTTGGGAGCCCTGTGGTGTTTGTGGCTCGCTGCTGATGGCGTCACTGCAGTGTGGAAGGAATGCAGGTGTGGTACTGCTGGATGAACTGCTCGGTGCTCTGGGTCTCGTGGGTCACAGCACTGAGGAATGTGGGTGCTCGGACCCGGGGGGCTGTGACTGCCCACCCCCTGCTGGTGCTCTCACTGACTCTCAAACCCATTTACTTTCTTGGTGTTGGAAGTAAAACGTTTGGTCTGTAAATGTCTGCTTTATCCGTCAAGCTGTAATGTTTTTAATTTCCTGACAGTAGGAGAATGTGTTATCCTATAGTGGTGTCCTTCACAGATCTGTTTTATCGATCTTCAAATAAACTTTTTAATTCCAAGTGTTCCTGCCCTCTCCTCGGCTCAGTGTCACACGGATCTGTGTTGTGTACTGAGTCGTGCAGTACTCAGCTGGAGCTGCTGTCAGTGTCTGCCTGCTGGGGAGGGGCTCTGGAGCACCGATTGTGGTGATGTGTTAAAGGAGCAGTGTGAATCTCACTGAAGGGAAAAGAGCAGCGCTGAGTGGATGCTGCCCTGGAAAGGCTGCAGTGCTCGGCATGGATGGGAGCGTGGTGCTGCTGTGCTGGTTGCTCGTGGGGGTGGGTGTGTGCATCACAGAGCGACCTGGGCTGGACGGGACCCCAGGGATGAGGAATGTCCGATCCCCTCCGTGTCCCTGCGGCCCCCCTCGGCTCCTCGGGCTTTCAGGAGCAGCCACGCGGGGTCAATCGGCCGCCGTGCACAGCCCTTGGCCGGCTGGGCTTTGCGTGCGGGCCCTCGCTGGGATTTACACGGCCCTAATGACGGCGCAGGGATTATTCGTAGCCCCAGTCACTCCCGCTAATTATCTTGCTGATCGCTACTAATGGAAATGCGGAGAGCGTCTGCAGAGCGCGTTGTCCGAGTGCCGCTGCCCTTCGGGAGCCCGAGGAGCTGCTCCGTGCTCCTGCAGCCTGCCCTGCTCACCCTGCCTGCACTGCGGGCCGCGCTGCCAGCAAACAGCAGCTCCTGCCCGAGGAAACGCGATTTCCGCAGCTGCTGTGTGACGGGGAAGGAGCGGGGGCTCACCGTGGCTTAGCTCAGATGCTGCTCGTCACCTTTAATTTCCACCGAAGGGGTTGCTAAATCCAGAAATGAAGGCAGCTTGCTAATTAGTTTATTTAAAGCCGTCTTTCGGGAGCTGCTCAATCAGCGTGGAAGTGCTTTCTTGTGCCGGGGTTGTGGAAGGATGTCACTGTTGTGCCAGGTCTGCTGGAAAGGCTGAACGCGCTGCCTCCGTCCTGCACATCTCCCAGGGCCCGCAGTGACAGCACAGCGTCACCTCGTGAAGGCAGGAGGGGGACAGCAGCCCCGCTGGCCCCGCGGTGCTTTCGTTTCAGGACGGGCAGTAAATGCGGTGTGGGATGCTGGTGGGAGCCCCCCCAGCAGAGGCAGAGTGGGGAGCACCGGCGTTTTAGGGAGCTCTGTATCGAGAGCACTGCGCACAAAGATCATTTTAATAAAACCTTTTCCCTCCCCAAAGCCACGGCTGCGATCTGCGTCAGCAGAAGGGGTCTCCAGCTGTGGCTGCTGTTCCTCCTCATCTCCTGGGGTCCGCTGTGGGATGGCAGCGTGGTGGCTCATGGGGCTGTGGCTGTGCTGAACCTGCACTGAAGCTGAGCTGATCCCTGAGAGGTGGAAGCTTGTCCTTGCTTCAACTCTGGTGCCCTCCACTGCCACTCAACGGCCTCCTCAAAGGCATTTATCTGCCTCGTCAGGCTATAAAAGCACCTGGATGCCCAGACATGCCCGTGCACACCTTTCTGTTAAGGGCTGTTTGCCCTGTGACGGTGCTAAAAGCTTTTGTGGCGGGCAGGAGCACTTTGTGCTGGGATCTGGGCCTCGACCTGCGTCCATCGCTCGGGCTTTTGTCCCCTCCTGGTGCTGTGGGGGCTGTGGATGGGGCCGGGCACCTGCTGTCCCCGCAGAGATGATGGCAGCAATCCAGACCCGTGGGTGCTCGAGGAACCAGAGCTCCGGGCACAGAGCAGGGAGGGGACTGCCCCCCCTGCAGCCTCACAGCTATGGTCTGCAAACACAGACCCGGCTGAGGAAATCCTGCGGTCCCCCTACGGCCAAATGAGGCGTCCATGAAAAGCGGGCAGGGAAGAATAGCAAGCTTCTGTCGTGCCCTAAAATGGCGTCCGTTCCTCAGTTGGGTCCCTGTGCTGCCTCTGGGCCAGACTTGGTTTGTCAGCCCCGCGGTGGCTCCTGCTTGCCCCAGAGGCTCAGACTGTGCTGCCCACACACCCTGCACGAGAAACATCAGCTGCTCTCTGAGCGAGGACGGCTCCTGGCAAAGCAGTTCGCTGTTGTTCCAGGAATATTTCTCCCGTTGCCGCATTTGTTATTGCTGGACGCCACTGCCCCTTGCTGTCAGATCTGTGACCTCCGTGCTGCAGCTCATCGGGGAGCAGAGCTGGAGCAGGGCCCCCAGAAACCTCCTGCCCCAGCCCCACGATGGCTTCACCCCATCCCTGCTGAGGTGGATGTGGCACAGCCTGAAGCACGGCCATACAACGGCCCCGAGGTGACAGCAGAGCGGCCCCGGGGCGATGGACCACCCCAGGCTGTGTTATCAGCTGCTCCGCTCACAGCTTTTTTTTTTTAATTGGGTGGAGAGTGGAAAACCCTGTGGCCCCTTTCTGTATAAACAGGAGGGATTTATGGCCGGCTGGCCTGGCTCTCTGAGTTGGGACTGATGAAGCTTCCTCTCGTCTGCCTTATCTTTATTGCTGTGCTCTCCATTGGAGCGGGCTGAGCAGCAGCAGCCGCCCCAAACACCGTGCCCTGTGTCGGCAGCACAGACCCTGCTGGGTGGCACAGTGCTGCTCCCACCTGCCCCAGGGCCCCAGAGCAGCCCAGCACGGTGGGGTCAGATGGGTTCCTGACGGCTGCACAGTGTCCTGCCCCAGGGCTGCTGGGTGTCTCGGGGACGCAGAGCTGAGTGGACGGACTGTTTCAGGTGGTTGCTTTCTCCTCTGTTCCTTCCCTCTCTTTCCTTAAGGGACCCCCTTGGCACCCAGCTGCCCGCAGACACATCGCAGTGCCGTGTGGTTCACGTACTGCTGCTGCCCTTGTGCAAAGCTGCTCGGGAGCTGTACCCTAATCTGTCTTCAGCCCTCGGGGACGCCAGGAGCCCCAGGGCCATCCTGGTGCCACGGCAGGACGTGCTCCAACCTCGGCTCCACCGCTGGAAGCTGCGTCCCCTGCCAGCCCAGCCCAGGGCAGGCACTTCCACCACACCCGGGTGAGTGTCACCGTGCTGCCACGCAGCAGCCCCTGCCCCACGGCCCCGCCTGGACCCAGCTGCAGGGAGGGCACCATCCTCCTCCCACCGAGAGGTAATAACTCGTTTGGGCTTTCCCCACGCGTCTCTTAGTTCATTACTCTCAGCAATTAGCCCTCGGGAGCGGCCGGGGAATTGCTTCTCGTGTTCATTCTTTCTCGTGGGAGTTTCAGAGCTCTCCTCCATAATTTGGTCTGAGGTGTCTCCTCGCCCCAGCCGGACCTGTGTGGCGGCCGTAACCTCATCCACCTGCGTGCCGAGGTGAGTAACGCGACGGTCCCACTGCAGGACACACGTCTGCAGCTGCCCCACACTGCCACGCAGCTCCAGCTCCTCCGTTTCCCCGCTGATGTGAGCTTTGCAAAGGGGGCTGGCGTGTCATCAGGCAGAGGTGATGAAGGCTTAGGAGGCTGACCTTGAGAGCCCTTCCTCTGCGCATCCTCCCGGGGCTCCCACGTGGTGGAAATTTGTCTCAGTGCTGCAGTGATGTAACAGAACTCCAAAGGGTGGAAAAGCTGCACTGGGCAGGAGATGCACAGAGCAGTGTCTGCTGTGGTCCTCCCAGCTCCACGTGGACACAGCTGGAGACACGTGGTGCGAGCACGGCGTCCTCTGACACGTTTCTACTTTTAACATGTTAGAGATCATGTCTGTGACCTGCTCTAATTTTAGGCGGCGGTATATCTGCGTGGAATTCCTAGCATTGAAGAATGAGTTCAGGTGTAAAATTAGATGCATTATTTATGGGACGGCGGTTACCAGTGCTCCATCCCCACGAGTGTTCATTGGTGTTGGCACTTCTGCTGCCCGTGCTTTGCACCAATCGCCCACCACGGCTCTCCCACCCTTGGATCGGCGTGCACTCAAGATCTTGTTATCCAGGAGAGGTTTCTAGAGAAAAGACACCATTCTCGTGCTCAGGAACTGCCCCATAGTGGGATGGGTTAAACGTGGCCATTCTCAGTGGCTCTGGCCACCAAGGGCTCTGCCCAGCATGTGCAATCAGACACGGAGCTACCACAAGCCACGGGCTTCTGCTCTCTGCTGCAGCTGGAGAACAGCTCACGTGGACTGCCTGACATGTACGTGTTAATCCACATTAGTGTGGCTCAAATTCCATTATTGGGAACGCTAAATACAGAGGAAGGTACTTAGGGCAACAGACTCTTCCCCAAGGTTGGGGTGCTGTGCTCCAGGATTTAAGCATTCATTTCAAACACGGCGAGTTTTCTCTCATCAGCCAGGCTGGGTGACAAGCAGGCAGGAGCAGCAGCTCATGGGTGTGAGCATCCCACCGAGCTCAGTGCACTGCAGACCTGGGGCTGCACAGCCCTGCACTGGAAGCGCCCGGCCTGAATTGCTCACACAGCTCAGACAGTATGTGAGGATTTCTCCAGCCCTGATCTATGTGAACAGTAACTGAGTGTGCAAAACGGGGCAGCACTCGGTTTCTTTCCACACATGTGCGGCCTGAGCACATCTTACACACCCGCCCATTGCACTGAGAAAGTTGGAGGCACTTGCTTTGGCGTGCAAAGTTTGCAACAGGAAAGGTTTTGCAGCAGAGCACAGTCTCCCCAGCTCGTTAATACTGATTGCTATTCTGTGCTCAGTCCCTGATTTAAATGCTTTTAAATTCTCGGTTTATACTGGTGCTTTCTTCCCAAGCCTTCCCAGCTACCATTCCAGCTCTGCGGTGCAGGGAGCTGGAGTTTCGTGGCTGCAGAACCCAACAGGCAGGAATTTCAGGCTGCCCCTCGCTCCGCCGCGTTGTCCAGCGAGGTGGGAAGGTGTGGCAGTGGGACACTGCTCGGCTGCTCCAAGGGCTGGGGCTGAGTCTGTGTGCAGACTGCTGTGTGGCACGAGCCAAAACTCCTCTCCAGAACGAAATCCCATTCACGGGAGATTCAGAACCCGCCCACCTTGGGTCAGCATCCAAGAGGAGCAGCGGATGCAGCAGGGGATGTATTTTGCAGAAGTGCCACGGGACCTGGCCCCACGAGCTGCTGGCCGCACCCCAACCCCCCTGCTCTCCCTGGGGTCTGCACGTGGGAACTGCAGCCACCCCACCCCCCACGCCTGGCTCCTGCTGCCAGGCTGCCCACGTTTTGCTGCTGCAGGCTTCGCTGCTCTCTCAGCAGAAGGATTTCAAAGCTCCTCGGTTTCCCGCTGCTCAGAGCAGATGGAGAGCAGGCCGGGAGAGGCACGGATAATGAAGCTGTTTTGTGAGGCTGAGAGCTGCGTGCTGTTTTCTCTGGCTTCAGGAGGCACTGCTGTTTAGGATTGCTGTGGGGAGCTTTGTAGTTGCTATTATTACACTGCAAATGCGTGCCTGGGTGGTTGCTAACCGGACACCTTGCTTGCTTTGCTCCCCATCGATCTAAAAATGAACCGGTGCTGCCAGGACTTCCCAAGGGACACAGTGTGAAGCCACTGGCAGACAAGGGGCTCCGGTTTCACTGTTCATCCATTTGAGCTTAAACAAAGCTCCAAGCTGTTGGCAGTCCAAGCCCAGACATCCTATCCACAAGGACATCATGCTCATTCCCCCGGGAGAACTTTCCTTCTGCTACTGACTCCACCACTACAGCTTTGGAAACTGTGATCTGTGTTGCCTAGGAGCTCATTTCCAGTGTCACCAGCCAGCAAAACCAATCCCACGAGGATGGAGAGAGGTGTGCTAATAGCAAACAGCTTCCTCTAGAGCAGAGCAGCATCTGCGTGCTGCTATTCCCCACAGACAGAGCACTGTCTCCCTGAAGTCTGCAGCCCTGCCAGCATTCACATGGATTTGCCCCCCGTATAACTCCCACATTGCTGCATTTCTGCTTGATGCTTTGCTCCCTGCAGGTTGGCCCAGGGCACTGTGGCAGCCCGTGAGGCTGCTGACAAGCTCCTGAGCTGCAGGCGGTGTGCTATCAGACTGAAGCTCCTGCCTCCTATTGCTGATTGCTCTTATAGCTGAAAACGCCTTTTGTTTGCAGCATGGGGAACAAGATTAATTAATGGTTACAATCTTCCAAAGCAGGTGTGAAGGTGAGAAGTTTTCAGTGTTCTCTTACACCCACTTCTGTTTCTAATTCTGGCTGTGCTGCAGTCACATCCTTGAGTCTGAGCAGCGTGTGTTATACAGAGTTCAGTCACAGCTGGGCCAAGCACTGGGCCAAGCACTGAAACCAAGCACGGTTGCTTCATCTGAACAATTTCACTTACCTGAAGACACAGGTAAGCCAGAGGTAGAGGTGCTCAGCAAGGTTTGAACAGCCTTAAATCCTCACCTTTCTCTCACAGCCTGAACGTCATGTGCTTCCACTACCAAAACAGATTCCCTGCCTTTGGGTGTTATCTTCTTTTGGGATTTGTTTTAAGCAGTAAAGAACAGTTACAACATCCTGTTCTGTTGGCTGTCATAGATGGCAGCACCTGCTTTCTGCGCTCACTTCTGACATCAGCTCTGCAAACTCATACCCTGCCTTTTCCATTCCTGTTGCTCCTTTCTGGGTACACACCCGGAGCCGTCCACCACACACTCGTGCTGGGTTCCCTGCCCCAGACACAGCCAGGCATTGCTCTGAAATAGCTGCTGGGAAGAAGGGAGAGCTGCCAAGCTGGCAGCGGAGCTTTTGTTAAATTCAGCTCCCCAGAGGCTGGCACAGATCTTGTTTTTACCTAAGGACGGCGTTGTGCCAGGCAGGTTCAGGAGCACAGCGTCTAAATAGCGGCTGCGTGGAGGTTTCCATCTCGATGTGATTCTTCCCTTCTCCTTCTCTTGCAGCCCAGAAGAAAAGAGTGTGAGAGGAGTGAAAGATTCAGCACTAGATCTCTTTGGCTGTGTGTTGTTGAAGATTCCCTAGTGCTTGCTGACGCTCATTTGTGGCTGTGTGTCCTTTCCCAGCAGTGACCAGCATGGGTGCCCTGGATCTGCGTGGCCGTGGCTGCAGGCTGCTGTGGGGAGGGGGCTGCCAGGGGCACCAGACCCAGCCCAGAGGGCTTGGGTACAGCAGCCTCTGTTAGGAACATCGTGTTCTGGCTGCAAGCCTGGGCACGATGCAAGGTGCAAGAAGGGCCAGCAGAACAAAGCCTCTGGCAAAACTGTGGCTCTTCGTGAGTCCAAGAGCAAAGGCAGATAAAATGATATCCTCCTCCGGGTGCGTGCCTGGCACGGAGGTTAATTTATCCACATGATTAAGGAAGCAAGTGATGCAGGAAGTGGCTGGGTAATGTAATGACCCAAACAGAAACTGCAAGGAGTGCATTACCCCTCCAGTCATGTTGGGCTTTGATTTTTGTGTCCCAGAAGCAAACCGATTGATAAGCCAAGTGCCTGGAGAAGTGTAATGTATTCCAACTGATCTGTGTTTCTATCTTATAAAAGAGCTGAGAAGTGAAGCTTGTCGAGGTCCCTTTTTGGTGACACGCTGCCCAGCAGTGGTCTGTTCAGAGGCTGCTCCCTGGGAGCTGTCTGTGTAGCTGCAGGGAGGGGATGCTCCTGAGAGCAGGCTGGGGCCAGGAGTAACAGTCACGTGGAAAACTGCACCTCTATTGTCTCTCCTGCTCATAAACTCAGTATAAATTTGGTATTTCCTACATTTGTGGAGTGTGTGACCACCAAGCTTTGTGCTTGTTTGTGTCTGATTCAAACATTTCTCTTTGAATTCTGGTTGAGGGTGGAGAGAATTGTGTAAATGCTGCTCTTCTAATGGAGCACAAATGCAGACTTTGGCACTGTAACCTCAGAAAAGCCCCCACCATGGTGAAGCTATTCCTTCCTCCTCTCTCACTGTACAACTTGGCTCCAAATAGTTTGTCTTGACTGCTAGATGCTCAGGCCAACACTGCTTCTATTTCAGAGGAACCTGCCAGAGATTAATTAGATCCCAGGCCTGTTGGAAGACCAGCCAGCAAATCCTGTGTGCCATTAACTCAGTGCTTATCACACAAACATTGTTGGAATAAATACACCCTTTGTTGTGCTGCAGTCGGCAGAGATTGCCACAAAAATGAAATGTTTGAACAGATACAGAGCACGATAGCTTCTGAGCTCCATACGCTGTTTGCTGAGATCAGATTTTAGCTGTGGTTACTGAAATGGCACTAAGTGTGCATCAGTGTGTGCTGCCCTGCCGTGCTTTGACAATCCCCACAGCTGAGCACCCACGGCAGCACGGAGTGTGGACAAAGGCTGCAGGGCACACAGCGTTAGTGATGCGTGAGCGTGTCATGGACATCCACCAGGCTGTGTGTCGACGCACAAGGAGGCGTGCAGTCAGCAGCGGTCACTGTTGCAAAGAAACCTGTGGTGTGAAGTCAAAGAATGAAATAAATGAAGTGGAATTGGGAAGACAGTGGAACAAATACTCAGCAGGAACTGCAAATTTACATTTGGGCTCTGTTTGTCAGCAGTGAAGTGACCTTGTCTCACCGCTCTTAGGATGTGCCTGAGCAAAGCAAATGCAAGGCAGAGCAGATTGGCTTGTATTGGCTCATCTCACAACAGAGAACTGGGAGAGAGCCGGTCCAGATCAGCAGGGAATGGAGTGACAGAAGCCAAGAACCAGGAACAGAGTGACGGTGAGAGTGTACTGCAGAGCAGGCAAGGATGCATCTAACTAATAGGCAGAGAGATGGGCTGTGGAGGGGAGTGATGTACAGAGAGCTACATGCCAAGAATGTTAGCAGCAGCAGCTTTAATTAATCTGGGGAACAAAGTGAGAAGTCTGAATGTCCAGAACAAGGAATAGTTCTGGCACTGTGGTCAGGGGAAGGGCCAGAACACAGACAGCTGCAGTGCAGGGGCAGTGTGAGGCAAACAGAGCTGCACTTCGTGCTGCTGAGACTGGGAGATGCACTGTGCCCTCCTGGAGCACTACGACCTGGACGCCAGTCAAATGTACAAGTCAATCCCTTGTAATTTAACATGAAACATCTTGTTCTCGTGCTGACACATGCCGTGCTAGGGCTTAAAGATGGTGCTCGGATTGGGAACTTCCTGCTTTGATGGGAATTAAAAACAACAACAAAAAAACAACAGGTAGGCTCTGCTGTTCCTCTGGCTCATTGCTTTACCCTGCACACAGCCAGCACCTGGGAAACGTGGTGAGACTGCAACTGGCTTCACCCATGGCTGACTGCAGCAGGAGGAAGCCAGCTGACATGTGAATGCTGAAAGAGCAGAGACCCAGCTGCGTGGTGCAAACGCATTCGTGTGATTATCAGCAGATGGGAATCACTTTGGAAGTGGCTGGGCATTTGAAAATGCTATGTGCGGTGTCTCAGCAATGAAATGGCAAAACAAATAGTTTTTAAGATTGCCACAGGTTAAACTGATGCTGAGGCTTAGCTTTGTGCTCGGGTTTGTCAGGGAACACAAATGCTACTTGCTCATGTTTGCTCAAAATCCCCGTGCAGATACCACTGTGAGGTGTTGTGGCTTGGTGTGCTCTGGGAAACCACTACTTGTATTGCTACAGTTAGAAAATCACATGGGAATCCTGATCTCTGCAGCTTCCAGCTGCTGTTGTCATTTTACCAACTGTGCCACTCTGTGTTGTGCCACGCAAGATCAGATTACCTGTGCCAGCAGTGACAATATCAGGTTGGAAACAGGGTTCAAAGAGTAGCTGAAGGTCTTTGGGAGCAGGGCTGATGCTGGCTAGCTGCGGTGTGCAGTGGCAGAGGTTTCTCTGAGGAGGAGCTGCTCTTTGAACACACGGAGACGAGGGGTGGCTCCTGACCGGACAGAAGTTGCCACAAAAGTCATTTCTTGAAGGAAGAGAACCCTCAAAGCATTCAGGAACATTCAGAGCATGAGCACCTTTTCTGCCAAGCATTTAAACCTGGATCTGATCCCTTTCAGGTGAGACCAGGGGTGACTTGCCTGCGGAAGGTTTTCTCTCAGGAGCTGTTTTGGTGTTGCAGATGTGCACGATGTGACCGCGTGGGGCTTTTGGCAGTGGGAACCCAGACTGACCTCTCTGAGCCCTCCAGTGTGCATTCGGGACACCAGGAACAGGCTGCCTAGAAAGGAACCAAAGCATTTGAACACAAAGCTTGTGTGAACTGATTAAAGAGCACTGACGTTTACCTCGCACTCTGTTTATTTCAGCGAGAGAGGCGTATATTGATTGAATACTTCCAATCCTGCTGTCATAAGCATGTTTTTGGAGTTTACAGAACCCACAAGCTATAATTAAACAGTCCCAACGACGTCCCTGACCTCAGCCTTCCCGGTGCAGCGCTTTGTGTCAGCAAGGAGACACCAAACAACCCGGGGCCGGTGACACACGGCCGCCAACCACCACCCTCAGACATTCCTCATGCAAAAGGAGGAAATTAATTACGTTGATTCTAAATGCCGTCCCGACTCAGCTTGCGCATCCGCGACTCCTTGATGGAGGACGCAGGATGTTTGCAAGGACAGCAGTGGGTTTGCGCCTTCCTATTGTGGTAAGCATGCTCTGTGCCAGCAGCACCCTGACACCGCGCCCTCACGCTCGCTTGCCCAGGCGGGCAGACACACTGCACGGGGCAGGGAGACCTCGGGGCGGGTGGGTCTGCCCGGACCCCCAGCTCAGCCTCTCTATGGTGCCCCTGAGGTACCACGCGCGGCACGAGCGGTCACCGTCCGCCGCGCGCCTTTTGCCCCGCGCATAGCGCCCCCTGCAGGGCGGGCGGTACAGCGGACCTCCACACCACGCCCACTCAGGAGGACTTTAACACGAGGAAGTCCCGCCCCCTCGCCGCGTGGCTATTGGCCGCAAGTCCCGCGCGGTCCGGCGGCGATTGGCCGCGACGCTTTTCGGGGGCGGGGCGGCGGGCTAAAGGCGCCGCGGCGGGCGGGGTGACGGCCGTCCCGGCCGTGGCGGCGGCGGGTGCGCGTCGGGCGGACGGTGCCGCGCGCCCGCCCGGGGCCGCGCCATGAAGAGCCTCAAGTCCCGCCTCAGGAAGCACGAAGCCATCATCGCGGGCAGCGCGGTGCGTCCTAAAGGGGCGGGGGGCGGTCTGAGCCCTGAGCCGGGGCCGCTGTGCCCGGCGTGGTTCGGGGCTGCCCCGGTGGAGCAGAGCTCGGGAAACGGGAGCGCTGCCTCCGCGTTCGGGTGCGGTGTTGATCTGTGCCGCCGGAGAACCGGCGCTCCCCGCTTTGCTCCCCGCCGCTCGCACGGCAGCGGGCTTTGCTTAACGAGCGTCCCGAGGGCTTCGGGAGTACCGGCACCGCCGTGCTGCCGTCGCTGCTGATCGCCCTGTGGGGGCGGGGGATGCTGCGGCCCCTGGGCGCCCTCGTGGCACTCAGCTGTCCGTGGTTCCTTACGGCTCCCGGAGCGTCACCTGGCTTCGAGCAGCTTCGTTGCTTTCCTTTTTTATTCTTCTGCGCAGAAGAAGTTTGATGAGAGGAGTGCTTGCGAGTGAGGACCGCTTTTATTTGGAAGCGGCGTGGCAAAGTGCCTTTAATTGTGACCGTTCGGTGCGTGGTTCCGTGGGAGCGAGCTGTGCTCCGCAGCTCATCGCTGCCTTCCCGTGCTGGGCTGCTAGACGTGCTGCTGCCGCGTTGGAGTAGCGGGAAAGGCCGGGTTAATAGGCTACGCTGACTTTTATCAGTCATCTTTTAAGACACTAGATTCCTTTACAACGCTATGGCTCATTTGTCTTAGATTTGAAGGCATTTCTTGAGAATAATAGTTCATTTGGAAGTTATGCAGGTGTTCAGGCTTGTAAACTGCTGACAACACCCTGGATGAGATGACAGCTCTGTGTGTAAGCACATCACTTCCACGGTGCAAAGGAGTGATTCAGATGTCTGCTATGATGATCTGTAGCACGTAGGCTGGCGCTGGTTTGTGCTCTTCATTATATAGTATAATCAGTGGTCCTATACTTTAGAACTGTTTGTTATTTCAAAGTATGCCTACAGTAATTAATGTCAACAAACACTTGAGAAGTGATACAGCATGTGTTCAATTTTGGGGTAGATATGGGGGTTTTTCACTTCTGTGGGAGCAGGCTTGACAAGCCTTCCTTCCAAAGTAGGTTTAATCAGCCTCAATACTGCTAAGAGCTGGAATCAGTCTAGAATACCTGGAGGAAATCTGCCTTAGTAGAAGTCATTCATAAGCTGGATGTTGTACCCACTACGTACTCACTTCATCTGTTTATTCCATTTTTTGGTTATGCAGTCACTCCATCAACTTCTCAAACTGATTCCCTTCTATTTGGGGGGGAAATATTCCTCCATCTGGCTGTGTGTTAAGGGTGAGGCTGAAGGGAGGTGCTTGGATAAAGCCCACTCTGTTTCTGGCTGCTGGGGCAGGAGGGAAGTGGGTGGGAATCCTGCCAGGGTGAGCTTTGTGGATCCTGCTTGAAAGTAGTGCAAAAAGAGCTGTCTGTTTCGGAAACTTCGTCCCTTTCTCCTGTTCCCACCCATGCTATTTCCTTGAGGGGCGGAGAGAAACTTAATCCCTTCATCATGCTTCTGAACGTTTTCCTTCAGGTTAAGGCAGCAGTCGTGTGCCTTAATGCTTTCTGACAGTCGTCTTTTGGGAACAGCTTCATTACCTGTCCCATGGAGGAGGAAAGCCATGAAACATGGGAAGTAATTACCAATTCCACCATTATCCTGAATGCTACATCTGAAAAACGAATAACCTGGTTCTGCCAGCTCCAGCTGGCTGGTGGTGCTTGGGAAATAATCTGAGCAGCCTGCTCGGTAAGGGCAGCGCTCTGAATAGCGAGACAAACGATGCTTGTCCTTTGTGCTATTGTGAGCTGGGAGCTTTGTAGCAGATCCTGTGGCCCATGAAGGCTGCCCTGCACAGCCCTCGCTGCTCCTTGCAGATGGTGGCTCACTCACCAGCTCTAATGAGATAAATGGCAATTAATGGAGTCAGTCATAGCGGGTGACTGCAGCAGCGTGTGCTGCTAATGGTTCTGAGATGAAATGAGTGCTGATGTAGGTGTGTGTGCTTGCCATCTAGGAGCTGTGTTTTTCCAGTAGAGTTAGGAATTCCTTCTGTAGGTGTGTGCATGAGGAGCTCCAGAAATGCCTGCTAATGGGCTTCTCTTGAGGTTTCCTGGAGAAGATGCTTGGAGAAGGGTTTGTTCCTTGTTCTGTTTCAGACCTTTACTGGTCAGCTTTCACTGCTGAGGAATGTGCACACTTCAGTTATGGGCAGCACTGCCTGGAGCGCCTCGAGTGATGAGGATGAGTGGGGTGGAAGGCTGCGCAGAAACTTCTGCCAGTTTTTTCTCCTCTGGGGGAAAGTAATGTTAGATTTATTTAAAATGATATTAATAAACCCTGGATGTCATATGTAATTAGTGGAAATCGTTGTGGAAAAAGCAGAGGTGGACATCTGAGCTCTCATCTGGGTGTGACGATCTCTGATTATTTAATTACTATCTGACCAACTTCTGTAGTTAGGGACAGCTGTTTGAGGCTGTGATAATGCTTTCGGATGGATGGGTGGCTTCCTCTGTGTGAGGAGGGGCCCTTTGCTGGGCTCTGGGTCTGTCCCTGCAAGCTGCCCTGCCTCCTGCAGGGTGGGCTGCCAGCTCCCCTGCTGCCTTTCACTGGGGAACTGCTGCTTGCCTGAGGTTTTCCAACTGGTCAGCAACACTGTTCCTTGATACGTACAGCAGAACAGCCTTGTAACAAGGGGCTTCAAGTGCTGAGGTGCTTGGGAGGTGTGTTAGCAGCTGGAGGCGTAACATAAAAATAGAACTTAGTTTTAACTGCTGTCAGGATCTCTTCTGTGTTCAGCTTCCTAATGAAAGAAGATCCCTGCTGCTGGTGGCACGCATCGCTGTGAGGACAGACAAGACCTTGATGGTGCTGGGTCACAGCTCTGCCCTGTGCAAAGACAAAGCCCTTGCTGGCTGTGCTGGTGGCAAGGCCTGCTCAGCAGAGCACCCCACGTGCCACTGCTGTTGGCTGCAGCTGAGTTGCTCAGCCCTTCTCTGTGTGCATCCCAGCACAGCTTCACAGTGCTGTCCTCGGGCACCGCTGCCAGGAATCAGCTCTGTACCATTTGCATGTCAAATCCTAGCCTGAATGCCATTGTTCCTTCGAGGATGTTTGGGTTCCGAGCTTTATTAAGGCTTGTGCTAGTGTGTGCATTCCTTGGAAAAACACTTGTGCTTCATTTGCATCCAGTTAAATGGAATCGTGTGCTGGTTTGTGTGATGCTTGTGGTGCCTGTGAAGAAACATGAGGAGAGTTGAGAGCAGCAATTTGTGGTTCAGCAAAGCTCTGTGGTGCAGCCCTGTGCAGGTGCACTGTAATTTTCAGGCAACTTTAGAAAGGAGTATTTATCAAGGCTTTGTTTTGGAATATAGCAATTAGAGAACATCTTAAAAACTGGAAGTTTGGGGAGTTCCTGCATGTGATCATCTCATGTCCCTGTCTGGTTTGCAGGCAGGAAAGGCTGTGCAGTCACCTGACAAATCTATGCAGAGTTCATCTGACCTGGCTCCCATCTCCATTGGTTTTGTGGTGGAAGCTGTGATGCTCTCCTTGCCCCAGCCTCACTGTAGAGGTACCTAACAGGCTCTGATGTCAAATGCAGCTGTAACTGCTCTGGCCTTTTTCCAAAGTGCATGGGTAGGTCAGGTCACTTCTATTAGTGCCTGGTCTGTACCTTGGGGCTGAGAGGCTGGGGATGTCTCATCAATAACATGCACTTAGGTTATATGTCATCGTCAATGAGACGTGAAGGAGATTGTATTTAAAAATAAAATCCAAATAGTATTCACTTTTTTGCTGTTTTTCTTGCAGCTTGATCATCCCTGTAAGTTGTGTACAGAGTTCAGCACTTCCACTGCAGTTTGTGTGCTGCTGCTGGGCTCTGACTTACCCCAGGGATCTTATGGAGGAGGGAAGCTGGCAGTGCTGTCACATGCACACATCTCACTGTGTCAGGAGTGTGATATTTGACACAGACTCAGCCCTTACTGAGAGATCAAGTTGTGTATCTATTGAGAAGGCTCACGTGTTTGTTTGGTGCCTAATAGTTTGGTCTTGATGGGGTGTGCCAGCATCAGGTACAGGGTTAGAAATGTTTATGTGAAGTTTTTAAGGTGGTTCCTGTTTGTTTTGTTGTAATTTTCTGGTAGGCTTACGTTAATCCTGGGATGCTGTTATTTAAACAAGTCGTGCAAACAACAGTAAGAATTCTCAGCAGGAGCGCTTTGAGAGCAGTGCACAGATGGGGCAGCTTCAGGACTGGCCTTGGGTTTGTTGGCTGTTCAGATGAAGCCTCACCCACTTGGTAGTGTATGGCAATTCTTCTGTAGATGGAGGAATTGTGAACAAGGTGATAAGTGTGCTGCTGTGTGGGGGAACCTGCTGGGGCGAGCGAGAGCTGTTTTTCCCTTGTGTACACCAGACACTACATCTTGCTCCTTCAGTTTTGGACTCTGAAACAAATGTAAGTGAGCACATAGAGCCACTGATAAGCGGGATGTGCTTATAAAATAGAAAGTGCTGTGGTTTCCCCTTGAGCCACCCCTCTCCCCATCCTGTATCTGTGGCATCTTCTGGGCAGCATGGGCGGGGTGAAGCCTGCGGGATGGGGGTGGTGTTAGGTGGAGGGAGTCTGTTCACCTGGTGAATGATCTGGCAGAGCTGATGGGATAGGCTGCACTGCTGAGACTGCAAACAGCCTGCCCAGCTTTTAAATAAATTGGGCTACTTCAAAAGCAGCCGCCATTCAGAGCTGTGTGGGATCCCGGGGTGTGTCTGTTCACATGCTGGGTTTAATCACAGCTGTACTCTGACCCTTGCCATGAGCAGAGTGAAATGCAGGAGCTGTTGGCTGTGCTCTGTGACGCACACATGTCTCAGGTAGCTCTGCTATCAGCCAGCATTGTCTTTTCCCTGCAGGAAAGCCTGCCCTGGAGGAGTGACTGCGTTGTGACTGACGGCCCTAAAATCAGTGCTTCTTTTTCCTTCTTTGATAAGCGTTCTTATTTACGATGGCCTTCTCAGACATAAAAAACTGTGGTTTTGGTTTTATAGCTCTTCACATAGAAGTATCGTCTCGTGCCTTCCTCCAGAGGACATCGAGGAGCACCCCTGTGTTGGTGACAGCTTGCTGGAGGCACTGATGGCAGTGTGCTGCTGGAACTCTTTGCTCCTCTGTGTATTATGTGCTTGAGTTGAGCCCTAATGGCATTAGGGGAGGATGTGCCTCGTTTATTTTTTTCATTAATAGGATTTATTTCCCAGCTCAGAGGTGATGAGAAGCTGTGTTCACTTTCATAGGTTTATGGCAGCTTTCAGGCTGGAAGGTGAAGGTTTAAGGACGGCTTTGAATTATGACTGTTATTCCTGAAGTGAGGGCTGCGTGTGCTTCATGGAATGGAGCGGTTTGCTGGCACTGCTGTGCAGCTCTGAGCAGAGCTGGGCTGAGTCCTTCCCAGCCCAGGAGGAGCTGCCTGAGCTGTGCATCTCCTCCAGCAGCTGGCAGCTTGTGCTGCTGTGCAGCTTTATTGTAAGACAGTAATATGCTGCTGTGCACGAATGGGACGAAGAGCTGCACTGTCTGTTGTGACAAACGTTTCAGTGGGGTTTAAGGGTATCCTTTTGGACTTCAGTGTTGAGACTTCTCATTCATCACACTGACTGACAAAAGCTATACCTGTGCTCAAAATGGGGTAAAGAGTGACGTTTCAGAATGAGTGGGTAGTGCTGTTACATCACATCTGTTTGGTTGTTTTACCATGTCAGTCAATGGCAGCTGGTATAGGAAGGGAGGGGGGAAGGTCCTGCTTCAGTTATCTCAAGTGGAGATGTATGACATTGTGTTCACACTGCTGATCAGGAATCTTCTGTGGGCATTTTGCTGGCATGGGAACTCCTGTGAGTGTGCTGCTGACTACTGAATTCATTCTGGAGAGTGAAAATAAATTGATAAATTAATGGTAATAAAATCTCTATCACAGTAGCAGAGAATGTCAGGGATTAGAAAGGACCTCAAAACATCATCTAGTCCAATCCCACTGCCGGAGCAGGAGCACCTAGATTAGGTCACTATCAATCAGCAAATTTTAAATATTAACTTTGCTAATTGCTTTGTTGGTTGTCAGCAGCATACAAATATTTTCTTAGCTGATCACAATTGCTATTGCAGATAATACCTCAGGGTTTCCCTTGCCAGCAGCTGTGTCCTTCCTTCCCCTCTGTAAGTGGTGGTGTGTCTGTCTGGGTACCAAGTGCCTGAGTGCAAATCCCTCTAGTGGTATTGTCTGGGCTCTCACTGCTTTCTCATCTTTAAATACTTAATTGTAATGACAGGGGTGATGAACATGCTTATTTCTGAAGGTCATAGCCTTATGGAGTCCTACAAATCTTGCCTCTGAACTTCTCCGTGCTGTTTGTGTGCAGAGCAGTGAGGTCTGGCTGCAGTGCTGAGAGCTGTGGGACCAGGGCTGTAGCTTCACAAGGGAAAACAGCTTTGCTTCTTGTTGTTATCTTTAAGATAAAGGGGTTCATGGAGAACAGTAGGTGGTGGTTCATGCTGTGTGCAGGGCAGTTGTGCAGTTCCTTCCTGGGTGGTATCGAGGATGCTAAAAGCTTGCTTGGACGTCACGAAGAACTAGATAGAGAAGTTAAATGAGAATTATTAGGTAAATAATTAGAATCTCTCTGGCCTAGGAAGCTTGAATTGTTGACTGAAGGCTACGAGAAGTCACCTGCGCTGGTTCAGTTCTTATGTGGCCTGGGGTACACCTCACAGTGTCCAGCACAACCCACACAGGCACTGTCAGGTCTTCATCGTTTCCCACCCTTTGACCCCTCTGAGATGGAGCTGTCTGAGAGAGCAGCTCCACTGGTTCAAGCCTGAAGCTGGGCTGCTGTTCCCAGAGCCACGACAGCCGTGCTGCCCTCGGTGGGCTTGGTTTGACAGTCCTGGATCCTGTGGGCAAAGCTGCTGGGGAAAGATCCGCAGCGCAGTGGCTGCAGGGAGCATCACCAGCACAGGGAGCAGGCAGGAAGGCTGACACGGACAAACCGTGTTTTGATTTGGGTTCATCTGTACAAAGGAGCTCAGCTGAGGAGCACAGTCCTCTGCGTGGCTTCTCAAACTGATTCTAGTTGTGTAGGTAGTCTTGCTGTTGCTGTCACTTGTGACAAATACATATTTTTTTCCAGGATGCCACTTTTAGCTTGAGGAGACAGACTCGGTTCTGCTCAGAAGATAACTTGTGATGGTGTGGTCATTCCCACAGGCACTGAATGTTCTTGGAGCGGTTTTGTCCCATGAGCACTAATTGCAGAGACGCCTTGCAATGCTCTCTGGATCATGGCAGTGCTGTGAGGCAAAGAGCTGCTGCTCCCAGCAAATACCACAGGGTAGCTGAGAAAGGACTGGGGAAGGGTGATTTGTCTCTAATAGGTGGCTCTTCTGAGAAAAGCCATTTGAAGTTACTTCCAAGCCCCCTGCAGGGGCTGTGTTGCGTGTTTGTGGTTTTCCTTGCTTTGCATCGTGCTTGTCTCCCCTGCAGACTAAACAGTGCACTGCTTGTACTGCTGACCCAGCCCTCTAAATGCAGCGCTCAGGAGATCTCTGGTTAAATGCAAAGCTTGTGGAAGGAGACTTCCAGCTTCCCCGCTGTTAATCACGATGCTGTCGGTTTAATGGTTTGACAGCCTCCGTGACTCCTCTCGTTTAACGTCCTGGGAGACAGACTGGCAGCAGCAGTAAGCTGAAACCCACTTCTATTCAGAATGGCTTCCATCGCCGCAGGAGGAGGGGGTTTTTTGAAGCGGAGGCATGTGTGTTTTCTAATTTAAAATCGGTTAAATTTCTGTCAAAATAGGATCACGCATTCCATCTGCTCTGCAGTCGGAGTTGTCTGAAGTCTGATGGCGGGGCTGGTTTTGGCTCCGTGCTGTGGAGGAATGGGGAAAAAATGACTCCTGCTGGTATTTCAGTCCTTCTGTGTTATTCGTGGTGAGAAGCATGACCTTCATTAATGTCAGCCGGCAGTTAATTTGACTAATGTGTTTGTTATTTTAAAGCGAGTGTTTGTGTGTCTGCAGAGCAGGACGTGGCAGTGGAGTTGGGTGCGTGCTTGTCTGGTTGGTGAACATTAAACCCCAAAGACATTACTCACGGCACGAGCACGCGGGGAATGTATTAATAGCTATTGCTCTCTATCGCTCTGCTATCAGAAAATAGATCTGGGCTGCTGACTGTCTGCATGCTGTTGACAAGACGCTCCAGGTCGGGCGGTATTTACACACGAGTGGTCCCTGGGCAGCTGGCTGTGGGCTTTGCAGCACGGCAGCGTTGCGGTGGAGAGCTGCGCTCAGCCCGGAGGGATGAAGGCTGAGGAGGATCCTGAGGATGCAGCAAACGTGCCTGGGGATCCCAGCTAAGCGAAGGATGGAGCAAAATGAGCTTGGGGTGGGGGAGAGCATCTGCGTGTGAGAGCCCCTTCGAACCCGCTCGGCTTGGTGAGCTGCAGCTGCTCGTGGCTTGATGCGAGGCACGCCAGGCAGCGAGGAGCTGTGCCTTCTAGGATGACTTGTTGGTTTTCTTGTGCAACTAAAGACACAGTAGGTATCTTAAGTTTCCTATCGATGGCAGCAGCTTACAGCTGCAGAAATGTAAAAGCTAGAATCCTCAACTCCTTATTAATTAATGGGTCATGTTAGTCTTTAGAGACTGTTCCTGTGGGGGTTTTCACTGTGTGAAATGCTCAGGTGGTAATAGTTAGCACCTCATAGGAAGCTGATGTAACATGGTTATAGATGTTATAACTGAAGCTGTGCTTCTATTAATGCAGTCTTTCAATCTGAAGACTGAAATGGGAAGCCACGTAGTAATGGGTTGTCTGTGTGTTTGATTGAGTTTGTGCTGCTGAGTCTAAACTGCAGGTCTGAAACTCAGCAGCATGGATGCGTGTGTGCAGTGTGTGATCACTTTCCTGTAAGGATGTGAAACGTGTTGGACGAATGCAGAGGGGGCAGAGTTTGATGTGCAGCTTCTGGGGTATTTAAAACTGAAATACAACACGCACAGCTAGGATCTTGTAGCAGGGAGCCTCTGTCACCTTTGGAGGAGCCCTGCTCTCCCCCCTGGAGGTGCCTGCAGCTCTTACTGTGACCAGTGGTGTCCCCTCTGTGGGGGCTCGGTTATACATTGCCTTGTAACTAATTAATGTCTTAATTGATTGACAGTGGTACTGCACTTCAGTGGGGAAACACCCGTGGGTGTGACTTTGATAGCTGTCCGTTTCTATTACTGCGTGTCACTTATAGCAATTCATCACTGAGACTCATGATCACTGCAATCATATATAATTAGCATGGGAAATAAAGATAATTGCAGTTGTAACACCGTCGTACGACTCATTGTGCAGTTTGTGTGATGGTGGCTGTAGGTTTTCATTTCTGCACTTGCTTCATCCCTCCCAGCCCAGCCTGCCTGGGGTGAGCTGGTGCCCCTTGGCTCTTCCAGCCTCCTCTGGGCACCTGGAGCAGCACAGGCCTTCCTTAGTAAGGCAGCTGTTCCTTTTTAACATGAAAGATGGTACACAGCTTTTGAATATGATAATCTGATGTCGATCTTCTGTCAAAATCTTCTTGGTTATGGAGGCCTCGGTGCCCAGCTTGGCTGTGAGCTTTGTCACAACCTTCTGGGAGCCACAGAGCATCTCAGGAGGGCCGTGCTGGCCATGGCAGAGCAGGTGTAGTGCTCTGGGTAGGATGCCATCTCCAGTTCTAAATTAAAAGTAAATGAGGAATAAAGTGTGGGGTGACGGCTGTCTGCGTTGGTGCAGCCATCTATTTATGACTGACTTGTGCTTTCTTTGCTCTCTGCACGGCTTTGGTATTTGCAAGTAATCTGAGGCTCTGAACCTTGAATTTTCTTCTTACGCAGCTCGTAGATGTTCATCTCCTCCTCAGCTAAACTGCAAATCTGCGAACAATCCTGCGCAGCCAGAAAAAGCTCTGTTTGCATGTCATTGGCACATCTGTTTGGTGTTAAAACTGGAGAGCCCTTGGGGACATCACAGAGCTGGCTGGGTCTATTTTTAAGAATGAGCAAATGCAGCGAGTTGAATCAGTACATCTCTGCCCGTGTGACATGTGCTGGTGTTGGGGGTTCCCTCCTGGCAAGGCACCCTGAAACAGGCTGGAGCAGTGCTCGGTGATGCCAGGGTCCCTGCCTTCATTTCTGATTTTCTTTCGTCATTCCTTTTGTTATGGAGTGGACACAGAAGCAGTGTGAGTGTTTGTAAATCTGTGGAGCTCAGCTGGTTTTGATAAATGTGAACTTAGTTTAGAAAGGGCTAAATTTAGCTCATATTTTTCATGTTGCTGACTGCTGAGTTCACAGAAACTCAGGTCTGCTGTTGATTACATGTGCTTCGTAATTGTTGTATTCAAACGTCCCCCAAAACGTATGCCTCTGTATTGTTCTCCACTCTACCTTGTCTATATAAGGGCTGATAGAAAGGGGGAAAATTGTAGCATCTGTATTTTATCTGCCCACTTCCTTATGAAATCATATTTTGTGAATGCTGAAGAGCTTGTACTGAGGATGGCAGCTCAGAACAGAAGCGGTTAGCTGTGAAGTCAGTGGCTGTTGCTTGCCATTCCTGGCTTATCTGTTCCTGTTGTGTCTTGTAAGCTTTGAGACATGGACAGATATTTAACAGAGAAATGGGGCAGTTGACTGCTTTATTTAGGCTATCACAAAGTAAATGTTTGACAATGAAGATGAGCAAGACCCCCCCCCCCCCCCCAGTTTTTCTCTAGCCAGAGGAGCTCTGCCTTGTGAGAGAGGGACCCTTCCCCAAAGGGTGTGAGGCAGCTTTTGAGATGTAAAGCCCCCCCAGGAAAGGAGGCAGGGGAGGAGAGGTTAAAATGTAATAATGGGGCATTGGGAGAAACATTCTTGGAGACAATTAAGGGCTGCACTGTGAGTCCTGCCTGGCCTTTGCTTCAGGGGAGCTAGGGTTAGATCTACGGATAATGAAACTGTCTGAAAATTGAGTTTTCCTTAAATGCATATGGAGCTAATGTGTGTAATTTTAGTTTTAGACCTCTTAGATGGAACCCAGCAGGATAAAGAAAAGCTGAGTGGTTTTATACCCCCAAAATTCCTCTTTTGAGGATCAGGGTGAATTAACCAGGCTGTCCCTGAGTAGTGTGTTCAGTACTATCAGCCTAATTGTAATGCTATGGTATTGTATGTAAACAGCCAAATGATTTAACAAATTACTTTGATTTGTAAACAAAAATCTTTTTCTAATCCTGCCTCCCAATAATGAGATTCAGTGTTTTGTTAATGCAGCTTTATGTGATCAATATCGTACCACAAGCTCACTTGCTTTTCTAATTCTCTCTTTTGTACAGCTGAATACAGACTGGAACAAGTATGATGACAGGTTAATGAAAGCAGCTGAAAGGGGAGATGTGGAAAAGGTTTCATCAATCCTTGCCAAGAAAGGAGTCAGTCCCACTAAGCTGGATGTGGAAGGGAGGTCTGCGTAAGTAACTTCCAGTACTCTGGCAATGGTGGGGAAGGTAGGGAGGGTCGCTGCATTCCCAGTTCTTACTGCTACTCTGGAACTATCTTGTAAATACAGAGATGTATGCAACAAGCATGTTAGTTTCTTGCCTTGTGTAAGCCAGTCTTACACAAGCTTTTAATGAGGATTTGAACAAAGAAAGTTGTTTAGCTTCTGCACTGCAGTGGAAGAAGCAGAGAATGGGGAAGAGGAAACCTTGAACAGAAATGTGAACTAAGGGTTGGTCACGGGAGTATAAACTTCTAGCTGCAAGGATGGACTTGAAACACGCAATTTAGCATGCATCAGTGTGCAATTATTTGCTTTGACTTTCTTGGTTAATATTCTGTGTATAGAGCAGTTGTTCTTAAGCATATTTTTTCTATTTAGATTCCATGTTGTAGCATCAAAGGGAAATCTGGATTGCTTGAACACCATCCTTATTCATGGAGTTGATATCACAGCCACTGATGCTGCAGGTATGCTTCCTCAAATGCTCAAGTGCAACTTGGTAAAGTTCTTAGCTTGGGTTTTGCTTTGGAGTGGGATTAAACTAATTTATGGTGTAGGTCTCCCTCCTTTATGTAGTATGTGGTTGGCAAAAAAAAAAAATTAAGGAAAAGAAAATTGTGGCTGAACTGAGGGAGAATTGGTCATGTCCTGTCATAGAAGTCGTGAATGCTCCTGGCATGCAGCAGGACTTGACTCTGGCTCATGTAAGAGGTTTGTTTTTTAATTTTATGTGGACTCATTTGCAGTGTTTTGATAAGTTTCATTATGAATTCTTGGTTGTACTTTCTCTAAAATAATGTAAAAAATTCTCTGTTTAGCAAATAAAGTGTCATCAAAACATAACTTTTAGCACTGTCAGAATTGAAAAAAAGAAAGCCATTAAATGATTTGGGTATTGATCTAGGCTGTTGCTTGACATGAAACAAGCCCAGCAGTTTAATGGGATACATACAACTTGATATTGCCATATGTCTAGCACATTGCCAGTAATGATGCACATGGAATTATGAAGGCAGAAGACAGAGGTTTTTGTTTAGATGAAATGAACTCTCCTAATGACTTCAGTGAAGAGCAAGTTATTAATTTATTGTGAATTAACGTTGTATGATGTGTAACAGACTTTAAGAAACAGCATAAGCATGTTGAATTTTTGTAAGGTGTTTCTAAATGTGTTCATGATAGATCCTGAACTGATGTTGGTGTTTTCTAGGTAGAAACGCATTGCACTTAGCTGCTAAGTATGGACATGCTTTATGTCTGCAGAAGCTGTTGCAGGTACTGAAAAATAGAACTTGTTCTTTGTGATGGTTTTTATTCTTGTGTGGAAAGGTGCTCTTAAATACATTTTCTGAATTTAAGACTATCTACTCTTTCTGGTTTAAAAAAACAAACCTGACAGTCGTGGAGAAAATACCTTTTCATAAATAAGTTTGGGGCTGGAACTTTTCCTTCTTCAGGAAAGTGCAAAGATTTTACCTTTTAAAGAAAGTGAACTTGAGCATCTTCTAAAGACCAGTACTCCTTCTGTGAACCAACATGCTTTTAGGAGGAATGATGCTGAAAGGTCTGCCCAAGAGAAATGTTTGCTCCCAAAGATAGGCAGTTATGTCCAGCAGACTTTACTTAATGAAGTGGTATTGTATGGGGATTGTTTTGGGGTGTGGCTTTTTCCTTCATCTATTTTAATTTAAATTTTAATGAGCTTTTGATGCATCTTCAGTTTACTTGACAAATGTCAGTACATTTTGTGTAGAGTGACAGAGCTTCTAGTGATTCTGGTAGCAAGGAAGCAATGACAAACAGCAGTGAGGTTCTTAGCTGTAGTGAACAAACATTTGGAAGCTTGTGAAAATTCTGTGATGTATTATGATTGCTTTGTATGGTCTTAATTTGCTTCTAGACCTTTTCATTGTTGTGTGTTTAAAGCAGTGAAGTGCTTGTACCCATAGGTGCTCTTTTTCTGTATGTCAGTGTGCCTAGAAACTACAAAGGTACACTTCATCTTCATTGAGTTGCTTTAGTTAAAACCTCAAAACCTTAAGTGTTCTAAATGCAATCTGATTGATAATTAATAACCCAAGTTATTTATTTGAACAGTACAACTGTCCAACAGAGAATGTGGATCTTCAAGGAAGAACTGCTCTTCATGATGCAGGTAAAAGGCTTTGCTTTTTCTCCTAACAGCAGTATGAAATCCTAGATTTAATAATGGCATGATTCTCAGATATACTTAATGTTTTTTTTCAACTTACCTGCTTTATGTTGCTGTGACGCTTCTTAATAGCAAACTTGTTAAAAGGCTTAGCAGAAGTTCTGGATCTAAAAGTCTTTTCTGATGCCTGTAAATTGACCAGTAATATCTAAGGCAAGTACCATTAAGCAGTGATGTAGAGCAGTGATGCACCTGGAGAAGTATTTGGGGTTTCATGAACACTTCAGCTGTATAACCTTCTCTTCATTCTTCTCTTGCAAGCTATGTCAGATTGCTCCTCAAGCATACAACTCCTGTGTGACCATGGGGCCTCAGTGAATGCAAGGGATGGAGTAAGTTGTTGCTAATACCTCTCTCCCATACAAGCCCTACTGTATTCTTCTTGCATTCTCTGCATCCTTTTCTGTTCCTTTTTTCCCTCATCAGGATGGGAGGACACCACTGGTGCTGGCCACTCAAATGTGTCGCCCCACAGTTTGTCAGCTGCTCATAGACAGAGGAGCAGATGTTAATGCCAGGGACAAACAAAACAGGTAATGCCTGCAGAGTGATCTCAGAATGCCTGCTGACCATTCAAGGGTAGAAAGCTCTCCATTGGCTTTCAGGCCACAGAATGAATGTTACATCAAGCAAACAAAACCAACAAAAACACCAACCCTCTGACCTTGGGCTTAGTCCAGGCATAATGTGCCATTTCAGAAATGCAAACAAACTTGGCTTTTTTATTGCTTGTTCTTGTACTTAAATTGTCTAGATAGGCAGAGAAATGGCAGTTGGATGCTTTTAAGAGTTTGTCTGTCCACGGCTACAACTTATACTCTTAGAGACTGTTGTGTAAAGCATGTCATGACGAAGGTGGTACTTTGTCAAGAAGTACTTGAGTCTCGTTGGGCTAATGATGGACTTGAAGGCCTTGAGATGTTTCTTATCCTATCTGTGGACTACAGGTAGGATGGAGCATCTAACTGCCTGCTACCTTTGCTGGCTATTTTGTGAAGGGCAGCTGCCTGGTGGTTAATGGTTGTGGGTCTGATGGGAGACAGAGCATGGGTGCCTGCCCTGCGTGTTCTGAAGCTGGCAAATGTTTGTTTGGGAGGGATTGCCAGGGCTCCCAAGCACTTGCTGGAACTCTGTCTAAACTTCCTCTTGTGTTTGTTGTGTCTACTGATGTTTGTATGTAAATAGAGTAAGCCAAAAATCACAAGGGTTTTCAAAGCAGTTGGGTGGTGCTCTCAAAGGCGGTTGGTTTATGCTGGTTTTATGGAAGTACTGCTATTAGTGTTTTGCTTTCTTACAAATATTTATCTACTAAATGACCTTTTAATATTTAGTATCCTCTCTTGGTAAGTGGAAGATTCCTTCACTCAACTTTCCATAATTAGGCATAAGTAGAAGGTTATTTCTGAGTGCTCCTCTGAAAGCATTAAGATCCCAGAGTTTCTAAGTGTGGTCTTTCTCCCCACCCTCAGGACTGCCCTAATGTTAGGCTGTGAATATGGCTGCAAGGACGCGGTAGAAGTCTTGCTCAAAAATGGTGCGGATGTTAGTTTGGTTGATGGCCTTGGTCATGACTGTGCTTACTATGCCAGAATTGGTGACAATATTGACATTTTGGCTTTAATAAAAGCTGCCATTGAGGATTCCAGCAAAGGTATGAACGTGGCTGCTACTGCTTGCTGTAACTGTCATTTGGGTTGTGAGTGCTCTCTGAATGCACTCTTTGGAGGATAGATGCAGTCCTTTAAACAAAAAGTTGATAAACAGCCTGCATGGGGGGAAGGGGGGGGGTTTGTTTTCTTGTTTGCTTCTCTATATTAAAGCTTTTAAAGCTACAGCAGGCTGTGATGGGATGAGGTTCAGGGTATTAGTGTTACTGGACTGGTATTGTAGTACTGGTCATAGTTGTTTTTGAATGCTATTTATAGCACAACATTACTTGTACTCGTTAAATGCTTTATTCTTCTTCAATGAATTTGGAGGGAGGGGAACTATTTCTTGAAGTGTCCCCCTAAGAAAGGGAAGTGGATTGGCAAAGTATGCTTTGTGTGACTTTGAATGGGATGATTTTATCTTTAAATTCCTATTTTGTGTTGCTTTTCTAGCAAGAGATAGCATGAAGAGAGGGCAGCCTGAACAAAAGGTGAGGCTTCCTGTGGTATCTCCTAAGGCTGCCTTGTAAGGAGGTGTGGGAGGATACATATAGCTTGGTGAAACTTCCCTCTTCTGTAGCACTTATTCCCTTTTATTTTCCTGCTATGTGGGGTGAAGTCCAGAATGATTTGGGGATGTTTGAGCCTGGCTTGAGGTCAGTGTGTTAATTCTCAGTAAATTTCATGTTGTCTTGGGCTGGAAGTGAGCTATTGTGGAACAAGGAGTGAGGCTTTTTTCTCAGTAGGATGTAATCTTGAAAAGCCTGTGGTTTCTTCAAGTAGCTTGAGGACACCTTGTATTTTTAAAAAGGGATGTGGTGGGGGGTGGAATGAAATCAACTTGTTTATAACTCTGTAATTACGTGGCATGTGTATTTCTGTTTAAAAAGTAATTGATGTGCATATTTGCTCAGTAGTATTGCTTCTTCCCTGCCCTGACTCCCCTTTGGATGTTGAAATGGGACCTGGGTAGATGTTGTCAGTTTATTCCAGGTGCATTCTAATGCTTTAACGTTGCTGTAACAGATGAACAATATGTCTCAGAAGTGGAATTGGCTGCATGCACAGGAAGAGGTGAATGTCAAGCTGTATCAGAAAGAGCATAGTGCTCAGGTAAATGGGAAGGGCTTCTGACTTGTGTATTCCCATATGCATAATGAACCAGGTGTTAAAGACAAGATGTGACTTCAGGTGCTAGCAGTTTCATTTAGAAGGTTCATACATACATTGCTGTTTACTTAAAACTTAATTGCATGAGTATATAAAGTGATTATGTAGATAAGCTGTAAGCTTATGAGAAATTTCTTGCAAAATAAATATTTTTAAGACATGAGACTTGCCCTTTCCCATCTCTTAACTTTTGGTGACTACTACTTTCACCTGCAGTAAGATCATAGGGCCACAAAACATGAAGATGTTTTAATGTTCTCAAGAGATGTATGCTTGCATGTTACTTTTAGAAAGACATCCTAATTGCTCTATTAACTGGTATTAATTTTCTCATCTTCCTATTGTGTCATTACAGTTTATGAAAAGGTAAGTAACGCTTCAGCTGTGGGGAGCAACCCACTCAAAAGTTGAGGTTTTCGTTTCAAAATCCTTTTTGTTACAAAGGATAAGAATCTCTGAATGCAGCACTTCTGTTGGAGCTAAAGTAGTTTCCACTGTTAAGGAGGTGATTATCTAGCAATGGCTTAAAAGGCTTTGTTTGGATGTAAGCACTGGGCTGACTGGGGCCCTGAAGACCTATCCTTTCCATGCACTGTGCATTGCCAGGGTGATTCTTCTGGTTGCTGGAACAGAAGTCTATTTAAAAAGTTGCTATGCTTCTTGCCAGTGAAGCCCTTTCAATACAGCTTTGTCTGTAGTGACTGGGTTTCAGGAACTGCTTTAACTCTATTTTTACATGTTAATAGGCAGCCTCTTGAGTGCTTTCACTATTGAATGTAATCTTATTGTGCTTCTACTTTCAAAACCTGTATGTAGTGAGAAGGAGCTATCAAGAGACAAAAAGCTTTGGAGCCTCTGAAACTTGGGCTTATGTAAACTTCAGAATGAGGCAGACCTAAAGTAAGGCAACAAAATCATTGGGGCTTTTTAAGCAAGGCTTGATGTCTTTTAATGACTGTTAAAATTGGCACAAACTCATGAGGTTTCCCTGTGTGAGTGCAGTCTGTTTATTCTACTTGTCTGTGTTATTTTTCTTTTTAGGAATTGGAGATAGAAAATCAAGATTTGAAGGATCGAATGAGAGAAGTGCAAGAGGAGCAAAGGATGTTGCTGGATAGAATCAGTGGGCTTCAACTGCAGTTAAACGAGGTAAAACCACTAGTCTTCAGAGTTACTGTAAATAACTTCTGTAGGTGTTGCTCTCATTTTCTTGTGCTGTGAAGATGTTCAGTCTGTAGTCATAATCAAAATGTGAGATGCTACACCTTCATCTGCTGCTTCTTATAAAGTTGAGTAATAGCATTTATGGCTATATTTCCTAATGTAATAGGGGAGCATGAGACATTCTGGTCAGTTGTAATTCAGAAAGTAAAGTAAACTTGCTATCTAAATGTGCACTGGAACTTATCGGAGCTGCTGCTTATTTTCCAGCAGTTACTTAAAGTGGAAATAAGAGTTTGTTGGTTTTTCTTTCCTCAGCTGGAAAATAAGTGGAGGGAAGGCTTTCAGTTTCAGATCATTATCTGAAGCACAAGTTGTTTCTTACAAAACCAAACCTGAAGTAACCTGCCTCTTCCCCCTCAAAACAAACAAGAATACCCAACTTTCCTCTTCTGCCCCTCAAAAAGCCCCAAAGAAACCTCATGTTAATGTTCTAAAATCAACTTTCTTTTTCCTGAGAAACTCTATTATCCTGCTTCAGTGGCATACAAAAAGATCTTCCATTCTCCTAGTCCACATCTTAAGAGACAGTGTTCTGTCAACATCCTTATTTGTTTTTCTCTTGCTAGAAGGTAGATGGCAAGTGCAAGGTGGGCAGTGTATTGGGAGCCCATAGCATTAGGAACTGGGGTAGAATCATGAGCTAATGTACTGTGTATAAATCCCTTAAAGCATTATTGGAAAATGATTTGTGGGGGGATTTTTTGTTATTTTTGCAGGAACAAATGTTTGCAGATGATCTTGAAAATGAGGTATGATACCGCTTTAAAGTGTCATAGAACTGTGAAATAGGGGAAATGACTACTGATTTAAGAGATGGTATTTAAAGCTATGGAGGAAAGAAAAGCTGTATGCATAGATGCTAAATGAAGTATCTTCTGATATGTGTTCAGTTCCCAGAGCTGTATGGTATTTGTATTCCTACACACAAATGTTGTAATCACTATTTCACCTTAAAAGCAGTCTTAGTGTTGTAAGTGTCTGTTGAAGTAGTGACTTTCATTTATTTGCACTGTGTTAATGAAACTACTGCATGTGATTTTAGTACTTATTTCCTTGACTACTTTGAGACTGTTCTTGTAGAGGTGCTGTTTTGTAGAATATTTTAGTTTAAATAATTCAGGTATGCTCTCGGTACTGATGTTTGATTGAGGTCTTTCCTCAAACAACTTTTAAAAGCTGCTTATCTTCTGAATCTGGCCGTCCTTATGGCTTTTGCTACTTGGCACTTCCTATTCTCTTCCAGAAAGATGAATTGAAGAAAATCCTGACTACCAAGGAAAAACAGCAAGAGGAAAGCTTAAGAACCATTGAAGCTCTGAAAGCTAAGCTCAAGTATTATGAAGTATGTAACTGATATGAAATGCCATGCAACAATTGATATTTACTGCAGTCAGCGCTTAATTTTTCAATTATTGAAAGTCTTGAGATTTAGCTCACTTAGTTTTCTCTACCTTTTAATCTCTAGCTTTAGTATAATAAAGACTCAGAGTAAACTTTAAGCTTTTTATATTGTTTGCTTGTAGGTTGACTCAGTGGGATCTGGAAGTAACTTCAGTAAGTGTTGTATTTAACTCATAAAACTTGCTGTGCATGATGCAGTCTGTCCATGCTTCCTTCCTCATAATACAGATGTTGAGTCCAGTATATTTGTACCTGTGCTAGAACACGTTGATAAGACTCATGTGGGACTGTGTTTCTGTGAAGTCTGGAATGTCTTCTGACAATGTGAACAACAAACCAAGTGAGATCTCTGCTTCAAAGAGTCTTTCTGTTCTTCACACCCCAAACACCACAGATTTTTTTTGCCATCTGTGTATTTCTTCTGCTGGACAAGGCAGCCACGGTCATCATAAGGGCTTCAGCACAGGCAGATTTGAACACAACTTTAAACGCAGTACCTCAACTTACACTCCTGTTAGAAGGGATTCCCATTCCACAAACTGAAATCTTTCATATCCAACTTGCTAATAGGTCTGACCTGGGTTTAGTTGGTTTAAAATGTTACTAAATCTGTTGTGAACCCCAGCAAGAGCTGTTTGGTTGCCTGAAGGGTTTATCTGGAGTGCAAAAGGGTACTTCTGTTGTATTCTTTTGTAGCCATGCAGGTAATTGTAGGTGGCCTTCGGGGCTCTCTTGTAAAACAGCACCCAGCCTGGGGTGGCAGGAGTGTGTTTCCCTTCATAGGAGTTTGTCTAGGCTTCCTGCCTTACTCAATTTAAGGGGAGTTGTTTTAATAATTAAACACCAGCCTGCAACATAGCACAGTCCCATTAAAAAAGAATAAAATTCAGAAGGAAAAATGTGGTTGTTGGGATTTGTTTTTCAACAGACTAAATGCTGTTTGCTTTGAAATTCTAGGAAAAGAAGATTTACTTAAGCAAGGTCAAGTTTTTGCTGTGGAATCACAGGTAATTAGTATTTTACCTCTGGGAGAACTCAGAGATGCATATTCTTGGGAAAGCTAAATATGCTTATAAATGTGCACATATTAAACTGTTTCTGAACACAGGAGTTTCTGTAATACTGTCCTTGCCATGTTTTTGACTGCTGGTGCCCTCTAGGGTTGCTTATGTGACATATCTGTAAATGCTGAGGAGGCATCAGTGTGGAATGGTCTGTAATGGGCATTCTTAAAAACGAATCCATCAGAAGCCTGGGGCAGCAGTCATAGGGTAGAGTGCAATTTTTAGATCTCCCTAACATTTTTCCTGCTTTAAATTCAGTTAGAGTTTAGACTACTTTATTTTCACGCCTACTAAATAATAATTTCCTGCTAGTTTTGTTTGCTGGTAGCTAGCTACCTCTACAAATCGACCAACCAAATAAACAATGAAACATGAACCTTATCCTTATCTCAAGCCAGAATTAAATGGCTTTAAGCTGTTAGGTCTGGAAGTGGCCTGAAAGTAGGAAGTGCTTGGAATTGGATGCTGTTTCTGGGCCAGTCAGTGCTATGCAGTGCCCATAATGGCTGGCAGCAGAGTTGAAGGTTGGTACTGAAGATCGTGTAGCAAAATGGCAAAGCTGCTTACTTTATAATAACTTTCAGGTATTCTTTACTGGGCTGTATATGAAGTGCCTGTTTTCTTCCCTCATTGCAGGGGGAGGGCCCTGTTAATCATGGTGTACTCAGTCTGTTCCAATTCCTTTGACCATTGTTTTCATATTCTTGATGGCAGGGACTTGTAAAGTAAATTTAAATGTATTTGAGCAGATGTGATGAAATGTGAATAATAATGGAAAATAAAATGAATGTGCTGTACATGCATTTTAACATCAGTGGGGTTTGGTGGTTGGCAAACAGTAACTGGAAGTATAACCAGAGCTTTTTTTGCTGGTGTCTGTAATATGGGCAAGTGTGGATCTTTGGTTTTTTTTTTACAGAAACAAGATTTCAGGGAGAAAATGTTATGCTCACAGCTGCATAGGTTTAATGTAGTTATGAATATGACAATGCATGTGGATAAATCTTGTCACACTTGTAAGCATGCATCCACTTTTATGCCAATTTATCTCCAGTCTAGGTCTATGCTGAGACCCCTGGAGCTGTCCCTGCCTCACCAATCACCCAGTTCAGAGAGAGAAACTTTAAAGAAAGAGCTTGACAACATGAGGACTTGCTATGGTGTGGCAAAAGAAGAAATAAGCAAATTGCAGAGAGAACTGTCTCACAAGGTATCTGAATGTAAAGCTTTGGCATCAGAGTGTGAAAGAACCAAGGAAGAATCTGATGGACAGATAAAACAATTGGAAGATGCTTTAAAAGATGTACAGAAGAGAATGTTTGACTCAGAAGGGAAAGTTAAGCAAATGCAGACCCACTTTCTTGCTCTGAAAGATCACCTGACTAATGAAGCTGCTTCGGGAAACAGTAAGCTAGCAGAGGAGCTGAAGGATCAGTTGAAGGAAATGAAAGCAAAGTACGAAGGAGCCTCTGCTGAAGTGGGTAAGCTGAGGAACCAGATTAAGCAGAATGAATTGCTAGTGGCAGAATTTAAGAGAGATGAAGGAAGGCTGGTGGAAGAAAATAAAAAGTTGCAGAAGGAACTTGTTAAGTTGGAGATGGAGCGAGATAAAAGGGAAAGAAGTGTCGTGGAGTTAGAAGGGCAGCTCAAAGAAACAGCCGCAAAGTTAGCCCACTCTGTAACTTCAGAGAGATTTGAGAACATGAAGAGTTCGCTGTCAAATGAAGTGAATGAGAAAGCACGGAGGTTAGCAGAGATTGAGGGAGAGTGTGAAAAACTGCAGGCAGAGATTTGGGTTTTAAAAAGGGAATCTGAGAGTCAGAAGGCTGAACTTGCTCAGCACATAAAGCCAGAAGATCACGAACAAATGAGGAGTGGCTTTGAGCAAAAAAGTGAGGAACTGGAGAAGAGGATTTCTGAGTTGTCACAGAAGAATCAGACTGTGCAGAGGGAACTTGAAAGATTTCAGACTGATAACAAGATGCTTAAGCAACAAATCCAAGTACTGAAAACTGAAATTAAAAGCCAGAATGTGCCTTTAAAAATTCATGAGGAACTGAAAAAAACAAGTGATGTGACTGTTGGTGATCTGACCAAAAAGCTTTTTGAAATAACAAAGAAGTATAATGAAAGCAAAGCAGAAGCTGAGCATTTGCTGGCAGAGAAGAACAGCTTAAGTGAGAACATCAGCCACTTGCAAGCTGTGTACCTGTCTCCAGAGCAGCACAGAGAAGAAATGGAAGCTTTAAAATCTAATGGTATTGAGCTTGAAAAGCAGCTTGCTGAGCTTCAGAAAAAATACAGTGATGAACAAGAAAAAATGTGCAAACTAGTCTCTGAAAACACAGCCATGAGAGAGTCTCTGAAGGATCAGTATGTTTTGGCTACGGTGCATGAAGAGATTAAAACCGTTTTGAATAATGCACTAGAAAAGACTAATAAGGAGTTGTCAGATCTGAGGGAAGAGAACGAAGAGAGGAAGCAAGAATTTATGAGGGTAGATAAAGAAAATGGGGCTTTGAAAGATCAGGTGAAACTTTTACAGGGCCAATTAGAAACCGAATGTATAAGTTTAAAAGATCACGAAGCTAAAGTGACTACTTTGAATAACAGTATGCGAGAGCTTCAGGAAAACAGCGCTGCAATTACGGCTGAATACAAGAGGAGTCAGGAAGAGATTTTGCAGTTACATGGAGAAATTGAAGCCCAAAAGAAGGAACTTGACACAATTCAGGAATGCATTAAATCAAAATATGCCCCCGTTGCCTCTTTTGAAGACAGAGAACAACGCTTTGAAGCCACGGTGAAGGAATTAAAAGCGCAGTTGCAGGAACAGATGCAGAAGTGCAAAGAAAGTGAGGAGGAAACTAGGAAGTGCAAGGAGGAGAATGAAAAGCTCAAAAAAGGCATTTTGTCCATCCAGAATGACTTGCAACAGAACTATGTCCTTGCTGAGAAATGCCATGAAATGGAAAAGATGTTTGCAGGCAAAATGGAGGAGCTGAATAAGCAGTTGAGAGAAATGCTGCAGAAATATACAGGCAAAAAAGATGAGAAAGATGAGCTGAAAGAGAGCACCAAGCAGACTGTAGCTGTGCAGGCTCCTGTGGGCAGCCAGCATCTGTCTGTGGAGCAGATTGATGCACTGAAGAATGCTCTTAGACACACTATGGAGGATCTAAAGGAAGCCCTGAGAACTAAGAAGGAATGTTACGATAATGAGACTCTGAAAGTAGGAGAGCTGCAGCAGGAGTTGTTGGATCTGAAGAAGTCTATGGTACCTTTGGTAGAATATACAGAAATGAAAGAGATGTTAGAAAGAGAAATCCTGGCAACCAAAAACAGTTTGAAAGAGAAGGAAGGAGAAAGCCAAGGTAAAAGTGAGGAAATCTTGAAGTTGCAGGCTGAGATTCAGCTCAGTCAGCAATCTCTAACAGACCTGAAGAGCAAAGAAGTGATTGATGTATCAGAATACAACTCCATGAAAAGTGCTCTGGAGGCCCAAATTAAAACCATAGCTGAAAATTTGTCCAGCGTTAATAGAAAGTATGAGGAAGCACGTGAGGAGGCTTTGCAAGCTAAAGAGAGCGAGCGCTCTTTAAAAGATGAGAAGGAATTGCTTCAGTTACGGAGCTGCAGCATTGAGCAAGAAATTAAAGACCAGAAAGAGAGGTGTGATAAATCACTGACAACAATTATGGACTTGCAGAAGAGGATACAGGAGTCTGCAAAGCAGGTGGAAGCCAAGGATAACAAGGTAGGCTGTCAGGCACTAAATGGGCCGAGCCCCTACAGCAGAGGAGCACTGAACTGTCAGATGCAGCTGCTAAGCTGTTCAAGTTTGACTCTGTGAACTGGGCACTAGGCACCCAGGACTGGCCCGAACCCATGAAGCAGAAGCCATAGGTTTCTGTAGCATTATATTGTGTTGTTCTAATTTCTAGTTGGTTTTGGGTGTCGTATGAGGTGGTAAGCACTGTAACTTCCATCCTGCATACTTTTGGGGTGTGAACCCTACTTGGTGTAGGGAACCTGCTTTGGCAGGGGGGTTGGACTCGATCTCTTGAGGTCCCTTCCAACCCCTGTGATTCTATGAACTCATTCTTCCATTGGTTTTATAGCTATCTTTTAAACACAGAAAGCATTCTTGCCTTGGTTTCATGCATTGTAATTAATAATGTTAGAGTACCACTTTTTCAGGAAGTGAGGCCTCCTTAAATGAGTTGTGCTTCTTTTAAAGATAACAGAGCTGCTTAATGATGTGGAACGATTAAAACAAGCTCTTAATGGCTTGTCTCAGCTTACTTACACCAGTGGGATTCCTGCAAAGAGGCAGAACCAGCAGGTAGAAATGCTCCAGAACCAAGTCAAAACACTGCAACAACAGCTAGCTGTAAGTAACTTTGCAAGGTGTTGTCTGAAATACAATAACTTATGGCTTTTGGTGATTCTGTGTAGAGGGAAATGTGCATATGGTCAGTAGAGCACTGGGGCTGGTTGTGAGCTCAGGCTTTGGGGAGGAATGGGAGTGCTCATAAGCATGCTTTTCTTTCTATGACCAATTGCTTCGGAGTGTAAACCTGTCTGCTTTCTTCTCTTCGCTAGGGTTGCAGCATTAGTAACTCCTCCAGATCAAACAGTCAGAATTTGTGCTTGGGAAATATACTGCTGTAGTTTGTGTGAAGGCCATTTCTGTATATAAGTTCCAGATTAATATTTTGAACAAAGACCACCAACCATGTATTTTCTTACTCTAAAAGAAAGTGAGTTGGTCCTTATTAATGGATTTGGTAAACTTTGTGTTCCCTTGTCTGCAAACTTTGAGAAGTGTGTTGCTTATCATGAAGAACTAGCAGTAGAGGAGTAGAGGAGCACTTCACATTAAGTGCTGTGATCTTGTGCACGCACACGTTACTGGCTTTGGTGGTTTAATAAAGCTGATAGCTAAAGCTGTGTATGTGAGCAAAGCTAGGTATCAGTAAATCAGTACAGAACTAGGATGTAAGGTGAAAGATGGAATCTCTTTTCTTGATTAATGGAGGGCATTTAGCTAGATATAACCTTGAAATCTTGCTTTGACTAGTATATAAGTGCACAGAACCAGATCCACAAACTTGGAATTAGATATGAAGTCATCAGGTTCACGTCTTTCTTGTCTTCCTTTTTACAGGATGCTAAAAGGCAGCATCAAGAGGTAGTCTCAGTTTATCGGACGCATCTTCTTAGTGCTGTACAGGTATGATAGTCCCAAGTTCAGATTGTTTTCAGTGCCATCTGAATTTATGGATTCTCAAGGTATTTGTCTGTCCTATTGGAAGATCTTAAACTTGAAGTTAGCTTTAATTGCATTCATGTTCAGGGCTTAATTTAGAGTTGAACAATCCAGCAAAAAAAATGGCAGTCCTATGGTGCTGCCCTGTCTACAGTGTGACTACATGTAGCTGTAACCTGCTCTGAGCTGTCATGGTGGTAGGTGATGTGAATGTATAATTCTTCATTATCCCAGGAAATGCTGGAGAGAAGTCACATTAAAGCTGGAAAACTGAATGCAGGCCTATTGAGTGCTTCTCACTGCACAAAGAGCTGAGCAACTGATTTCAGTTGTGGTTTCAGATACAAACACAAGTTAGGACTGCTACAGGAGTGATCTGTGGCATCCAGAGAACACAAAACTCCTAATGTTGTCTGTGTATGATTGATGTTTTATGAGACTTGTTTATCTTTCTTTGTAACTAAGTGTTTGCTTGCTCTAGGGTCACATGGATGAAGATGTCCAAGCTGCTTTACTACAGATCATTCAAATGAGACAGGGACTTGTTTGCTGATATGCTTAGTGCCATTGCTCTTGAAGGCTGCTGCAGCTTGTAGGAGTGCTGTGATTACGGTAGTGATAACCTTTGTGAGACTTATATTGTTTTGATATTATAATTGGAACTCCTGAATGTTACTCCTTATATAACATAGCTTACAAAGCCAAAATATTTTCTTCCAAAACAGCAAAGTAGAGCTACTAAGTCTCAGATCTGACACTTCTTTCAGTAGATTCATAAAAGATGTAGAGTGAACTTCAGAGTTGGTGTACAAGCTGACTGTCGAAATGATGACATAGTAGTTAAATAATTGTGATGTCTGATTGACCACTTCTTAAAACAAGGCCTATTCCCAGAAACTCTAGCTGATCCTATAACTTGAACTCTCCTAGTATGATTGAAAATAAATGGTGTTCAAATGAGCTTGGCTAAGTATTGTAGCTGTGTAACTCCTAATTGAAAGAGTGGGTATTTTGTTTGTAACTTGAGCTGATTGTGACTATTACAACATGCCTGGTAAGTCAGCTGCAAAGCTAGATGGAAGATATTTAGATATGTGCTATAACTTGGCGGGCCAAGTTATAGGCTTTGTTTAAATAAACTTCAAGATGTAGTGTCTTTTGCTTTTTTATAAGACTTAAACATTGGGTTTTCTATTAAAACACTAACCTTTGTCCCCTACCCAAGAGACTTTTATTGAATTCTTTCTAATTATTGATTTTCTAGGCTGAAGTAGTAGACCTAGAATGTCGTGGTTTGTAGAGCAGTGTCTTGATCTAAATTTGATAATTCTACTTGAATATAATTTCATTGTTTGTTAGGTGTAATATGGGTATAGGCCAAGCAGCAGTTAGCTGTACACAAGATAATTCAGTTACTGAATCTTCAAACCCTATTTCAAGAAAGTTTAAGGTATTTTCCTCTTAACTGTAAATTATGTACTATAAGCTGATTATTTATGGGGAAAGATGCAAATAGTATGATGAATAAAGTAGGAGTTTTGATTTGCTTGGAATTTACCTTTAAAACAAAGTTGTTTTTTTAACTGAAGGATGATATTTCCATAGGTAAGTTTCGCAAGAGAAAATACAGAATTTGGGTCTACCCAAAGCAATTCAGCATACATAATTGGGCTCACTTTTGGTGTTTTAGTGGTGGGAACTGTGAGTGCTCTCAGTAGCTCTGTTAACTTCATGCTACTCAGCTGAAAGCACTTGTTTATAACTAGCAAATAAGAACCTGGCAGCCTGAAGCAGAGAAGACAAAGCTGCCTTTTCCATGTTCTCTGAGAAAATAAAGACTGAAGTTTTGAGAGCTGAATTCTCTGCCTTACATTAATTGAGCTTCCCATCATCTATATCTCCTTGGCTCAGGTCTTCATTTTCAGTGGTGTTAGGTTTGTTTTTTGTGTCCCTTTTTGGGCAGAGTCACATAGAGTTGAAGAGACAACTGCCACACAGAGGAGGATACATAAAGTGATGAATGTGCTGGACAGTTCTATTATATAAATACACTTAATATATTTACCAAATATGTCTGTAGTACAACAGAGCTACTGCTGCTTTCCTTTAATTTCTTAGAGGGCTGTTACAGAAAACATCTCAGTATATTCACACTACTTTTAAGCCAAATTATTTTATGATTGCATTACTTGAAACTCTTATTAGTGAGAGATTGTTTTGATATACTAACTCTGGCATCCTTTGATATTGTATGTTTCCTTATTGAGGGAGTTCTGTGTGGTTTTTCTAAACTTCTCCTATATTATGTTATTAATAAAATGTTTTCTTCTTTTTATTGTAGTGATCAATTCTGTAAAAGGCAAAGAAATGCAAATAATTTGTCCAAGTAGTCTGGGTAGTGGAGGATATTGAACTAAATTGAATGCTCTTGAATGCTAATTAACACATCTGTTTTTACATGTCTGCTACAATTTCTTTTTTCCCCATGTATTTTCAAAGGTCTTCAGTGTTAATTGCCACGGCATCCCTACAGCAGATGTTCTTGGTGCAGACTTTAGTAGCTTCTTGTCACTGTTCTATTTGGGACAGGTCATCACCTGAACAAAGCATCTAAGAAACCAGAGTGCTTGTGTGCCATTGCTCACTGTGTGCCAGGAGTTTCAGAGCCCTCTGTTCCTTTTGCACCCCGTCTGATCTGCTGGAGTTCAGTGCTTATTTACTGAACTGTAGTGGTGTCACTGTTGGTCTTTGCCTTGCTTCCTCCAGCAGTGTTTCTGCTATTCCACTATCTGAAGAGCTAGTGGAGCTGAGATTAAAATGGGGCACCTTCTGTAGAGCAGCTCAGTTGCACATCAGCAAGGGGCCTTCCTCTGCAGGAGTGGTACCCGGAGCTTGTGCCGGCTTGGTGGTGGTGTGCAGATGTAGAGCTGCACTTGGATGCACGGGTTACCTGTGGATAAGTCCTCCCCTCTCAGAAGGAGAGAGGGATTCAGGGGAGGAGAGAATGCAAGATGATGAAGAATGACCTAGAAATGAGAAAGTTAACTCAGTGTCCTTGGGGGGCAGTGTAAGTCAATGCACTGTGTAATATGAGTACGTGCTAGCTCAAACTTGGTTACCTTGGCATTGGTGATGCTGTAAAATCATAGCATGTTAGGAATGAAGAAACTAAGCCTTGTTTGGGGCTTTATAGATGTGGATTACCTAAATACTGAACAACTGTGTAGGCTCAAACTGGATGAACGAGTCTCTTGTATATGAGGCTTTTGGTTCAGTTGAATCATGAAGGTGAACACAAAATCTGCAATCTGCTCATCAGCAAAATTCCCATGGCAGTGAGAATCCGTGTGGTTGGTATAATCAAGCATGAGGTATCACCGATGCAGTGAAGGAAGCTTTCTGTTTTTTGTATGTTCATGGACAAACATTGTTGATAAATGAATGGGCGAAAATGGGAGGTCACAAATGTCAGATGTAAATGAAATGCATTAAAGAGGTTTGAGGGATACTTCACGAGAGATAGTGATCTGTTGCATGAAACAGGAAGGCAGTGTTACGAGCAGCTTGTAATTGATTGTTGGCAGAAGGTTGCTGTTACATAGAGCCCTTTTTTAAGTGGGTAAGTGACTTCTGAGTAGCTGACTTGGAAATACGTCTGAATCCTGGAAAGCTTGTAGAGATTGCTGCGTTCTTAATCTAATGCTTGCATTGCTCTGCCAACTCAGAAAATTAACTTTTAAAACATACAATTCAATCACAGCTATTAGATCAGATGGATTTTACATTAAGTAAAAAAGATGTTGAGCATTTAAAGCATATTAAATTGAAGCTCTTTACTGTTGGACTTGGCTCTCGAGCCAGCACTCCACTGTGAAGAATATTTACTTCTGTGTTTACAGAGATCTTAGATGATGGGAAAGGAACACATTGTGAAGGAGAACAGGGCACGAAAATGATTTCTATCCTTTATTGAGTAGCTTTATTATTAGTTTTGCACTTCATTAAGTGCTGGCTCTTTTTTGCTTATGCTCTTAGAATGCGGTAGCGATGACTTCTGCAGCTTGACGTCCTGCAGTGAATTTCTGATTTATAATTGAGTGAGCATATGCCAAAGTGAGAAGGGCTCCTAGTGCTTCCTTGTGCTGGGAGTCAAGTGTTGTGTAGGAATTATCTGGGGGTGTGAGGACACTTGGTAGCTGCTGTGAAGTTGCAGAGCATTCTGGCCATGGAAGGCTTGAACAGGCAACTCTTAAGCTTTAGGAAACTCGAGGGCTTGGTGGTTGGAGCACCTGTGCAGTGGGCTTCAAAAAGTCTGTTTTTAGGGTTTTTTAATTAAAAAATTAAATATTATTAAATTACAGATTACTATGAGAAATGGTGTTCTTCTGACCTACGCTGCTGTATTCTTCCTCTGAAAGAAGAGATGAAGGATTGATCTGAGAGAAGTGAAATGGATTACTTTTCCTCAAAAATGAGGATTTCCCTAGGAAAAGATATCTAGCTGTGGATAGTGATATGAAAACCCTCTCAGAATTATGGACAAAGCTGGAGCTTCAGGGAGAGAGCAAGAGCTGCTCTGTGTGTCCCCCCATAGGGAGCCAAAGAATTACAAGTAGTGCACTTGCTGCAAGCATGGACAACAGGTTTGCTTTCTCTTTTTTTCTATTTAAGAAATCCCCATGAAGTATTACAGGCCCGGCTTTAGGTGGTGACACTGCAGGGTGCTCTTGCTGATGAGCTATTGCAGGAATGCACGAGAAGTGGTGGGGGGTGATACCAAAGCACTTTGTGGCCTAAAATCAGAATGTTCTCCAGGTCTGAGCTACGTGCAGCAGGGAGGCAGCTGACTGGGGGTGGGCTCGTGTGAGTTTTATCACATTTGGAGAAGTTCTGATTTTAGCCTAAGAATGAATTAAAAGCTTCCAGGCGTTCCCTGCTTCGTCTGCTTCCTGCAGCCTCAGCTGAGATGAACGTGTGGAGGTGCAGAAGGTGCAGACTGGTGGTGGTGATTGGGTTGGAGGGGATGGAGATCTGTCGAGTAGCGTTTAAGTTGGAATCCTACATCTCTCAGAATTGGATGCAGCATCAGCTTGTCTGATGGGGAAGATTCAGCACTTTTTAGATGCAGCAGTGTTGCAAAAGCAATACTGAGGGAGAGGGTCCTGCTTGTCTCACGTACCCCTGTGGGGCAGGGATCTGGAAGAGCAGTGATTGCTGCTGGATGCAAGGGGGGCTTGAAGCTTTCTCAACAGGGAAGTGTTTTGCTGTAGGAATGCAGACTTTAAGTACAGATGGTAGTGCTGATCCTGCAGGAGCTATAGGACTGCAGTAGTGCCGGAGTTTTTCAAATGATGTATTTGTTTTCTTCTGCCTTGGGAAAAAAATTGACCTTGTCATCTTTTAGGCATCTTGGGCTGTTCGTGTCTTGCTCTGATCTGAAGCTCACAGTTGTCACTTATTAGGATTTATGGGAGTTTGACAAGTATGTGTACGTATCTCAGCTCTGAAGTCTGACACTCTCAAGCTGTTGGACTCTCTCTGGAGGTGCTGTGTTATCCACACATGGAAGCAGTGGGCGTGATGCACTCAGAAAATATGGGACCTCTGGCACTCGTGCATATTTTCATACAAGAAATCTCAGGCAGAAATGTGGCAACCCTATCCCAGCAGCTTCATTTAGCCCTGGGTTGTTAAAGAGTCTGTCACGTCCTACTGCTGCTAAAATATAGAGAAAATCAATGGGGCATTTAACTAATGGCAAGCTGTGATAAAGGGAGTTCTTTAGTAAAAAGCAAAAACCTGCAGGGGGTCGAAGTAGGAGGAGCAGAGTCTGATTAAAGGGTAATGGGGTTCCTATCCTTTCAAGCTGGCTTGGGGAGAAGTGCAAAACTGCATGAGTCTGGGCAGCTGTGAAGAATCCTGGCAGGAGATCTCCTTCTCTGTTCTGAATGAGGGTAAAAAATGAGCTGAGAGGAGGGGACAGTGCCCCATGGACCGAAGAGGGCTCTTGAAATCCCTGCTCCTCTCTGAATGAGAGGTGGGAAGATGAGCTCACCTCTCCTGGAGGGGTGAGCAATGCTTTGCCATGCTGGGAGCATCCCAAAGCTGTGTTGGGACGTTGGTGACAGGTGTCACCCTGTGCCATAGCTCAGTGTGGGTGGAGGAGTGCTGCAGCATGTCACTGTACAGCAGGCTAGGGCTGAGGGAGAGGACAAGGGTGCCACATTGCATGGGAGCTCTTAGCTGCATATTAATTTCCAAGTGTTTAATCTGCTTATTCTCTTGAGCTGTTCTTGAGCAGAGAACTCTGCTGGGGATAAAGGAGGAGAGTGATTTATAGCTTTAAAATGATCGTCGCTTCAGCAGATCACCAGCTGCAGATTGCATGGCTTTCTTGCTCTGCTTTGTAGATGCTTCTCTGAAGCTCACACTGACAAGGCTGTGTGCAGGCATGTGGTGCTGTCCTTGCCAGAAATGTGACCTTAGGCAGCTGAAGTGGGACTATTGAAACAACAGCCCCTTCTGCACCCACCAGCACGGCCCTTGTGCCCCCGTTCTGCTCAGTGAGCTCTGCCTGGTGCCTTGCTTGTGGCTGCCTATCGAGCATATGATTTAGAAACTTCCCAGGTCACCTTTGCAATATCTCAGATGCAATTGATGGGGAATCTGGGGACGCATTCTAAAGTAAATTACGTGGAACAAATAAACCAATCTGCTTCTAAAGTACTCGTGCCTTTGAAAACACTGGCGCTGGCTACCTGCTTTTTAAAAGGATATTTGTATTCATTCCAATTGAGTTGACCTTTGGAGGAAAACAAAAAAGATCTCGGTGATGTGGAGGGTGTTTTAGGGAGTTGTCTTAATCCGTGCCAGCCTGCTCACAGTCACAAGGGTGAGGGTGTTGTGGTTACTCTGTGTTGGGCTGTTGGTTGTCCCCAGGTTCTGGGCTCTGGCAGCAGCTCTTGCTAGCCTGGAAGGAGAAGCCCACGAGGCTGTTGTTCATGTCAGGGCTCTTATCTCCTGCTTTTTATCTCCCACCTTTTGCATCCAGCCACGCTCTCAGCCTGCTTGTCTGCTGGCAGAGAGCTCTTCCGTTCGTTGATCACCGGTGATGTTCTCCTGGGGTTGGCAGGACTGGCAGCAATAGCCTGGCACCGTGGGCCATGTTCCAAGCGTTTCTGACTGAGTTAGTGATCGTTAACAACCTGTGTGTGCTCCATCGGATCACCTGGCACTGTGAATTTGCCTACCTCAATATGATGCTGTCATCGTGTTTGTCAGACGAGCTGGAACTGGCAGTCCTGAGCTCAGGCTGGTGCTGTGGTTCCTGTGCCAGCTGTGGGTAACAGATGGTGCCTGCTCTGCCATAACCTCTTCTCTGCAATCGGATAAGGGGAGGCTGAGGACAGAGGTTACCTGATTGGGCACAGAGCCTGTCAGGATGGAGTTAATGTGCCAGTGCTTCTGGAATGTGTTTGAACCGGCCTGGGGAGTTCATACTGGATCAGTGTATCTGGGCTGCACACTTACCCTGTGTTTTTAGTCTGCAGAAAGGAAAACCAACCAAGAGGTGGCCTCACTGCTGGCTGCAGGATCCTGAGCAAGGGGAGCAGAGGGAGATGCTGGGCTCTGCTCCCTGGTAGAACATGTGGAAGTGGCTCAGCTGTGCTGAGGAAGGTCAGACTGGGCACTGGGAGAGGCTGCTCTGCCACAGGGGTGCCAAGCACTGGGATGGGCTCCCTGGCAAGGGTGGAGGTGCTCTGTGCCTGCCAGTGTTTGAGAAACATTTGGTTGATGACATACTTGAACTTTTGATTAGGCCAGGCAGTTGGGCTCAGGTGGTCTTTGAAAGTCCCTTTCAACTATCTGTTCTGAACTACTGAAGTGCTGCTAAAAGAAGGCCTTCGGTGACTGTCGTGTTGCCAGCAGGTTTTATTCCTTTTCTCTTCTTTCAAGAGCAGAATCTCACTTCCCAAGGCTGACTGAGATTCAGAGATGATTTTTGCTATGGAGGTCTGGTGCTGTGCTTTTCCCCTTTGCTGCTTATGGAAAAAGTGCCGCTGAGTTGAGCAGTTTCTGGAGGATGTGAGAAAAGCCCACTTGGGCACATGGTTACTCAGATGAGACTTCCCTATGGTAATGAAACTAGCTCTTGGCATCCTTTCTGGGACCCAGGAGGAGGCGAGGATGGCTCATGTTTTTTAGGCAAGCTAAAGAATCAGGAAGGGCTTGAGATCCTGGCTGGCAAACCTGCTACTTCAGCCAGTGACCGCTGGGCTGCTGGGGAGAAGCAAGGCGTCTCGTGTGCCACGTCAAGCTGCTTATGGCATTAATCTATGTGAGGTGTGTTCTTTCCTGTTAGTTTCGAACACATCTAATTGAAATGCACTCAGGAGTTTCTGCCTGTAGGCTCTGGCAGAGATGCTCTGCCCCGTGGCTCCGGGTTCTTCTGTGCCAGCCGACTTTCTTAATTGATAGCATATACTCTGCACTGACACAGCAAGCTGTAAACTGCAGCAAGTGTCCCAGGGAGGGAAATCTGGCAAGAAGATTCTGGCTCTGCTGTGATACAAAAGCACATTCCTTGGTAAGCGTTATCGGGCGCGTTCCCGTCTCTGACTGGGGATGCTCTGGAATCTCTGTTGAAATAGAGATGCCCGGGAGAGATTAGAAATGCTGCAGATGGGTTTTCCTTGGGCTGCAGAAGGTATGTGGTCTCTGCCAGCTGGCTTGCCTCATCAGGGCAGAATAATGTGAATCAGAGATGTAATTCTGGGAACGTGCTCTAGGGGGATAGGTGTGGAGATAGGAACGCACAAATGCTCTGAAGCTGGGTAGTGGGATGCAGGGCTTTCAGCTGTCAGGTAGGCTGGTGCTCGAGTTAATGGGGCTCAGTGTACAATCCCCAGGGACTCAATAGAGGGGAGCTGGTGAGTGTGCTCAGCACCCTTCCCTTTGTCACTCCCCATGCAAGCCAAGATCCAGCCCAGCTGCAGCTCGTCTGCAAGACTGACTCATCCATGCTCCTGGAACCGTTTAGTGTCTGAAACAGTGACAAATAACACTGTGCAAGGTGTCCAGGATGAGTGAATGCTATTAGGCATTTAAACAGGAAGGAAGATGCCTGCTGTAGGGCATGTTCTGTACAGCTGGCCAGAAGGCACTGTGAAGAGGTGCTTCTCCTCTGTGCGTTTGTGTGAGCACTTCTTTCAAGCACTCTGCTTGCTATGGAAACGTTGCGTGGCTTGGAGAGGTGGAGGGGATGTGGGAGATGCATTCTTTCAAAAGATATGCATAGGCATGAAATGAGAATTTCTGTACGTAATTTAGGAGAAGGAAGGACTTCTGAATACTTAGAATTATGTGCAATATCTTCCCCTAATTCAAGGATAGTTTGTCTTATTCTTGGATAAGATATGATTGGACTTCATGGAAAAAGAGAGGGTAGTCGTGCACTGACGTAGCAGAAGCAGAGCTGCTGAGGCCAACAAGGAACTTTGGGATTGCTGATGGCTGTGGATGTTTGGCATGTCCCTGACAGCCCAGTTGTACATGCTCAGACATGCTCCCCAAGCCTGGGCTTGGGGCTCCCATGGCCCCTGCAGAGCACTGGGAGGAGCTGGAGGCTGAAGGCCCGAGCTCTGCTCTCTAAGCTCCTCAAAGCCCTGGGGAAGCCTCCCTGACCCTGCTCTGTGCACAGTTTTTTTTCTCTTGAATGCCTCGTGGGAAATGCCCCAGCGTGGGGAGAGCACGTGAAGCTGCTTGTGAGAGCAGCTCCTGGCCTGCTTGCTGTGCCTGTTGCTTTGGCAGGTTCCTGGGAGCTGGGTGTTGGTGCTTGTTGCTTCTGGCCTGGCTTGTGTCTGCTTCGGAGCTGCTGTGGTCTCACACCATTGTTGTCCTTCGGTGCAGATGCACTGTTCCTGCCTGCATTCCTCTGTGCTCCTGGTGATGCTCTCCGTAGGCTCTGGCAATGACTCAGCTTCATCTCCTTGGGGTGTGCTCCTCACAGCCTGTGTTATCTCTTAGCAGTCCCACGCTGATCCATGGAGGATCGATGTGTGCTGGAAGCAAACTGGTACAGTGCCTTCAGTGCTCGCTCCCTGCACCTTCCACTCTTAGCCTGCCTTCATCACAGCTTGTTCCCAGGGCCAGGCATCAGCTGCCTTCTGGAGGCACAGCTGTTGTCTTTGGAGGAATCAGTGTTCTTACTTCAAAACAAAAATCTTACCATGACTCCCTTTCCCTCCCCCAAAACCAAACCCCAAACCCACGGCCCTTGTGGGCAGCCTCCTGCAGTCTGACGGGGCGATGGTCTCTGAGGTCTTCCTCTGCTTTCCCATTTAGCTCCATCACGTCAGCTGTTCTTTGAACCTTCCTCTGAAATGTCAGCTGGGGGTTGCCCTCACTTCAGTGCTCTGTCTCGTGCTGTCACTTGTGGGTTTTGCTATATAGACCAGGCAACAGAAATAGAGGGGGGGGGGGGAAAAATCCCACAAGAAACAATCAAAACACACGGATTCTGTAATTGCTTTGGAATCTGATGAGCAGCAGATGGCTCTGTGCTCTTTGCAAGCACCCATCCTCTGCATACCAAGGACTAGCTACGTCATGTTGTTCAACAAGCCGCAGAAATTATATTTTAATCCAACCTTGCTTCCCCCTTCGTCCTCCCCCACCCCCCGTGGTTTGTTGTTTCACTCGGTAGCTTGCCATAATGCATTTCGTCCTGCCTGCCTCTGATTGGAAACACAAGACACGACTTCATTACAAGCTCTATGGCTTCCCCCTCCACTTAACATACCGTACAAATTGTTTGCTCGACTTTGGCATCTTGCCTCAGAGGAATTTTTGTCATTTGAAGGTTTTAAATCAGCTATTTGAGCCACTCACAATTGTAAATAATGGCCTATTAGTTTATAAGAGACATACTTGCTGGCATTTCAAACCTCTCAGAGGGATCACACTGTCTTGGAAACCCTGTACTGCCTATGGAACTGAGCACTGTTTAAAGAAACCCCCGAACGCTGCCCTGGGAAAATTCATTTATAGAAAATAAGTGAAACGAATAGATGTTTTTAGCCACATGTTACTCATTTTCTTTTTATTGCTTTAACATGTCTTCACTGGAACAAGTTACCATCGGAGGCTGCTGGTGCCAGCTGTACACCTGGCTCAAGTTGGAAAGAAATGGAGTTTTGGCCTTTCATCTTCACTGTTTTCTGTTATGATTGGAACTGAGGGTTGGCCCCAGATCAGACAAAGGGTGAGCTGAAAACCATCCTCAGAGCTGGTTTCTAGAGGAAGCCTTATAGGGTTGTGTGTGTGGGGGGTTTGGCTTTTTTTTTCCTCTCTCCCTTTTTGGAGCTCTTGTATTGAGTTTATATACTGGCAGAGGCAGGAAACCATTGTGTACAATATGGCAAACAGAGCTAACAGGCAGTCAGGCCAGAGGCTATAAATTATTATTTTAATTTCTTGGTTTATGGTTTCTTGTTGACTCCAGATCAATAGGAAAAAGATGCATTGAGCCACCTCTTTTAATTAAAAAGGCTTCTGTGATTAGGCTCTAGTGAGGGATGAAGAGATGCGTGAAGAGGATGTGTCTGGAAGCAGATGGTGGTTTCCAGCATGGGGAGTGCTGCTTCCCTGTGCTGTGTCAGTCGCTCGTTTCTGAGCAGCCAGGTTTCTCGAGGAGCTGTGGGAGAAACCCGACTGCAGTGCAGCACTTCCCCGAGGTTTCTTCCAGCCTGGTTTGTGTTTGCCTCCTCACATCCGAAGCCAGCGGGCCTTGTTTCTCATAGAATAAAAAGGCACTGTATTTCAGCAGACGCTTTTGCTTATTTTAAAACGACTCCAGCTTCGTTTCACCCCAGCCGTGGCTGTTTGCCCCATGGTGCTGAGAAACTGTTGGCATTTTGTGCCTAACAGGTGCAGCAATATTTTTCTTTCCAGAGAATTTCCAGAGTGAAATGCACATCTGTAACAAAGCCTGTGTTTTTCTGCTCATCACCTTCAGACACGGCCGTAATTAAATGCAGGTATTAATACTGAGGGCTAGTTTGTGCTCTGTAATCTGTTGGAGAACGACCCGTTGCACGGTGCTTGTTTGAAGTCTTCGTTAACCTTTAATCGTTTGATGCCGAGTCTGGCTTTGATTTTTACAGCAGAAAAAGTGCATTTTGCTCAATCTTCAGGAAGGAAACATGCCAGTCCCACAGTACTGCTCATCATGCTATGGATGTTGCTTTCAAAACCTCCTGGGCAGCGCTGTGAGCGATGAAGGCTTTTTCCATCCCTTGCTTGCACTCTGCCTCTTGTAAGATGGCATCAGAGAAATGACTTAAATGCTGCTGATGTTCATTTTGCTGGAGGAGACGTGGGCCAGTTGAGCAGGACGGCGTGGTGCGGGTCTCAGATGTGGAATTTCCTCAGCACTAAGGTATGCAGAGTAGGTTCTTGAGGGAACGCTTACAGGTGTTCAGAAAAGCAGAAGTAGAAAGGTTAAACCTTCGGTGCATTCCGTGATAAAACCGGAGCCAGCAGCTCTTCAGAAGCATGTCAGCTTGTTTGTTTTTGCCTTGTGGGAGGTGCTGTTTAACCAGCACTGAGCTGGCAGATAAGGCAGCTGCTGCCATGCCGCAGAGCGAGGTGAAGAATTCCCCTTGCCTGCTCCCACCCAGCGAGCTCGAGCTGCTGTAATAAAGATCTGCCCTCCGCAGTGGGTTTGGCCTGGAGCCTGGGAGCTGGGCTTCCCATCAGCTGTGTGAGCGTGGGGCTGTGCCTGTGCAACCCCATCCCTGCCTCTGACCACCGTGCTGCCCAGATCTGGGGCTTCTAGTGCTCCCCACCTCCTGAATTCTTTGTCTCCATGCCAGCGTTTCCTTTTCATCACGCTTTATTCCCTGTAACTATCGCCGCTGACTCCTCCAAAGAATGGGAAATAAACTCCCTTACCTCCAGCCAAGACCTGATAAGTGCTGATAAGTGTCTTGTCAGCAGGGGCTGAGCCAGGCACTGGCGGAGGGAGGGCTGCGTGCTCCCAGCAGCCCTGCAGAGCCTGTCCCTGCTTTGTCTGGGGGGGGGTCAGCCTCGGCTGCACTGGGGCAGGATGGCAGCAGTGGACCTGGGGCTCAGCAGCAGCGTGCTGTGTCTGGATGCTGCCCAGGGACTTGGCTGTAAGGTGTGCAGCTGTGTGCTGAGGGGACAGATGGTTCCCCCAGTTGTCATCTTCAGGCCCAGGTATAGACAGTGTGCAATTTACACATCAGGCTAAGATGATATTGTGACCAACAAGTTTGTGTGGAGCTTGATGTGGGGACTTCATGCTTGAGAAGTTGATGTGTTCTCTCCTGCTGGGACTGGCTGAAGCTCACGGACATCTGAGCTTGCTTTGGCTGGTGAGCACTTCTGAACCCCGTTGTGAGGTGGGCATGTGCCTGGAACCCATGCAGTCAGGGGCTCCTGGTTGCTGCCTCGTGCTGAAGGAGCTTTAAGGATCAGTCCTGGTTCTCCCATGGCAAAGGTTTTCTCTGTAGGAAGCAGAGATGCTGGGAGAGACACTCAGCTTTTGAGATGTACTGAGAGTGGGGGGGGTAATTTGGTCTCCAGAGCCCTCTTTGATCAGCTTGCCATCTGTGTGCTGATGCTAAGAACACCGCTGTGCTGTACCACGAGCTGGGGAGGATGGACAAGCCTAGAGGCTTGAGAAATGCTGAATGTAATAGGAGTGGGGGCTGGCTAATGCCGGGAGATAGCTCTCTGCTGGCATCTCTGAGCACCACGCTGCACTTTTCATATATATATGGTTTTATTAGTTTTATTTGGCTTCCCTGAATGAGCTCAATGGAGTGATTCTATGTTAATAGCAGAGGCAATTACACTGCGTTTTGCAGCATCCTTCAGCACAGGCTGGGCACTGAGTTAGCAGGCACGTGCTGTTCTGTGCTTACACAAAAGAGGCTCGGGGTCCTTCTAGTCCTTACACAGCTCTGCTCATACCCCAAGAGCAGCTGCCCCGTGCTGTGGGTGGCACTGCTGCCTGCAGATGGTGCCAGAGCCGTGGCCAAGAGCACGCTGGAGCAGGCACTGATGGAGGGAGTGCTGTGCTCAGCAGCTCAGAAGTAATGCAGAGATAATACAGGGAAGTTGGTGAAAATCGAGGGGAGACGTGTGCCAAATTGTTTGGGGAAAATTGCTACGGTGACCCATTGCTTCAGGTGGTTGAGAATGTTACCTCGAGGCAGGAGAAATGTCCAAAACGAGACTTAGGTGGGGAAAGGGCTTCCAATTGTTGTGCATGTTCTTCATGGCCTTCGTGTGTTGTCTGCTGCAGTGCTGCTGGAGTTGGGTCCCGAACCCTTCCTGAGAGAAAAAAGCTGATGGGTGCCAAGGAAGCAGAAAGCTGTGTGAAGGAGGTGTGCATCTGCCATGGGTCTTTTGTGCAAGGTGTTGAATGCTGGCTGCCTACCCATCCTGGCTGGAGTTTCTGTTGCTCTATGAGCGTGTCCCCTGGCTCTGAACATCCTCCATGATGTTTTCATCTCTTTCTCTGAGAGCATTTTACGCTGTTCCTAGCATCAGCTGCTTTGGCTTACAGCTGAGAACAGCCAGGCAGGCTCACTGAATTGTTTTCTCGAGGAAACAAGGATGTCCAGAGCAGCAGTTCCTCTGCCTTGGTTTGTGGCTGTCACAGAGCTGAAGTGCTCAGCCTTTTTCTCATCTCTTCAGTGATGTGCTCAGCGGAGTGTTGTCTCATTGCCTGCACAGTCAGGATGCATGTTTTTCTCTTCTGAAAGAGATGAAACCTCTTCCAGTGTCCCCAGGACCAGAAGCCCTTCCCGATGCTGTCTGGGGCTGCTCAGAGGAACCTGGGCCCCGGTGGCTGCTGTGCTGGGTGAGCTGGGCACTGACAGTACCCAACCAGCCCACGTGGGCTTGGTCCTTATTAATCAAAGCATGCTCAGTGGCAGCTGTCCTGCCGTGCCCTGCGTGCCCACCATGCACATTCCTCTGCTGACTGCTTGCCCATCAGGCAGCATGTGAAAGGGATAGCGGTTCAGGGGACTGGGACTGAGTCTGGCTTTGCTATAGGATGTGGGTGTAATTTACATCCCGTGGGCTCCCCAGCTGGTTGCCGAATGGGGTAGCAGGGATGGCGTTTTCCTTTTCAAGTTTGGTTTCTGTGGAGACTCGTTTCTTCCTAGGTGATAACTTTACGGAGGAGACTAATGACCACATGTTGATGAAATACTGCTGCGGGCCCATCTGGAACTGACATGCGTCTCTGAGTAACAGCTGGTGAGCAAAGACAGCAGAGGGAGCTGCCCCAGCAAAAGTGGAAGAGCTTGACCCCTTTTCTCCCTGACAGGGCTGTTAGCTTTTTAGGATCAAAGCTTTTCACATTTGGTCCCTGTTCTTGAAGAAGCGCAAGTGTTTCCACTGCAGACATTAGCGATTCTGGCTCTGCTCCCTGCCACCCATCCCCAGATCCACTTGGTGAGCATTCTCCTTGAAACTGTAGTTTACAAAAATAAAGCCTAGATTAAAGCCAGTACAGCTGCCCTGAGGTTTGAATCAATGCGGGTATGATGTGTTGCCAAAGAGAGAATTACTCAGGAGTGTGGATTAGAGCTGTGCGTCTCCAGGAAGACCTGGTCTTCAAAGCCAGGGAATTTTCACAGCTCTAGCTGGTGCATCTCCAGCTATGAGGCTCTGCTGCCCTTCTCCATAGGCACAGCACTGTCAGCTCTCTCCTTTTTATCTCATCTTCATCTTTTGTTCCTATCTGGCTCGGTACTCTCCTGTGCTTTTCCTTTGGCTGGAATCTGCTGACGGGACTGCCCTGCAGCCTTCCCCGTTGCTGTCTCTCACCAGCTGTAAAAACTTCAGTGCTTTAAAAAATATTTTTCTTCCTGTTGGGAGAGAGGTTAGGCTGTTTTGTTCTGTTTCGTTTTAAACAATGTGCACTTCTGCAGCACTGCTGAGGGTCTGGGTGTTCAGGGAAGGTTTAGAAACCCCATTCTGTAGCAGCTGCCGGGGCTGAGGAGAGAGATGCTGCTGCTGAGCTCCTGCAGGAGTTGTCTGTGCAGGGCTGGTGCCATATGGCAGCGTCTCAAAGCAGTGGTGCATAGCTCATGTGCTGGGCTGTGCGCAGGGAAAGCTGAGAGGTCGGAAGGGCTCAGGTCCAGGCTGATGTTCAGCAGAGCCCTCGGGGCTGAGCTGATGATGCACGGTGGTGGTGGGTGCCAGGGGCCAGCAGGAAGGCAGCCTGGCTGGGCTGTGAGCTCCGTGTATTGAGCCCCTGGGATTGCTGGGGGGAGAGTCCAGGTTCTGCCCAGATGCCCTGCCATGGCGTTGTGCAAGGAGCTGTCTGAACACGTGCAGAGGGTGAAGGTGAGCGATGTGAGACTGCCCAGTGTCACCAGCACGCTGCTGCTGCTGGGCACGGAGTGCAGGGATTTGTGGCTGACCCCAGCCGTGGCCTTCAGTGTGTGTGACCCAGGAGCTCAGGATGTCTCCCTGCAAACTGTTGCACCCCCTGGTGCTTGCCCTGCCTGCTTGGCTCCTGGGGCTGCTGTGTGCTTCCCCACTATGAGCCCAGAGCTCGCCAGCGCTGGGAATGTGGTGGAGCCTCCCCTCTATCAGAGGGCAGCCTTTTTTCTCTAGGAAATCTGCATCCTCCATCTCTAGAGCCAAAACACTCATTTGCTGTGATTGCTGCCTTTGAAGCAAGCTAAGCTTTCTGAGTGCAAGCTCTAGCCAAGCTTAGGCTCTGGCTCAGCACTCTTGACACTCTTGTTCTCCAGTCCTGGGGTGTATACCCCGTAGGTGGTTGCATCCTGAGGGCTCTTGGGGCAGGCTCTTTGCCCTGTGATGCCCATCACCTGACCATCAGCATCCAAGGCCTGATTTAACTTCTCCTGTCCCTTTTCCCCTGTGGAGAGCTGCTCCTCTTGTAGCAGTGTCCTGTGTGCTCCGCACCTGGATGGATGATAGCACTGCTTCTTCTTCTTGTGACCTGCCTCCTGTTCTGGCTCACTGTTGGTGCCAGGGTCTTTTGGCACCATGAGCCCCCTGGTGCTGGATCCCCTTGTGATCAGGCAGCACTGAGCCAAAGCCGTGGGAAGTGAACTGGGTGTGTGGTGCTCAGGGCATTTGTGTTTGGGGCAGGGATGGGAGAGGGGAGAGATGCTGGGGAGCCCTCAGCTGCTTTGGGAGAAGGAGCGGATGGGATGCTGGTGGGTGTTTGTGATGGATTCAGGCTCTCTTTGTTAATGTTCCACTTTTGGCTTTGTTTGTCCATCTCCTTGATGAGGTCACGGCTGTAAAACAAAAATAGCATCCACGGTAGAGCTCAATCTTGCCTATGAAATCTCTTTTAAGAATGCACTCTGGATCTTTAATAATAAACATCCCTATTGGTGTAGAGGGAGGGTGAACCACCAGCTCCCCCCAGACAGGGAATTTCTTCCAGCAAAGGAGGACCTGCTTCCTTATGTGTCGGGACCTCAGGATGGTTTAATTTCTGTGTCAGTGCTAATTGATTGGAAGCAACAATTTTGCCAGACAAAGCTGTAAATTAGTTTCAAATGGGGGAAACAGGCCACCCACTGCCCAAATATCATATTGCAGTAACAACATTAAACATAGAGCAAACCATAACCCAGGGAAGGAAAACCCAAGTGAAACCAGATTTCCCCTTATTCCCTTTCCCTAGGAAAGTGGAACCAGATGGCTTGTGGCTTTGATAATAAGAGAGACTGATTCCTTCAGATACTGCTTAAACTAAGTATCACACAAAGGGATGGGCTGAGAAGCAAAACCTCACAGGCATGAATGCTGCCTCTTGAGACTGTCGGCATGTGAAACGCTCCCAACAAAAACATGATGGAAAATTGTCTTTCTAACTGCAGCTGGGCCCTGCTTGCTTGGACAGCCCCTCTCGTTGCCCCGTGCAAAATAGCAGCTCTGCTCCCAGCAGCTTCAGCCACATATGCAAATCCCTCCTTGCATTTCCTGCAAGGCTGGGGGTGTTTGCAAAGTGCTCACCCAGTGGGGAAGTCACGGGGTGCACCCATGGGTGAACTGGTGCCATCACGTCATCTCTGCAGCCCAACCTCTGCACTGAGCTGGGTCTGTGCCACAGCTTCCTCAGGAGGGCACGACGGCCCCAGAGAGGTTTCCTGCATTGCTTGTTGGCTCGGGGCGAGCTGCTGTGTCTGTGTGCTGCGTATCAGGGTTGCAGCCCTGGACACTGTGCTCTAGTGAAAACTCACCTACTTCACTTCTTGTCTGCTTGTGTTCAGTGGTTTCTGGTCAATCTTTGTCTCTTCTTGTCCTGCCCAGCCAGGTCCTCCTGGAGGGCACCAGCACACCACAGCCCTTGTTCTGACCCAGGCTGCTCGCCTCGCTGTGTAGGAAGGGAAGCTGCTTCTGGGTGCCGTGTATTCCCCAGCACATGGGGCACTGCTCCTGGGGCAGCGTGGTGGTGTGCTGGGAACAGAGGAAGGCAGAGTGTCTGCCCTACAGGAGCCGGTGGGAATACTGCAGGATTTCTTTGGAGTTTGGTTCTGGGCACAGAAATCCCCACCTGCCCTGGGAAGCCCTCCCTGAGCTGCGGGGGCACAGAGGGAAAAGCTTTCTGCCTTTTTCCAATTTTTCGGTTTTAAGGTCGGTTTGGAAATATTATCTTGTTTCGAGCCAAGTCTTCCCACAGCTCCTGGGCCGTGGCTTGGCAGCAGTGCTTCCCTGTGCTGGGGAGGAGCAGGTAGGTGGTGGGGTGAGTGGTGGAGTGGAGACAACGAGCTCCTGTTGGCAGCTCCTGGGAAGTTTATGGGCTGCGTGGTGATGGTGTCAGGGGAGCTGTGTGTACGCTGTGCTTGGATGAGGGCTTTGAAAAACCATCAACAAATAATTGCAATTTCCCCTTCGCCTTGTGGTAAGGTTAGATCCGAGCCTGAGCAACCGCCGTTGCTTGCTGTAATGATACACAAAATGGAAATCTCCAGCTAACCCAGCACGAAATGCTGTGCAATCACTTTTGAATCGCTGTGGGCTGCTTTAGCCACAGATGCAAAGTCTGACATCCAAATGCACAACAGAAGGTGGGTAGGAAGTGCTACACAGACCCACGTACGTGTGTATGCTGGTCTCTCCTGAATGTGTGTGTGGGGGGGGTTTCTTTCTCACTCAAAGAGGAGCAGAGCTGAGTTGGCTCCGGGGTCTGAGGTGCTGCAGGAGGGATGAGGCTGGAGGATGGTGGCTGCTTCCTGCCCCGTGCTGCTCTGCAGGCTGGTGCCCGAGGCAGGGCACAGCTGTGCTCTCGCAGTACACTGCGGCTGTGTGCACCCCACTGTGGTATTGTGGGTACCTGCAAGGGGTGAAGTTAACAAAATGATTAATACCGAAGGGTGTCGTTAGCTGATGTGTTTTATAGATGGTGCAATCAGAAGGATTGTCAGGATGGAAAAGAGACGATATAAAGAGGAATGGTCACCTGTCTTCAAGGCTTGAGGCTCAAAGGGAAAAACTCCACAAAGGAGGGGTCTCCAACAAGAGCTCCTTCCCCCCATGGTGGTCAGCCCTTAAGTGGGGTCTGTGAGAGGTGGACTCAGGCTCCACCCCTTCTGCTCACACAGGTGCATTGCCCTCACCTGTGCTCTGTGGCTGACTCAGTGCTCACCTCAGGTGATCCATCCGTGGTTCAGGCCGTGATCCTACAGTTCCCATACAGTACTGCATCCCGCTCTCCCGGAGGAGCCGTTCGGGGCCGTGCCTGCCAAGCAGCAAAGCTGTTTTTCTGTTCCTTTGGCACAGCACTTGTGAAATCCAGGATGACACAGCCTCGGAGAGCGATGAGAAATTCCCATCACAAGGGGAGAACACCCCCGTGCTCCTTGAACTTGTGTCTCCCGGCGGCTCTCATTATGCACAGCAGCTTCCCCCCGCTGCCTGCGGAATTACGGGCTGGCTTCTCCCGGCCTAATCACTGTTGTGAACAACAAGATTGATTGCTTTCTCCTTTAATTATTTGCAGATCACTGAGACTTTGCAAAACGCTCTAGGTGACATAAACCGCAGTTTAATGTGTTAGCATTTGCCCGTCTGGGGGGTTTTTGAGGCTCAGCCAGCAGCAGGGCTGTGGGAAAGGAGGAGCACAGACACTGCCGTCCTCTGCTGACCCGACTTGTGCTCGTGCAGCACTGACAGCCCTAATAGGAGCTCTGGGGAGAGGACTGGGTGTCTCATCCCCATCCTCATCCCCCCCCTTTCTCATGACTGTGGATGAATTCAAGCGCTTAACAGCTTTTGGCTGCCAAGTGCAGCTCGGGATGGTCGGTAACAAACTGCACTGTGTGTGCCTCTGAGTGATGCTGCTTCCAGGCTGCAGCACCCCGGTGCCATCTGTCCGAGGTCACAGCTCACCCTGCGTCCCCGAGGACGGTCACTGTCCTTCCTCAGTGTCTGCTGACCTGGAAACTGTTCTGCGAGCGCTCTGTGGGCGAGTTGTCTGCCTGGGAGCCTCTGTGCATGCTATTTAAACTTCGCAGAGCCGTGCCTTCTTCAAAGGTCACAATATCTGCATAGACTTTTACAGCTAAAGCTGCTGGAGGGCTGGGGAAGATACTGTGCTTGTCGAGTCGCATTCGGCGGAGAGCAGCTCTCGGTGTGGGCATGGTGCTGTGCTCTCAGCCTCCTCCCACAGCCGTGGGGCGCGTGGGCTCTGGGTCAGACTCAAAGTCACAGTGCTGTGATGCTCTGTGGGGCTGTCACTGCAGAGCACGGTGCCCAACCCCACGGCTGCCCCATGGAGGCAGAAGACCCCATGGGACCGTGTGTCCCCCCAGCAGGAGGGATGTCCTGGGACACCGTGTGCTGCCCTGTCTGCCCGACTGACACCGTTGGTTTCTTTTTTTTTTTTTGATAAGGAAACAAATGAGCTGTAGGGAAATGTGCGTCTGCTATGTATTTCCAATTAAAGCACAGCTTGGCGCTGATTAGATCTAGAAGTTACGCTGAGAAAGGGGAAAAAATGTAAATAAGCAGTATTAATTTTTTCCCCTCGTCCTTTTCGACAGATGGAGCAGTGCTGATTAGATGGGCTGATCTCTATTGAAGGAACACGCTGCTGATGGGGAGCGGTGCAGCTCAGAGCTGTGGGGTGACGCCACGTTTGTTCCCCACGTCGCTTCCGCCGGCCCCGCAGCCCATACAGCACTGTCTGCTGCAGGAGCAAGGTTTGTCTTCAATGAAATCACTTCCTCTGAGTAATTACATCAGCTAATTAGGGACCTAATTGGCTAATTAGAACAAAGTGACAGTTACTTCGCTCCACGGGGAAGGAACACAATGTAATGGCAGGAAATCTGCAGAGCTCCCCATGCCAGCACCCGTGGTGGAGGTGATGCTGGGTGAAGCTGTCAGCCCGTGCTGCCCAGCCCTGCCTGGTGCTGGGGCTGTGGGAATGTGGCAGTGGCAGGTCAGTGCAGGAGGTCCTGGCAGGGATGCAGGGTGTTGGGTGCTGTTGGCCTCCAATGGTGTTGCTGGAAGCAGAGTGCTGGGCTCAGCCGTGCTGCTGCATGCCCTGCTCAGACAGCATAGGGCACGACAGAGGTGAGCACAGGTTTGATCTCCCCCATCTTTTTGTTCTCGGGTGCTGCTTGGGGCTGTGCTTTGGCCACGCTGCCTCGCTGGCCACCTGCTGATGTGGTTCTGTTGCCTGGGCCTGGGCTGGGAGCTGGGGCCAGGATGCTCTCTCTGCCTGGCACCAGCTCCCTGCGGCCTCCAGCAAAGCTCTCCGCAGCTCCCGGCTGCTTTTTCTGCTCTGCTGCCAGCCTTGCCTTATAAGTGATTTCTCTGGAGCGAACCCATGTCTGCGTGTATCCACAGCCGAGCTCTGAGCTTCTGTGGAACCACATTTGCTCAACCTCAAAATGACTTTGGCATCTAAATGCAGCCTTACTATTTCTGTGAGCAACCAGACCTGAAACGGAGGTCCTATTCCATGTGTGATCTAACCCTGTGGGACCACAGAAGCTGTTAGGTGTGTGTGTCTCTGGCAGCAGTGGTCCCCAGGCACTGTGGTGCCCGTTACTCATCCTTCCTGGCAGACCTGAGCCCCACTGCTGAAGAGCAGGGGTGCAGAGGTGTCCCCAGGTGTCATCTCCAGGGTGAGTGAGATCCAGGAGGGCTGCAGTAGCCCTTCTGGGTCAGCTCCTGGAAGAGCAGGAGGTGAGTTACCCACTGACCAGAGGCTGAAGGGATCTCTGGAGCTGCTGCCAAGCTCCTGTGCATGGGATAATTATGGGTGAACGATGCTGGAGGGACAGAAGGTGTCCCAACCAGGCTGGGCAGTGGCAACCCCATCCCACTGTGCACCCTGGTGTCTTTAGCCAAGCCAAGAGCCTCTGTATTCCTCAGGGGTGCACTATCTGCTCTCCCTGAGGACTTTCAGCTTGCATGGCATGTCCTTGTGTCATCCCACATGGACACATTCGCTCATCTCAAAGCTCCCCATGCACCAGAATGCAGCTGGTGCTGCGCCCAGAGCCCGTCCCGTCCCCTCATTTCCTAGCACTGCTGCCAAACCTCGCGGTGCAGATGGGACGTGGATGCAAGGAGAGGAGCACAGCTGGGATCCGCCAGCCAGCTCAACCACAGTGACTGCATTTCATGTGAAAACACTGCAAAGTGGAGTTTCTCACAGTCTCTGTTCAGCGATGGGAGGAACACGCTGCGCTCGCTCGGCAGCTGGTCCTGCACATCCCATGGTGGATACAGCCTGGGCCTGGAGCCTGGGTTGAGCCCAGAGCCCAGGGATTGCTGTACGGTTTCAAGTTCCCTGTGAACACTTCAGCAGGTTCTGACATACGGTTGCTTGTTCTGGTAACTGCTTATTCAGTGTTTAAATTACAGCACGGGATACTCCCTCAGACCCCGTAACGCAGCCTGCAATCTTCCTCGGCTCCACGTGTGCCACGAGGTGCGGTGATGCTGCAGCCCTCCCGGGGAAAGCTCAACCTGTGCTGAGATGTTTGTGCAGCTGGAAGAGAACGGCCTCGTCCTGCTAACGGGTGAAGCGGCTTCAAAGTATTTTTGTAGCGTATAAAATAATATTTTATATATATAGAACAAAACAGGCGAGGCGAGGATGTTGAATTCCTCCGGTAAATTGCTCGGGGAGTTTTTGTTCGGCTCTGTTTCTGCTGGAGCAGAAATCTTCTGACCACGATCCCGGTGCAGAGTGCCAAGCAAACACCTCGAGGAGGAGCTGGGCATCTTTTCCTCTGGGTCTGGTTCACGTGGCTCAGCCCCAGCCCTGGGGCAGGTGGGCAAGGCACCGAGCCCTCTGAGCCACCCTGCGAGCTGCCAGGGTTTGAATGAGGAAAAGAAAAAAAACCCCTCAGTTTTGAATCGACGTTTTGACTTGAAATGTCATTTTGTTTTTAATTGCCGAACCGGAGTGAAATGACATTTTAAGTCAAAATGTTAATGTTTTGTTTAGACGTCTCCCATGGGAAAATTAAAATGTTTCCTCGGAGCTGACATTTGCCTGCAAAAACACGGCAGCACGGGGCTCCCTCCAGTAAGATTGGGGGGGTCCCGTGCTGGGCTGGCGGGGGCTGTGCAGGAGGGGACACCCCCAGTGTGTCATTAACAGCACATGGCACTGCCACACAGACAGGAGGATTGCTGCTGGGGTGGAGGTGAGCGGGTCGGCAGCCCAACGCTGTGCCATTGAGCTGCTGCAGCTCTTCAGCAAAATCCTCTGGCACTTGAAATAATGAGCTCTGCTAATTCCGTGTGTTTTTTGTGCCCTCGCTTTGACAGCGAGCTGCCTTCCTCTGCTCCTTGTGCATTCCGAAACCTAATTCTGTTCCAAGGAGATGCTCAATTACGGCAGAGTGAAGGTTTTGCTTTGCTGGAGAGCCCTGACCTGCAGGAGCACCCACTTGGGCAGAGGAGAAGCCCCTCGCAGAGCACTGCAAGGGAGCTGGGAAGGGAAACCTAAAGCACAGCACTGCAGTGTGAGCAGCGAGCTGCTGCTGAGCACTGGCAGAGATCTGTTGTGAGAGCAGGGTCTGCACACCAGAGCATCCCTCCAGCACCCACTGCTGCTGGCTGCCCCATCTCCGCTTCCGCATCCACCCGTGTTCTGTCACCCGTATCAGATGGAGCCAAAATACCCAAACCAAACCAAAAGCGGAGTCTTTCCTGCAGCGTTTCTCTCTGGGCAAAGCTGAAGAAGTGCCACGATGCTCTGTGGGCACCGAGTGGCAGCTCCAGCTGCTCCAGCTGCAGCACTTGGCCCAGCTCTCCCAGTGCCCAGATCGTGGGCTCCTCCATGCCCAGGGCCCTGCAGGCGGCAGCTGGCAGCTCCTGGAGCTGGGGATGGTGCTCAGCCCCTGGGAGGAAATTAAAAATACATTGATGCTAATCCTCAGACATCTTGCCTGGGGGTTAGCACCGTGTCTGCTTGCTTTTTGGTTTTCTTTTTTTCCCCTTAACCAGAAAGAAAACAACTTTCAAAAAGCTTTGGTGTTTGCTTCTGCCTCGTGAGATGCTGCAGGGATGGGCTGCGGTCGTTGCAGAGCTGGGAAAGCCCTGGAGATGTCCCCAATGGCTGCAGGCAGAGCTGTGACCCCAGCAGGGTGCAGGGAATGCCATGGAGCACCGAGGGACGGCACGGGGACCAGGGACCTGGGCACAGCATTGCTTCAGGCACTGTGAGCAGTGATCTGCTGCACGTGTGGCCTCTCAGTGAGATTCCAGCTTGGAGCCAGCTAGCAAGCACTGTGCCTGCAGGAAAACAGCTTTTCCCAACCGTGTTTTCCAGTCTTGCCCTGGCTGCACCCATGCACCACGCTCAGGCACTTCCCAGGACACGGCTTTTCCACTTCTGTTTCTGCTTTTGCTTCGTGACAGCACAACCCCTCGCTGGGACACTGCTGCACCATCAGTCCCTGCTTTTAGAGCACATCCACCTGCACCACATCCACCAGATCCAGGGCGATTCTGTCACGCTCCTCGTCATTTAGTTGCAAGTGTTTGCAAACACCAGAATTACCTTTAATTATCACCTAAACCCAAGCAGACACCTCCTGAGCACACAGACCCCAAACCGTGCGAAGCACCGGGCTGGGCACCGAGCATCCCGGCTGCACCCGAGCCCTGCGGGGCAATCCAAGGGCTCTTGGCTCATCCTCGTGCTCTGCTGGGGTCCCCCGGGTCCCTCTGGGCAGAGCAGCAGGGAGCTGCAGCCCGCAGACAGCCCGCAGAGCCGTCTGTGTATCGGGTTAATTGCTGCTTTTCTGCAGCACTTCAAAGACTTGTTTCTAACCGCGGTATGTGGCACGTATTATTAGATTTGTTTTTGGAATATAATGATAAACTGTTGCTATTATGGAGGTAGACATAATTATCTGGAATCTATTTTCATCTATTCTTCCTTTTAAATATTCCATGTTCCCTTTTAATAAGAGGTAGCATCCACCCTTTGATGTTCTAGCGGAGGTGTGGAAAGCTCTCCTCTCCTTGCTGCACATGTTAATTGAATAGCCTCCCTTTCTCTTCATTAGCTGCATTAGCTTGCATTAACACCTTTTAATATCTCTTTAAAATCTTGTTCAATTTACTTTCTTTAATCTTTTCCTTTCCCAGAGTGTTGCATCACTTTGATCCTCATCTTCTTCTTTTCTTTGATGACAACTTTGAGTTTAATTTGTATTTGAATTGAAATGGAAATTTCCTAATTCCCCAGAGTTCAGCGTGCGTTTTACACAGGTTTGGCATCTGCTTTGGCACTGGGTGCTGCTCGGGTGGGAGGGAGAGTGCAAGAATCCCCATTGCTGCCGTGAAGCTCTGCCCCTCTGTGCACACACGGGCACGTGCTTCTCCTTGGGGTGCGAAGCTCTGCTCCTTCCCCACCAGCTGGGCACAGAACCCAGCAGCAGAGGATGCTTGGGGAGCCTCCCAGGGGATGGCAGAGGAGCAGGGGGACCCGGGGTTCTCCCCATGGCTCAGTGCTGGAGTGTGCTTGCAGTTGTTTGTTCCAGTGACCTGAAGGTAAGAGGGATGCTGGCCTCGTTTCTCCAGGAGCAGCACCTGGGAACTGCTCAGCAGGCTCAGCCCTGCCTACACCCACGAGCTCAGGAGTGAGTAACATCTCTTCTCGCCTTTAGTCTCACGCTGGGTGCTGGGAAGAGAGGAGCAGCAACGTTTCTTGCAGTGCTTGGGGCCCTTTGCTGCTCTCTGACACTCATGTTTGGCTGCTCTGCTCCTGCTCGGTGCCAGCATCGCCGTGCCCTGCTCTGGAGCTGGCTGTTTGTTCTGGTTACCCAGTGGCCCTATAAGAAGTTGACATACTTGCTGTTTAGTCACTTCAGCACCACCTTAACCTGAGTGCTTCCCAAATTATTTGGCCTTTAATTACAAACTCCCTGTGATGTTGAGACACAGCCTCAACCTGCACTTGAATTTGCACCGTGGGGATCCCGGTGCCTGCAGAGCAGGGTCACAAAGCAGCTTCCTGCAGCACGTGGCACACAGCAGGGCTGCTCTCACTCCCTGCACCCAGCAATGGGGGCTCCTGCGAGCCCCCAGTCAGGGTGTGAGGGCAGGGCAATGCAAGCTCCCATTAGCCATGGCCCACAGCCACCTCTGCTTCTTGCTGCTTTTCCTTCTTGCTTTTCACACGGACAACGTGAGGCTGTAATGAGAACTGAGTGCCTGCATTGCGAGGCCAGAAAGGTTTATTGCTTTCCCTGCAATTAAATTAAACTTCAGCACTGGACGCTCGGGGTGCATCTGGGTGGTTAATGAGTTCTCCGTGGCTGCTCCTCCACCACACCCACACCTCCCCAGCTCCTGCACGCTCCCCACGGCTGTGGCTGACTCCATCCCCTGCAGCTCCACGGCTGCTGGGACAGTCCCATCTCATTAAGCTGAGCAGGTGCTCACAAGGCAGCTGTTAATTGTGCGTGCAGGTCATTTTAATCCCCGGTGGTCTCCTCCTGCTGCTCCTGGTCCATCCCTGCTGCAGCCCACGGGTGCGTCCTCGTGCCATGGTGCTGTACCTGATGCAAATCTCCTGCAGAAACCTCAGCTGAGGGAAGCAAGCCAACTGGGAGAGCACGTGGCTGAGGGGTGCATCCTCAGCTGACTCTCAGGTTGGTGCACAGTGTGACCACCCCGTGGCACTCAGGATGCACGTGGGTAGAAGTGCTGGTCTGCTGCAGCGAGCAGCAGGGGCACAGCGTGCTCCCTGCACCCCTCCCTGCAGGAGGCAGCAGCGTGCATCTGTTTGCATTGCCCCGTGGCAGCACACCTCGTGGCAGCAGAGAGATGCCATGCAAAGGCTGTGTCCCTAAAGGGCTCTGTACCAGGTGCTGCTGGGGCGATGCCCAGCTCTGCACACAGGGACACACGGGGCTGAGTGGCAGCAGATCCAGCGCTGCAGAGAGATGACATCTCATCCCTCCCAAAGGAAGAGATGGGGAAAGCGTTCTGAATTATTCTTTAGGCTTAAAGCACAATAAATCAGCTTACTCTTTAGAAAGAGAGACAGATTAATGTTTTTAAGACTTTATTCCTGATGCTCTTCACCAGAGCTCTTTGATATCTATTAAAAACAAATCGACGTGGTTTTTTGACAATAACACTGGAGGTGAATCATGTTTTTCTAAGCACTTCACACAGCCCTCGTTGAGCCCAAAAGAAGTGATGCTGATTGATATGTTATTCACAGAGTGGATTTCTGGAGTGATAGAAATATTGTCTTTCTGGACATGCGTTTGCTCAGCCCTTCAGATGAGTAACACAGGGGGAAATGTACTGTCCTGGGGCTGCTGGGCTGAGAGCCTGGGGCTGGCTGTGCAGTTGGTGCCTCTTGGACACATGGTGTCTCCTGGGCACACCATGGCTCCTGAATAGTGATGTCTCCTGGGTACATGGTGTCACCCGGACACAGGGTATCTCCCAGGCACACTGCATCTCCTGGACACAGGAGTCTCCTGGGCAGAAGCACCAGGTAAGCCCGTCCCTCTGCTGGGCTGAGTGCTTCTCACCTCTTGCTCTGCCATTGGGGGATGTGCTGTTGGGAGCTGGGGCTGTCTCCTGTCCCAGTGCCTCCAATGGGACCCCGACACTGCCTGGGTCAGTGAGCATTAGGGCCATGCCATGGGGAGCAGGATGGTTGCTGGTTGTTTAGCACGGGTCTAACCCTGCGTGGCTCCTTCCTCATGGTTACACTGCTCAGCACTGTGTTGTATTTCTGTGCTCCGTAGTATTTCTCTCGTGGTTTCCAATAAAAGCAGGAAAGGAATCCGAAAACTTTCCACAGCCACCTTTAATTACTTTCTAGACCTGGAGAACAAAGAGCTCGAAGGTGCTGAGGACCACTTCAAATTAAAACTCTGCTCGCAGCGGAGGTGACGATGGGGGGTTGGCAAAGTGGCTGTGCCCACACGAGGGGAAAATGTGCACGGTCTCCTTGTGCACGGTCAGTGAACACCAGCACAGGCTCTGCTGGAGGACGTCTGTTCCAACAAGGTGGTTTTGCTTCAGAGCTCTGAACACAAGAATAATGAATATTACCCTTTATTAAATCCATTTGTTGTTGTTGTTGTTGCTCAGGGGGGAAAGCTTTCTGTGGTCAACGTCTGCTTCAGGTCGAAACTCCGTGTTTGGGAAGTTTGGGCTAAAACAAGGCGACCACGTCTGACAGCCATGGATGGGAAGCAGTCTGCTTTGACATGTTTGAAAAGCAGAAGAGAACGCATGCAGCGGGCTGCTGGGCTGCAATGCAGGGAGTGCACACAGATGGGGTGCAGTGCAGGGAGTGCTCAGGGACATTGGCTGCCCTGGTGCGTGCTGCACTCATGCATATAGCAAGCAGAGAAAGTTGCTCCCGAAAGCAGGTCTCCATCAGCCAGAAGCAGGCACCACCAGGGGTGAACCCATTTCTTGCCAGGGGTTAATCTTGGGGTGATGCTGATTCAAAGCACCTGCCCCATTTCTTTAGCTCCTGGGGAGAGGAGTTTTTCATGGCTTTGCATCCCGCTCAGCATTGGTGACCCTTTTTGCATTGTCTTTATATGAGTGCTGCCATAAGAAGCTGCTGGAAATGCAGGTGTGGCTGTGAGATGTTCCTTTCTGTGGGGACTCTGCTCCATCTCCCTCCAGGAGCAAACCTGCAAACCATGGCCCCTTGGGCCTGCAGCACCTTTAGCACAGAGGCCAGAGTCCTCTGGGCTGGAACGCACCCAGGAAAGAAGAGAGCATCCCCAAGGACAGTGTGGGCTCAGAGATGGTGAGGTTCCCTACAGGCAATCAGGTGGGGGCAGGTGGCTCGATCCATCCTTTGCTCTGGGGGCTCTGAGGTGCTCCTTGTGACATGGGAGCATCCCAGGATGAGTGTCACTGCTGTTCTGATTCATTTCTGTTGGCCAAAGCCATCCGTGGCGTGAAAACCTGTGGTGCTTTTGGCCGTGGCAGATGGGGTCTGCAGCAGTACATGGAGCTGAGGGTGGAGGTGCTCAGGTTGTACCCACGCAGGTGTACATCACTGATATTGGGCTTACTTCGTCACCTCAGGCTCCTCTTCCTCCCTCAGCTGTTTCCCAGTAACACATGAGCAGTTCCTCCCAGGCTCTCTGCATCCGTGGCACTGCATTCATCTCAGAGCGAGAAGCCATCGTCGTGCAGATATTTAAATGGAAATCCAGTCGGGTTATTAAGCACAGAGCAGCGAATTTATTCTGGTCATTTATTATTGATAGGTAACATGACATTATTTTAATAGCGTGCTCTGATCCCGCTGCAGCACAGTGGCTGGGGATGGCAGTGAGCTCAGGGGACCCAGAGCTGTTCCCTGGGTTCCTGGGGCTGCTCTCAGAGCCCACCTGCAGCCCTTCCCACCCCAAACCCCCAGAGCCTGCCAGTGGCCATGCAAGCTACCAGGCTGCAAAGTGGCTGTGTGGGACTGTGTAGGTACTGGGGCTGCTGCTGGGGCTGTTGCATGGCTGAGGGATTGTGTGTGAGCTCCTCCTGAGGCAAAGGAAGGAGAAGCTGCGTGGGATATCCAGGCACAGGCAGCTCTCTGTCCCCTCTGGACGGTGCTAACCAACCCACGAAGCCTCGCTGAGCTCATCGCACCTCGGTGTGGCTCTGCGCAGCTGAGCAGCCCCACGTCGTGGCTGTGGATGAGCTCGGGTGCTGAACCATCGCAGCCACGCAGGGCTGAGCCCCGTGAGCTCCCGGCGCTGCTCGGTGCCACGCTCCATCCCCGCGCAGCCCTGCGCAGAGTTTGCTCCGGGTTATGATGGAGAGGGCTCTGGAAATGAAAAGGAATATTTTCTCTTTGAAAAGGAGAGGGAGCGTGCCTGCTGTGTTAAAGCGGAGAGCAGGGTGTGGAAGAGAAGCGCGAGGGTGATGAGAAGCTTCCTGCAACTCGTCCTGCGTAATTGGGATGAGAGCTGCTCTGTGACAGCAGGCATGGGGGGAAGGCACGCAGCCACAGAGCTGCTGCAGCACCACAACCAGCCCCGCACCGGCCATCAGACATTAAAGAGGTGCCGTTAATGTGGGCTGGAAATAAAGCAGGATGCTCCAGCTCATCGGGATGGTCCGGAGCGCTTCTGGCGTCGGCTTCAATTGGAATAAACGAGTGGTGTTGGGCCGCGATGGGAGCGCAGAGCATTGCTGGGAGTGAGTGTGTGCTGTGCTCCCCCGTGAGCAGCACTTGCCCAATTCCTGCTCGTTTTTAAACACAGGCGGTTGTGAAAGGGAGAGGGTACTCAGGGGTACTCATTACCACTTCTTCTTTTGCGCGAGTTTGCCTCTAATGCCCATAAAAACTCTCCTCGCTCTCACGAGGGATTCCACGTTAAATATTCAGGGCAGATTACAGCGAGAACCACGCAGGGGAAGGAGGGGAGGAAAAAAGATAAGAGCGTAAACTGTCGGGCTGCTTTAATGATGGAGCCAAAAAGGTTAATGCGGGGGGAGGGGGCTGGGGGAGGTGCTGCTGGAGCTCGGAGTTAGGAGCTGCCGGGGCTGCCTGCAGAGCCAGGTTCACTCGCTGCTGTGCAGTGGTGGCAGCGCTCCTGTGGGGCAGGGCAGCCCCAAGGGGGAGCCTGGAGCTGCTGCGTTGCTGCGTGCTGTGCCGTAGCTGCTCACTGTCACTGTTTTGTCACCCGGCCCCGTCTCCAGATGGAGGTCTTTGGCTCCCGGTGCCCGCGTTGTCCCGGGGAGCACAGAGCATCCCTGCTCACAGCTGAGCGCTGGGATGTGGCTTTGCTGCTGGCGCGCGTTTCCCCCCCTCGTGGTGCAGTGCCACAGCGAAACAATTTAGGACCCATCGGATGTCCCCAGAGGGCATCTCCACTGCGCAGGTGACACCTCCCCCCAGACCTGGGCTGTTTCTCTCACACGTTCACCTCCCGTGTGCTTGTTTTTCTCCCCCTCATCGCAGAGTGCAGCCCCGGCTGGCAGCGAAGCAGTGCACTGTGCCCCAAACGTGGGGCTGTGTGGGGGCAGCTGGGAGCTGTGGGGAGCCAGGCTCAGCGTCCTGCAGAGTCTCCAATCATTTGAGGTTTTCTCCCCCTCTCCTGGTGCCCAGCCACCGCCTTTCCCCACGCCAGCATCACCTGTAACGCTGGGCAGCAGAGCTGGTGAGTCACAAGCCACCCACACTGAGTGCACAGTAACCCACGGGGGAAATGCAGTGGCTTTCAGCACCCCGAGTGCCAGGAGGGTTTCCCACTGCTGCTCCCACCCGACCCTGCACCTTGGGGAAGCAGTGCCTGGGATGTGGCAGCCCCTGCCCTGGCACAGCCCACGATGGAGCCCATCCCTCCCTGCGGAGCGGCGGTGCTGGGAAGGGGCACAGCTTTGCCCGCGTGTCCCAGCTCGGTGCAGGCAGGTGCTGGCACGTGTGGCCCCGAGGAGCACAGTGGGTCGCTGTGGTTTCGTGCTCGTAAGCACATGGATTTGTGGCTTCAGCCGATTGAGTCAGAGCTGAAGTGTTATTTGGGGAGCAGAGCTGCCACCGCCGGCACATCGTGCATCACGAGAGGCAGTTAAGGCAGGATGTGGCCGTGGTTTCTTTTCCTTTTCTGTTTTTCTTTTTGATGGGGGCTTTTTTATTATTACTTTTCGTTTAATTTTTCCTTCAAACCGAGATCCTCTCTAAAGAAAACAAATCTCTGTGGCCTGGTGCTGGCCTGGGGGGGGCCACGCTGCTCTGCACGAGGGGTGGCAGTGGTTGTGCTGGAGCTGCTCCTGCCCCACCGTGGCTGTGGATGGGGGTCCTCTGGGCTGAGGGCATGGAGTTGGGGCTGTAGATGGGTTTGGAGATCTGATGGGGGTGGGGGTTGGGATAGGGACCGGGACTGGAATGGAGATGGGGATGGAGGTGTGGGGATGGCAGTCCCACTTCCCCAGGACATGGGGTCTGCAGCGTGGGTCTGCGGCTGCTCGAGGCCTCACCGAGCAGGGCTGGTTTCTGGTGAGTCATTTGAGAACTCGTCTCGGTACAAACACAGCCCTGCACCCCGGGGATTGTGCCTGGGGCCTCTCTGCTGCCTGGTGCTGAAATGAATAAATCCTGCCCGAGAAATGAACAAACACTGCCCTGCAGCCCTGTGCGTCCGCATGCTGGAGCTGCAGGCTCCGCCTCTGTCCTCGCAGGTCTGAGGGTGAGAGGTGGTTATTCTGGGGGGAAAGCAGCTCGCTTTCCCTCCTGTCTTCCTGTGGAGGCTGTGCTGCATTTTGTTGGCCTGTGGCAGGCAGAAGGGTTTTGCAGAGCTGGAGCACAGGGGCAGCAGGGGAAGGCATTGAGGCAGCGGTGGCAGCTCACAAACCGCAGCGGAGCCCCACGGAGCAGTGCTGCCCCACAGCCCAGGGGGGGGTTTGTGAAACACCACTGCTGTTTGTGCAGGGGCTGAGCTGCCGGGGGAAAAACCAGGGCTGGGAGCCAGGCTGGCAGCAGGTGGTGGGGACAGGGCTGCCCTCAGCTGCCATCGCCACATGCTCAGGGCACGGGACACTCTGGTTGTGCCCAGCTGGCTCTGACTGCCACAGAAGGTCTGCACCTGTCCCAGGTGTGACCAAACTCCCTGTGCCCCATCATGAACCTGGCTGCCCCTCCTTCCCCTCCCTCTCTGTGCCCTGTCACCACCTTACATCTCTGCTTCCCAGCTTGCTCCGTGCCCACATGCCACAGGAGCTCCCCGAGCCCCTCCCCATGGCCCCGTGCAGGGCTCCATCCCTTCATTGCACGGGGGTGACTGCCGGTAACTGGGAAGGAAGTGGTTTGTGGAAGGGTGACAGTGATGAGCTGGTTCAGAAGTGTGGCTATGGCTTGAGGTTTCTGCTCTGGAAAGCTGACTAATTTCCACCAGAAGTGAGGCCACAAGAAAAAAAAAATCCCAAGAGATGGCTCTGCCATTGACCTTCTGACACGGGCACTGGGAAGGGGCTGAGGGCTCAGTGACAACCGTGCCCACTGCTCACCTCCTGCTCCAGCAGGGATGCACTTCCATCTCCTGCTTCCAGGGGTCCCTTGGCTTTTCCCCATTGGGGCCATACGTTTCCCTAAGGGCTTTGTCTTCGTAGCCTGTGAGTGTAAAAATGTAACACACAAGTTCTCCCTTTTTAGTTTTTGTGGGCACAAACGCCTGCAAACGATATGGCTTTGGCATGGGGAGAATGCTCAAAACATAAAATAAAGATGAAGCCCGTCCAAATGCCTGCTGAAATGTGTTCCTCTCCTTTGTGCAAAGAGGGGGGAACGTATAAGGGAGCAATGAAAGCCCCCAGTTATGTCTCTGCAGGGCTGGGAAGCAGACCCCAGCAGCAGATGAGGCCCTGTGAATTCCTTCCCTCAATTCAATTGAGTCTCACGGGTGGCAGGATGCAATTTGTGTTTGAGTTTGGCTTTCTAGTGAAACTCTTGGCTTGTCACTCTCAAGGCACAACAAGCTCCTTAAATAGCAGGCTAAATTTCTCCACCTAGCCTAAAAAAAATAAAATAAAACAGTACTCTGCCAAATGAAAGGACATATTCCAGTATTCTTTGTTGTTGCAACAAATTGGGTGGATACTGTCAGACTTCTGCGTTCTGGGAATACTTCCAGAGCCTCTCTTTGTGTGCAAGTCGGTTACCATGTAATTGTCAACTTAAATTGCAGTGTTGGATAACTCCGCTTCGGCTGTAAGCTAATCTGCCTCGCTGGTGCCTTCCCCACAGCGTGTGGGTAGTGAGCTGCACAGCTCCTCCTGCGTGGGGCTGCGGGCACCCACGGGCAGGGGGCAATGTGGCATACACTGGGGAAATATCATGTTGGGTCAGTATTGCATGGCAGCAATGTCATGTTGGGTCAGTTTGCGTTGGAGAAACATCATTGGAGAAACATCATGTTGGGGAAATGTTGCAGTGGGGCAAAATCATGTTGGGGTAACGTTGCATTGGAGAAATAGGTTGGGTCAGTGCTGCACGGGGGCAATGTCATGTGGCATTTGGTCAACATTGCATGGGGGCAATGTTGTTGGGTCAGTGTTTCATTGGGGCAATACATTGGGTCAGTGTTGCATTGGGTCAGCATTGCATGGAAGAAATGTCACGTTGGGGCAACGTTGCATCAGAGCAGAGCCCCTGTGCTGTGGGTGCTTGCACTGTAGCTGAAGCCCTGGGCAGCACTGAGAGGTTGGGATCCCCCTCGTGTGTCTGGGGCTGTCCCAGGCATGGCCCCCACGCCCCACGTGCTGCCGTCTGCGGTGGAGGAGAGATAAAAGGTTGCTTTCGATGCGGTGGGAATCGTGTTCACCCTCTTCCTTCCCCTTTCAAATTGGCAGCTCGTTTTGTTGTGTTTGTTTTAGCCCGAATCCCAATGACAATTAGTGCTAGAAGGCTAGATTAAGCTGTTTTTGCTTGTTTTCTTTTTCACTTTGATTTCCACCTCCTCCAAATTCTTAATCCTACTGAATATTTCATCTCCTGTAACTCTGTCAATTGAAAGTCCCCCAGCGGGACGCACGGGACCAGCACTATTAGAGCTGCTTTGCTGTAGCTAATGCTGCTCAGCGCTGGGCTGGGTTTGTTGAGCAATTTATTTCAGATGAGCAAACCACAGCATCCGCTGCAGCACGAACCCCACGAGCAGCCTGGGAACGGGGCCGCGCAGCAAACGAGAACTTCGGTGGCTGATGAGAAAGCAGAGCACCCCTCGTTCCCAGCCCACTCCTCCTCCCTCTGCACACCATGGTTGCAGGTGGGGACGTCCCGCAGCGCTGCGGTCCCACCGCAGCCATAGGGAACGTGCTGCTGGGGTTGGCTGCTGGGGGTCCCCTCTGCTGGGCTGGTGTGGGGCACGGTGCTGTGGATGCTGCCTTGCTGTTCGCCATCCCCCAGCAGAAATCACACTTTTGGCTTTTTGTTTTTCCCTCTGACAACGCTTCCCAGGCTGTTCTTGGACTTGTCGGGGTTGGCTTTTCTTTTCTTCCTTTTTTTTTTCTTCTTCTTTTTTTTGCTATTAACTTGAAAACTATTGACAGAATTTTTCAGTAGGGAACTTTGCTCGCGTCAAAAAGGCATTTCCCAGCTTGAACTGCTCAGGGCTGCCCATCCCAACACCTTCTCACTTCTGCTGCCTCATGCTGCCTGGAGAAGGGCTGTGCGTGGAGTCAGAGCGGATCATGGCCCTTTACCCTCCAGAGCACTCCTCGATATCCCTAGCAGTGCACAGGGATGTTCCCCAAGGGGGAGTCGAGCTGCTCATGCATCCTGCCACCTCTGCCACGCAGCAGGGCTGCAGCAGGCTCTGCCAGCAGCTCTCTGGTGCTCGCAAAGCTTCAGCACTCCTCACCTGCTCTGTCTGCTCCTTATCAAGAGCCCCAAAGTGGCTGCAGCCCGGATGGAAGTGCCAGCAACCGGCTCCAAGTGCCGCTGCCAAGGGAGCGGTGGTGGCATATGTTTGCTCTCAGAGCAAGGTTACAGTCTCGACTCATTAGAAGTTCCTCTCCTCGTTTTGGGGCATATGTGGAAGAGCTGGGTGCCAAGCTGGCAGCACGTGGTGGAGCAGAGAGAGCTCTGCGAGGCGCTGCTGTTTGCACTCGTGCTTCTGTCCGTGGTCAGTCTGCACTGAGAGCTGTGTTGAGGTGCAGAGCTCCGCGGGCAGCTCCTGGTGCTCCATCACTGCTCAGGTGTGACTCCGCATCTCCAGATGCCACCGTGATTGAAGCTGAATGTGCACTGCACAGAGCCTGGTCGTTCTGAGCATTCCTCACTAACGGCCTGATGGCTTTGCAGGATCTGCAACCCGTGGTAATGGCTCAGTGCTGAACCGCAAGTGGCCGTACCGTCCTTTGGATTTATTGTAGGCCGAGGGATTAATTTCCTGAAATATACAGTCATGATGTTGAGGTTAAATTAAGATCTCATTCAAAAGGATTCTTTTTATCGTGTTTAATTTGTAACCCTTTTTCTGCAGCCATTTTACAGCCCTTCCTCCCCCTCCCTTCGATGTTCAGTGTCATGTTTCCAGGAAGAATCTTATTTCATGCAGACTAATAGCATTTTTCAGTACAACCTTTTACGGTTCTCCCCATTCGAGTTTCTCCTGTCTCGGTTGCTCGTACACAGTGAGGTCTTAAATCCTCCCTTAGAAAATAGAGACGTTGATGCAAAAGCAACCAGAGCTGCTGGCAGAGCCCAAATCCATCCCTTCTCCTTCCCCACACCCCCTCCAATCTGCTGTAACTGAAAGCCCTTTTACTTCACAGCTCGAGCACGTTGATGGGACGCGTGTCGGGTAAATCCTAACGGGCATTTTGATGCTGGGTGATAAGGGGATGGAGTGGGTCTGGTTCTGCGCTGGCATCACTTTGCCCTCCATGGTGTCAAGAAATGGACCGATGGACCACCGTGCTCGGGGATGTGGGAGATGCTTTGGGCAGTGCTGGGATTGGGATGTGGTCCTCTGGAGGAGTGAATGGCACGCTCACTGCTCGTCTTGCACACAGCCTGACCTCAATGCAGCGCTGCTTCTGCTCTGAGCAGCGTGCTTTAATTGTGCCCTGCTGTCCGGCCAGGACAGCTGCAGAAAACCCATCTTCGGTCCCCACGTCTGTTCCCACGCTGGAAAAAAACAAAGCATCCCTTTTCAGGTTGGATGTCCGACAGGTGATTTACAAAAGGCATCTGGGCACACTGCCATACTGCTCCTTCACTGCCTGGGTCAGGGCTGCGTGGCACCACGGGGGAACTGCATCCTTCTGTTTGCTGGGGTGAGTTTTCCTCCCTCCCCTTGAACAACAGAGCCAAGCACGCAGACTCCTGTGTGTGCAGGACAGCACGTGGGCTCGGAGCACTCAGCCCCCAGGTGTTGGGCTCTGCCTGGGGGCAATGGGGTGAGTGTGACCCCCATGGAGCACAGACCCCAGCCCCACATCACATCCTCCTGCTGCTCCTCAAGGGGGAAGGACAGGCAGCCCTAAATCTCTCCCAGCTTGCAGAGGCTTCTCGGTGCCATGCAGTGCCAACGTGAGGGCCCGGAGCGGGCACACCTGCACGCAGGGAGCAGCCCAGCCCCGCTGCAGCCCGCAGCCCTGCCTGGTGCTGGCATTTGCTGGTTTGTACTTTTGTTTTTTTCTCCCCCCTCCAGAAGTGCTGATGGACAAGTTGAGTAACAGTATCTGCTCGTTACAGGACATCTTGAGGCTGATTGCGGAGGTCAGGACTCAACTGGAAAGACCGCAACGGGTTGCTGACTGGCATCCACGGCCCAGATAAGATAAAAACAACTGATGACAGCGGGGAAGTGAAACAGTCATCTCAGCACTTGGATTAGTGCCCGGCGAGAAGGAAGGGAAAAAAAACGAGGAGGGCCGTCAGGGAGGGGAAGGGGGTGGAATACGGATGAGAATAGAAACTCTGGAAAAAAGCTATCAGGAGGCAGCAGAGCTGGGTGTTAAATATTTATGAATTAGCAGTGCTCGTCGTGCCCTGCCTGCGCCGTTGGGTGCTGCGAGGGGACGGGGACGAGGGGACCACGTGGCTGCAGCCCTGCACGGATCAAATACGGGCAATGAAGAGGAGAAGGATAAATGAGGTGCTACAAAAGCTGCTCTTGTTACTCCAAAAAGTTCTGCTGAAGAGCATCGGGGTAATTAAATCACCATCGCTTCTTGCTCCGCCGGAGTGACGTTGTGAGTGGCTGAAGGTGGTGGGGAGCAGAAGGGGAAGTTGAGCTGTTGCTCTGCTTGCAATGGGGCAGCCCCCAAAGCCGCTGGGCCCCCAGCCCTGTGCCCCCACCCTTTGCTCGTGGCTGGGTGCTGCCTCCTGCTGCATCATTCCCTGTGCTGTGCTGGCACAGCCCAGGTGTGCGCTGTCCCTGGGTGCGAGGAGCTGATGTGCCAAACCCGAGAGCTTTAGAGGAGCCATTCCCAACCGTGAGACAAATCCTGTAAGCACTTAATTACACGGTGGTGTTTCAGAGTGGTTCAAGGGGCTGACGTGACCTGGCAGCACGAAGGAGGTTTGGGGCTGAAGTTTAAAACCCGAACCTTCCCAGCACGTGGCTCCAGGGCAGGTTTTGTGTTTCCCACCCTAACAGCTGTGTTGGGATGAGAGGCTCTTCTCAGCTCTGTGTACGCACTGAGTTCTGCTGGAGTTTCCTCTTTTTTGTTTGTTTCAATGCCCCTAGAACACTTGGTGCATTCCTAAGCGTTTGGGAATGAGGTTCTCCTGCGCATGGGTGCAGCTGAGCAGCAGTTCAGTGGGGATGCTGGGCTGCAGGGATGCAGGATACTGCGGAGGCCACAGCTCTGCAGCCCCTTGCCAACCAGCCCATCCATTCTGCTGGGAGCATGAGACGAATCCCACCGTGGTGCTCCTGGTTTGATGGAAAAGAGCATCTCTGCTGTGGCAGGCTGGGGAACAGCCTGCAGTCTCTGCTGTGGTCCGCCTGACCTGGGTGCTCCCCTGAGGAGCTCTGGGAGTGATCCTAGCTGGAGAGCTCAGGATTTGTGCTCCTACAGAAGTATAAATATAGAAGAAGTATCTAATAGGAATCACCTGTGGTTCCTTCCCATCCCTCTCGCTATGCAGATGGGGCATCCGTGCCTGGGATCCCGGTGGGCACCAGTGGGAGTGCAGTGCCCACAGCCATCCCTGGTCCTGGCACTGCTGGAAGGCGACAGGAGGAGGAAAAGGGCTCTGGCGACGCAGACAATAAAAGTCTCCGCGTTCCACTGAAGTTTCTCGAGCAACTGGCATTTGCCCATAAATGTACTTAAGCAGAAAATCACCAGAAAAGTGCTATAATCTGACAGATTTTTCACAGGCTTAAATATTCATGAATTAAAAGAATTGGCAGAATTTTCTACATTATTAGCTTTCAGCATGGCTACAGGAGCAGTTGGTGCACTGGCTGCTCTTCAAAAACTATTAATCTAGTCTGTCATCACAGCAGCCATTTTTTAATTAGCTGCTTTGCTGAACGATCTGGTGCAGCAGCGAGACTGGAACGTTGACGTGGTATTAAAGTTTTAAAGGTGCCCCTTTCCATTTTTAAGCGGAGCTCTGAAAGGCAGCGATGGGGAAAGCGAGGCGGAGGCGGATCGCTCCGCTCCGATGGTTAACTGCTGCTTTTATTTTGGAGAACCACGTCTTGGAATACAGAGCTGCTTCTATGAGGAGGAGAAATTGCGTGAAATAAATTGGTTCTCTAAACTGAAGTTCACGGCATTCCTTCCCAATGAAATCAAAAGGAGATGTTTGGAGCCGAAGCGTTGCGTGCGGATCTCATGGAAAATGAGGGGGCATGACAACGCCTGCGGCGGGCAGGGATCGTTGCTGCCAGTCCCACGGAGTGAGGGCTGTGGGTGGGGGATCCGTGTGGGTGCTGAGCTGAGCTCCCTCCTGCTGCTGAGCTCCTTGCTGCACACAGCGCTGAGCTCCGGAGGGCTGCGATGGACCCTCCCCAGATTGAGAGGTTGGGGTGAGTTGGCTGCTCAGGGCTGTGCCCCCAGCACCGCTACCCCATCCTGGCACTGCTACCCCAACTCTGGCACTGGTACCAGTTCCCCAGCACTGGTGCCCCATCCCCAGCTCTGGAACACCACTGGCAGCACTGTTGCCCGTCCCTGGGAGTGGAGCTGGGTCTGTGCTGGCCTCGTGCTCTGGGTTTCATCAGCCCCAAATACATCACAGGCCTCCGCCCCAAGCTGCTCCCAGCTCCAGAGGGGGCACCGCTCTCAAAGAGCTGGAAAAAGCTCTCAAAGCTGGTGATCAGCAAACGAGGGTGGACAACCCAACCCAACCCTGCTGTCCCCAGTGCTGGCTGAAGGCAGTGGTGCAGGAGCACAAGGGCAGGGTGCTCTCAGCCCCCATCCCGGGTGCTGCAGGTGGTGTGGGCAGGGACCCTGCAGTGCCATCCCCAAGGGTACAAGTGGTGAGCTCAGACCCCAGCCCCAAGCATGGAGGCTTATAGGAGTAGCTCTGGGATTTCCTGTCCAAACCCAGACATTGGCACAGTCCCTCCTGAGCCCTGCTTTGCCCTCCATGCCAGAGCTGCTGCTCCCCTGACTCGTTATCTGCTTGCGAGCAGCGCAGCAAAATTAGGTTTTTATGGCGGCTTTGAATGTGCCTCTTTTTGGCACCAGCAGGCCCCTCTCTGATCTCTGCTGCTGGGTCCTGGCAGAGCACTCCTCTGAGCACTACGGTGCCCATGTCCTGCTGACTGCAGGCTGAGAAAGGCGTGCTGGAAGTCTGACTTTTCCCTTTCTTTCCCATTGTCACGGAAAGCGAGCGGTGTAAAGAAATCGTCCGTTCCAATGGCAGTGCTGTGCACATGGCATCCACGGAGCTTCTGCCACGAGAAGTCATTTCAAAGGAGGCTTTTCCTTGACTTGATATCGTGGAAGGGAACGTGCACTTTAAATCTCATACCCTGCATGGAGATCCCGATTCCTAGGAGACGGGGAGGGGGAAACCCCGCTCTGTAGCTCTGAGGCAGGAAAAATGGGGAAACGTTCCCAGGAAAACTCTTTGTGGTGCCATAATTTTCATGTGGTTTTCAAGGTTTGGATTGCTCTGTGGGTTTTTTCCTGCAGCTTTTTCTTTTCCGTGGCGTGTGCTGTGCTCGGTGACCTGTGACTGCCTTCAGGATGGAGGAGTGGAGCCCCACGGGGCCCGAGTGGGTGCGGGGATGGGGACGGGCCGTCCTGCCCCACGTGGAGAGGTGATGGGAGCACTGTCTGCTGCTCACACCTTCCTGGTGGACGAACACTCTCGTGATGTAATGACAGCAGCTGTGCTGTAAATCACAGCTGCTGATGCCTTTGCTGTCATTTCCATTAAATGTTGGGCAGAGGTCTGATGTCAGCATGGAGCAGAAGGAGACCCAGCAAAGCGCTCTGTGCCATTTCACTCCTCCACTCAGTTCCTTCTGCTCCTGGGCTGGGAAGCCCAAATCCCACCGAGCAGCCTTTGTAGGGATGGCAATGGGAACAGGGGCAGCCACTGCTGCTGTGCTCCATCGCTATGAATTCCTTTTTAACCCTTCACCATTTCTAATACGCAGTCACTTAAATGAGGCACACACCCTTCGTGGCAATGATTTGTGATCGTCCCCTGTGAGTTCTTGAACAAAACACTCTTTATTAATACTTAAAGCTTCTAAAAGCATTGCAGATCAGATGGAGATACTCTATCCAGCGGGCTGCGCCACGCACTGCAGCCTGTTAATTAAATTTGGTGGATAGGATTATTTATTAGAAGAATATGCTCAAAATGTTCTTTAAAATGTGGGGCTGTCCCGTGCTTTCTGCGGTGCCATACGCAGTGCTGTTATTTACATTGTGGGAAAGAAATGAGCTCTTCCATTTGGATTCAAATGAACATCTGAGAGAAATGAGTGAGGAGGATTGCCTTGCTGAAATCCCACTGCTGAATTGCACGAGGACGATGGGAACAGAGGGGGTGATGGGTGGGATGGGGCTGGGATGGAGCTGCTCTGCTCCACGGAGAGCCCTTCTGTTGGGGCTGCTCAGTGCACAGCCCCTCAGTGTGAGCTCCAGGAGACCCAAAGGAACTTGTTTGCCTACTGAAAAAAACATCAGCCGTATCTGTCTGTGTTTGAACAATGGGGCCATGTGTGTTTCTTCTCATTATAACTATTTTATTTTATTTTTTAAAGGAGCTCCGCTGCAGAAACAAGCGTGGAAACCGACGTAATTAAAGGCTTCTTTTTCCCCAGCCGTGATCCTCCGGTCTTTGAAGAGCGCGGGGATCCCTGTGGAATGCTCTGAACTCTGCAATATTTTGATAGCTGCAATAACATAATCAAAAGACGCTTTCATGACGAGAGCACCTCGTGCACACTGCAGCCACCCCGCTCCCCCCGCACGCAGACAGCTTCATGGGGCCCAGAGCTGCGTGCAGATGGGAGCTGGATTCCTGCCTGTCTCCTCTGGGGATGGGGCTCTGCAGCCACCACAGTGGGCTCTGGGAGAGGAGCAGAGTGTCCTCCTGCATGGCTGCTCCACGTCTGCACTGCTCAGTGATTCCCATCCACAAACCCCGCACAGCAGCAGTGCGGGGGTGCACACCCGGGGCAGGGGCACCTTGGGGGGTGGGGACCTGGAGCTGAATAATCCCAGCTTTTGCTTTGCTTCCCTTCAAATCACTGCACTCCGTCACTGGAGATGCCACCAGGTTGCTACTCGCCCCGAAACCCTCATTAAAACACTCTAATTCCGCCCTTCCTTTAGATTACTGCCTCATCTGCTGCCCCAGCCATTGAAATCCATGCTCTGTTCCTGCCACCCCTCGGAGCTGCAGCACCATGCGTGTCCGCTCCGCCCGAACCTTGGCAGTGAGGGCTCTTTGGAATGAGGAAATTGGGGCATTCCTGCAGTCATCAAGCTGCAATCATTAAGCTTTCATCGGGCCAAATTGGATTTGGAGTCCCACTGCCCTTCTCACTCCCTAATTGCGTGCACTCAGCCTTGGCTGTCCCTGGGGCTCTGACGCTGGATATTGTCCAGGGTCCCCTCCTGTCCCCACAGGCCCCAGGCCCACTGCTGCCTTCCCCTCTGCCCCGTCTCCTCTCCAGTTGTCCCTCCGCACTTCTGGCACAGCAGCAGCAATGCGCAGACACCATCTTCTGTTCCAGCCCCCTCCTCAGTCACTCCATCCCCTCCTGCACCCCAGAAGGGTGTCAGCAATTCACCATACAGCAGGGATGAATGTGCAGCCCCCAGAACCTTCCTGTCCTAGGGACCTCCAAAAGCTACAACACTGGGAAGGGCACGGGGACACCTGCTCTTCTCTCATATCATGATTTTTGTGGGGCTGATGGGAGTCAGGACCCACTGGGACACACCGTGGGCATCCCCTCTGCTGTGCTGCACCAGGCTGACAGAGCCGTGCACGCTGCCAGCGAGCCACAGAGCAAGAAAAGAGCAGAATTTGCATTACTGATACGATTTCACAGAATTTACCCCTTTTTCAGTGTGTGTGCATGCACTTCCCCACGCTTTCTGAGCTTCCTGCCGCTCAGCTGACAGTGCTGACTTTCCTCCCACTCAAACCACCATAGCACGACAGCGAGCGGGCGGGGGACGGATCGCAGCTCGCACAGTTTGGGGGAGCAAAATTCGCTCTTATCATTCATGATTACTTCCCCCAAACCATCTGAATCCCAGTGTATCCGAAATCAGGGTTTCTCCCCAGTCAGCACCGTGGGGGCGGTGCTTTGGGGTCAGCGTGGCCACAGACCCACAGTGCTGGTGGCTGCGGGCACTGTCACCAATGGAGCAGAGCACAGGTGGGGGCACAGCACGGCTGGGGGTGGGGGCACAGCTCTCACTGCTGGCAGCTGGGATGGGCTGTGTGACATCCCGAGAGATTTTGGGGCTTGTTGAGAGAGCCCATCCATCCTGGAGCTGAGCACCCCTGGGGCTGTGGGCCGCAGCACAGTGCTCCCATCCCTGCCCCACTGCCCGGTGCTGAGCCCCACGCACCAGCTTGGGGTGGGCACCGCAGCCCTCCGACCCGAACCCTCCGTATTCTTCATCCTGTTATCATTTTTTTCCCACAATGCGTTCGCATGATCCTCTCTCACACTTAACCACGCGGCAACCACATCACATAATGCAATTTCTGTTCTGAGATTATTCATATTTCTTTTCCCTATTGTTGCTTTGCCAAGTTTTTCTTCTAATTCTGAGAAGCCGAATTTAAAAGAGCAGTGTCTCCGGCACAAGGACAGCCGAGGCGGCAGCGCGAGCGGATCAGCCCGACAAGTGCGTTCGCAGGAGTCAGAGTGGGGGGAGCTGCGAAGAAGGAATACAAAAGCCCCTCCAAATGCCTATTTTTATTTCATTTTGTTCTCTGGGATGTCTCATCACATGAAATAACAATATATCCTGGAGAAGGCTGCAGACCGGCTTCAGGGAGAGGGCAGATGAGGAGAGGATTGTTTTAGCAGTGGGTTTTCATACACACTCTGTCATGAACGCCAGTTTGCAATGGAAGGGATGGAGGAGGAGGAGTGCGAAGGGCTGGGAGCACCTCCTTATTAACTGCCCCGGGAGCAGCCACCCAATGGGGTTCTGCACTCGGGCCAGTGTCCCTCAAGGTGTTGGCAGAGACATGGATTGCAGAGTGGGGGCTCAGGCTTCCCTGGAGCTTCAGGCTCACCGATCGGCTTTGGTCCTCTTGCTTTTGGCTTTATTTGGCCCCAGAATCCCCTCTTTGCATCGCTTTTCTGATGGAGCTGGCCTACCTTCATTTTCCCTTCCTTTCTGCATCTTTTAATTCTTGAGTCATCAGCCGTTCCGGCCAGTTTAGCATAAGAAATGAAATTAATTCTCGTGCTCAGGCTCCAAATGTAAATTCGTTTATTAATAATTTAAATAGATTTATTTATGCAGTTTGATATTTTTCAGGTTCAGGGAAGCAGTTCATTTCTCTCGCAGTGATGATCAGCAGACACCATCTTTAGGCTCTTTTTCCCCATCCTCCTCTCCCAGCCCATCCTGCAGAGCAGGGGAAGGATCAGGGCCACTGCATCCCAGGGGCCGTCCATCAGCTGATGTCAGGAAATAATTGATCCTACCTTATCTCCTCTCTGCTTTGGACATTTCCTCCCCAAAATAGGCTCGGATTTGCCTTCCTCCTATTTCCAGTTACCGCCTCACAAAGAGTTCCTGCCCCATGTGCTGAGCCTCCGTGGAAAGCAGCAGCTTTGTTTTGTAGCACTGGCTGAAAAATGGCTTTTTCAGCTCTTGGTGTTGGTGAAAGCTGGGGAATGGAGGCCCTCCGCTCCTGAGCTTCCTCTGCAGAAAGCTGTGGTTGTGGAGGGACACGGATATCTTGTGTGTGCATTCGGCGTGCTGTGCAGTGCTGGCTTGTGAAGTACCCCCATAGGCAAAAGGACCACATGGGGTCTGGGAGCTCCCCTGGAAGCGTTGGGTTTGGGTGGCACTTTTGGCAGCAGTGGTATTTGCTGCTGGACTGAAGGCAGCTGGCGGCCCAGGGCATCTGCACAACGCGGCCATGGGAACGGGCAAGTCGTACGGTGAATGTCAACGTGTTAATGGCAGCCACAGCACTTCACTGCCATCCAGATAGGGGTGAGCAGCCAATCCGGCTCTGTAGGATGTGGTGAAGTATTTTAGGCTAGAATCATGTGGATTTACTTAGAATTAAATGTCTCTGAAATGAAACCCTCGATCCGGAGACCCGCAGGCTTTGCGCCCGTCATCCAAACCCACCTCACGACAGCTCTTTGCACCTGGTTTTCATCTGTGCAGTGGGCTCGCCCAGCCCTCTGGATCTGAATACCACAAAACCTGGGAATGTCTGACATTTAGATCCATTTCTCTGTGGCTTGGACCCCTCTGAGATGAATGGAGCTTTCTGTCAATCTGGATTCGCTTTTCTCCCAGCGTTCCCCTGCCGAACCCGTCAGGCTCGTGTGAATCTCTCCTGGCTTCACGCTCCGATACAGAGCTGCAATGCTCTTTCAAAGGCTCTCAGCTTTTTGCCCCACACTGCTCTGAAGCACGTGCAAACCTGGCCGAGTCAAGGTGGCCTACGCACCCTTGCTTTGCTGGGTGCAGTGCAGCTGAAGTGCCCTGTGCTGGAGGTTCTGCTTCCGCCTTTACACTTGCTCATGATGCGACGGAAGACATCAGACAGACGGACAGACAGACAGCTCTCAGACATGCACTGCAGCCAAGCTTTCCCACCATCCAGCTCTCCTCGCTTGCATGAGGTTTTAGCATTTCTCTTTTATCTCAGCCTTGTGAGCTTCAAAGCCGATGTGAAGCCCAGCTCTACCTTGCTGCAGACGGGAGTGGAGCAGCCCGTGCCTCCCGCACTCATCCTGCAGAACTGGAATTGATTTATTTTGGTTGCAGCAGTAACGACTGCAGTTCCTGGCTGGATGCAAACCAGGCTCTTCAGAGCTCTTTTAGCATACCAGCTCTTAGGAAACCCCTTTCCAAAGCTGATGTGACTGCCTTTTGCTTTTGACTGCAAAAGCTTATGCAAATAAAAGCTGCTCTCCCCGTTTGTCTGAACGCCTTCTTCTCCAGGTGGGAAGCACGGGGAAGTCTGGAAGCATTGTCCCATCAGAAAGCATCAGAAGATATCCTCAGTCAGTGCTGGCACGGCACCATGGTGCTCAGACACCCACAGAGGGCATCCATAGGGGATGCTGCCACTGCACAAGGTGGCACGGTGGCATGGCACGGTGACATGGCGTGGTGACATGGCATTGTGTCACAGCATAGAGACATGGAAAGCTACATGGCGCAATGACATGGCATCTTGACATGGCAAGGTGACGTGGAAGGTGACATGGAAGGTGACACGGCGCCGGGCCATGGCTTGCTGAATGATGCTGGGGCAGATCAGCAATTGAAACCCACGTCTTCTCACAGACACCGCTCTGTTTTTGGCTCACGAGCCGATCTGTCAATTAGCAGCCCGCGTATCGACTCCAGCCGCCGTGCCCAGAATAGCAGCAGTGAAGTGTGGAAGCATCTATTAAATTTATTTTAAACCACGAGAACCAAGACGCACGTCTGCTCGCGTGACGGGGCTGTGCCGCTCCCTGGGCTGCTCCGTGTACCCTGAGCACGGGGCCCAGCAGCACCAGGCAGGACCGAGGGGTGGGAGATGCACGTGCACACCCCACCTCTCCTCGCTGTCAGGGGGATGTGGGGATGCAGAGCTTTGCTGATGCACCCTCGCGGCACCGGCTTGTTCTCCGCGTAATTCCAATTATGTTTGACAATTAATTGCCCGACTGCGGGATCTTAAACAATGTGCTGCATCGATTGGAAGTGTGATAATTTGTGGAGGGAGATGTTTCTAAATGCGATCTCGCAGCAGATAAGGCTGCCCGGGAAGGATGGCATGTGCTGCTGGGGCCGTGTGGAGGGGATGTTACACTGAGCAAATCCACCCGGGCTCTGGGCTGAGCTCCACGCATGCAGGGCCCCGCTGGGTGTCTGGAGGGCTTTAATGGCAAGGGATAATTCCTTGTTGGTTTTTTTCGACCAGCGGTTCTTAGAGAAAGCTGATTCTCTCTGGTTTGTTCCATTTCCATAGGAAGGAGCTGCTCCTGTGCTGGTTCAGCCATCCTAAAATCCAAGAGTTGCCAAGGTTGGAAAAGACCTCGAAGATCATCCAGTCTGACCTGGTGCACCTACCACCTATATTTTCCCTATCCCAAACTCCTGCTGAAATACTGCCTTGTGAGAAAACAGAAGGATGATGTTAAAGGGACTTGAGCAGTTCCTGGAGGTGTCCCAATAAAGGCTGAAAATGTTTTCAGCAATATTTTTTGCTCTAAAATACATTAGGTCTTGGGGGAGCGTGGCAAAGGCAAAGGGGGTGGGATAGGGATGGGGATGGGGATGGGGATGAGAGAAAGGATGGGGATGAGAATGGGGATGGGGGAAAGGGTGAGGATGGGAAAAGGGATGGGGAAAGGGATAGGGATGGGGATGAGAATGGGGATGAAGGAAAGGATGGGGAGAGGAAAAGGGCTGGGGACAGGGCTGGGGACAGGCGTGGAGCCCTGTGTATGTGGGGGCTCCCAAACCCCCACACTGGGCAAAGCAGGCTCACTTCCCCATGCAGGGTTTCAGAAAGCCCTTCCCTAATTTATTGGTTTTTCTTTCTCACAGGTGGAGAAACGGAGAGCAGCGCAGCACAGCCTGCTCGCAGACGTGGCTTGCAGGGAAACTTGTGAGAGGACATTGATTTATGATCAAAAGGGAAAAAGCAAAGCAGAATAAAAAGAATACTTAAGACTTAAAAACAGGGAAATCTCGTTTCTTCCTGTGTAGGTGTTACCTGGGAATCTTTCATGTTAAACTTAAATGGAATTAAGAATGAGGGGAAAATCACCCTGGGACCGGCGCGGTCCTTGTAGCCCTCTATTAAAATTAATGCTGGCATTGATCTGTACCATTTATTAATAGCCCTGTGCCGGGAGGGGGCTCCTGGTAAACAGCGCGTCCCCGCGCCCGCATTGTCACCGCCGCTCCCGGTGATCCTATAATTGGTCCGAGCCGCTCCCATTCAAACCCCGCAGAACCAATTAGCGGCAGCCGGCGCTGACCTGTGGTTTCTATGGCGTGGGGGAAACGAAAGGCTTAAAATGAAAAACCGAGAGCAAAGACCTAAATCTTTTTGGCTGCCTGATTAATAATCCTGTCAGGCCTATCACAGGCACTAAACAGTAATGCTGGTTGCAGCTGAATTTTTTATACTTTCTATTAATCTTTAATGATAGCTTGGTCACCTAGTCTCTTTTATCTTGTCAGATAAATGTATGGTTAACAGGATAATGAGATTTCTAAGGCTCTGTTCTAGCTTACAGCCATGCAGTGCATGGGGTGACCCCTGCCCCTGCCAGGGAGCGGAGCGGAGGTGATGGTAATTGCGGGATGTGCTGGGAATGTATTGGGAGCTGATGGATGGTTTAAACTTTGATTTGGGGTCAGGAGGTCCCCCGGCTCCGCAAGGCAACTGTGGTTTTATTACTTGCAGGATCTGATGGGGATGTAATTAGATTTAGCTATTGCTTTATTAATAAGTAATTGTTCCTACTATCGCTTCAGGTTAGCAAATATATTCCGCTGATAATTTAGGGCATTGATATGGCTTTATTTATTAATAAGTGGGAATGTATATTTTTGCCTATGGCAAAGAACAGCACACAGCTCTCTCCGGCCACTTCTCCTGGAGTGAAGGATTTGTTCCTCAGCCGTTCCATAATTAACCCCATCAGGGGAGCCCTGCGTGCTGCGGGAGGCACTCGGATAATTACGTGCTCCTGTGGCTGTGGGAGAGCTCAGCTCACAGGGACAGGGACACTGCAGGTTGAGGACAGATGGACACTGCAGGTTGGGGACAGGAGGATGCTGCAGGTCAGTGTGGGGCTACAGTGGTATGCTCTGAGCATGGGAAGGGGCTCAGGGCTGGGGAGGAGGTATCAGGGCACTGTGCCCTTCCCTCACCTGTGCAGGCAGGAGGGGGTCCGCCACCCAGGGATGCTCTGGGAGTATGGCTTCACACTGCAGGAAATACACATGGCCAGTCCCTGCCAGCTTCCTTCTCCATTCCCTTTTGGGGTTTTTTTTGTTCCTTTCCAGGATCCATGGCATCACCGGGTGCCCCGTGCTGCACCTGAGCACACACAGCCCTGGAGGGCAGTGGTGCAGAGCTGGAGCACCTTTTTGTTGCCTTCCCACCCAAAGGAAGCTCCTTGCATTAATTATGCTACCACGTAGAAAGCTCTGTCCTGTCATATACTTTTCCTTTCTTTCTTTTTATCTGTTTTTCTCTTTCTTTCCTTTTTCTTTTTTTTTTTTTAAGCTCTGTTTTTCATAAAGTGGTCCTAAAATGACACAGAAAGCAGCTGCTTAAGCAATTGTGCCAATTAATGGGTCTCTGAAATTAAAACGCCTACACAGTCTAGATGAGATTTCTCCAGGAGGGAATTCAGCAATTGTCTTCATGATAATCAGGCTTGACTTGTCTTAGCACACATTAATAAAAAAGCAAATGCATTCAAAGAGATGCCCTTTAGTGGAGAATATCCACAATATAGTAATGAGTCTCCAAAAAAAAAAAAAAAGAGGGGGGAGAGTAGAGTGAGAGATAGGAGCATGGCTGAGCTGCTCCGGAGGCTCTGGGAGGGAGACTTGGAATTCATGTCATGGACTTGCTGGATTCTTTGCTGCAGCTGCTGATGCCAACCCCCTTCCCGAGGTGTCCAGCAGCCACGGGGCTGGGGGCTGCAGCAGCAGGGGCTGCGTGCAGTGGGATTAGCACAGGCAGCACGCAGCTTGCTTTGCTGATGGAAGGAGCAGCCCCAGAGCTGGACTGAGAGCTGCTGCTGCGCTGCTGCACCCATGCGAGACGCTGTGATACGAGGTGATGCAGAGCAGTGAGGTGCGATGCAATGCTCCACGATGAGTTCGATGCAACGCGATGTGATGTGATGCGACGCGTGGTGCATTCCACTAGAGCGCACTGCTCCAGTGCCACCTCCATCTTCCCTCGGGTCCTTTCTCCCACCCCCCAAAAACAGCACTGACAGCCCAAACTTTCCAAAAGGGCATTCACACCCTCCGTGCATGGAGCAGTGCACCTTGGCTCTGCTTCTGTGCATCACTGGCCTGCTGGGAAGCATGGTCTCCCTCTGTGCAGTGTTTTAGGGCAGCAACACTGGAACTGGTCCCAGGGAACTGGTCCCAGTGATGGTGCTGGCTGTGCAGAGCCATGAGCAGTGGTGCTGGGGCAGTGGCAGAGCCTTTGCTATGCAGCTTTCAGGAATGAGGATTTGCTCTCGTGCTGAACTGCCATCCCGCTTTGTTGCAACGCAGGAGCACAAGTCGAACCATTTGGCTCTGTCCTATGCTGCTGAGTCAGGTTTATCTGAGAGCATCATCTGAATGAAAAGGCAAAATCTGAGCAGTGCAATCATCCACACAGAGCAGCACTGTGTCCTCAGAGCACTCCTGGTGGGGAGGAGCGCAGATGGGATGCGCCGGGTACCCGCGTGTGCGTGCATGTGTGCAGGCAGTGTGTGCTGCAGCGGAACAGGAGCAATTATCTCCGTATTAGGCACCTTGTTTCCTTCCCCTCTTAATTAACTGCTCTGCTCACGGAGTTTGGTTCTGCTCTTTGGCATTTGCAGCCTTGTGACAGTCTGTCTGGAGCAGTTTCCCCCCCCTCCTCCCCCGCCCCAGTCCCCTCTTTGTTATTTTCATCTCAGAAATTTAACAGGCTTTAAAAACAAAAGTATTTAGAGCAAACATGATCTTCCCAAATGCAAAATTGATGAAAGAAAAAGACTCACAGCTCTAAAAACCCTTTGCTTCTGCTCAGACAGAAAAGCAAATCCCTGTGCTCACGCACTGCACTGCTGCTGTCGGGTGATGCCGTTGGGCACCTCCATTGGGTGCAGCATTGGGTGCTGGCATTCCAGGACGGGGCATCGTGCAGATCTTGTCGTTAAATCACGGGTAGAGATTTGAGATTTTTCAGCTCTATCTTTGGTTTGAGCAAATATTATGATTGCAACAAAACGAGGCCTCGACAAATGCTGTTGAGACAAAAGCAGCGCATTCCCGATCAGTTTTAGACAATCTGTCCTAATATTGTTTCGAACCACACATTTATTCCCCCATCAAGAATTTGATTAATTTGCTTGTTTTGTTCGTCTTTATTTGTTTAATCGTCTGCCAAATCTGTTTAATCACTGGTTTAAGTGGAAAGATTACAGGAAGATATCACAGCACACGGCTGTGGGCTGCAGCGCTCCGCGGGGCCGCCCTGCATCGCTCCAGGCCCTCACCCATTTGGAGCAGCAAGCGTGCAGCCCCAACCTGCTGGCATTTTCCTGGAGCATCAGTGAACCCTCAACTTCAGCTCACACTGCAAACCTGCAGAGCAGACCCCCCCCTCCCCCCTTCCCTCTATGGAGTGCAGTCACAGCGATGCCGTGGGAGGCAGCCCCTGACATCCAGGAGCACGGAGCTGCGGGTGTGGGTGGGTGCACACATCCCTGCAGCACTGGGACAGGGGTGCAGGTGGATGGGAAGGAGCAGGGCTGCATCAGGAGGCAGCTCGGGGCTGGAGCTCCACGCGATGCTTTGGAGGCCTCTCCCCCCTGCCATGCCCCTCCTGCATGGGCTGTGTTTGGGCTCAGAGCGGCGTGCCACAAACCAGGCCACCTTTCAGCATCCTGCTGCTCGTCAGCACCTCCACCACCACGGGCGTGGGATTTTAGGAATTAATAGAGAAGATCACAGGTGGGACTCGGGGAGAGCAGCACTCGGCAGAATCCTAATGAGCACAGAGGGGAATGGCAGCACATCCCTGCCGGGGGCTGTCCCCCTTCCCTCTTCCTCTCCCCCATCACCCCACGGGCTGTGGCTGTTCCCACTGCCCGCCGCTGATGCAGCCGGGCCCGTCCTGCAGCTCCAGCACTCAGCACTGAATAATTCATTGTCGTGTTAATGCCGTCAGATAGCATCTCTCTCTCTTTCTCTCTTTCTCTCCCCGTTTCGCTCTGCCCACTTGGGAAAACTTTATTATGCCTCGCGCTGACGACAGAGTATACAGATAAAAGATAATTGCTTGGCTTGACTCCCCCATTGATATGAAAATAAGATTTAAATTATTCACTTCAGTTTAAAGGTTAGTTGAAGGTTATTACGGGGGATAAAAAAAATCACTCTTCATAACGTTTCTGTTGGAGATGAGACAGGTTTGAAAGGGCTAATTTGCACGGCAGGCCGAGGTGCCTTGTTGTGAATAAACCGAGAGACCCTCCAGAGACTTCCATCACCAAGAAGTCAATTATTTATAAGCAAATTACGAGGAGCTGCTCTGAGACGTGCAACACGCTCAGTCAGGAGCAGGGACAAGATGGAACCTCTGCAACTCAGTACAACTCCAACCCAACAGGCGCTTTCTCCCTTAATCCCGGCTGGAATTTGATGATCCCACTCCCCTGGAGCCCTGTTTACTTCATCCCTCCCCATCGCTCTCCCCGCTCGCAGCCTCTGTCTGCAGCTCCCTTTTGTGCCGCCGCGTTGTAAATGGAATTAAAGGATTGTGAATTTTCCTGCCGAGCAGTTAGGTCCTGGAAGCGGGACGTCTCTTTGCAGAGCGATCGGCTTTACCCGAGCTTTCACTTAATGCTCTTTTATGTACGGAACTATTTTAGTGTCTGGTGCTGGGAGAGAGGCAAATCTCCTGTACTGAGTTAATAATTAATGGCGCGGCGGGCTCGGGAAGCCGGGCTGTATTTCAGCAGTGGTCTCGCCCTGACCGCAGCGCTCTGTATTCGTCATCCGCAGCGGCTGCTATGCAAATAAATAGCTGTGGAAAAGAGAAATCATTGCCCACCGTGCAGCGGGATCCCAAACCTCTGCATATGTAAGACGTGTGCGTCAATCACCCCGTCCGTGCGGCTGTATATAGATCACGTGTACGTGTCATAGGTTACGCATTCAGCTTTCAGATGTGGGTGCGTTAAAACCATCATCCACTTGGGTGCCACATTAGGACGGGGTCCGGCAGCTCCTGCCCGTCCCGGTCGCTCCTGGTGCTGTGCTTTGCTCGGCCGCATGGTGCCCACGCTGAGGATTGCTCTGCATGTGAGCAGGGCTGAGTTCCATCCCTCTGTGGCACAACCCGTGCCATCGCCTATTGCTGGACTACAGAGACCCCAAAGAGTTGCTGTTGTTGCTACGGGGGTGCAGCACCAGCACTGAGCTCCGCAGTGCAGCCCACTTTGGCTCCTGTGCCGGGAGCCTGCATGGTTTGGGGACCCCGTGGTCCTCCGCTGTGCCAGGGGCACCCACAGCCCCATCTCTGCCCCCACTGCAGCGCTGCTGTGCCAGCATGGCTGCACTCATCCAGGAGTAACACAGCTGCAGTGCTGCGTGTGCCTGGGGTTAAAAGCATAGAGGATAAAACCGTTCAGTCTAAGAGGAAATCAACTCCACGGGTGGAAATGGCAACAACTGCTGGGAGGGGGTGAAATAACACTCGGGGGCACCTCTGGCAAAGGCTGTGGGGCAGCTCTGCGACCTGCAGCCGTCACAGCCCTGCGGGACCTCAGCGAGCTGTCCTTGTGCAGTGAGAGCTGGGTCACTGTCAGCCTGCTGTGTTTCCACTGGGCTGGGACATTCGTCCTGGGTGGAGTAGTGGGAACACCGCTGGCTTTCTGCAGAAGGGCCGAGTTACAGTGGTGGAAGAGTGTGAGCCATGAAATGCATTCCTCAATACTTTAAGGTGTTATTTTTTGGGTTTTTTTTACTATATTTCTTGCATTTCCGGCTGCAGACTCCTGTTTGTACAGATTTCTGCACACTGCACGTGTAGGGGAACTGTTGAATCGTGGCCTGAACCACTGATGGATCACCTGAGGTGAGCACTGAGTCAGCCACGGGAAAACAGGTGAAGGCAATGCACCTGTGTGAGCAGGAGGGGTGGGGTCTGACTCCACCTCTCCCAGACCCCATTTAAGGGCTGACCACCATGGGGAAGGATCTCTTGTTGAAGATCCTTCCCCTGTGGAGTCTTGGGTGAGCCTCGACTATCAGCAACAGGTGAGCCTTTATTTACTGGTTGTCTGTATACCTCCCAGATAAGCCATGCAAAACATACCATCCACCTCCATTATTTTCTGTGGATCCTATTCTTTCGGGTTATTCACCCTACAGCATGTAAAAACAGTCCCAGCACTTCCCCATGAGACGTGAGATGGGGGCACTGCATCATCGAGGTGCACAATCCTCATTCCTGAGGCCCCTCTCCCCACACTGGGGCTGGGGACCGGTGGGGCTGGGGGCACAGGGTCAGAGTGGGAGTCCTTCCCCCACGTAGGGTGATGCTCCCCGTGCCCCACTGTGGCTGCAGCTCAGCTGCCGTCCTCCTCTGTGGTGCGATCAGAAACCCTCCAGCTGTCAGCCAGCGTTATTTATGCTTGTATATTTTGTTTGAAATGAGATGTAAGCAAAGCCCATGTGTGCCTCCAATCTCCTTTGTAGCAGAAGAAAGGAAAGAGCGAGGAATATGTTTGCAATCATGTCTGGCCCTTGATTTGCAGCCGTGCTCGGTGTTGATCCGGGGTCTGGAGCGTACCTGCCTCTGTAGGGAAGCAGCAGCTGAGCTGTTTCTGTATGCACAGAGGTGTCGTGTTCGAGTTAAACCTTTTTACCTTTTATTTAAAATTCACAGAGCCTTGACAGGTAATCTCAGGAGTTGCATCATTATGGCAGCCGACGCTAACTGGTGGCAAATGATGCCTTGTGAATCTCCTGGCTAAAAACGGGCTTTATTCTGTCTCCTTTCCTTCCACATTCAGTGGCTCAAGTGCAGGGTGAGGACCCTGCTCTGCACTCATACAGCTGCCTCCTTCCCTGGGCCTCGGCTGTGCATCTCCGTGACTCTGCAACCCACGACTTCCACTCGAAATCCCTCTGAGGGGAGTAAAGAAGACACAAATTATACCTGAAATCATCGGTGTAATTATTGCCATGCCTGCTGCTGCCTTCCGCCACCCCTGGGCCGTGCTCCTGGTGCAGGACTGCTGCTGGCTGCAGTGTGCACTCCTGCATTGCAAAGTGTGAGTGTGGGGAGGGGTGGGCTCAGCGGGGGCAGCTGTGGTGTGGGTGCTGTGGGGCTGTCAGGAGCCGCACTGCTGCAGGCAGCAGGGCTGGGAGGAGTGCTTTGATGTGCAGCAGCCTCACGTCTGCTCCTGTTCTCTTTATCAGAAGTGCCACGGGAGCATCTTTTACAGCACTCGGAGGCGTCCACAGCCTGAGACTGGGAAGTGCAAGGGGACATCAGGGGCACCGGGCAGAGCCCCACGTCAGCACCACAGTCCCATTCTGGGCTCCACCAGTGGTGCTGGGTGAAGCATTCCTGGGGGAGTGCCAGGAACCCCACTGCCATGGGAGGGATGGAGCAGGAGGTGAGGCTGCCGGGCTCTTTAGCACTCACAGTGAGGCTGGGCCTGGTACACCTGCATGTTTTAGCCTTGCTTCCGTGTTCAGAGGTATAAAAATTCCTCTTAAATCATTCAGTGGTTCTCTAATGTATTCACAATGTGGACTATAGAACAAGATCTGAAACACTCTTTTTCCCAGTAAGACTATTAAATGGTGACACTTTGACACCAGCAAGAAGTATATGAGATTAAAAAGTAAAAACTGCATAGAAAACTAAGTGCCTTCGCATACTGCTGGAATAAAAATTGCTGTTTGGAGCATTAAAATAGAGCACTTGTCAGGAGCGACGGCTTCCAGAGATGTGCCTGCTGCTTTCCGTGGCATCAGTGCACGCCATTTCCTCTGAGGGAAATTACAGAGCGTTTAGAGCAGGGGGAGGATGCTCAGAGGTGGGCAGCAGGGCACTGCTGGGTGCGGGATGAAGGCAGGGGAGGGCACGCTGGGCTGTGCAAGCGGCCTGGTGCTGTGGGACGAGGGGAGGGGGCAGCAGGGTGGGCACAGGGGCAGTTCCCTGTCTGTGCTCTGTGGGTGCATTTGCTCCGCTCCAGCCCTGCTCGCAGCAAGAAGCCGCAGCCATGGGGGTCTCAGTGGGGCCAGGGGGTCTGCAGGAACTGCTGTGACATTGGAAATGCCCTGGAGGCAGCCGGTGGATGAGAGCAGGAGGTGAAGGAGCCAGCCTTTCTTGGCACAATTAATCATTTATTAGCTAATCAAGAACACTCACAGGGGATGAGGAGAGAGCAGCTCGCTTCTAATAGGAATTAGTTAGGCGACTTTTTCCCCCCTACGCTCTGATTTCCCAGGGAAGTGGTGCTGCAGAAGCCTTTTATTAAAGCCCAGGCTGCTGGAATCACGTTGGGTGCAAATCTCCATTTCCTCAGCACAGAGTCAGGTTTCAACCTTTCGCAGCTTGAAAATTGGAACGCCGCTCCCGCAAACTAAATAAAAATAAGACAAAATATATTACATTTTAAAATCTTGTGACATTTTGGAGACTGACTCATGTTTTTCGAATGTTTGGGAGCAGTACCGCTGCAATCAATTTTGCTGCTCCTTGGATGATTGCTTTCAGAGAGGTTTTAATTCTACTATAAATACTTCAGCTGTACACAGCAGCCTCGGTCAGATACGCAATAATACCCAGTTCTGCATTTCAGGTAAGGCTTTAAACTAAATTAAATCTCCTCAGTATAGCTAATCAGAGATTAGCTTTGACCACAGTTTGTTAGCCCAGGCCAATCCCACTCAAATCCTCTGGCAGCCCCAATATCAGCAGTGCTTTGTCCTGCGCTTATGATGCGAACTCCCTTCCCCAGGGTGAGCAGAGGAGCTTTCCTCCTCCTGCTTTCAGCTCTTTCCCTGCCTGGAGCAAAGCATTTGCCCGGTGCAGCTGGTGCCACGTGGGTCCTGTCCCACTGACTTCAGCCTTTCCTCTCCAGCAGCCAGTGATGATTTGTGCTGGGAAGGGGAAGAGGTGATGGAAACACAGCTCGGCTCTACCAGACCCACGGTGACACCACGTCTAGGTGCTTTGGGTCAGATTTAACCATTGCACTTTGCTCCTTTCTGCTTCATGAAGGATATTTTAAAGCAACGGTGGCCCTGGAGCTGGATGTGTGCAGCAGTTGGGCTCGTTCTGCTGAGCTGCAGAGGACACAGTGTGCCCTGGGGACGCCTTGCCCCGAGCCCTCCCCTCCTGCACCCTGTGCTGCCCCCTGGTACGACTCGTGCCAGCCCTATCTTCTGGGTAGAATGTTCTCCATTGTTGTTGTTCCTCTGTATTATTTATAGCCCGGTAAGTGTCTGAGATCGCAAGCACTGATATTGAGCTTACTTAGCTACCCAGCAGTACTCTTGTTTGAAACAATATAGTTTGACTGTTGCTATCGATTTTAGAGGGTTGTGTGATGGGTAAGAGTTCCTCGGAGCCAACTGGTATATTAAGCAATCATTTCTATAGCAGATGACATAACACCCCCGGCATCGGTTTGCCCTAATGGGCCTGGTATTACTCATGTGCTAATTGATTGGGCATGGAGAGAGGAAAAGCTAAATTCACTTGCGAGGTGATTTTTATGGCCAGGCTCATAACAGAGGTAATTTGCTGAAAACGCTCAGTCCCTCTCTGGTTCTGTAGCACAATCTGTGCTCCTGCACTCCATCTCTATGCTCCAATCAGCAAGCCGGGCTCTGCTTGGGGCATCCGAGGTAAAGTCCCCGAGGAGTCGGCTGATGGATCTTTTCTCTCTGCTATGCATTGTGCCGGGGAATGCTGAGCAGCTCTGTGCATGGGAGCTGGAGCATGATGCTGGTTACAGCCCTGGCTTGGCCTCTCATCCCTTGGTACCTCAGCTCTGTCCTGTGTCTCTGCCCAGTGCTGAGCTGGGATGGGGGCAAGGAGCACCGTGGCACGGCCCCAGGCCTGTCCCACCCCACACCTCCCAGCTCGGGCTCAGTGGCAGCACCGCTGTGCCAAACGCTTCTGGGTATTCAGAGGAATTTTCTAACACATGAGGGCTTCTGCCTTTGAAGTCTTCGGCTGCCTGCCTGCAAAATCCAGCCTGGAGGTTAGAGCAGCTCAGAATATCACTAGATCTTGGAAAAAAAAATGCCAGAGTCTGGGCCTCGTTATCTCACCGAAGACTGATGGATGCCTAAAGCCGACAAGGTGAGCTCTTGTATGCGTATCAGCACGTAACATCGAGCTAACCTGATAGTCCTGGGTTGTACTTTTTTTTTCTTCTGGAGTTGGAAGAAAGCCAGACAGCCCTGAGAACAGCACAGCCAGAACTCCCCCAAAGGCCCCTTGGAGCAGCTGCATCACTCGGCCAGACCCGACACACTGCCACGTTTCGGACAATGCTTTGGTTGTGACTGAGGCCGGGAGAGGAGCACCGTGGTGGCTGCGTGCGTTGTGGCACAGGGAGTGCCCTCACGCTTCTGCCTCCTGGAGCATGCCACCAAGTGAGTTTCTCTCAAAAAAGCTGATGAAAAAGGAAATCCTCATCCTGGAAAGTCTGTTTCCTTCCTGAGCAGCAGGGCACCAGCACGGGTGAGTCACTGTGCTCTGCAGTGCATCCCTCCCTCCTGAAGCTGTCTGTTCTCCTGGGCAGAGCCTGGCCTTTCCCTCTGTGTGTCCCACAGGCACTAAGGAGAGCTCGTCGCTGTGCTGCTGTGACAGTCCTGGTGTTCTCAGTACTGCAGTCATTGCTGACCTGGTATTGTTGGGGATGCTGGAAGCCCACCTGCTTCACCAAGCTCTTGCCTTGTGCTCTGGGCTGCTGCCTCCTCACCATTGTCTCACCCAACCTCTGGCAGCAACGGGAGAGGTTCCCAGGGGTGGGGACGTTTCACTTTAGTGGCCCAGCAAAGAGAGCTGGGGGGGTACAGGGGTGCTGTATTTACAAGGGTTCACCTAGAAAGAGGAAAACACCTTCCAAGTGCAAAGGAAATTGTTTTCTTTTGGAAAACATCGAGGATTTTTGCAGAAAGGCATAAGGTAACGAGCACGTTTTCAAGGAGCAGTTTCAGGTGCTGAGTTTTGTTGTGTAATTGATGGTTTTACTCAACTGAAGAGACATAGTGCCAGCAGCTCCTGGATGCTACAGCTGCATGGGTGGTGGCCTTAAGGAAGACCCCAAATCGGGGGCTGGAAACTGCTGACACACTGCTGAGTGTTTCCTAGGAACAGAGGCCACGTTTCTCAACCGGGGCCAATTAATGCTGTGTACATTAAGTGGGCAGCAGCTGCTGCTCCTGGAGCTCCGTGCATCCAGAAGAATTCCTCCCAGCAGCGGAGGGTGGCATCCCAGTTCCCCTCTGGGGTCTGCACCTCCTGACCAACGTCTGCCCCTCTGTTTCACTCAGTCTTTTCTTTTGTGCTGAATATATTTCTCCTTTTCGTGCTTCAGATGGTGCCCGAGCTCTGAGCACCGCTGGGACATGCTCCCGCTGTGGGAACGGCGCATTGCTGCTGATGGCTTCAATTGATGGTTTTAAAAAACAATGCTGGGTTTATGAGCTCTTTTATTATTTAAATGCGTTATTTCAGCGAAGGTGGATTCAAAGCGAGCAGCTTTTGCTGCCGCGGGCTGTATCTCCCTAACGCAGAGGGAGGTGATGTGCAGGGATGCCGCGTGGCTGCCGCTCACAGCCATTATCTGTGTTTGAACAGAGGGCAAACAGAGGCAGGAGAGGAGCTGTCCTGCAGCCCATGGCAGCAGGGCGCAGGGCAGTGTGCTTTTGGTCGGAGCTGTTTGAAGCCAAAGGCGCATCCATCTCCGGGCCCTTCTCCAAAGCTCTGCTCCTCCACGCAGGAGCAGCAGCAAGCCTGCAGCGGGAGACGGGGGCTCGGTGCGAGCTGCCTGGCTGCAGGTGGTGGGCACGCTTGGGGTGGTGCAGCCAGGAGATGTGCACTGGTTGCAGATCCCTTTGGAACGAGGACCTCTTTGAGGAGAGAGCTGCAGTGCACATGCTGCTGCCTTCCTGACCCAGATTTTTCACTCTTTTTCACAGCTGAGTGCTCCGTCTGCAAGAGATTGTTTCTTGACATGAAAAATTTACTTTTTAATGGGCCAAACTGCTGCACTCTCTAAGCCGGATCCAAAATCGCCTCTTAGCGCATCGCTCTGAAGGGATCTCCAGTCTCCAGCCATAGAACTGAAGCACTGCTTGTACTAAAAACCCATTTACAAGCCATTCCCTCCTTGTCCTTTTGCTTTCACACCATTGTTCATTGCTCTCTGGAAAAGGGGAGTGATCTTTTGGAACCAAACATCTCACAGCTTTTGTTTTTGGGTTAACTCAAGCAAAGCAATTGGTGTATCTGCATTCTTTTCTTCCCCAGGATCCAGCTGCTGAGGAAATGGCACTGAGATGGCACTGAGGCCAGAGGAGACAACAGAGAGCTCAGCAGTGGCCAGAGACACTGGGAGGAGCCTCGTCCCTCCCTTAATCTTCATCTTTTTTGTTTCAGTCTCCGAATTGTGAAATATTTGTGTGCATAATGATGGGGCCAAAGATAGTGATAAAATAGTTGGAATTAATAAGATTATGAAGTAACCTCTGCTGCTGGTAATTCCTCACTCGAGCGGGTGTGCGGCGCGCTGTAATTATTTTCCTGCTTTGCTGGAGCACACTTCAAGGAGCAGGAAAGTTCTGGGGGGGAGAATGCTGTAAAGCTGAGTTTGTAACAGAACAGATTTGTGAGTTGGGCACTGTCCTCAGGGAGTGCCCTGTCCCTGGGGTGGGGATGTGGGCACTGGGCTGTGCCTTCATCCCAGGGCTGGTGGGATCCTGGTTTGTGGTTTGTTTCTCTGCCCACAGCCTGCACCCAGGGTCGTCCCATTTGGCAGATCCCTGCCCTGGGGTTCTGTAGGTGGGTGGGTGAACGTTGCTGCAGCAGGAGCAGAGGAGGTGATGCTGCAGGAGAGCAGAGCCTCACCGTTTGTTACCCTGGCAAATGATGGATAACAGGTCAATGCCATCAAGCCAGGGTTGGCAGGGCTAATGGATGGCCTCACAGGTAAATCACCTCATCCAAGCCACAAAATTATATCCTCCTGCTAGGAAACGGGGAGAAGAAAAATCTATTCTCTGTTGTGAAAGATCAGCCGCTATGATGAAGGTGGGGCTCCACTTCAGACCTCAGCTCAGTTCCAACAGTTTTCATGCCCACAGAGCTCCGGGTGCCCAGACCCCGGGCTAAGGGTGGCCCTGGTGCCCCTGCTGCAGGCCCTGCATGCTGAGCTGTGTGCATCAGCTGCTAATTCTGCAGTGTCAGTCGTTTGGTGGCTCGTTTTGGTTCGCTAAAGGCAAACATCTGTGACTCTGATGCAGAAAGCCTCCCTATCCCCTATGTCAACAATTTTATTTTTAAACCCGCGTGCAAAGTGAGAGGTGCATCCCTTATCTCGCGTACGGCGGCCGCATATGTAACACCATCATATAATTAACAGTCAAGATCATTTACATTGTCGCTTAGCTAATTTTCATAATGTTTTCTTTATTATCAGAGGAAGAAATTAACCCAAGAATTTATTTACATACTAGTCTCAAACAGTAACAGCTTGCTAATTGCCTGTTAGGTGATTAATAAGCTTACAGCAGATGCTAATGAATCGAGAGCTCACTGCTTCAAAGGTGCTCTTGCAGCATGCTTGTGTTTTGGCAGCTTAATTAGTGCAATAATTATGTACTTGTTGCTCCTTCTTTCAAGCAAATACTGTCAAATGCTTAAAAGATTAAAGAGAATTATATTGCTGAGAACTAGCTGCGCTTAAATATTCTGCTTTTGCTAACTTCCCCGTTGTTTCAAAAATGGAAACGGATAAATGCAATTACATCTGAGCAGAGGATGGGAGGTGCATGCGTAGAGTGGGTTTGCTTGGGGGGGAGGAACTGCCCCAGCCCCACACAGGGCTTCTTTGGGGTTTTGATCCAAATTGGGTCTGAAGTGCAGAGAGCATCTCCTGTGCCAAATCTGTGAAGGCTGAGCAGCCTCTCCTGTCATCAGCTGTCCAAAGCACTTCTGGTGGTGGGAAACGTGAGGTTTTCCGTGCTGTGGGGCTGAATCCCGTGTGACTGCGTGCTGCACGTTGCCCTGTGTAGTGCAGGAGGTGCATTGGCTGCTGCCTTTGAAGGCCATCTGGTCTCACACTCTGAGATGAGCAGGAACACCTGAAGCTCCATCAGCTGCTCAGTGCTTGTCCGGCCTGACATTCGGTGCATCCATGAATGGGGCACCCGCCGTGATCAGGTAAGGCACTGTGAACACACCCAGCCTGCAGGTGAAGAGCCTCCAGAGGAGGTGATGTCCCCATTAATCCCCGTTCCCGCCTCCAAGCCCCCCTAGCCCTGTGGTCCCCCCAGCTGGGAAACCCTGCCTGATGCGTGGCTCTCCTCTCAACCACCCCCATGGTAGGATGATCCAGGTGGCAGCAGCACAAGCCCATCCCTGGAAGCAGATGCACAGTGCTCCTGCTCAGGCCCACGCTGGGGTCCCCCCCTCGCAGAGCAGCACGCAGCAGCTGCAGGAGTGCCACTCGACTGCCGACATCCTTCCCTGGAGGCAGCAGCAGGGCAGCAGGTCTCTCCAGCCACCCCCGGTTTCCTTGGTGACAGCCAGCATCTCTCCGCACGCTGTGCTCGCTGAGTGCCAAACCGCCCTTTTGCCATCACCACCCGGAGGGCCCCGCTGCCTTTAGCTGCAGCACCGTGCATCCCGACCCGCTCGCTGCGTCTGCCTTCTGCAGTGGCTGTGGCCAACTTGTTTAATTCCAGCGTTATCTGATTGTCGCCGCGCGTTTCTCTGTGTTAGGCAGAGAGCCAATTTGTTACTCAACCTGTAATGGCACTTTAACACGAGCGATCTCAGAAATGTATTTTCGGAGCCACCCTTACAAACACGCAGCCCGCTCCTGCCATCCGAGCGCTGTGCTCGCTGGGAGCCCCTCTGGGTGGGATTTGGCACTGGCTCTGTTGGGTTTTAGTGACTGATGCTTTATCACAGCTGAAGGGCACTGCTGCTCGGAGCTCGCCAGCCAGCTCCTTCCCAGGAATCAGCCATGAACGCGATACGTCGCCGCTTTGTTGACCAAACCCTGGGAAACCCACGGGTCTGTGAAGGAGCTCACGTGGCTGTGGGAAACGTGGCACTTTTTGGTTTATGATATGCAAACAGGAAGAGTTCTGTCTCCCACAGCATCCTTATAACGAAGCCGAGGAAGCGTGGAGTAGGTGAGTGGACGGTGAGGTGGGTTGAGAATTGGCTGACTGGCAGTGCTCAGAGGGCTGTGATCGGTGGCACAGGGTCCAGCTGGTGGCCTGTACTTAGCAGTGTTCCTCAGGGGAAGGTGCTGGGTCTGGTCCTGTTTAACATCTTCATCAATGGTCTTGATGAGGGGATAGATGGAGTCCATCCTCAGCAAGTTTGCTGATGATACGAAGCTGGGAGGAACGGCTGACGTGCTGGAAGGCTGTGCTACCTTTCACTGAGACCTGGACAGGATGGAAAGTTGATCAGAAAGGAACCAGATGAGGTTTAACAAGAGCAGGTATAGAGCCTTGCACCTAGGAAGGAATGACTGCATGCACCGGTACAGGCTGGGGACGAGCTGCTGGAGAGGAGCTCTGAAGAGAGGGACCTGGGTGTCCTGGTGGGTGACAGGTTGGCCATGAGCAGTGTGCCCTGGTGGCCAAGAAGGACAATGGGATCCTGGGGTGCAGTAAGAAGAGCATGGCCAGCAGGTCAAGCGAGGTGATACCCCCCTCTGCTGTGCGCTGGTGAGGCCTCACCTGGAGTACTGTGTCCAGTTCTGGGCTCCCCAGTACAAAACAGACAGGGATTCTGTGATTCTGACAAGAGCAGCATCACCCGCACTGATGTACCAAGGGCTGCTGGCAGATTTGCTCTTCAATAACCCTGATTTTACAAATCGGATGCTGATAACATGCTTTGCTCTCACTGCATCAGTTCCCCACCGCGGTGGTGGGGAAGGGAAGGTATTCAATCTCCATCTCAACTCATTAATTTTAAAAAGTTGGCCGGCATTTGCAGAGTGTTAAGCGTATAAAAATTAATGTTGACAAATCTTTGAGGAGCGGAATGAAACAAAAGAAATCAATTAAGGAAACAGCCCGCAGTGGTATTTTAGGATCTAAACTGCGCTCAGCCTTGGGATGGAAGTTACCAGCAAACCCCGGTGCCAAGAGGAAATCTTAGCAGGGACTCAGAATGGGAAATGGTGTTTGTTTAAACTACGTGGAATAGTGATGGGGCTCCTCCAGCCTGGGGAGAAACCTGCGGGCAGCGGGGCGCTGCTGCATGCTGCAGCGATGGCAGAAGCCTCGTTGCGTGTGGCTGGGTGAGTCTTGCACAAGGGTTTTGGTGCCATGCAGGAGGTCTCTCTGGGCGCCCGCAGCTCTGTGGTTTGCATGGTTTCACTCTGCCCTGCATCCTGATGTTGGCTCAAACGTGCTGCCTGTGGTGCGGGGTCTGTGCATGGGGCACAGTGGGGCCAGGCTGTGGCACTCACTGCCTCTGCACTCTGCCCTGGGGAAGTGCCAGGGCTGTGGCACGGAGGCTGATGGGGGATGTGAGCACCAGCCCCGTGCAGCCATGCCCCAGTGCCCCAGCAGCTGCCTTCACCCGAGGGACAGCACTCCCCGGTGATCAGCGAGTCACTTCTGCTTAGGACAGCAGTATAAATTAATTCGGATGTCTGTGTGATCTTATCAGTGTTATCTCAGGCTTTGTATTTTAAGGCTTCTGTGGCCTTCAGAGTAAATAAGCGTTTTCTCAGGCTGACACGCGGACCTGGAGGAGAAGAGGAAGTTGTCGTGGCCGGCGCTGGCACAGCAGTAGAAGCCCCGCAGGGTTTTCACCACCCGTCCTCTCTCTGGGCTGATGTTTGATTGCAGCCTGCAGCAGCAGGCTGGAGGTGAGCCCAAGGTCCCTTCCCCAGCCCACCCTGGGTGCCATTCCCAGCAGATGGAGCAGAGAGCGCTCGGGGCCACGCGTGTCCTTGTGTGAGCACCCGGCTCCAGCAAGGTGACCACCTCTTCCCCGGGGTCTTCTCCTCCACTTCTCAGGAAAATGGAGCAGGTTTCATTTTATTCCCCATCTACTTTTTTTTTTGCTATAAAGGTTTGGAAAGACCCACAAGAATTTTAGAGGACTGAGGAAGAAAAATCTCAATTACTGGGGAAGGGTAAAAGAGAGATCCATCAAAGGATATCTCGAGCATTCACTTAATTTTATTACTTTAAGTGACTTTATTACCTTCATCTTGCTTTCTGTTGCATTCCAGCACTTATTTAATAAACCCCTCTCCGGTTTTAAATAGCAGTTTAGTTTTTATGGTAATGCTAAACTTAATCAGATGCTCAAATTAGCTTGAAATTAATTATATTGACAGCAATAAACCTTAGCTCCCTCTTCACATCCTGCGTACAGTTCTCCTTCAAGGCTGCTCTAAATGCCATTGAGATACCAAATGGGTTTCAGCCCAGTTCCTGCTGACGAGGGCAGTGCCCGCATCGTCCTCGTGCTCAGATGGAGAGGGAACCAACAGAGCCTCCACCTGGAAGTCTGCAATGAGAGCAGAATCATTAAGGTTGGAAAAGAGCACAAAGATCAACTAGTTCCACCGCCAGCCCATCACCTCCACCCTCACTAAACCATGTCAGACTGGGGGCTGGTTCTTCTTAAAGCAGGGCAGTGTGAGCCCTCCCCCCATAGCATCCCTGGTGGGGCTCTGGGCAGCTGGAGGGCTGCAGGGTGCGGCGTGGAGCTGCTGAGTGCTGACAAGGAGGCAGAGGGGACGTGTTCATGACTGGCCGCCGTTTCTGGCTTCCTTCCCCTGTAATTCCTGCCAGTGGTGATGGTAGTTTTAAGGTATGACCTCAGTGCCATTAGGCATGCCATGATCTTGGGCCAGTGCAAGGTAAGGAAGGAGGGATCATCCCTGGAGAGTGAGCTGAGGGGACTGGGGGGCCTCCCCTTGCCACGGGACCTCCAGATGGCTCAATGCATAGCGTGAAGAAGAACCTTTGGCAAAGCTTGGCTTCTGGGGCCCTGCTCTAGCGTTGGGCTGGCTCGCACTGCTTTCTCCATGCTGATGGCAGCATTGTGAGCTGCAGATCTCCCGTTGCCTTGGCTGTGGGCCCTGGATGTGCTTGTGCTCTCACCTGCAGTAAAACCCCACTTTACGTTACCAGGACCGCTGGCTCTTGTGTCCTGTCCCTCGTGCTGCACTGCAGGGATCGTGGCAGTGGTGACCCCAGCTTGTGGCACCTCAGCCTTCCCTGGTGGCTCTGCACGCAGGGGTGGGGAGATGGGGGAGTGGGCTGCAGTGAGGCCCCAGTGGTGGGGAGATGCCTTGAATTGCTCTCTGGGGCTTGCTCCTTGTTGCCAGCAGCAAGCATCGCCGCGCGCTCTGCTGCCTGTGCAGCTATAGCCAGGCCCTACAGCAGCGCCTGCGATTGATAATTGCTCTGTGTTGGTGGAAAGCCATTTATTATTGATGCCAGTTTAGAGGGCTGATGAGCTTAGCACGCCTCGTTGCTCCAAAAGGAGCACTCCCCCACGTTAACCCCTGCCGCCCCGGCCCCCCGGGAGCTCCGTGCTGACCTCCTGCCTGGCCGTGGACACACGAGGTGTTAAATGCATTAATGGGAGCCATGCGACGAGGCTGCCAGCACGCGGCCTGCCCGGCTGCTTGCCCCGAAGTCTGCTGTGATTTTGCATTTAAATAGCCGGGGGAGTTTGTAATATTAAGGCATGGTTCATTGCCAGCGAAATTTGGGCTAGGTATACGCTTCACTGGGAGTGCAGACAGCCTGATTCATTGAGGATTCCTGCTAAATCTGCTGTGGGTTCCCAGGGACCTGGAAAATGCATTATGGTAAAAATCAACATGACCTTCTGAAAGCACCGCGTGGAGCGTATATCTGTATTACAGCGCTGGAGCGGCGCTTGGCTCGGCAGAAGTCTTTCCCATTGTTTGCATTCTGGCTGGATGATAGAAAAGTAATCAAATTAGTATTAAAAAAACACAAATCGAGCAATATCCGCAGCCCGTGTTTAACTTACACGGGATACATTACGGTGCGCACGCACACACACGCCCCTACGTGATTGTCATGTTGAAGCTTGTTTTGCTTTTGATTGGCTCCCAGGCAGGACAGCGTGGGGGCTGCGATGTAAGTTGCTTTTCCTTTTGGAACGAATAACTCTTGCGGTAAAGCTGACACGAAGCATAAATTTGTTAAATTACATAAACATTATTGCGACCCATAAAATTCAATGAATCCTCGTCGCCTGTTTACTCATGGCTGGCTTTACTGTTTGCACAATGTAATTTAACGTGTCAATTTGCTCTCAAATAAAAAACATCTGGCCTTTTGACATGCCAAAAAAGCTGCGGAGACGATCTGAGAAAGGAGCTGAAAGCCCAGGCCTCGCGTAGCAGTTAGCGAGGGGCTCTGAAGAGGAAGCCAATCTCGCTCGGATCAATTGATGGCCTCTTGGCAAACCTACTTCTGCAAACCCCGTAAGATTAGTGAATTTTATCCTAATTAAAATTAAGAGAAGCCACGGTAAGGCTGGCGCGCGCTTCGCCCTTGCGCCTCCTGCCAATATTGACATCCGTTCTATTGGATTTTTTTAAACAATCTTATTATTTGGTAATCGCGAGTAACAAGAAGAAAATTATACTTTTATAAGGGGTTTTTATTCTGGATGAGCTGCCGGACGCCCGGTGCATTCATTCACCTCCCTAAGCCCCTTAGCTCGAGGTTCTCCTCGACAACCTCCGATGTGGTGCTGGGGAGCGTCTGGCGGCCGCGCTCCCGCGCTAAGAAGAGCTGTAAATCTGGGCTTAATCCCTAATGAGCAGTAATGCCTCTCACTCCCCGCGACAACGCGGCGCAGAAGATGCTGACCTAAATAACACGAGTGTGGGAGCCACATGTGGCACCAATCCGCGCTCTGATGGGCTGTTACCGCCCGTGGATTGAGACGTTTATGATTTGCATAGGAGGCAGTTCGTGTAATTACGGATTACCGAATAAAGCCAATTGGTTGCAAAGATTAGTGAGGCCGGAGCGCTGGGAGAACCGTGCATCGCTTCTTATCGCTCTTCTCATCTTCGTGGTTGAAAAAAACAAAGTGTGGCCCTTTGGGTGGCGGGCTCACCGTGGACAGATCCGTGGATGGGGAGTGCCATTCCTGCCCGAGCATCGCCGTGTCCGACACACGGATGCAGGGCTGGGCCATCCGCCAGCTCAAGGGGAGGCTGTAAACCCTCTGGAAAAATCAGAGCAGATTCTCACCATGAAATCAGGGGGTTACAGTGAGTTCAGGCATTGTTTTAATTAAGGGAGAGACATCTCTTCCTTGAGGGAACGCTGAAATCACGTTACGGCCGATAGGAAAGATTTCCCATATTGTCAGCAATGGTTAGACACGTTTGTGGGTAAATAAATTGTGATTTCTTTTCACCCGCTAGGAGAACACACAATATTTTCTTTTAAAGTATATGGGGCTGGCGGTGGTTTTGCTCTAATCAAGTTCTTGGCATTTCATCCAGCCTTATAATCGGACTCAAGTAGTTGCACATTTTCTGTAATTGGACTCGAGTAATTGCACATTTCTCTAAATGATTAATGGACAGAAATAGAAAGTTTGAAAAAAAAAAAAGTTGCCCGCTGCACTGCAGGATCCGTAACGTCAGCAGCGTCGGGGGTGGGACTGCTGTGCTAACGTTATGGACTGGTGGCCACGGGTTGTGTGCGAGTGGAGGACCCTCACCGTGCACCGGGTGCAGCCATGGGAGAGCAGAGTACAGCACAGAGCTTCACGGGGCTCTCCGGGCGGGGAATTACGGAGACGATGTGCCAGAGGTGATCCTGCCAAGCGGCGCTCTATTGTTTCATTTCTCACCATAGATCAAAGGAAAGAAAGACATTCCAGAGCACGGATTTCTGCCCTTTTTTCTTTCCCGCAGAGCAGCTATTGCGCGATGATTTCTGCTTTTTTTGTGTCCTGCAGCTACTGAGTGGATGACTCCTCTCACTCCACACTTGCTCTCATTAAGGAGCAGAACTCGATATGAGCGTTAGAAACATATGGTGCAAATCCCTCACGTCGGAAAGGGGGAAAAAACAAGAGCCGTGGATCCCCCTATGTAAAACCTGACTGCAAACATGACAAGGGGAAGGCCGATCCTGCGCACTGCAGGGCTGAATCTGGAAATGCTTACGCCTCCGATGACATTTGCTGCGCTGCATGGAAAGATCTGCAGCTCCCCAGGATCTGCAGCACGTGGCCAGACGCAGAGTGGGGCGGTGCATGGGAGTTTTTGAGGGATGAAGTGCACATCTGCACCTAATGCTTGGGTTCTGCACCCAGTGTTTGGTTCCCGCACCCAAAACTTGGCACCTTCACCCAACGCTTGTGTCCTGCACCTGGCACCTTCCATATCTTCGACCCCACCCCTTCCTTAAGCTGTTATATGCTGATGTTGGTGAAAAAGCGCTTCCCCATGGCAAATTTCTGCTTTGCCCCTCTGTGTGAGCTGTCTCACTGTGTGATTCACCCTCAGCCCATGTGTTTGCTGTCCACAGCTCTCCCATTTCTGGCTCTTGCTGTGGCCCAGGCTGTGCGTGCACAGCTCTGCGATGCCACTCGGCTTTCCAGGGGCTGGCACTGGCTGGAAACAGGTTGTTTGGCTGTCATTTTTGGCTGTGTTTTTTGGCCAATGGCCTTTTTTCCTTTTTCTTTTTTTTTTTTCCTTTTTTTTTTTTTTTGTCTGGAGGGTGGGAGTTGCTGCAAAGGAAAGGGGGTCACCATTTATTTTTTTACAGATGTGCCAAGAATTACACTCCATCAACCGAGCTGCCCGCTGCCAGGATTCAGGAATCAATGAAAAAAAAAAAAGGATTAAAAGGGAGATGAAAGATGATGGTTTAGATTAGGAGAGAAATATTTCTGGGGGGAAAAATGCACCGCAGGCTTTGCTTGGCTCCCACTGTGCCCAGGGGCTCCCAACCCTGGGGATGGTCTGGGATGTGTGCAGCACAGCATGGACACGTCCGTCCTGGCACGAGTTGGCCACGCTGGGCAGCAGCCAAGCAACAGCAAAATGGGATTTATAATACCCTCAGCTTCACTCCCCAATTTCAGCTTTGAAGATGAATGTTTGCTGCACTGTTATTCATTTACACGTTATTTTTCCTATCTCCTGAGAGGCCCCACGCTTCCCAGCATGCACACACACAAAGCATTCATTTCTATTTCTAAAAATCCCATCAGCTCTTCCTTAAAAGTACACACACGCAATCATCCCTCTGTATTCCCGTGCAAACCCTTCCCAGTGGAGATGAGATCCTTGTGGTGTGAGTTCACGGCAGGTGAGTGATTCCTCTGGAGCCCATGAAGACACAGAGCTGCCCCAAAATTCTGCACACTGCACGTGTTTGGGTGGATGGGACCAAATGGGGCATGGGAAGGGACGTGGGGAACAGGGACGGCCACACCACGCCCTACAATATGCCCTGGGAGGTGGGGCAATGACATGTGCAATGAATGGGGTGTTGTGAAAGGAACGATGAGTGCAAATGAGTTGGAGAGGGTTTTGTTATTAAAGTGAAGATGGATGGTTCAGCTATCTGGTGTGGGAAAAGCCAGTGTCCTTATTAAATGTAATTATCTGCAGCACTAATAAAAGCTTGCCGATTTCCCCGGGTCGGGCTGCCCTCTGCTTTAGCTGTGCACACAAACATTAATAAGCAGCAGCTGGGAGAGGAGTTCAGGAGATGCTCATCACACCAGGCACTTGCTAATTGCTGGTCAAGGACGAACACGCTGCTTATCACAGCTGCTGTTAAGCCGGCCATGGAGGGTGAAGCGTTTAGCTCTGCTCCAGGCTGCAGTGTGGAGATGGAGCAGTTTGTCTCCACATGAGTGCCTGGAAGGGGAGGAAAAGTGGCTTGGCTTGGGCTGGCTCCGAGAAAAATGCACCTGCCTGGAGGCAGGATGGGGGTCTGTCCTTGTGTGCCCAGAGAGGTCAGCCCTGGGCTCCTGCAGCTGCAGGCAGTGATTGGTGCACTCAGTGCCCCAGGAAATGGGCATGGGGCATGGGGCATGGTGACGGTGGGGTGGCTGCCTGATGAGGTGATGGTGGCATGGCAATCTGGTGAACTAATGACACCAGCCACCTCCGAACATCAAGAACGAAGGCTGGGCCAAGGCGAGGGGGAGGAATCACCTAAAATGAGATGCTTGGGGATGCTTTGATCTGCCATTGTTTTAATTACTGCCTCTAATAAGAATTTGAGGTTCTGGATCAAGGATACTTGGATAAACCATGCAATGAGCTTTCCCTTTAGTGGAGGTGTGAGCGAACCCATGGATTGTTCTCTGAAACTGCCCAGTAGAGTCAGCAAGGGTTGGGATGTGCTGGGAAAGGAGATGGGAGCAAGAAGAGGCACAGCTCTGTGCACGCTGCTGGCAACACAGGAATGCTGCTCCAGCTTTCCTCAAAGCTGCACCGAGCAATGCAGGCTCCATCACCATTAGGGGTTACTTCCAGCCTGCTCTCCTCTGTCCCTCTGGAGAATTCACTCAGCCTGAGGGAGCTCTGAGATCTGGCCCACACAAATCCCAGGAAAAACCATCTCCTCCAGCCTCCGTTGCTCCTTCTTGGGACTGGATTTCTGAGCTAGTACAGGTGGGTCAGCCTGGATCTGTGTCCTCCTGTCTGTGGATGCAATGAGACTGATGCACAGCATCGTGCAGGCTGTGTCCCAGGGATCCCAGGGAATTCAGCTGCAGCGTGCTTTTCAACTCTCCTGACCAGGGATTTATTTATTGATTTGATTATAGGGGGAACTTTCCCTTGGATGCATCATCTGTAAGCGAATTCCAGTTGGGAAGCTATCATTTTTCTAATGGCCACATGAGCTGTATGTTCATGGGCATGGCCGCAGAGCCCTGGGGCTCGGTCCAGCTCCCATCAGAGCGGGTGGAAATGGATTTCTGCTTCCCGCAGGCCTCACCAGAGCTGGATTGGACCATCATGTTTCTGTTCCAAAGCACAGGGTGAGCTCTGGGTGGTCCCTAAGTAATAGCCATTAACAGTAAGGACTGGCACACGCTGCCCTGGATCCACGCTATTGCCAGAGCCATTAACTCAGGCTGCTTTCCCAGCACTGTTCTTCAGACAGGATTGCACCTCAGGGTGAGTGAGAAGCAGGGCTGGAGGCGATGCTCGGGGCTTGCATTGCAGCCTGACATCCCTCCCATAGGACCAGAGAAACCCTTTGGGCATCACATCCTGCTTTTTTAGCACGGTGAGGTGCGCCTCGTTTATTTTATGGTCTCTTGCTGGTGGCTGAGGATGGCAGGAGCCCACGAGTGCACGGAGGGAGCAGAACCCAAGCATTGTGACTGTGGACTTCCTCCATCCTCTGCGATGCTGCTGCGTGTGGAGCTGGGGGCAAGCTGCAGGGGCTGGGGAGCAGCACTGGCTGCTGGCAGGGACACGGCTGAGCTCATGGCTAGAAAAATCCCAGCCCTTCTGGCTCTCTCACCTCCTGCCGATCAGGGAGGAAAGCTGATTTTTTATTTTATTTTATTTTTTTTGCAATTTCATTTACTACAGGCTGAAAGATTGCTGTACAGGACCGGCTCCTGTGTCCTCCAGCTAGTTAGAGTGCAATGCTGCTTAAATTGTCTTTTTGATAACTGTTCTGGCTGTGAGAACAGAGGTTTCTGTGGGGAATTCACACAGCGCTGCCTCCAAATTCCCCGATCCTTCATATTGCAATATTACTCTTTACCTAGCAGAAGATATTCCTAATCGGCTTCACAAAAAGCAATAAAGCCCTTCAACACTTGGTTGGCTTTGACATTTAAGGCATGCAGCAGGTGGAAGGAGGTGCTCGGTGGCCTCGTAGTGCTGCCATGTGAGCAGGGACAGGACCAGGCTCCTTGCTCCCAAGTAGCCAGTGGGAAAGTGCAATTGCAATGCTTTGTTGCATCCATTTATCCGTTTTGCCTGTCTGGTTTGTAGGGTTTATTCAGGTCTACCTATGTGCTGTCAGAGATTTGACTCTGTGGTGCAACAAAGCACAGCTTGGATGGGGTTTTGGGCAGCCTGGTCGGGTGGGAGATGTTCCTGTGCACCACAGGAGGTTGGAACTGGGTGAGTTTTAAGGTGCCTTCCAACATAAACCATTCTGTTTTATGATTCTGTGATCCAGCTTATGAGATATCACCTCATCTTATAGGGCATTGATCAGTCTTATGGAGTATCAATCCATCTTGCCGGGCATCACTGCATCTTACGAGGCATTGATCAGTCTTATGGAGCATTGATCCACCCTATTGGGCATAAGCTCATCTTAGAGGGCACCGACCCATCCTACGAGGCACTGGTCAGCCTTATGGAGCATCAATCCAACCTGCTTTAGCAGGAGGTTGGACTAAATGATCTCCTGAGGCCTCTACTAACCCCTATGATTCAGAGGCTCTCTGATCCATCTCGCGGAGAGTTGACCCATGTTTGGAGTATTGACCCATCTTACAGAGTGTCACCCCGGGCTGACTGTGGCTCTCCCACCACATCCAGGACAGCAGGCAGCCCAGCCCCGTGCTGCGTGCAGTGCCCATGGGACTGCAGTTGGCGTTGACCGACGAGCAGAATCAAACCTCTGTGCTCTCCACGGCTGCAGGTCGTCTGGTTCCTCCTCAGGTCCATGACCATGAACGGCTTTCTCCCACCTCGGCAGCTTTCTGCTGCATCTCCTGTGCCCCAGCTGCAATGGCTTGGTTTTATGAGCCTGTGACTGCAGCCACTAACTGCTGCCTACAGGCCCTGGGAGGATTTCAGCTGGAGTAGGAGTAGCGTGCAGAGCATCCTGGCTCGATGCCGCTTCTCCTATAAAGCGTCATGTTTCCAAATGGGTAATTACTGCACTGGGATTTATGCAGTACTTCCTTTAAGTGGTTGTGTGGGCTGCCATTCCTCGATGAATTAAAAAGAAAGCAAAGAAAAAAAAAAAAAAGAGGCAAAAAAAAAAAAAAAGAGCTGAATCCGGTGGTGCTGTGAGTTCAGGGCAGAAATGAGATCAGCTTGCTCTGCCCTTACCTGGCAATAATAGGAAAGTGCTCTTTCAATTGAGCTGTTCCATTCTTTTGCCCTGAGCTATGAGAAGTAGATTGGATGAAAATTATCAGGCTCCCTGTCTAGAATAAATATTCTTGAAATGGAGCAAGTCATAAATAAGCGAGCAGCAATATCCTGGGTTATGAAGATATAATTTCTATCTTTAATAGCTGAGTAGGCCCCGGGGACTGTCTGGAAGTGGCCTGCCTGGCCCCAGTATTGATGAGGGGAAAAATACAAACAAGCAAAAAAGCTTTTGTTTCCTTAACCCTGAAATTATTGATACTTGGAGGCAAATCATGAGGCATTGTGGCTGAAACCTGCGGGTCCCTCTGCTGCAGAGGGGCTGCAGGCGGCGGCAGCATCAAATGGGGTCTGGCTCCAGCTTCACCCCATCACGCTGCTCAGGTTCCCTCTGGCTCCTGTCTCACCCCTTAACGCTGCTCTGCTGTGTGTGTGGGGAGGGATGGGATCCAGCCCCACTTGGGGTTGCCCTGGTTGTCCCCACTGAGACAGCGACACAGAATGAGTGCCTTGATTTACCCACGTGCCAACAGCCCCGCCTTCGGAAGTCTGCAAGGTGGGACAATAATTAATAAGAGTCCCCTGGATGAAGCTCCAAATTTGATGGGATTAGTCTTAATGGTTTTATTTTTAAAAGCCATTTAATTACTAATCAGCTCTCCCTTACCAGCTAATGCGTGCTGGTGCTGTTTAAAGCAGTCTGCGAGGGGGCTTTGCCGGTGGCAGCTGGGTGGCTCACAGAGCTCCTTACCCATGTCCCTCCCCCTGAGCCGTCTGCACGCAGCTCCACACAGCAGCTGCCCTCAGAAATGCCCCGAAATGCAGCCACTGCACACCACGAGGCCTCAGCGTGCCCAGGCTTTGCTTCTGGAGCAGAGGGATGCCGCATCCCCATGGTGCTCACAGCCCGCATTGCTCAGACCAGGTGCTCAGCCAGCCCCCAGCCCATTAATTTCTAACGCGATGGAAGAGGTTCCTTAATCTTTTAATTATACAGAGTGACATGGGTGAAATAACTCCTTTCATTTCTGGGCCACTGACATGATTAAGAACTGAGGTCTACTGTTCAGGGGCGGAGGGGAAGAAAAGGTGTGAATTGCCCATAATGTGAGATCTGTATCACCTTTCCCTGAAAACCCCAAGCAATGCAGTGCTGCAAATCCATCACGCCAGTGTGGTTGGGGGAAGATTGTGCCATTATTAAATTATATGTTTTTTAAAAATGACACGCTGATCTGTTTCGTACCAGTAAATATGTGATTTACATTTAATTCTGAGTAACCTTTCCACGATCAGTGAGGTGTGAAGGAATTTAATGACACAAAGCTACATTTATGAAGAGACCATTCATATTCATTAGGCTCACACATTAACAATCCTGCCAGTGACATCTCTCTAGCACATGCTTTATTACTGCAGTTTACAGCAGCTAAGAGCAGGGTGAGCTGCGGCTGCGCGTCCATGCAGGGATACCCATGGGCAGCAGCATCCAAAAAAGAAAATGGGCCTGGAAATCGTGCCCAGGTTGGGTTCACTGTCCCTGGAGGTGTTCCAGAATTGAGGGGATGTGGCACTGAGGGACTTTTTCGGTGGGCATGGTGAGATTGGGTTTGGAGATCTGAGAGGTCTTCTTCAACCTTAAAGATTATACACTATTCCATTCTACCCAACCCAACCCAACCCAACCCAACCCAACCCAATCCTACCCTACCCTACCCTACCCTACCCTACCCTACCCTACCCTACCCTACCCTACCCTACCCTACCCTACCCTACCCTACCCTACCCTACCCTACCCTACCCTACCCTACCCTACCCTACCCTACCCTGCCCATCTATGATTCTATGGGTCTATCCTATCCTTGCATCGCGTAAATATTGAAGAGGCATAAAAGTTGTTCATCACTTTCTTAGAAGCAACCCAAAAATGAAGAGCAAAGGAAAATCCCGTACTGGCACCACTTCCTCAGAGTGCATAACTCCAGATTTAGACACGGACGATCCTCGTAGTTCAGGCTTGGCATCCCAGATAATGGGCCTTGGAGGGGGGGAAAAAAAAGCAAAAAATAATATGAGGACATGCAGTTCCGCTTCCCTGGAGTGATGGTGGGGTCCTGCTGGGGTCCCATGGCTGGATCCAAGCTCATCTGCACTTAGCTCAAGAAAATGTGCCATTCCCTGAGGAAATTAAAACGTGGCTGGCATTAGAATACTTCCTGCAAGCCCCTGCCTGATGGGGAAGCAAATGAACCACGACTGTCTGCATTGAAAAATAATTGGGCGTATTAGGATGCCATAAGCAAATCATCAGAGCAGAGGCAGGCTGCAGGCAGTGCCTTTCCCTGCCCAGGGACACGGCCCGGGGGGTGACCCATGCAGAGAGGGAAAGTGAGGACGTCTCTATGGCATTTGGGATGGTTTGTGCTGCTGGTGTTCCCACGCTGCCTGGCTCTCCTTGCAAAAATGTTTTGCATTAAGCACCGCCTGATGCAGCCACCGTGCAACTGCGTGCGGTGCTTGGAAAGCAAACAGGGAACCGTCCTGGAGCACTGGGGGGGTTCTGGTTGCTTGTCTGGCTTTCCATCTTTGTCCCATAGGGAGTGGGAGTCCCACAGCTCTGCTGGGTGGAAACACTGGCCATGGAGCGTTGCACCAACGATGCACAGAGGGGTGCACGAAGCAAGGGGCTCCTCAGCACTGCCCCAGCCCCCCACTGCGGTGCTGCGTGGGGAGGGGACCCAGCGCAGTGCCGCCTTCCTGGGGAGAACGGCGCCTACAGCAGATGACACTGCAACGTGCCCGCTTTCAGAGCAGGCAGAAGTAGCTTTACGGGCTGCCTGCAAATGAAACATTAATTAATTTACCAGCAGGAAGGATATAAATAACTAAATCAGATGGTGCGACTTATTCATGAGGTCCTGATGGAAGGCAATTGTTATTCCTGGCTGTGCAGGTTAATGAACACGGGCTCCTTTTCCCAGCACCGTGCTCTGCCAGTCACAGTGGCACGCTGCTGTCCCACCTGGCCGCGGGGGCCCAGCACCCCCTCCCTGGGCCCTCCATATGGGGATGGGACGGCCTCACACAGCCCCAGGGCGGAACATAGGGATTAGCTGCAGCTTTTGGAGGCTTCAGCCCTATGGCATCCTTCGTTTGTTGGGAAGTGCTGAGTACCTTGCTCTGCTGAGACTGTCACAGTGTAAATTGGACTCTGTGAATGCACGTTTGTCTCCCAGCTCATTGCAGCTCCCCCAGAGCACCCACTTGTGCCCACACTCTGCTGGGGAGGGCACTGTCATGGTGCAGTGATACTCACTGCCCTGGGGTTGCTTTCATGGGGCTGTGGTTCAGCATCGCCTCACCCAACTGGGATGGGCACGAGATGCTCAGGGCACCTCCTGCTAACACACACACAGAGACGTCCCCCAGCAGCTCTTGCCTCGCCTCCCCCTGAGCAGAGATTTGCCACAATGTGCCTCCTTTTCATTTGCCAGCGCTTAAAGGGATTGCAAAGATTAGGGGATTTCAATTTAGCAGCAGGCAGGCAGGATGGCAGACAGCCTCCTGCGTGGAAAGAGCAGGCTCTCATCAATAACACCGCACCACAGCCCACAGAAAACTGCTGCAAAGTGAAAACTAGACTCTTTTTTTTCCTTTTTTTTCTCGCTAAGGGGAAGCTAAAAAAAAAAAAACCCTACAAAAATAAGAGTGCGCTCACCCCAACCATCTCTGCTTTCGGTTTCTGGGAGTGCATGCGCTCGGTTAATGAGAGCAGGGGAATGCACAGGAGAAAAATTGCTGAAATTTGAAGCAGATGCTGAGCCCGTCCTCCCGGCATGCCTCCCAGCTCGCTCTGCCCTCGGGTGAGCAGCATCACGCAGGGGCAGGCAGCACTGTGGATGGACTTGCATCGCATTAGGCCGAGCAGTGCTGGGGCTGCATGGCCGTGGCTCAGCCCACGCAGAGCTCCAGCCCCGCGCACGTGCTGCCCGGCGTTGACCCGTGGAGTGCAGTGAGATATCATTGTCATTCAGCGTACTGTGGCTTTTTTTCCCCCCCCCCCCCTCTCTTTTCACTTTGATTGGAATGCAGCCTCCTGGGAGACATGAACTCATCGCCAATGGCTTCCCAGGGATAGGAACAAATGAAACGTAACAAATCTCCATTTGCAATTTTGGGGGCACGTGACTGGAATGGGAAACGGGGCGGAGGAGCTGAGCTTCCCCCGGTGCATTACGGAGCGGTTGGTGGCTGCTGCCTGCTAAAATAAACCCTTTATCACCTTCATCCTTCATTTCCAGCACAGCTAAATAACGTGGCCAAGCAGCGCAGCACGGCCCATTCAGCCTGGGACTTCTGCTTTCCCAACCAGCGCAGAAGGAGAAACCCTTTATTTCAGCTCCCTGCAGAACTCTGTCCCCTGGTGCTCACAGTGGGGCTCTCTGTCCCCATGCAGCCCCTCGTGCCCCCAACCTGCTCCCAGCCCTGAGCAGGGCATGGCCCTTTTCCTGCCCTGGTTGGAGCACCTTGCTTCAGAGTGACACGTTTGTTTTGTCCCCCAGCTCCCCACAGGACCAATTGCCATTGTCCTTCACTGGCCTGGGGTGGCTGTGGGGGGACCTGGCTGTGCTGAGGAGTGTGCTGCTTTGCAGTGCAGCAGCCGCTGGGGAGCACACCCAGTCCTCATGGTGCTGGTGTCACCTTCCTGCACCAGGACACACGCTTCCTCACCTTGGGCGCACCGTTTGCATCTCCTCCTCTGCTGCTCCATCACTGTGCAGCTCTGCAGGCAGGGGAAGCCAGCCCCACAGCAGACTCACCTCCCTCCCTCCGCTTGCTGCCAGCAGTGCTCTCTGGGTGACTTTTCCCACAGGCAAAATGACTCTCACAGGTGCTATAAAGTGCTTTGACAGCATTTATCCCCAGTGCTCAGCATCTCCATGGTCCCATGGTGTGATGATGCTTTTGCCATGCTGGCACGAGGTGGTTGCAAGCAGAGGGTGTGCACCAGCTGAGCACCTGCTGCTCTGCAGGGATGCTCCGTGCCTCCCCTGGGCTGTCACCGTGCTGCTCCTTAGCCCTCAACCACTGACTGATCACCTGAGTCAGCCATGGGAAAACAGGTGAAGGCAATTCATCTGCGTGATGGAAAGGGGTGGAGCCAGGCTCCATCTCTTTTAGACCCCATTTAAGGGCTGACCACCACTGGGGAAGGATCTTTTTCTGGACATCACTCCTTTGGAGTTTCCTACTGCAAGCCTAGGACATGGGTGAGAGTTTCCCTTTATTTTGTCTCTTCCCATCATGAGGATCTTTCTAACTATACCACCTGTAAAATATCTCAAATACAATAACATTTGGCACTATCCGTTCTGTCAGCCATGCACTGGTTCTTTGTGATCAGCAGCAAACATTCAGGCCTTGGGATTTGGGGGTTCTTCTTTGGCTTCTTTTTATCTGTATATCCTAGTGCCTTTGGCAGCTGAACACAGACATTGAGGCTGACAAAGAACAGATGTGATTTTACAAAAATAACAAAATAAAAACTAAATGGACAACAGGGTCAAGGAGATGCGAAGGCAAATGCAGAAATCCCTAGGTTTGCATGGAGGGTTTGGGAAAGCCTCGGCCCCTGGGGTCATCCATAGCAATGCCCCCAGTCTGCCTGGCCCAGGGCCCCCAGCTGTGTCAGCTTTTTGTGTGTGTTTTTTCCTCTTTTTCTTTCTTTTTTTTTTTCCCCTTCCTTTATATTTATTTATTTATTTTCCCCAGGAAGAGAGTTAATTTTAACTGAACAAACAAAGAAGGAAGCCACTGCTAATTAGACACAGATGAATCTCGGCTGGCTCCCTGGGTGTTCCGGGAGCTGTTTTTCCAGTGCTAATAATCCAACCTACAACAATGAACGAAGCAGATATTGTTTGTTATTGCTAATAGATGCTGATGATAACTCTGTCTGCAGAGCTGGGGCTGTGGGCAGTTCACACCAGGTAGTGCAGGTCGCGCGGTGCAGGTGGTGGCTGGGAAGGGCAGGGCTGGGTGCCCAGCAGGTGCTGTCTGTTCTGTGCTCCTTTGAACCGATTTTCTTTCCCTGAGAGCAGCAGGCACGCCAGCATGTTGCTTCAGCTTCGGATTTGGCTGCAGGAACAGAGCATCCTTAACTCCAGGAGGGTGGCCCACACCCCACAGGTGGAGTGAGGCAGTGTATGGAGGAGCCGTGGCTGCTGGTGAAGGCAGGACCTGCATCCCCCTGGCTGCTGACTGATTTCCTGGGACCTGGGTCCCAGCATCCTGCCCTACTGCAGGGTTACGTGATGGAGAAGTGGCCCCACTAATGATCTGCGTGCTGCTAACGAGCTGCTTGCCATTCCCATGCTATGGAGCAGCGTGCACTGCCACGTGCCCTGTGCAGTAGGATCTTGGCTGGAAGATCCCCCCAGGACTTTGCAGTGTGGAACAACACGAGGGCATGGCACGGAGCACTGCCTGCCCCTGATGTCTGTGTGCCTCAGCTATGCCTGCTGGCTCCAGGAGCGTTTCCCTGGGGAACTTGAGCAGCGAAACCCCAAGCCACTTGCTTCAAGATTCTCTTGACAACGCCTGCTCTGATTTGTTAAAGAAATAATAGTAAAAGCAGAACGCAGCCTGAGGGTGCACTGTTCCACAACCTGTCTTCTCCATCATTTGATGCCCACGCCTGTTGCTTTGCAGCTGGTGGCCGTGTCTGACCCCACTGCGTGGCAGGGGCTGTGGGGTGGAGGGCTCAGCCATGGGCACACAGCAGTGGTGGCATCGCAGTGTGGTGTGGCCGTGGGCTCTGTTCACACGCATGGAGCAGAGCAAGCGGTCCTGGCTGCGTGAAACCAGAACTGCTATGCAAATGGGATGGAAAAACTGACTCTGCAGAGGGCCTAGCACGGCTTTGCCTTCTTGTATCGAGGCAGTTTCTAGCGAGGTGCGTTCTCTCTGTTTCTTCTCCCCCCCAAAGTGACGGAGGAGCCATTTCACGAGGTCTCTGCGGAGCCAGTTCCTAATCAGCCTTTAATTTGCTGGCTTGCGTGGAGGGAAGGGCTGTGAATCAGCAGCAAGAACCAAAAGCAGACTCGTTTTCCTAGCTACAACGCAGGCAGCAGTGCAGGGTGTTTGGATTGCAGTGCTGGGCCCTGTGGTCATCTCACGATGGATTGGGGTTGTTAGAACTGAAGAGGAGGAGCACAGTGCTGCTGAGTCACGGCTCAGGCAGGAGATACCCAGCAGCCTGAAACCCCTGCCCCGCCAGGAAGATCTTTAGGCATGTAATTACCTCTGAGCACATGCTGAGATGCCTTCTAAGCAGCGATGCTCAGCTGGATGAGGGCTGTAATTATGGGCAGCTACCATACATGTTTACTCCCCATGAGGCGTGGGTGCTCAGCGCTGCCTGGGCTGGCATGGGAGCATCCAAAAATGTCCTCTCAGAGGAGTGGTGATGCAGTGGCACGGGCTGCCCAGGGAGGAGGGGGGACAGTGTCCCTGGAGGCGTTCAGATGTGGGAATGAAGGATGTGGTGGGATGGGTTAGGATTGGGGCTCTCAGAGGTCTTTTCCTACCTCAGTAACTCAGTGTTTCTATGGTCACTGGAGCAAGGTGGGGGCCACAGGGAGCATAGTGGGGTGCAAGGATTCCAGGAGCTGCGCTGGGAGTGGGACCTTGTGATCCCTTGCTCAACATTCCCTTGGGGATGAAGCAGGAAAACACGACTAAGGCTTCAGAGTTGGGATGATGTATTTATAGCTAAGGCTTTTGTGTCACAGAATGCAGGAGGCCAAGCTAAACATGCCGAGGCTGCAAGAAAGCAGGAAACGAAACTGAGACACCACTGCCAAAGCCACTGAGTGAGAGCAGGGGCCAATGTGAGTGGTGTGGCCCCATCCACGGTGGGGTGCAGCCCTCCCCAGCACTGAGGGGTTAATGGGCTGCAGCATTCCCCTTCCCACTTGTCTCTGTTGTATACTCTGGGGAAGGGTGGTTAGAGGTTTTGCAAAGCAAATACAGTGCTCGTTTGCAAGCCGTGCTGGCTTTCAAGGGGCTCAGCAAAGAGCAGTGCTGGTGCCTTGCTGCCTGGCCAGCTGCAGGGCTTCTCCCTTCTGGGTGCTCCACCCTTCTTTCCCAGAACCTCCGTGCTTGGGTCAACCTCATCTCCTTGCACCCTAAAAGTTCAAACCTGACCTAAGGAGCTGCCCATTTAGCTGCTTTCACAAACATGACATTAAAACCTCAAACAGATGTTGTGTGTGATGGGATCTGCAGGGTCTGTCCTGCAGGGCATGCTCGAGGTGCTGGTAGCACCGTGACCTTGGTGAAACCCTGCTCAGCTCTGCTTGCTTCCTCCAAACTTGTTACCTGGGTTAAGAGGATATTTTCTGCATATGACAGATTGCAACACTGAGCCTGGAACCAGAACAGCACTGATTAAAGAACAAACCCCACACTTAATGTAGTGTAATGATTTCCACCTAGCTTAATGGCTGCGAAACAGAAACAAGTTATCGCTAGCACATCAAAGCACTGGAAAAATGTAGTCAACGGTACCTCTGAGCTATTATGCATATCAAGTGGCAAGATATCATCGTGAATAATAAGGGATCTGCAGCAGGTTTGCACAAACAGTGGTGAAGCAATGCTTACCACACACCCTCCTCCCGGGGTACATCAAAAGCCCAAAGAGAGGGCAGCAAATTTCCAAAGAGCTGCTCATCCAAAAGTGGTTGGAGGAGAAGTGTGATATCCTGGGGATGAGGCTGGGGTGCAATGCAGCCCAGCAGCCACAGCAGTGCTTGGCATGCAAGCTTGAGCGCTGGAGGGAAGAGCTTTCAGTGTCACCAGGTCTGACATAACCCCAGCTGAACTCTGATGCTCTCGGGTTTGGAGCCCAGTGCTTCTCACACCTGGGAACTGCGACATCTTCCTCCTAAGCTTCCTTCTCCACCAGTGTTTTCCCCAGAAAGGAGCAAGGAGTTCAGTAAGGGCGGGAGGTGGGTGCTCAGCTACAGCGCTTTTTGAAACTACTCTCTTTTATTTTCAACATTACCTTTGCAGAGCATCGGAAAAGCCATTAGCAACGTCCACCTCTGCTTTACATGTCACCAGAAGCTTTCTGCACTCCAAACACTGCCTCTCCAACAAGCACCAACCTTCCAGGGACGAGCAGCAGGCTGCGTGCCCCCAGCCCCACGCCCTGCAGGAGGATGGAAGCTAATGGATGGGGTCAGTGAGAGCCACGGCTGAGGCTCAGCCCCGCTGGCACCAGCCGGCCCCACAGCCTCCATCTGCTTAGTAAGGCATTTGCAGTCTTCAGCAATTACAGCACAAAGAAAGAAATGCACTTGACTTGCAAATAGCGTTGGGCAACCAATGAGTGCCTGTACCCGCAGAGCCCGCGCTGAGGCTTACCACGCCGGCTTAGTCTGACACAGTTAAATTTTCACAGCGAGTGCTGATGACAGAGGATTACAAGAAGGAACAGTCCATCCTAAATAAATGGTTTCACTCGAGAGCTGCAACCCAATTTGCTAATTCCTCTGGTATTTCTGGCAGCAGTGCCACTTGCTGCACTCTCCCATACTGATGCGTTCCTGGACCGGCGCATCCGTCTGTGGGGTTATCGTGATTTTGGGAGGGATTAAACCGACGCATTGGTGTTACCACATATGTTGTGAGCTCTGAAAAAGGAGGGCTTGAGTAGGAAGATGAAGTCACATGGGAACGGGAGCACTGGTTTTGGCCAACCCTCATGTCCTCGGCTGGGGATGGAGATGGAAACTGGGGCCGGTGGCACTGCAACCCTTGCCCGCTTTGCCTTGCTGCTTCCCAAGGTCTTTTTCCACGCAGAGGATGCTATGAATTACTGAGGGACCCCTGCCCTGTGCTGTCCCCATGCCCCTGCTGCCAGGGACAGGACTGCTGGCCCAGCTGCCTCTTGGTGAGCGGGATGGCCATCACGAAGAGTGCTTTAGTTAAAGCTGCTCTCAGTACACATCAGAGAGGAGCCTCCTCCGTTGGGATGGGACCTTCCCACCTCCCAACCCGCCCAGACCACCCGGAGCAGTGTTGGGAAGCACTGCCCCACCCACACCTCCATCACAGAGGAGGAGGTGGATCCATGTCCCAAAGATGTGCAATCTCTGCCTCTCTCGGGCACGTGTCTGGGCACGGGGTGCTGCCATCCACACCCTGAAACGTGGATCTGCTCTGTGCATGAACTTCACTCCCAGTGGTTCCTACGGTTGTGCTGGGAGGTGTTTCCACTGGGAGGTGTTTCCACTGGGAGGTGTTTCCCTTTGGAGTTGTTTCCCTTTGGAATTACTGCCATTTGGAAATGGCTCTCAGGCTCCTCGGTAGCGGTGGCCCGACGTCACGTGTGTGCATAATCCTCTGCCAGGAACAAAAATAAGACAAACATTCAGATTAAATGGAGCATTAAAATAAGATCAAGATGGTATTAATATTCAATTAGAACCAATCAGGGGAAGGCGAAGGCCGACTCCTCCATTATTTCTTTGTTTGCAGGGGGCTTTCCTCGCTGCTGGGAAGCTGAGCACTGTCCCCATGCCCTCGTCCAATGCAAGGACAGCGAGCAAAGCACGCAGCTCTTGCATGGTGCAGGGGAATGAGTGCAACGAGCTGGCCAAACTGGGGAAGAAACTGCAATTCTGGGTGCAGCTCCATCCCCTCTCTGCCGTTCCCATCTCACAAAGGCGGGCTGGAATGGTGGGGCTTGTTTGTGCTCCAAGGCTGCGCATGAATAAAACATCTTGGGAGCACAGGATGCCTTTGTCTCGCCGGGTGCTCTGGTTTTTGCCATGTGCACACAGCTCAGGCAGCAAGATTTTAATGGGACACTGCCTGCAACCAAAATAAATGAGGAATTGTTCTGTCCTTTCCTTCCCCGCTGAGGGAGGCTTCCTCTGGCCGGGCTGAGCCCCTTAACTCCTTGTGTGCTCAGTGCTCGGGGTGCGCTTCCTCCCAACAAGGCCACGGCCACCTCTGCCAGAGCTGCACATGCCTCAGTGCAGGACAGAGCAGCCCAGCGGGTGCCGGCCCGTCCCACTGCTGGCTTTCTGCTTAAAAAAAGTAATCATTTTCATCAGAAATGAGTCACAGAGGGGTTGGGATGAGCCCACACAAACGCTGCTCCGCGGGGTAGCGGCAGTGCCGGATGCCAGCGCCCATCCCTGAGTATTTCTGGCACCAGGAGCTGGGGGTCCCTGGGGTCACGATGGGGAAACTTGCCTCCAGAAATGAGGTTTTGCCTCAAAATGTGCCTGGGGTTGGGTGCGGGGACAGGACAGCCAATGTGGCCTTGGTTCCTCCAGTCCAGAAATAACGGGGTGCAAATCACTCCCCAGCAAGGCCATGGGGAAGCAGCACCTGAGTAATAAATAATAATCACAATCATCTCGAAGCCATTCACAAGGAGCCCAGCACAGCCCGAGATCTCCCCACCCCACCCAGCACCACTCTCCCGCTGCCTGGTGCATGGTGTGGAGCTGGGGACACCACTGCACCGGCACACCCCGTGTCCCCATGTCACTGTGGCCTGGTGAGGCTGTGGAGCTGCTTTTCAGTGCTCTGTGGGATAATGGAACCTCTGAAATGGTACCAAAATACGACTGGGATGCATCCTGCTCTTAACCTCTTCCTACGGCCGAATCCTCCCCAGCCGGGGTTGGCTTCAGATGAACAAATGATGAAAAGATCTGATTTTCCCTCCCAGTAACCGTTCTGATGGCAGCACGTGAGCGACAACATGTTCCTTCCAAGCAGGCTGGTTATAACTGGAGACAAGTGTATTTTTTTTCCTTCCCAGCCAAGAATGATTTCAGCATCTCCGCTGTGAGCGTCCCCCCCAGATCCCACTGCTCTGCCCCGTACCCACGTGCTGCACAACTGCCCAGAGCTGCTGCTCCCTGTGGGATGCGATGCACTTCTGTAGGGCTGTGGTTATGGGATGGAGGAGCTGTGAGTCCCCAGGATGGGCCCTGCTGGGTGGTGGAGCTGTGGAAACCCGGAGCCACGCAGGGGAGAAGAAATGCAGGAGGAGTGGCATGCGAGACGTGATTGCTCGCTACAGGCGTGTTGGCTCCGCATGTGTAAAAACAATAATTAAACGTAAGATGTGGGAGGATTATTAAAGGTTTTATGGCATCTAATCCTTTTTTGAAACCTTTTCTGTAGGCTGGAATCTGAGGCTAGAGCAATAAAAATGCAAACTACACCCAGCTTAATTCCGCGCGCCGCGATTCTCCCATCCCTGCTCATGCCCTGGGTGCTGTGGGAGCAGCAGGGGGGGGAAGGAGCCGGGTGTGGGGTTACACGTGGGTGGGTGCACAGCTGCCCCGTGTTCCCCTGCACCCCTGGGTGCTGCCCCCTGGGTGCTGCTCCTTCCCTCCGTGTGCCGCAGCCCCGCGAGCTTTCGCAGAACGCAGAAATGGAGATGCCTTTCGGATCTCAAAGCTGGGAGAATTCTTCCCCCCATCCCCCCCCCCTTCTTCAGAAGGGCTTATCTCCATGAAATTAGTAATTGGCGTTGCTTCACGGAGCCGGGGAGCGCCGGCAGCCGGTAACACCCACGCCGTGCTCTATTCTCTCGGAGAGGCCCTGCAGCCAAAGCAGAGCCTAACGAAAATAATAACGAGGAGAAAAAGGGGGGGGGAGAAACCTAATACAAGAAAGAAAGGAAAAGCAGAAAGTGCTGAAATCGGAGGTGACCTCTCCTTTTGCCAGCCCCTGTTTTTTTCCCAGCCCCTCGCCAACCCAGTGCTGCTCCAGCCCCACAGCTCCCGTAGGGCAGCAGCTGCCTCCCCCAGAGCTCTGGGCTGGCACGTTGGGGCATCACCCTGTGCCAAAACAGGTTCTGGCTGATGGCTTCCAGTGTGCTCGTTAACTTGGTGTTCTGGTTGGCTGCCTTAATTGTGTTTTATTTTCATCCGTGCATGCCAGGCTGCTCCTGCCCTTGTGCTTGGTGCCCTGGACTTGGGGGTTGCTGGCAGAGGTTGGGGATGGATGGGGCAGTCCCTGTGCTGTGGGGATGCTGTGGGTGCTGCAGCAATGCAGTGGCGATGCCACGGTGATGCTGTGGTGAAGCTGTGGGTGCTGTGGCAATGCAACAGCGATGCTGTGAGTGTTGGGGTGATACTGTGGCAGTGCTGTGGTGATGCTGTGGTGTTGGCTCGGCCATGGGAGCCGAGAACAGCCGTTCATGGCCACTCCCGGTGCCTCACCGAGTGCTGCAGGATAATCCGTATCAGCAAACCGACCCCAAACCATCCCACCCGCCGGCGCCCAGGGCAGCTCCGGGTGAGCACATCCCCGTATCCAGTGCACATCTCTCCTAATCCCTTTGAGTTGCTAATGTCGTCCACGCCCTCAACAGCTGATGGTTATCAGTGTGGGAGATGTTGGGTGCAGCTCATGGCTCTGCTGTGCCTGAGGTTCCCCATCTGCCTTTGCATCTCGGCTGCCCTGGTTGAGGCTGCTGCAACCCCTGCTCTCCTGCCCCAGGCAGCCTGTGCCACCACCTCTCTCACTTCTGAACTGAGCACAGCTCATCCCAGGAGCAGAGATGTGGCAGGGAACCAGGAGGTGCTGGTTTCACAGCAGGATTCACAGTATTGCGGTGGGATTTGCATGGTGGCCATAGGTAACATCCTCCTCTGGGCAACCCATGGAGGCCCCGTCCCTCCCTAAGGACATGGGAGCCCCACTGGGGTCTTTCTGCTGCCCCAGTGCTATGGTGTGGGGCAAGTGGTGCTCGCAGCCCAGATGGAGCCAGCCCAGGCACACCGCTCACGCCTGGCCCTGGATTCACTCCCTGGTCCAGTGATTCACAATGCTCATCAGCACAGCTACCTGAGCAGGTTAATTACATTAATAAATATAAATGACAGTGAGAATTAGAGCACACTGCGGTTGCTAGCTTGGGTTTTAAGGAGCGTCCCATTTGCTCCTAAGCAGCCCACTGCAGACACTTCGGAGGTGGCCGAGGTTTCCACAGCTCTGCTCTGAGCTCGGGCAATCATCCTGATGAAGGAGCTGCAGACCCCTCCTGCATCCCCATCCTGAAGCTGCGCATTGAATCCCAGCTGTGGGATGTGGGTGCTGAGCTCCTCCCAGCACAATGTGGGGAGGCCGAGATCATCAGCAGAGCCACCAGCCCTGGGCTGTGCCCACAGGAGGGCTCACCTGGGGACCCTGGGGGCTGGACATAGGTGAGAGGGATATGGGGACATGAGGGCTGGGCTGAGCCCACTGCCCACAGTGCCCACCTGCAGCATCCCAGTGCCCCATCTCCCTGCGGATGGCAGACCTGTGTGAATCACTGTGATTTTTTTTGCCTTTTTTGTCTTTTATTTTCTCCCCCTCAGGCAAGCCAGAAGCACAAAAATTGCTGTGAATCGATTTTTGGACGTCAAGTTTAGATGGGTCATATTTGCCTAGCTTTTAATGCCTGGTGTCTGCAGCGTGCCCTTCCATCATCCCATTACACGGATGACAAGCGGGCCAGCACTACGGAGAAGAAACAAATTACCTAATAAATCAAGCACCTGGGATATAAAGAGTGGAGTGCTATTAGGCTGCTACGGAGAGCGGTGCTAACGGATAGGGACGGATCCAGGCAGCTCTGTGGGGACAGGGACCACAGCCTGCCATGCTGGGAATGGTGGAACAGTTGCACTGGAGTGCCCGTGCTGGGCTGTGTGTAATTGTAGGGTAACACCACCGTCACAGAGTGCCCCATGGGGCACAGGGATGGGGGGAGGGTGCCGCTGTGTGCCTCGCCCTGCCTGAATCCTCCTTGCAAGTCCTCCTTGCTGCCAGGAGCAATTCGGAGGAGTTAGGAGCAGGCCTGCTGCTAACCACCGGGTCTTTGCGGCCTTCGTTGCAAAGCACTGATTTCATTGTGGGATTATAATTAGCAACTACAATGCCATAATTACGCACCACTTAACTTTTTGGCTTGAAGAGCTGCGTGAGCCGGCGTCGAAATAAGAGAGCGGGATTTCAGCGTTCGGCGGTGGGGGATATAGAGGGAGAAGGAGTCACTCCTGGGGGGGCTGTCACTCCTCCCGTGCTCTCCCACCTCCCCTCTCCCAAACCAACTGCCATTGTTTTCTGTGGGATCCGCACTGAGTGAGCTGCGGCCGGCAGCACAGCCGGGCAGTAGGCAGAGGAACAAAGGAGGGCTGCAGGAAGGAAGCGCTTCATAACCTCCCGAAGGCTCAGAGTCAGCAGAAGAAATGCTTTTGATTTTTATCACTTTTGTTCTCTCGAATAACCTCCCCTTAACCTTTGGTGTTTCCCTTGCTGGGACCGAACTGTTCACAGCTCCGGGTTGGGGGTGGGAAGCATCCCATCCCATCCTCAGCCTTCCTCACTTTGCATCCCATTCGTCTCATCACCAGCAGCAGTCAGCCCCACGCTGGCACTGGGACCCTTTGCAGCCCCATCCCAGGTCAGTTCTGCACCTCGTGCCCCATCATTGGCAGTTCTTGAAGCTGCTCAGCCGAGCTCACCCAAAGCCACCCTGCAAGGCGTTCTTCTGGATGAATTAAATTGTTTGTAATTGATAAATTATGCAAAGGCTCCTGCCAATTCTGAAATGCAGAGCTGATACCAACCCACCCGGGGGTCTCGTTCTAATTTTATCTCAGCCTCGCATTGTGCCTCGCCTGCCTGATGGATGTCGTATTGATTTAACAAGGCTCCTGGGAATTAGGTTGATTTTCTAATTTTATCCCCTCGATGAAAGGAATCAGACAGTGATACAATGAGTGCATTATCTCCATGGGGCAGCATCGCCAAGCAGGGCTGGGGCTACAGTGTGGTGCCACCCTATGCCAACCCCCAGGGCTGAGCCCCCCAACCCCTCCATCCCCACCATGGGTGCACTGTGCTTTTCCTGGCCACGATTCCCATGGTTATCATAGAATCGTTAAGGTTGGCTTGTTCAATTCTGCATGACAGTCCGTCCAGGGGATAACGGAAGAGCTTGCTTGCTTCATGTGTAATGTAGATCACAGCCATCAGTGAGAAATCACCACTTTCCTTGACCATGAATTCAAGGCTGTTTGCGTCCCTTTGCCCTCCCAAAGCATTCCCACTTGCTGAGAGAAGGAGTGCTCGATGGTTATGGGCTCCAGCTGGGGGATGCTCAAATGGCAGCACAGAGCTGACCCACCCTTTCCCTGTCTCCACCTATCAGATCATTGGGCAATTAGGAGTTGGGTGCCATAAATAATCCGGATCTTGCAGGAGAAGCTGTGGTTAGGGTAATGCGTTCTGGAGTCGGAGGGCTGGAGGAGAGCCTTGGCTGCTGGATGTGGCTGGGAAGGGTGGCTGCAGACGTGGGTGGTGCTGAGGACCAAGCTCCAGCTGAGGGTATGGGCCCTGTGGGCTTTGGTTTGTCCCTGGTGTGCTTGTGGTTGAGTCTCTTCAGGGCTTGCTTTTCCTGGTAGGAGTTGACCAGAACTTGTAAAAGAAGCAGGAGATGTGGGTGGGGGTCTGGGAGCGCTTCACATTAATGTGTCTTCTCTCATTATAGGTAGGGCTAACTGTTCTCTCTGCTTCCCTCCTCTCCTTGAGTCCTTCAGGGCTTGCTGCTGGACCCCAGTTCATAACATAGAGGGCTATGCCCATCTGAAATCTGTGTATCTTGTTGCACATTTACCCAGCTCATAGCAGGAGAGTGAGGTTTGCAGCCTGGGTGCAGCCCTCCCCGTGCTGGGAACGCCCTGCACTGATCCTCTTCCAGCACTGACCCTGCCAGGACTTGGAAATTGCTGTGCTCCGGGAGCAGCTTTGCTGAGAATGGGAATTCATAGTGTTCAATAAATATTATTAGGAAACAGAAAGATAATAATTATGTCAATTACAGGATGGGTAATTGGGCTTGGAGAAGAAAAGTACTTTTCTTCCTAATTGCTGGGGCCATGCTACTGTGATTGCATGTATCAGTTCCAAAAATAAAAGGCCAGCTATCAAGTGGAGAAAGCACTTTGTTTTTCTAATGGCATGCTATAGCACTGTGCCTGGAAGGGCGTGCTGGGCCAGCTTGCCACCAGGAATTTAAAAGAGCATCAGCTTTAAAAAATAATGAAAATTGGAGGGGAGGGGGGCATGAAAAAGCATAATCTTCAGGTGGGAGAGCCTCTGCAGTGGCCCTTTTGCTCCCAGAGCACTCAGTAAATTGAGCCCTGTTCTGCTGTTGGGGTTATCCCAGTGGTTCCCACGGGGGCTTGCGGGCAGTGGGCTTGCTCCCTGGGCCCGGGTTGGACAGGCTGCACGTTCCCTGGGTTCTCAGGGAGTTTCAATTGTTTCCCCAGTAAATACATACTTCTGTGATCCCGTTTGAAAGGCGTCAGGGAGGAAAATTTGGCACGGGGAGGGAGGAGGGGGAAGGAAGGTTTGATTTATTTCCTCCTCACTGGTGTGAAAGATACCTCGCTGGGTCTGCTGAGCGTTGAGTGTTTGTATAAATCTGTCTACTCGAAACGTCGCGAGGAGTTGACTGACGGCCCGTGTAATTTAGCACACGGCTCAAAATTTAAATCCCACATCCTGCTGAGAACCGAAGAAGAACGCAGCATTAGGAGGCAGTGTCTGGCATCACGTTCTGGGAGCACAGAGCACAGCCTACAGCCGTGGGGAGGGGGAAGCCTGGAGGCACATCCTGGGGAACAGGCAAGCCCCAGAGTGATGGCACGAGTGCTCAGGGTGCCAGCAAGGTGTCACCATCCCCCCCCATGGGCCCCAAATGCATGGGGTGCCACCAAGGTGCCACCACCCTCTCAGTGAGCATCTGACTGTGGGCACCAGCTCGATGGCGTCGGCCGACTCCGGTTCCTGTTCCTTCTTTCCCTCCCTTCTCCCACTTCATTTGCCTGCTTTGGTCGCCCATATGTTTGCCTGGAGATGGCGAGGTTTATTTTTTTCCCCGGAACTATAAATAGATGTTTCAGAGCAACTCCTTGCTGCCAGTTATCCGTCTACACATCAACATTAACATAATTACCACGGCGAATCTCTAATCTCGGCAGCAAGGCGTGCAGGTTTTAGCAGTTCATTGGGCTCCGTAACTGTGTAATTTGGGTCTTCAGTCAACTGACAGATCTGCAGGCGAGTCGCAGCGGAAAGTTGTGAACTTCCCCTGGTTCCCAGCCCTGATTGCACGGTGACAAGTGAGAAGGGAACAATGAATAATATCTGTCACGTATCCCAGAGGTAGGGATGTATCACAGCCTAACTCACGGCTGTCAGGGTAATGCAGCATTCATCTTCCATCTCCTTTGTTTTGTTTGCAACCGTCCCTGAAGGATGGGGCCGCCGTTGGGCTGGCAGCAGCGGGATTCCTCTGCTGTCTTCTTCAGCAGTGTCTCTGGAGGGAGATGTGAGGCTGGGCTTTGCGGGGCACGCACACACGCAGCTCACCCCTCACCTCTTCCCCTCCCAGGCCGTGCATCTGCAGCTTTATGAGGCTTTTGGGAAGCCCCACGCAGGGGGTGTTGTCGCCATGCTGGGATCCCCTTGCTCCTGGGATTTTGATGCCGGAGATGCATCTCCCCATCATCCCCAGGGCCGTGGATGCATCTGCTCCCTCTGTCCCAACGCCTGCTCTGCAGGCAGCTCAGGGAAGGGCAGCCCCAGGCTCCCAGCCCTGTGCTGTATGTATGGGGCTGGCTGGATGGTTTCGGTGGTTGGGTGACTCGTGACCTCATCGCATTGCAGCAACGCTGCTCGAGAGCTCCCACTGCAAATTATGGGCTGGATCCTGCTGCCCCGGTGGTGGCTGGCTGGCTGGTGACTTCAGACGGAGCAGCGTGTTTGTTTGTTTTCTGAAAGGCTTTGGCTTCACCGGGAGGGCTTTTTCCTGTGGAGGAAAGAAAGGACAGAGCCACACACACACAGGGAACTGTATTTTGGGAGGTGCTTTGCTTGGGGTTGTGGCAGAGGGCACACATCAGTATCCCAAGCAGTGCCACCGTGCTATGCCCCAAAACTGGGAGCATTGCTGAGCTGTGGGCAATGGGAGCAGCTTGTCCTGAGCACCACCGCCCCAAATCCTGTCCCTCTGCTCGCTGGTGCAGTGCTTGCAAGCACATTTTCTGCCACTGTGGTGGGCTGTCAGGAAGCAACCTGCTCCAACAATCACCACTTCGATTCTCTACAAAAGAAAGGAACTGGCTGAGCTCAATGCCTCCCTTCCGAAGTTCGGTTGTGTTATTTTGCTTTCAAGAAAAAATAAATACCCCCTCGGCGTGTTTGTGGTGTTGATTTCTTACTGTGAACTCCAGGATGGATGGGAAGGGAAAGGAAGGCTGCGTTGGATGCAGGTAAGCATGCTCCCCCATAGCCTGTCCCACGTCCCCCATCCCACCCCTCAGCACTGGGGGGATCTGTCCTAGGGATGCCCACAGCAGCGATGACGACCACATCGCACCGTGGAGTGACGGCTGTTTTTCTTCCTTTGAGCTTGTGTGGCTGCGCCAGCATCTCTGACAGCATAATCTCCTGCCTGGTGTCATCATTATGGAAACAAACCGTAAATCTTCCCTTGATGTTATGTAGATCCGGGATGGCTTGCCTCACGGGAACAGCCAGTGTGAAGAAATAGGGTGTTGAACATAAAGATTACCATATTGCAAGCACTCATTTTGGGAAGGAGCTGCCGGTGATGCCGGGGCTGTGCGTGGAGCTGGCTCCCAGCTCTGGGCTCTAAATCCTGTTTTTTTCCCCTCTCAACTCCTTGGCAGAGCCATGGAGCAGCAGGAGGGGTGAATAGCACAGAGCTGGGGAGGCTGTTGGACAGCACAAGTTGCTGTTTGGATATTTTTGTCACCGTTTTGCTGACCCACGGACACCTTTGCTCCCAGCCCTGTCATTTTCACACCTGCTCCCATTTAATTCTGCACATCCCGGCCGGCTCTGTGGGCTTGGCTGCTCCCATTGCCTCCACTCACCCTCCGTGAGCCCTTTAATCTCTGGGAATTTACTTCTTTCTTTCTTTATTTTTCCCTCTGACATCCCCGACTCTCTTGTGAAATGCAAATTAATTAGATTCTAATTACTCACTGTGTGCTGTTTCTGTTTCGCTCTCTTGTTAGGTTAGTCTAACATCTTTGTTGTCAGCTGTACGTTGTATGTATTCAGCCCATTAAAAGTGATCCTTGTTCAGCGGGAGACAGGCAGAGCAAAGAGACAGTTCCCCCCTCTCCCGCTGGGGCTTTGTCAGGAGCAGCTTTGTCAGCACTTCCCGGCAGCATCGCAAAGGCAAACCTTGCCTTTTTGTTGTTGGGTTGTTTTTTTTTTTCCTTCCAATTGTTCATTTTCTCTCTCTCTGTGTGTGTGTGTGTGTGAGACTCACCCTGGGGATGCAGAGGGGTCCCAGCCCCGGGGCAGCGGGGAACCATCCGGGGATGCATCCCCCATCCCGTGGTGACCGAGTGCTCAACGCAACACACTGATCCTGCCAAACCCATCCTCTCCTCCCCCAGCACCACGGAGTTTCCATCTGATTCATGCCTGGCTAGCTCGGTAATAGAGATTTCCATAATCACAGGAACACGGCGTGTCAACCTGGCGATGAATCGTCTCCCACATAAATGGGCATCATTAGACACGGGAGATGGCAGCCACGGCGTGGGGAGCGTGGGAGCTGCACTGCTGGGCACGGGGAGGGAGCTCCTATAATCGGGGGGGCGGGGGCCGAGCGTGGCTCCTCGAGGTGCTCGTTTGATGTCTTAACGATCTGACATAAGACGCAGCAAGCGGCGGTGCTCATCCCGCGGGGCTGACATCAGGAAGAAGATGTTTCCAATGCGTCGTGGAAAAGGAGAGGGCCAGGAGGGGGGTCCCACGAGGATTTGGGAAGGCAGGCAGCTGGGAGCATCACCACCTTCCCTGCCCTCTCTGTCCCTTCCATAGGTACAGGGTCCAGCACCGCAGCACCCAAGTTGGGAGCCCAAATGTCTTGGATCTGCGGGTACACCCCACCCCAAGGATCGAGGTGCTTCTTTAGGATAGATTTTTGACTACAGGAGCAAATGCAGCTGTTGGTCCCCATGCCCCCCCCCCTCTCCCAGCTGAAGTATTGGTCCCCCCACGTCCCTGCTACCTGCAGGCCCACAGGCAGCAAGGTGCTGGTCCGACAAGCCACCCCCCAGCAAAACGCACCCAACTTTTCACATTATTTTTCCTTCCTCCAACTGCAGCACGGCCCACAAATAGCGTTAAAATGCAACCAGAACCACCTCCTACCTCTGTGCTCTTTTCCTTCCACAGGCAGCAGGGCTCGCTCTGCTCTCCGGAGTTTTGTTGGTTGCCCTAGGAGACACGCCGACAAAGCATCACGAGCTTTGAAAGTCAATTGCTCGCTGGAGTCGAAAATGTGTTTTCAGGTATCTGGCTGATAGGTCCTCCACCAGGAGGATGTGTCTGGAATGCTGAGCCAGGCGGCCGAGCCGACCCCGAGGGCAACGACGGGAGATGGCCACGCTCTGATTAAGTGCCACGGCTCCCAGTGCCCTCGGACCTGCCCCCAGTGCCCTCGGATCCGCGTGCCGGGGGATAGAGGAGGCCCAATTTGTATTTAAAGGCATTGTCAACTTTGTGCCCCCCCCCCGTGGAAATGACTCGGGCTGAAAGTGAACGAGGATTACAAGGTCCTGCGGCTGGAAGGACATGGTGGCGGTTGGGGTTCCCCTCTACATGCAGGCCGTTCCCATGTGATGTCCCCGAGGTCCAAGCATCTCCTGCAGTGGAGATGGGCTGCACGGCCTGAGGATGTCTATGGGTCTGTCCTTCCCAGGGCCAGGACATAAAGGACTGACCTTTCCTTCCCTGCATCCAGCTGCTTCCACCCTGGCACCAACCAGCACCCGACCAGAGCACCGCTTGGACCCTAGCACCCCGATGCTCAGCACCTAGCTGCGGTCCCTCTGGGGCTTGGATCTCACTTGTCCTAGGGTTACTTTCCCAGCAGAGCTGTGCCCATGGTGGGAACAGGGACAGGAGCATGCCAGAGCCTGGTGCTGGAGCAGCGGGTGGCGGAGGGATGAGTGCTCCATCCAGCCAGCCATGCATGTTTGATGTGGTTTAAATTAATCTCGATTGCTGTCTAATATTTTAAAAAGACACTTTTTATAACATGCGAGAATAATGTAGGAGAACTAATGTTCCCTTATGAAACACCTTTCAGAACGATGATAAAAGGGCACTTTAATCTGCTGTGAGAAGTCTCGGGGAGGGAAGGACGTCATGCGAACAGGTGGAATCATGGAATAAATACAATAATTAATGAGAAGGAGGAATTTGCATCTTCTGACTTTTCCACAACAGCTTCTCTTTTTTTTTTTTTTTTTGTCTTCCAAAAGCCTTCATTTTGTTTCCTGAGGGGGTCAGGAGGACGTGGGGATGCAGCTCCTGCCCATTAGTAAGTGATGCTTTCAAAGACTATAAAATGTCAGGGAAGCAGTGCATGGGAACTAAGTGCTCCATTAAGTTTTCCCTACGAAATTAAGCACCTTTATTGCCTTAAATAAGAGCTACTGCCTAATGATGGACCGATGCAAATTCCCACCCACGCTGCTGAGTGAAAGCACTGTTTCCCAGCACTGTGGCACCGCCGCTGCCAGAACCCCCAGGGGTTGTTTGGACCCACAGCCAATGTGACATCACTGCTCCAGTACAGCAGCACTGCCCAGGTGTGGCTCATGCTTCCCCATAGCAGAAACCTGTGGGGAGATCAGAGTGCACAGCTCCTGGGCTGGGGTGCAAGGGGGCCGTAGGGTCAGCCCCTGCTCCCACATAATCCATCCCAAGAACAGACAACCCCTTGCCCTTAGCTGTGGGCATGGCTCATTCCTCAACCCCATGGGCAGTGTCAGCTAACAGCATGACCAACACAGTGTGTTCACACCAGTGTCAGCCCAGACACCAGCATCTCCCCAGCACCAGCATCACCCCAACACCACCATCACCCCAACACCACCACCACCCCAACACCACCATCACCCCAACACCACCACCACCCCAACACCACCACCATCCCAACACCACCACCGTCCCTGCACCTGCACCGCTGGGATGAACCCACAGAGATAACAAACAGAAGCTGTAGTTGCACTCGTGGTTCTGTTTCCCAGCTCCTCACAGGTGAGGGATGCCCGGTGACACTCTAAGCCCCATTTCTGCTGGCTGCTGACCATCTCCTCACAAGGCCTGAGCCTTTCCCATGGTGTGCAGCGTGCTGGAGCTGAGGAGAAGCAGCCCTACAGCTGGAGGCCTTGCGTTGGTGGCACGTATGCATGCTGCCATCAAATGTCCCATTGATATTTGGAACCACTGTTCTGTAGAGGGTGATTTTTTCTTACGGCTGCTGGAGAAGTCTCACGGTCTCCTTCATTTTCTGAAGCCGTGGCGTTAGAGAAGGTTAACGTTTCACAATTGCAATCCAGGCACTCATTGCAAAATGGAAAACCTACAGCGACTGGTTAATTCTGGCTGGGAAGAGTTTCAAGTGCAAAGCTTGCACGTTGCGTGTTTTTTCTTGCTAATTGCAGCATCTCAGGGCGACTTCAAAGATCCTCATCAAAGAGCAGAGAGCTCAGCGCAGACTGCAACCTCGAGCCAGGCAGTTTCCACTTGCATCAGCCAGGAGCACCCCGAGCTGACCACGGGCCGGGCTGTGAGCTCCAGCCACAACGGCCATCCCTCTCCCCGCAGTTCTGCAACACCGCTTTGAAAACGAGGGAGATGAAAAAGGGCAAACATACCAGACAAATGACCACAATTGTTCAAATACAGCATGTCGACAGCTGCTTGAAGGAGAGCCTTCACTTCTGGGGCGGTTTGAGGTTGCTCTGTGAAAGCCTTACGATGGTGAAAATCTCGCTGCCGAGTGCGGCCGCTCTCCCCTGGGTTGGTGCAACCCTCTGGGTGGCTCGGTGTCCTGCAGCAGCTCCTCCTGAAGCACAGCAGAGGGGAACCCAAGCACCGAGGGAACCAACGTCCTCACTTCGTGGTGCTACCTGTTACCTCCACATTGTTTGTTGAGATGAAGAGATGAAATCATCGTCAGCGCCATCGTCGCCACCACCATCAGTTTGTAAAGCTCGTCGTGGATTGGTTGCGTGGAAGGATGCTGGTCTGGAGCGTTGATTCTGCATCTCACGGGTCCAGACCACCCTCTGAAGGACCACACCAGCCTTTTGGAGCCCGATAAATCAGAAAGCCATTGATGTTTCACTGTTCACATGCTGCCCCTTTCAACACCGTCTGCAGTTGCTGGGAGTTTTGCTGCCTTCTGGCTCTTGAATCCTCCTGTGATTCCCCAAGCATTCTTGTTTCCTTCTGTGCAGTGTCAGACCATTGCAGCCCATCGCATTTGTCACGAATTCATAGAAATGTAGGACCACAAAACACCCTAACTTGGAAGGGGACCCATAAGGATCGCTGAGTCCACTCCTTTCATCATATTAAATGCTGCGTGAAGCTCGGGGCTTGCTCTGCAGCGTGCAAGAAAGGATGTGGAAATCAAAATCCAGAGACAGCTGCTGACTTCTCCCAGTTTGAGAGGGAGGATGGCGTGGCCATGGTGCTCTTCACCATCCCTTGGGCTCATCTCTGGCATCCTCTGTGCCCCCACGCCTTTGACGTGCTGCATTTGGAAAGATCTGAGAGCACATCCAGGCTGGATGGAGCTCTGAGCAACCTGGTGGAGCTGCTGATGTTCCCAGTGATGATTTGGACCAGATGCTCTTCCAACTCAGAGGACTCTGTGACTCTATTGTCATTGACACAGTGATAATTCAAGCAGTATCCCAGCAGAAAACTGCAAAAAAGAGAAAAAAAAAAAAAAGAAAAAAAGCAAAGAAACACAGAGGCCCTAAAGGGTGCCCAGTGCTCAGCTCCGTGGAGCTGCGTGGTCCTGGCACTTGGTCCCTGTCCCAGCCCAGGTCGGTTCATGCTGGAGGTGTGGCTCCACTCCTGCCCCGACCCTGTACGTGCGAGCACCTCGTTAACACACCACGCTCCCGTGGCCTTGAGCGCCCGCTTAGCGTCACCGGGGTTAAACTTTAAGCGTATCTATAAGTGTTTAATTAGAGTCATTGCCCTCGAGGCAGGAGGAATGACAACCTACACCTTGTTAGGGCATGAAGTATTTATTAAGATCAATAACTGGGTTGTTTTAGGGCTGGCCAAGATAAGTGTCTGCAGCCACCTCCCCACTGCCGGCACTGAGCTGTGAGGTCCAGCCGAGCAGCGTGGCATGTTCCCAAGGTGTTGGTGGACCATGTGTGGCATGTTCCCAAGGGGGACAGCTCGGTGTTGGTGGACCATGCCACGGAGCTGCAGGTGGTACTGCAGATCGCTGCGGGGGTTTGCTTTGGTGGGAGCCAGCACGCAGTGGCTGCATTGCCCTTTGGGGAAGGTTTCAGTGTGCAGAAGGCAGGCAGGGGAAAGCAGCAGAAGCAGAGGGGCTGCGAGGTGGCAGCTGAGATGAGAAGACAGCAGCAGGGGCACCCACGGGGCACAGACCGAGGTGGGGAGCATCCGGGAGCAAAGCAAAGGGCGAGCTGAGTCACTCCATGGGAACAAGGACGAGAAGCCATTGACCTGATGCTGGAAAATGCCTCTTCACCAGGAGTGATGTCACAGAGTGGTGGCAGCTCTGTCCCAGAGCATGGGACACACCACGGGGGGGGGGGGGGCTGGGGGACGTGGGTGCTCCATGCCATGCACAAGGAGCCGGTGCAGCCCGGTTGCACCACTGGCAGGCTGAGCTGCTCTGCAGTGTGTCCTGTCGTCATCACAGCTCCACAGAACACAGCAGCAGCATCTGATTTCCCAGGAGATGAGCACTGCTGTGGTACCCAGAGGTCACCGTGAAGCGAGCGTGGCCCCGGGGATGCCGGGGTGCAGCAGCACACGCTGGAGATGGGCACGGGGGCAGGATCCATGCGGGATGTCCCGGAGCTGCTACCACCACTGCTCCAGCAGCAAGGAGGCAGCAGCTGCCACGCAACCTATGAACCTATGCCTGCAGGAGCTGCCGGGTGCTGAGCTCTGCACAGGGCACACAGCAGTGGGCACACGCGGTGCAGGGAGCACTCCCTCCGCCACTGAGGTTTCCAAGGAAAGGCTTTCATCTAGCAAACGGCGTACTAGTCATTTGCATGAGGGTTAAACTACCGTGTCTGCTTCAAAGCAGTTCAAGGAGCAGACATTGAAGTGGTAACCCAGGCATCCTGAGAGCAGCTCCTAACCAGTCCTCCTTGTTTGGTAAACGGCATCGGTATCTGAGCTGCTTATTTAAAGCTTTAAAAGGTACCCGACTTCCTTGAAGTCATTAAAGCCTAACCTTTAAACTGCAGGAGTCTAATGGTTCAGGCCAAGCATAATGTTGAGGCACATCTGTGATAAATCTGCTTTTAATCTCCACAAAGTGCTTTTCATAGATTCCAGCTCTAACGTATGAGGTGTTAGACGAACACACTGAGTGCTAGTAAAACACACCCGATTGTAATCTATTACCTTTTACACAAAGCAGCATTTAGTTTTATTAACTATTGAAATATACTGAAAACTGTTTAAAAAGCACCGTGTAAATCTTTAAGAATCATGCTGTTTGATTTTATAGAGGCCTAATTCCTTGCTAAAGGAGCAGGAGAGTGCTTTGGCCAACAGCTTAATAGTTTGTAGCTGATTAACAGAAACCTCCCATCCAGCATCAGGGGAGTGCTGGGCAATGGGTGGTGGTGCCACGGGGATGGGGGTGGACTTGCAGTGGGCACCCCGAGCCCCAGCCCACATTGGTGTTCTGGTGAGCCCAGCAGTGTGACCCATCCCCTGCAGGCAGCAGGGTGGCAGCTGGGGGCTGTCCAGTGACATGGGAAAGCAATGCCTGGTGGAGCATCACAGCTCTGAACAAGTCTTTGTGCCCCGATTAGGGTTAGGGTCCCCCTCTGTGTGCATGCCCTCTCGGTGAGCTGAGGGTGCATTGCAGCTCCTGCTGCCTGGAGTGCCTCTGTCCCCCATGGGGTCACGTCTCCCTGCGTCCATCCCAGGCCATAGGGACACGGAGCTGCCAGGTTATTTGCACACCTGTAAGTCCCCACTGACTCAGCAGGGCTGCAGTTTGGGGTTTCCTCTGGTGCCAAAGTGCAGAGGGTTTCTGCTCTGGTGCTGCGGGGAGCACGGGCACAGCTCAGGGCTGACTGCGCCAGCAGCATCCCAGGGTGGCCCCAAACCCCAAAAACAGCACGGGGTGTGGGATGTCCCCTTCCCACTGCAGATGTTTCCCCTCGTGTGCGTGCACACAGCAGTGAGAGCCGTGGGGCTTTCCAGCAGGCACTTCTCAGAGTGCCCTGAGTCAGAGCAAGAAGCAGTGAGTGGGGCAGGGGATGTGATGGGAGAAACCTGGGGTTCCACCACTGCTCTCCTGCTGGGGCTGGGGGAAAGCAGACCCACACAGAGCTGGGTCCTGCCTCGCCTGGGTCCTGCACTGGGGGTGGGGGGGCTGACCCAGACTCTGTGATTTGAGGTCTGGGTTCACCTTTGTTGCAGAGCTAACGATGTTAAAACATGCTTTGGTTCTCGCAACCGTGGCACAGCTGGGGTTCCCTTTGGGGTTAACCCCTGCCTTGTTCTCCTCCTTGCTCCTGCAGCTCCACGAGGGTGTGGGGGAGGCACAGAGCTTGCCAAAGGCTGCTCCCAGCAAGAGATGTGGGGACAGGGGTCGGGACATCTCTTGGCCTCATGGGGTGGCACTGGGAGTTGGTCCTCAAGGACAGCGTTGTGTGGCACTGCTCCATTGGCCAACGCTGGGCTCTGCTCCCCAACCTCCCCTCTGGGATTTCCCATGGCTCGGAGTTGCTGAGCAGGGTGCTGGCCTCGGCAGATCACTGGAGCTGGGAGTGTAGCCGGCTCACCCTGCCCACGGGGCAACTTGCAGTGACAGTGCCTGCGGGCCTGGCCTGCCTGCACACAGCTGCAGCGTGCTGCGGGGTCACGGGGGGCTCGGTGTGATGTGAGGACAGGATGCTCACTCCTGGTGTGACATCCAGCTGGGAAATCCCTGTCCTCGTGCAGAGTGCCCATGCTCAGCCCTCAGTGCCGTTTGCTGAGCTGTCAGGATTGGCCTTTCCACAGCGAGATCACTTCTTTGCATCCCCAGCATCCCACCTCCCATCCCCAGATCCCCTCTCCAGCCCCAGTTTTGATGTCGTGACACACCCAGTGCCCATCCACGAGAGGCACGTGGGGAAGTGCAGTGTTGGAGCCCTTCCATGTAACCTCTCCTCTCACCCTTCTCTCATTTCCTCTTTTTTTCCCCCCATTCCCACGTCTCTGCTAATAGTGTTCATTACACCCAGCCCATCCAAAGGCACATCCTCCCCTTTCAGAGTCCATGACTGGGGAACTCTTGGCCTCATTTTCTCAGTACAAGCTGTTCCAGCGACGATTACCTCTAAATAACGTGGTTTAACAATTAACAGCTTGTTCCAACAGCATTTGCATTTTCCTGCCGCCGATGGGAGACTTTAATCCCCGCACACAGCACCTTGCTGGGATGCCACAGGATGAGGGCAGCTCCATCCCATGGTGACAGGGGGCCAGGTCAGCTCCACGCTCAGTGCCCCTTGGGCTGCTTGGAATGCTGGCTGCAATTATCTCTAATTACACACAGCGTATCGAGGCAGAGCGTCAGAGGATCCGCGCTGCTTCCAGGTGCAGTGCAGCCACGTGAAAAGTGGATATTCTGGAGCTACTGAAGCAGTGTCTTGTAATGATTTCATGAGATAGGCAGCAGAACAAGTCCTCTCCGATGTCCAAGCCCTGTGCAACCCATCACGCTGCCAGCCGGGATGTCGGCAGCCATGGGGAAGCAGGACGGGGGGCAGCCCATGGGGACAGCCCCGTCCCATGCACTCAGCATCATCCCCGGCCCCACTGCAGACACTGCATGGGATATTTGGAGACCCCACACACCTGGATGCAGGAGAGCGGGGGGAGCATCCCGTTCATCCCAGTGACCTTTTGTAGGCAGTGCAGGTATTGCTGAGCCGACAGTGTCGTTCTCTGCTAAGGCAAGAAATAAAAGCATTCATCATCCAACCAATCATTTATCATGGTTTGGGGGCATTCATTTGACGGCATGTCATTCCCCATCGGGTTTGTGTGTTGTGGAGGCTGTGCTCAGAACACCTTCAATTAGATGTAACTAATGATACGGAGCTATTTTCAGGAGCAGATCCCTTCCAGCAGAATGCTGCTGTGATGGCAGCCACCAGAGAGGCCACCTCTGCCACACACAGGGGAAGAATGGCACTGGGACACAGCCAGGGGGAAAACCAGAGCGGGGCTGGGGCTGATATCTGCTCCTGCAGTGGGGTTTTAACCCCAAGCTTGGGAAATCATGGACCCCGTGGAGCCCAGGAGATGCTGCTCCTCCTTCTGAGCAGGGACACAGAGCTCAGGGCTGCGTCCCCACGGTCTGGTGGGGGCTGCCTGGGATGGGGGAGGGGGACAGGAGGCACAGGGAGCTCCTGCCCCAGGCACCTCCTTCCCCATCAGAGGGCATTTTGGAGATTCTGCCCTTCGGGGTCAAACAGATGCTTGGAGTGGGGTGGGAGGGAGCAGGCAGGCAGGGCAGACCCTCCTTCCCCCCAGCAGCCGTGATGCTCACCAGAACAGCTCCTGAAGAGCTGCGAAAGGCAGTTCCTGCCCTTGGAGAGAGGGGCTGATTTACTGCTCTGCTGGCAACGATTCATTTGGAGCGCTCTGGTTGTTTCAATCTGGGATGTTTTGCAAGCTCAGGGCTCTGCTCCTGCTGCAGCATCACGGCGGCCTGGACGTGGTGGCTCTGGGTTTCTCCCAACGAGTGTGTGTGTGGTCCTGCATCCCACAGCCGAGCCCTGAGCATTCCCCGTGGCAACGATGGGGCCGAGCACTGCCCTGCCTCAGTTTCCCCGGGCTGGAGGGAGAGCAATCCCCAGCCCAAGTGACATCCCAGCGCCGGGGCTTTGCCAGCACTCCCTGTGAGAGATGCTGCGAGGAGGAGGAACCTCGGTGGTGCACAGATGGGAGAGCTCTTAGAAACCAAACCAAAGTCACTCGCACACGTGCGGCTTGTGCGCTCACCTCCGGCTTCAGCACAGAAAATACATCCGAGGGGACGTCTTTAAATTGAAGCTCTTGGTCACCTGCAGGGCTGGATCTTCTCTGGGTGAGAGTGCATGCTGGTGACATGGGGTCCCCGTGCTCCCCAGCACTGTGTGCATCCCCCCAGGCACAGGGCTCTGCCAGCCCCCGGTGAGGGCAGTGACGGCAGCAGGGTGGGGGGAGCTGAGACCACAGCCACGGCTGTGCCTCGTCCGGCCCCGGGCAGTGCCTGGCTGTCTGCACGTGGTGTGAAGCCCTTCTAAAACTTCCCAGTGAGCTGACCAAGTGCTCGGCGATGCTGCACTCCCGAGTATTTGCTTGATCCGCCGTTGCCACACATTCTTCCGAGAACAAACACGCAGAGCGACGCGCGCACGTCATTCTCCTCCGGAGAGCTGGCTGCTTTTCTCCGGTTATAAACCAAAGCTGACAAGTGTCAGCCCTCCTGCCAAACCCGCGCTGACTGGCATTCTCCTGAGTGTTGGTCAAACAGTGAAATCCATTCATTTGTCTCAAAGCAAACCAACAGCATTCTCCTTGTCTCGGGCTGGAACAAAGCCTGTGCCTGTCTCCCCGCGCTGCCCTCGCCCCTCCAGTGCTGATGGGTGGGGGCTTTAATTGAGGCCCCGGAGCAAACCCATCAAGCTGAAGGTTGGGAGGATTGGGAGGCAGACGGGCAGAAGGTGATGAGGCCGAAGCTCAGATGGGCTCCCCCTCCATCCTCTGTCACTCCATGCCATGTCTCCGTGCCCAGGACCCCCTCCCCTCAGCCCCAATAGCCCCAGGGCTCTGTGCCCCTATGGTTGTGTTCAGTGTGGGGCTGCTCCAACCTGCAGCTGCCGGGCTGCCCGACTGAATGCTCCTCTGGAGTGAGATGCTTCATTTCCAGACTGGCAACAGCTTGAGCAACAGAAGCACCTCTGTGCTGTGAAGCTGTTGGGAAGCCGAGGGGATGTTGTCGCTGTTGGTGGTGGTGGTAGTGGCCAGGCATCAGGAGGAAAGCAGGAAACAGGGTGACTGTGAGCAGCATGTGCTCAGCCCGGAGAGGCAAAGGTTTGTCCCTGTGCCCTATGGATTTGGGTCCCCTCTGCTCGCTTCGGGGTGAGCCACCTGTGTGCCCCAACACTGTGGTCCCACAGTCTCCATCTCCCCGTTCCCTCCTGCTTGGCTGCCGTTCTCACACTTGCCTGCGGGCAGCACGCAGCTCTTTGTCCCTGCGCAGAGCACCCGGTGCTGTGGGTTGCCAGGGCCCAGCACACCCTTTGTCTCAGCCCTGCACTCCAACTGGTGCTCACACGGGGCACAAACAATGCTGGAGCTCTGCCAGAACGCTGGGGCATCCCGACCCCATCGCTGCCCCACGTGAGCTGCGGGGCTGGGCGGTGATGGGTGGGATGGGGGTCCTGTGGGCAGCCCCCTGGCGGGGCTCTGAGCCCTGTGTGCTGCAGACTGGGACGTGCACAGGTGCCCACCCTCTGCTGTTCTGGCTTTGTGGTTGCTGGGCAGTGCTGGCAGCTCTTCCCAGAGCACAGCCACTGCCACTGCGAGGGACAGCCCTGTCCCTGCTGCTCCCCTGGGACTTGGCTCTCTCTTCACTGATAATGGAGGAGAGAAAGAAATGAACTGCTCTTATCATCACAGAGCTGCTGCGCAGGGCCGGTCCTGTACGTGGAGGCACTGAGCTGCAGAAATCCCCGGTCCTCAGCAGCAGGAAGAGCCACATCCTCATCTCCCCACCTCCCTGCGTCCCCATCTCCCCACATTCCCACGTCCCAGTGTCCCCACATCCCTACGTCTCTCCATCCCCATCTCCCCACATCCCTACATCTCCACGTCCCCACAGCGCAGCAGCAGTGCCGGCTTTGGGATTGCTGCCATCAGTTTGAATAGTCACTACTGCTCCAAAGAGAGCCCCCCGAGCTGCTCCCACCCATCACATCCCCTCTGCAGCTGCAACCAGTGCTGCTATCGCTGCGACCCGTCCTGGGCTCGGCCCCAGACAACGCGCGCAGCTCTCATGTATCAGCGGTAAATGTCTTCCTGTTTAAAAGCTCTCAAAATCACAGGGGCAGCTTGTTTTGACATTTGATTAGCCACGGAGAACAACTTGAGAGCGCTCGAGTGAGTGAGTGAGCAAACTCAGCGCCGGTGCTGAGCGCTCGGGGCGCGGCGATAGGGGCGGATCGGGGCCGAGGAGGTGGGCAGTGCTCCAGGGGAAGATAAGTGGGCTGCCAGCAGAGCCGAGCAGCGGGGAGGAAGTGGTGAGTGAAGTCAGCTGAAAACAGTTTCTTTCGCTCTCTCTGACTCATAAATTTCGTTCGTACCCCGATTGCTGCGAGCAGCGCAGGGCCCGCGCGGAGCTGTGGTGCTGCTGGGGGAGGGGTCCTGCAGGCACCGACCCCGCTGGAAGCGCTGCTTTGCTTGCACCACATCCCCTACCCCTGGCTCTTGGTGGCTTTGATGCTGCTGGGCTGTGGAGCTGCTGCGGGGTAACTGTGCACGGATATTTCTTGCAGAGTGCAGGGAGGGTGCCCCCGTTCCCCACAGCTGCCGTCCTGAGATCAGCAAACCTGGGCCTGGGGGTGTTTTGGGGGGACATCCTGGGGTCTTGGGGCTGCCCTGGGGTCTGAGGACGGTGTCCCCAGGGATGGCTCAGTGAGGGTCCCTGGGCCTGGGAGCTGCATCCTGCGCTGCGGCGATGCGGGCTGCAGAGCAGGGCTGCAAAACAGGGATGTAGAGCAAGGCTGCACAGCTAGGCTGCAGAACAGGGATGCAGAGCGAAGATGCAAAACTGGGCCGTGGATGTGGAGCAAGGATGCAAAGTGAGGGGCTGCACTACAGGGGTTGCAAAGAAAGGCTGCAGAGCGAGGCAGTGGAACGGGGCTCCAGAGCAAGACGTCAAAGCAAGGCTGCAGAGCACAGAGCAGTGCAGCCCTGGGCTGCTCCCATGTCCCCCACTCCAGGCCACAGCAGCAACCGTGCGTCTGCAGCCCTCTTGGCAGCAGAGATGAAGAGTAATGTCATCCCTGAGCGAAACTGCTGGGTTTCTGCTGAGTCACAGTCATCGGGGATCGGGGAGAGCAATTACAGAAGAAAACTGGGAAGGCATCCCAAACAAATTGGTTATAATTAACAAGAAGAAGAATAACACCAGTAATACCATTAGCAGGCCCAAAAGCCATTTGCGATATAATATCCATAATTAGAAGGGATCCGGCAAAAGCCCGGGGCTGAACCACTCACCCCAGGATGAGGGGGACAGATGGGGGCCTGGGGGGGCTGAGAGCCCATGGGCACAGCTCTAGGGGTGCTCAGCTCCCAGCAGTGCCCTCTGCCCCCTCCTGGTGACAGTCCCGACCCACGGGGACCCATATAAAGCCAACGACGCTCTTACCCATGGCTGTACCCTTTGCCCCCCACCTTTGTCCCAACCCGAGGGTGGGGGAATGGGGAGGAAGTCTCTGTGGGGCAGCACGGGCACTGCCCAAGTGCATCTCACTGAGTATGGTGAGGTTCCCACCCCTACCTCATCCCAGGGGGGTGACCCTACAGCTGTGGGATGGAGCCTACCCTGCAGACCCTCTCTGCAGAGAGCAGATAAAGCCAAGCATATCCCCCCCAAAGCCAAAGAAACTCCTGACAGCCCCCCTCCCCCCCACCCCCCCATCTCTCCTCCTCCCCTGCTCTGAAATCCTCGTGGAAGCCCTATACATGTGGGGTTGGGACCCCTTTCCTCGTGGGATTGGGACCCCTTTCCTTGTGGGGTTGGGACCCCTTTCCTTGTGGGGTTGGGACCCCTTTCCTTGTGGGGTTGGGACCCCTTTCCTTGTGGGGTTGGGACCCCTTTCCTTGTGGGGTTGGGACTCGCAGGGCAGCTGGGGGTGGTGTTATGGCACAGCCCACTCCTTCTTTCCCCCACTTCTCACCGTCGCACCGCGTCCCCACGACAGACCCTGGGGCGGTGCCATACCCGCTGGGTGCAGGGGATTGGGGTCGGCTCGCAGCTTCCCCGCAGGGTCCGGCTGCAAAGGGGAAGAGCAGTTTCCCCGAAGGGGCGGCACCGCGAGCGGGACAGGATGGTGTCACAACGCTCAGCTTTGTCCCTACGCGGAGTGGGGGAGGACACAACGCGAACCGGGGACAGCCTGGTACCGTGGCACATCTCAGCCAAGCGCTTTTGGGACTTGAGCGATTCCCATCCCGCGTGGCCCCGTGGGGTGCAGAGCACAGTGTCCATCTCCGGCTGCTCGGCCCTACGGTCCCCACTGCTGCAGCCATGGGGAGCTGTGCTGAGCCAGCGCTGTGTGTGGGGCCGCTCTGAGCAGCCCCACAGCCCTCATCCTTGTCCCCCGAGGGATGGGGGTCTGGAAGCACTGGGTGCGGAGATCTCCAGGGGAACAGAGCTGGGAGGTCAGGGTGTGGGGGTGGGTGGTGCTGGGAGCTGGGGGTGCTCAGGGCATGCAGTGCTGGGAAGTGGGAAACTGGGGGGCTGGGAGCATGGGGTGCTGGGTGCTCCGGGGGCACAGTGCTGGGGGGGGGAGCTGGGGGTGCATGGGGCCGAGTGCTGAGCTCTGGCCCATGGAGCACTGCTGGAAACACTTTGATGTATATGGAATAACAACGGTGGTGGCAACCACGATAAAGAGAACCACGATGACGATGAGAATAATGAGAATAAAACCGAATAAAAATATCAAAATAGATGATAACAAAAAAAGCATACCAAATGAGAAGAATTGGAAAAGAATTTTAAAATGGAAGGAATATATATAAATATCTATAAATCCCAAACCCGTCCCTGTCCCATCCCCATCCCCATCCCCATCTCTGACCCAAACCCCAACCCGTCCTCATCCCCATCTCTGATCCCACCCCCATCCCATCCCCCCCACCCCCTCCCCCACCCTTGGGGCCGCCCCGTTCTCATGATATCGCGTCCCGCTCCGCTCCGTTAGTTCCGCTCCGCGTTTTCCCACGCCCCCCCCCCCAACCTCCTGTCCCCACGTGGGGCCCGGACGGCGCGGACCAATAGCGGAGCGCTGCTCGGCCGTACCGCGTGGAGGAGGAGCCCAGCCAATGGGAGCGGCGGATTTCCCCCCCCCCCCCCCCACAGAGCGCGCCCCCTGCGCGGGGATTGCGCGCAATTTGCGCGGGGCCGAACTGCTCGTGGGGGTGGGGGGGGAGGGGGAGGGGAAGGGATCGGTGTCGCGATCGTCGTCGCTCCCCATTCTTTTCTTTCTTTCTTTCTTTTTGTTCCGCCGGTCGCTGTTTCCATCGCTGCGCCTCATGAACGCGAAGGGAAAAGTCGAACCAAGCCCCAAATCCCCCAAATCGCCCTTTTTCACCCCCAAATCAAAGCCCCCCCCTAGCCCCCCCCCCCCCAACCAGCCGCCGCCCGGCCGCTGAGCCCACGTGGATTTGATTGACGGCGCGCCGCTCGGAACCAATGGGACGGCGGGAGGGCGCGGCGCCGCGCGCTCATTGGTCAGAGTCGGAAGGGCGGGCGGGGCCGGATCCCACGTGGGGACAGCGAGACGGAGTCTGCGGGGGGGGGAGTGAGGGGTGGTGTCCGGGAGCCATTTTGTGCCCCCTCCCCCCCCGCGGCTCCGACCACCGCGGGAGGGGGGAAACGGCCGAGAGGATTCCTCGGGAAAGCGACTGAAAAGGAAACGAATCGGCCGAAGCGGAAACGCCGCTGCGCGGTACACAGCGAAGCACCAACGGAGCGCGGCCCCGCGCGGCGGCTCCTGATTGGACGGCGCCAACGGGCGGCGCGTCCCGCGCTCCCAGGCACAAGCCGCCATTGTGACGTCACCGCGACCGCCGCCCAATCGCCGCTCTCCCTTCTCCCTCCCCACGTGGGTTCGGCCAGCGGCCATTGGGCGGGAGCGGCGGGGCCGCGCGTGGCCCCGCCTACTTCGGCGGGGGGGGAGGGTGTTGGGGGGGGGAGGGGCGGGGTTGTGCGTGTTGGGTTTTGGGGGGGGGGGGGCGGGGGGGGTGCGCGGAACGCTTTGGCGGCGGCGGCGGCGGCGGCCGCGTGCTCCGGGCGCACAGTGCGCGCAGCGCCGCGTACGGAACCGCGGAGAGCACCGCGCGCAGCGCAGCACCGCCGGGGAACCCGGAGCCGCGCACGGAGCCACGCAGCGCCCGCTATGCCCCGCGGAGCCCCTCCGGGACGCGCCTGAAGCGGGGGCGGCCGCCGGGGCCACAACGCATGGACGCGGCCGCCCCCCCCGCCCCGCGCTCCGCCGTCAGGAGCCCCCCCCGGCGCGGGGCAGCGCGCAGCGCTTTGTTGGGAGCGGCCGCGACGCCGTAGTATTGTTCCGGAGCGGCGCCGCTGGGAGCGGAGTCCGGGGGTTGGCGGCTTCTCCGCTTTGTCGTTTTATTATTATTATTTTTTTTTTCCGATAATTTTTTTTTCTCGGATATAATAACCGTTTTTTAGTTTTTGGTGTCTTTACCTTTCGGAGGGTTTTTTTCGATTTTTTTGTATCGTTTTTTCCTTGCCGGGTGGTGGTTATTTTTTTCGGGTTTTTTTTAATTTTATTTTTATTTTCCTGTATTTTGATTTCGGTTTTTCTTTCTTCCATTCTCTCATCTTTCGTTCTCTCGGTTCCGGCCGTCCGCCTTTTGCTTTCCCTCCTTTTGTTATTCTCAGTTATTCCTTTTCTCCCTTTTCTGCCGTTTCTGTTATTTTATTTTTTCCTTTCTTTCTTTTAATCCCCCCCCCCCCCTCCGATCTTCGGTCTTCCCGTTCCGAACTCCTTCCGGGTGGGCGGGGGGGGGCGACGCACCGTCCTCTTCCCCCCCCCCCCCCCCCCTCCCCGGACCCCCCCCTCCGCTCTTTGTTCCGCCGCCGGCCCCCCCCGGCCATGTACCCGCAGGGTCGGCACCCGGTGAGTCCCAGTCCCCCCCCTCCCCCATATCCCTCCCCCCCCGTGTCCCCCCTCCCCCGCTGAGCGCTGTGCCCCCCCCAGGCCCCCCACCAGCCGGGCCAACCGGGCTTCAAATTCACCGTGGCCGAATCGTGCGATCGGATCAAGGACGAGTTTCAGTTCCTGCAGGCGCAGTACCACAGGTACAGCGGGGGGGGACACGCAAAAAAAATCCGAGGGTGGGGAGGGGGGGGACATCGGGGCTTGGACCTGCCCCCCCGCAGCCTCTCATCGCTCTGCGTTTCGCAGCCTGAAAGTGGAGTACGACAAGCTGGCCAACGAGAAGACCGAGATGCAGCGCCATTACGTGATGGTGAGCGGGGGGGGGGAGATACGGCCGAGGGATGGGAGTGGGGATGGGGCCGGGGGGAGCCCCCGGTGGGGGGAGGGACGCGGTGAGGGGGGGTGTGCGTGGGGGGGGGGGGGGGATTGGAGGCGGCACCGGGACCGGAGCGTTGTGTTGTGCACCCCCCTTCCCCCTCCCTCCACCTTCGGCAGTGCTTTCCTCCTAAGTGTTGGGGGGGGGGGGAACGATTCAGTGCAGCGGGATCCTCCCGCCGGAAAAGCGGGAAGCTGCGGCAGTGGTCCCGTTGGGGACCCCCCCCCCCCCCAATCCCTCCGTCTCATCCTCGGATCCATTTGGGGACTATTCCCTCCCCCGTCTCCCCCCGCTCTGTCTCAGAGTGATTTGGGGACTCCCCCACTTCAAACAGTTGTGGCACTCCCTAAGCAATAGGGACCCATTGCCCCCCCAGCAACTCAGAGACCTTCCCCTAAGCAATGAGACCCCCCCACCCCGAAACGGTTGGGACCCCCCAACAGCTCCGGCACCCTTCTTCCACGAATCGATTTGGGCCCCCCCCTCGATCTATCGGGACCCCCCCAGCGATTGTTTTTCCCCCCGCAGCCATTCAGGACCTCACCCCTCGCAGTAATTAGCCCTCCCCCCCCCTCCGGCAGCGGGATCCTCCCCTCAGCCGCACTTTGTTTCCTGGGAGCAGAGTTGAGGGGGGGGTTGGGGGGGGGGGGCAGAGGGGAGCGGTCCCCAACCTCCCTCCCCCTCTCCCCGCGTTGCACGTCGGGCCGACCCCGTGCAAACGGACGTCGCGTTCGGGCAGTCCCAATGAACTGACGCCGCCTTTGTTGATTTCCCTTTCTTTTCCCCTCCTGCCAGTACTACGAGATGTCCTACGGGCTCAACATCGAGATGCACAAACAGGTGAGCGCCGGGGGAGGGGGGCTCGAGGTTGGGGGGTGGGGGGGGTGAAGGTTCGGGGTGCGCTTTCTCGAGCCTATGGGGTCGGCGGGGTTGCGTTGGGGGCGATGGGATCCCCGCGCGTTCGGAGGGCGGCTGCGTGTCACGAGGAGCGTCGCGTGGAAGCGTCCCACGCGTGCGATCGGGGCTCTGCTCTGCGTGGACGTCCCGGTGCTGCCCGGTCCCCGGCTCTTCTCTCTCGGGGTGAGATCTGCTGGCAACCCCCCGCGTGGTTTTGGGGTCCTCCTCGCGTGCTTGCCGCTCGCCCGTGGGGGAAAGCAGCGCGGGGGGGAGCGGCGGTGTGCCGCCTTGATAAGATTACGGCTCAAGAGCCTCGGGGCCGCGGGCACATGACGGTAAAACTTAAAGGAATAAAGTTATTATTGCGATGAGAGCCGATTACCGCGGTCCTGGCGATGCGATCGGGGCAGGGCCGAGCAGCGGCAGCAGCGTTGGTGCGGGTGAGCTCTGCACGGCCGTGCTGCGAAGGGCGATGCTGCTCCCAGCAGGTGTGTGCTCACCCCCCACCCCCCCCGTCCCCCCCCCACGTGCTCAGTGCCCGGCACTGTTCGGTCTCTCGCTCTCCTCGCTGTGAGCGCACGGAGGTGTTGAAATCGCGCACGAAATAACGCAGGGAAACGCGGAGCTCTTCCTCCGATGGCAGCGCTGGAAGCGGTTGTTGTTTCCCGGATGTTTTGCACTGGGGAGACTGGGGGGGGGGGGGGTTGGTGGCATGTGAGAGCTGATTGAAGTGGGGGGGGGGGGTGTTGCGTGGCCGGGATGTGGGGCTGGGCTGCTCCGCTGCGGCATCGCCGTGCGCTGCATCCCCCCAACGGCGCTGGGGGGATCCTAGGGGCGAAGGGAAAGCAGAGCAGGGGGGCTTCGCACCGGAGCGCACCCCCCCAAAGTTCCAGCCCCCCCCCCCCCCCCCCAAGCGGCCCCATCGCCGCGCTGCCCCCAGCCCCGGCTGACCCGCTTAGCGGTTGACTTGTGTTTATCTGCGCACAATCAAGTAGACTGAAGTGCCTGAATTATTCATGCGGTGTCCTGCCCTCCAGACTTGACTGCGTGTGATTACATCTGCTCGAGACAAACATTGATGGATACTTCATCTTTAAGCAAAGGGGGATTGTCTGGCTGGGGGCTTATATAACAGATTATCTCTCGGGCGCTGAATATTAAAGCGCCGCGTCCGGGCTGGGCTGCGGTGGAGGCTTTTATTTTTTCCCTTCCTGCTCCGTTTTGTGCCCTTCGATGGGGGGGGGGGGCGGAAATCCCAAACGAATGGGGCTTGCATAAACAGCTCCGTACGTGGGGAATAGTTGGGAAGCGAGTGCGGCGCAGCGCTGTTGGGGGGGGGGAGGGGGCACAGCTCAGTTTGGGGTCCTCGATGCCCCCGGGGACCCCCTCGTCCTGCATCGCTCAGCAGAGTCAGGGCAGCTTCCCAAAGAGAAGCGTGTGCTGGGGAGGGGGACGTGGCAGGGGGGAGCGTGGTGCTGGAGGGCTGTGGCTGAGCCCTCTCGGTGCTTTGGAGCGGCTCTGAGCTGCACTCCGTTGGGTTAGAGCCGTGCTTTCATCCCCAGAGCCCCTGTGCTGGGAGCAGTGGGTGGGGTGGGCTGAGCTCCGGGGTGGGGGGGAGGGGGCTGTGCCCTCCGTGCCCCCTCCCCGAATTTAATTCTCATCAGCGCTGCTCTCCACTTTGCTAATAACGATAGCAGCCACAAATAGCTTTCAACATGCCATTGACAGCCCGGTTGGAGAGAGCACTTGAAATAGTGGTAGACAGCTGAAAGTGCCCATAATTGTGTGCCGGAGTGAGAACCACGCTGCTCAAGGGCCTGATTTCCATGTGCTTACGGAGACAATCTCCCGGCTTTAACAGACGGCGGCTGGGGCTGCTCGGTGGGGCTGGGCATCATCCTGGGGAGCCGGGTGGGTTTGGGGTGAGGGTAACGCCGGGCTCCCCACGAGCGTGGTGGACGGCTGTTCTTTGCCCCGTGGGTCGGGAGCTGCGGAGGGATGTGGGGTGCCACCTGTCCCGTTGTGCTGGGGTTTGGGATGGCAGTGGAAAGCCTAAATTAAAGAGCGTGCTGGTGCCTTCCTCAAGGGGAGAAGGGCTGGGCGAGCTGTGCTGTGCACCCAGCCCCGTGGCTGCACCGTTGTCCCACCCGTTTCCATCCCTGCACTGAGCTCGCTTGGGATTTGCTCTGACGTGACCCCAAAGCCTGTCCAGAGATGGCACTGGGGGTGACTCTCTGCTTAGGGGTGCCCCATCTCTGCTCCCTGCATCCCGCAGCGTTATTTAACCTCCCGCTGCCCTGCCCAGGTGTGGGGGGGCCGGAGGGGCACAGCTATTTAGCGCCGTGCCTGCTGCCGGCGCCTGCTCGCTCTCTGCCCTCGGGGCACGGGGTCGGTGCTTGATTTACAGCCGGCGCCCGTCGTTGCCAGCCGGCCGTGCTCCCCGCGGCGAGCCACAGCCCTGGCAGGGATGGGATGGGGATTAGTCGGGATTTTGGGTCCCGACTCCTCGCCTTTGTGTGGGGCCGCCTCGGGTGTCCCAGCCCCGTTGCATCTCGGAGTGTCCCCTCTGCTCTGCCCCCCCCCTCCCTGGGCACTGTCCCCCCCCCTCCCCCCCCCCCCCCCCTCGAGGGCTGCGGGTGGAGCAGGCAGTGCTGCCGAGGCAGGGATGCAGGATTCAGGATGCGGTGCCTGCAGTCGCCATGGCAACCCCGTGCTGGGAATGGGGAATTTTCGTGGCTGGAGCTGCCCGGTGGTGAATGGGTCCCAGCGTGGGGCGGTGCTGGGGGTGAGGCCCTCCCCACGGCCGGGGCTGCTCATTCTGCCTCTGGTTAAACGTCTCGTGGGGATAAGCGGGGCTGTGTGTGCGGGGAGTGGATGCTTGGAGATTATTGGATCTCGTGAGAGCAGGGGAATGCGTGGCTGTAAGCACCGTGTCTCGGGTGGGAGCACCCACATGCTTCTTGGATCCCCCCGTGGGAAGCGTCCGTGCTGAAGGTGAAGCTTTGCTCCAAATCTTGGCTGGAAATTGGGGTAAAATGGGACAAGAGGACAGAGAGAGCCCCAGGGGTGGTTTGCCGGGTGGGGGTGGGTTGGTGGTGCCCGGGGAGCACCCAACACCTCCTCCCCGACCTCCGCACCGCCCCGGCTGTGGGGTTGTTCCCTTTGCACCCGAACGGCCGTGGCTAAAGGTTGGGTTTGTTCTGGGGCTCGCCAGCAGGAAGCCCTGAGCAGCTGCTTCCTGGGAGCGGGGCTGGGGGAGCAATCCTGACCCACCAGGTTTTGGCAGGAGGTGTAAATATTTAATGGAGGTGCAGTTTATATCCAATCTGATCGATGCGTCGATGCCAAGGTGGCCATTAAGGTGTCCCTGTGGCAGAGCAGGGGGCAGAGCAGGCTCCAGCAGCGGGGCTTCGGTGCACAGAAGGGCTCAGAGGGCTTTTGCAATGTTACCTTTATGGCCGGAGCCCTTCTGTGCTGGGAGCATCCGAAGTGCAGCACGCACCGTGCCCGTGCGTTCGGGTCCATTACGGCCCTGGCTGCAGCTAATGCACCTGGAGCAAATGGAGCAGCTCGGAGATGCCTCTGCCTCAGAGCAGACAGCCAGCAAATTCCCTTGACCTCCATGAGGGCTAAGAAAAGCAGCAGGTGAAACCCGAGCAGCGACGCTTTCTGCAGAGCTGGCGGCCAGAAATACTGCTGCTGCTTTGAAGCTCGAGGTGCAGGGTATCGCAGCCTGGGGCTGGCTGTGCTGCTCTGCTCGTCCCCTTGCTTTCTGCCCGGTTCCTCAAAGCAATGCTAAGCCGTTGGCTTGGCTATTTTTCCCCCTCCCGAAATGCAAAGTTGAGGTTTTCCCCTCTGAAATACGAAGGAGATGTCTCAGTGGGAAAGATGTGTCCCTGCTGCTGCAGCCATGGCAGTGCTGTGGGCTGAATCCCTGCAGCTGCTCGGGTTGGAGTGGAGGCTGCAGGGTGGGATAGGGGTCTGGGGGGGCTACTCTGTCCCCCCTCCCAGAGGGCTCTGCCTGGAGGTACTCTCTGTAGGGCGGCAGCTGTGGTGTGGGCACCACGACCCCGCAGGAGGAGCATCCCCGGGGCTGAAGTGCACAGTGCTGACTCGGTCCCTGGGCTTTCATGGGAGGGAAATGTTATTTTGGGTTAATGGAGACGTTGCAGAAACCACAGTTTGACAGCACGGGCTGTTATTATTAAACTCCTAAATAGTGTGGTCAGGCTGACAGGTGTAAATGGTTACGGGTTAAATTTCTGGAGGGTGATGTAAGGAGGGCAGAAGCAGCTCTCTGGCTTCGGTCTGGGCTGGGGAAGGATCCCGATGAGATCAGAGCAAAGCAGAGGCTCTGCGTGGCTCCAGATGGGGCTCAGTGCTGGCCTGGCACTCGGTGCATGGTGCTTTGTGTGCGAGGAGGTTTCTTGTGCAGGATTCCTTTGCAGAGTAGTGCCAGGGATGGAGCAGCACAGCATCTGTGTGCTGCCGGTCCATCCCGACCTTCCCCACCCTTGTTGCTGAACTGAGGCTGCTGGGGATGCTCAGTCCCGTGATAGGAAAGGGCCCAAAACACCAAAAAGGGAAAAGCAGCCCCTGCCCCCGTGCGCACGGGTGCACTTTCGCTGCCTCTTTTGGGATCTGCAGTTTCCCTTTGTGGAGATGGGGTCACTGGGGGTGGGGGGAGGAGGGGATGCACACGGCTGCTCATTGCAGGAGGCTGCTTTCTGCTAACGGTTGCTTTTTCTTCTTCCCTTTCTTCAGACAGAAATTGCTAAAAGGCTGAATACCATTTTAGCACAGATTATGCCTTTTCTGTCACAAGAGGTAAGGTGTCCCCTGGGCTCGTTTCCCTTGAGCAAAACCCGTGGGGTGCTGGGGTTCAGGGGGTCCCGGCTCGGTGCCCGCGTGCCCTGACCCACGCGCCCGCCTCTCCCCACAGCACCAACAGCAAGTTGCACAGGCTGTTGAACGTGCCAAGCAAGTGACAATGACGGAGTTGAATGCTATCATCGGGGTACGTGGACTTCCCAATCTGCCTCTCACCGTGTGTATACCCCTTTTATTCCTATCATTTACCATAAGCAGAGGCAACCCTGCACTCGGGTGGCATCAGGGAGGGGCAGCACCCCGAATCTGACCGTCCCCGATCCGGCACTGAGCGGTGTGGATGGCACTGCTCCCCAATTTTCCCCAGTGCTGATGCAGCACCAGGAGCCCCCGCCACCAAATGCCCACATCCCCATGCTGGGAGCACGCTGGGGTCCCGCAGCCCCCCAGCCCAGGTTTGCCTCTGCTGTACTGTTGATGTGAAATGTGGTGCACGCGTGGCAGAGCTGTTCCATGCATTGACTTTTACCCACTTCAGCGTTACGTGGCTCTCGAGGGGGTTTTAAGGGTTTGATTATCTCTGTCGGTGATGTAACGGTGTCCTCAGCCCTGCAGGAAGCCCACCCCACGCTGGAGCTCCTTACTTTGGACAGCAGATCCCACCCTGGGAGCTCTTTGGGATTCGGTGTCTGTTTGCTTTCCAAATCACCGAATATTTTTTTATTTGCAGCAATGGTTTGTGCTCCTTTCTCCCCCTACGAGGAGACTTCTTCACCCTGCGTGCATTTAACAGGGAAGGAGGACCTGGCTCCTTGCTGCTGCAGTGGGAGCACAGCTCTGTGCATCCTGCAGACCCTGGGGGCTGTGGAGGCATTATTCCATTTTAATGGGTGCCCTGAGTGGCTGTGGGTGGGAGGCTCCGCTTTGGTTCGCTGCTCGAAGCCATAGCGTGGAGTCGAGGCAGCTAGAGGCAGATATTGGAATTCAATTAAGGTAAATGAGCGGGGCTCGTGACCCCCATTTTCAAGGTAATTGCTTCCTTGGATCAGTGCTAACACGAGTGTCACCCCGTTGTTAAGCAGCCAGCCATGTAATCGTTTTGCCTGACAAAGCTGCACGAGGCAGGAACGGGGGGTGGCGAGGAGAGCGTGGCCCTGCGTGCCCAGAGCATCCTGCAGCAGTGGGCATCCCAGCCCGTGGGACTGGGCATGACAGTGAGCATCCCAGCCCTTGGGATTGGATATGGCAGTGGGCATCCCAGCCCTTGGGATTGGATATGGCAGTGGGCATCCCCAACCCTTGGGATTGGATATGGCAGTGGGCATCCCCAACCCTTGGGATTGGATATGGCAGTGGGCATCCCAGCCCTTGGGATTGGATATGGCAGTGGGCATCCCAGCCCTTGGGATTGGATATGGCAGTGGGCATCCCAGCCCTTGGGATTGGATATGGCAGTGGGCATCCCAGCCCGTGGGACTGGGCATGGCAGTGGGCATCCCAGCCCTTGGGATTGGATATGGCAGTGGGCATCCCCAACCCTTGGGATTGGATATGGCAGTGGGCATCCCCAACCCTTGGGATTGGATATGGCAGTGGGCATCCCAGCCCTTGGGATTGGATATGGCAGTGGGCATCCCAGCCCTTGGGATTGGATATGGCAGTGGGCATCCCAGCCCTTGGGATTGGATATGGCAGTGGGCATCCCAACCCATAGGATGGGCACGGCTGTGTGCATTGCTGTGGGCAGTGGTTCTGCTGGTGCAGTTGTGCTCCTGGTGATGTGAATGCCAGGCAGACCTGTGGGGCACCCGGTGCTGGGGATGCTGCAGGGGCACTGCCGATGTGCACCAGAGCTTTGGTGCAAGTGCCAAAAACCAAAATGATGCATGCAAAAAAAAAAAAGAAAAAAAAGCATCAAACCCTTTTTATTTATTTATTTTTTTGCCCCTTTTGAGGTCAAGAACTGTTAATTTTATGCATCTAGGCCATTGTCTCACAGTTCCTCTGCTTCAGGCTTCTGTGAAATCGAGCCCTTGATTTGGTTATAGCTCTGGAAATGATTAGACTACTTTACTAAATTTAACGCGAGTGGTGAACTGAAGTGGTGAACCATTAAATCGGTTAACAAAGGCATGAAGCATGATGTACATAATCCAATTAAAAACACTCTACGTATGAGATAACTCCTTGCCAGCCTTCCTCATGTACCATAACCTCTTCCTATCTTACTCGTATTTGCCTGGTGTGTGCCCAGAGATCCCGGGAGGGAAATGTGAACGTCTCTGTGCATCCATCACCAGCTCCTGGTGTGGGGATGGGACTGACCCGCTCCTCAGGTGCTCTGGGAGCAGAATTTCACCGTCCCCCTGCGCTGGGTTGGATGCATCACTTCGCTGCAGGAGTCCCAGGAGTGCTGGTCTGCATCTTTGGGACCGTGGGGCAGTGCTGGAAGAAGCAGCTTTGACCTGGAAGCAGTGGGAGTGCCACTGCCCTGCATCCCTGCAGCCCCTGCGGTGCTTTGTTGGGCAGAGCTGGGGTTTGCAGCCCTTCACCCCTGGCACCGGGCGAGGCGAGGACCCCCACGCAGTGCAGCTGTGGCTGTGGGGGTCGAGCTTTGGTCCTGGGGCTGTTGGCAAAGCCCCGGTGATGCGGGGTTTGAAAACCACCTTGCTTTGGGATGAGATGGAGCTGGAGAGGGACGGCGCTTCTTGGCTGAGGAGCATCACCAAGGCCTGCTGCATCCCACTGCTCTGCCGTGCGGGATTTCCACCACTGTGCGTCCTCCAGGAGGGACCTGAGCTGCCAGCTGCTGCTGGGAGGAAAATGCTGCTTCCACGTTCCCTGCATCCATCACGGGACATCGTGCCTCGGTGCTCGTTTCCACACCTCTGCTGGGCTGCTTGAACCCACGGGGCCGGTCCCACGCCGCTCAGTGAACCACAGGATGGATGTGTTTGCCACCAGCTTAAATCAAAAGGGAGAAGCAGTGTTTTTCTGCTCCGTTGGAGGGAGTGGCTCAGAGGGCTGAGCCGTCCCTGCTGTGCCCCACCTGGCTTTGGCTGTAGCAGGGCGGTGAGCCCCGGTGCTGCATGGAGTTTGCCTGCTGTTGCGTGGGAATGCTGCTGCTGCTCCCTGGATTTGCTCACCCTCTGTCTCTGCTTGTGCCCACTGAGGAGGATGCGTTGGATCTCAGTGCTGGGAAAGCCACCAGGGCTGCACTCCAGGGGAGTGCTCAAGCACCACGGCCTCAGCCTTGCTGAAATGGGTGGAAAGGGCGTGAGGTCGGGATTGGAGAGGGCTCGTTGGTCTCAGCCCTGTTCCTCCTGCCCTGAGATGGGAAGGATCGACCCTGGGATGTTGGCACCATCTGGGAGCCCTGAGGATGCTCCCCACCTCTGCACCATGGATGGAGCAGCACCACGTGGCAGGAGCCAAAACATAAAAAGCTGCTTTGGAGAGGACCAAGTGGTTTATGCTTTTTCTCTGCCAGTGCTGCGGATGTGTAATTGCCCTCTGGATCTGGCTCCTGCCACATCTGAGACCTTTGCACTGCCCGGAAGGAGCTGTGTTTGCAGATAATGCATCTCCTCCCCCTGAAACTGCAGCTTTCCTGTCTGACTCCAGGTCACGGCCTGGGTGCATTTCCCCAGTGCCTCCCACGAGGGTGCAGAAGGTGGGCAGGGGTGGGTTGCACCCCACTCCATCCCCATCGGAGCCCCCTCTGTGCTGCGCTGTGGGGCAGCTCCTGGAGCCAGGGGCTGGATGGGGCCTCAGAGGACTTGTCTCAGTGTGGGGGACTTTCCAGAGAGCTGCATCCCATGCAGCTCTGCAGCAGGACCTGGGCGTCTGCAGCATGCAAGGAGCTGGGTGTGCACCACCCTGCAGCTCACCTGCTCGGTGGAAAGCCCTTTTTTTTTCCCCCCCTGCACATCCCTCCGGGGGCACAGTGGGATCAGGAGGCTCCTTATGAGCCTTTCCAGCCACCTGTGGGATGATCCCCCCCCCTTCTCTGCATTTCCCTGTTGTATTCTGTGAGCTGCATCCTCAGCACTGCCCCGTGGGGCTGCACTGAGCTCACCCAGCACTGCACAGCACCCAGCTGTGCACCCCCCAGCAGCACCACGATCCTCCTTAAGTGCCACGCACAGTGGGTTGGTTTGGTTGCATCAGACCACGCTGCATTGTGTTGCTGGGAGCCCACTCCTCCCTGGGCATCGCAGTGTGGCACAGCCCCGGCTTTGGGATGGGGGCTGTGTCCCACCTTCAGCTCCTGGAAACCAAAGCACCGAGGTCAGCCCGCTGCCCGTAACCCACTAACTCCATTGCAGTTTGTGTTCTTTGTGCTTGAAGCAGCAGCACGAGGGATGTGCTTCCTGCTTTCCCTTCCCCTCCCCACGCTGTGCCCCCACCTCTGGGAGGGGGGGAAAGAGGGGCTGACCTGCGGTGTGAGCTGCTGCCTGGTGCTCTGTGCAGAGCTGCATCCTGGGCAACGTTTACGTTTCTGCTTAGCTCCAAACTCCAAACGTGCAGCAGCAGCAGTGCAGCTCGCCTCCTGTTAAGGATGACTGCTGAGCTCGGTGCACACCACGCATGTGTGAGCCGGTCACCTGGGACCGACCCCCCCTACCCCCCCCGGATCCCTCCTGCTAACCAGGCTCTCCTTGCAGCCGGCCAAGCCGGGGGGGGGGGTGGGTGGGGGGGGCGAGCCCGCCTCGAAAGCACAGCCCCAGTGTCCCCGAGGCCATGCCCTGTCCCCGCTCACCGCTGGTCTCATTGCAGCAGCAGCAGCTCCAGGCTCAGCACCTCTCCCACGCCGCCCATGGACCCCCGGTCCAGCTGCCGCCGCACCCCTCGGGCCTGCAGCCCCCCGGCATCCCCCCCGTCACCGGCAGCAGCTCGGGGCTGCTGGCACTCGGTGCGCTGGGCAGCCAGGCACACTTGGCTGTCAAGGATGAGAAGAACCACCACGACCTGGACCACAGAGGTGAGAGCTCTTGCCTTGCCTGTTCCCAGGGCTGGGGTCACCCCGAGCGGTGCTGTGTGGTCGTGGCTGTCCCCCTCTCGTTATGAGCAATAAGGCCTTTTTTTTGGGAGGGGAAAAGGATGGCGTGGCAGGAGTGTTTCCCTGCCGTGCCACCCGTGTGTTGGCACGTGGGCTCTCCCCGTGAAAAAAGGAGGAAGAAAACAGCAGTATTGGTTACCCAGTGTGGATCTGAGTAACCCGGTGGTCCCCACGGATTCCGGCTATTGATGGCCAAATGCATCCTGCAGCCGTGGGGGTGGTGGGGGCTGCTCCCTTGTGGGCGAAGCCCTCAGCTCCGTGCTGTCCCTTTGGGATCAGTGCATCCCCTCCATGTGCTCTGCGAGGGAGGGGGGTGAGGAGGGGAAATGGGGCGGAAGCGATGCTGGAGAGCCTAGATGTGTCCTGGGTGCAGGCAGCAATGCCTCCACGGCTGTTCCCTCCAGCACTCATTCTAACTGCTGTTTTCTCTCTCCCCTTTGCTTTGGCTGTGCCCTCTGACCCCGGCCGCTGCCAACAGAGCGGGACTCGAGTGCGGTGAGTGCAGCACCTCCTCCCCATCCCAATACCTCCACTTCTGAGTTTTGTTTCAGCTCTTCTTCGAACGGGCAGCCCCCGGGGGTGTGAGCCTCGAGGGGTCCCTTTGGGGCCGATTCTAGGGGGAAAAAGGGACAGAAAGAGGCCACATTCCCCTGCCAGCTCCGGCTGCACAGGGTCGTCCCCCCCAGTGCCAGATGCGTGGGGTCAGACCTCCCCCACGGCCGTGAATGGGCGCAGCCGAGTCAGCGCGGGTAAAAAGATCCGTGGGCGATTAGGAAAGCTATTTTATTCCTGATCACTCTTCTATTATCTCGGGTCATCTAATCTGCCGGGCTGGTTGGGGCTATTACGCCGCGTTAAGTAGGACTCGGAAGGTCAAGCAGTTAACTAACCAGCTAAATAACCGTGGTCGAGGGCAACCTTCACCTCCAGCACTGATTTCTTCGTGTATTTCTTTCCCTTCTGCCTCCAACGCTGCTCTCCCCCACCCCACTGCAGTGGGGCCGGGGCGGTGCGGCCCACGTCCCCCACCCCATGTCCCAGCAGAGCAGCCCCACGCTGGGGAGGGAGGTGGGGAAGAGAAAAGCATTGGAGAAGAAGAAGGGGAATTGGGCACCGTGAGCGGGGAGGGGGGGGGCTGTGAAGGACGGGAACGTTTCCCCCATCTAGGAAATAAAACGTGGGGTATTCCCCGCGGAGGTTTAATGCGCGCGATAATCAGCGTTAGTCATTCATATTTCCCTGGCCTTGCCTGAGCAATAAAAAATATTTAGCTCGTTGGCGGCGCGCCAGCGGAAGGCTTGAATGGATCGATGCCTCTAAATGCTCGACATGATTCTCTGGGAGCTGCGAGGTTTTTTCAGCATGACTGCCTGAGAAGAAAGAGCCCGGTGTTATCCAAAGCCGCTTATTGGGTACCGAGGAGAAACATGAACTGCTTTAGTTCTCTCCCTTTCAGACGGGGAAGAAAGGCGGGCGGAGGGGTTGGGGAAACGCGGCTGCTTCGTGGGGGTGGTGGGCTCTGTGATGAGATGTGCTGGCTGCAGCGTGGGGCCGGGCTTCCTGCGGCCCTATAGCGAGGCTCTCGCTGCCGTTTTTGCTCGGTCCCCATGGGAGGGCTGTTCAGGGGAAGCCGAGCACGTCGGATGCGTCCCCAGCGGGTGCACAAAGTCCTGCCTGCAGTGCCTGGCTGCAGGAGAAACGTGTGCTGGGGGTGTGTGTTTCGGCCACATGGATTTGAGCGCCCGTTGGTTTAACTGAGGCCGGGATAAAGCAGCTCCTGGCAGCCGGGCCCTGCTCTGCCCTTGGCTTCCCTAAGAAAAGCTGGGGATGGAGGTCCTGGCTCTGCAGCCACAGAGGGGAAGGACAGCGCGGGCTCCTTGTGCTGGAGCTTCATGTTGGGTGCATCGCTGTGGGTGGATGGTGTGCCCGTGTTGGTGGCACATCTGTACTTAACCAGCAGCCCCCATGGGTCGCAGCAGCTCTAATTCCTGCTGCTTCCTAGCCGGATTTTCCCTCTTCAACAACGAGCAGCTCCTCCCCTTTCTCTGCTTTGGTGGCAGACAGGCTCAGGTGCCCATAAGCAGCCCATCGTGGGGTGACATTCAGTGAGGAAGTGTGGTTTGTACCACGGATCTTGCCCCACCGCTGGGGTTTTGCAGCCTGGGGGTGCCCTGGACACTCGATGCTGAGTGCAGGGATGTCGGCTGTGCCCTTGGAGCTGCTGCTCATTATGTCCCGTTCTCCCCCCACAACTCATATGTGTTTTCTTTTATTGCAGAATAACTCCGTTTCGCCCTCGGAAAGCCTGAGAGCCAGCGAGAAGCATCGGAGCTCTACAGACTACAGCATTGACTCCAAAAAGAGGAAAGCAGAAGAGAAGGACAGCATGAGCCGATATGTGAGCTATGGGGGATCCCTCGGTGCCCGGGGGTGTGGCACAGTGCAGCACAGGAGCCCCCTTGGGTGGGGGCAGGCTGGGGTCGGGCACGGTCTTGCAAAGGCTGTGACTGTGCCCTGGGGCTGATGCTGGGGGACTGAACCCCATGGGAGCTGCCCTGGGGTTTGCAGCTCTGCAGGGCTGTGATTTTGCTGCTCTTTCAGGACAGCGATGGTGACAAAAGCGATGACCTCGTCGTCGATGTCTCCAACGAGGTGAGCCAGCGGGGCCTTCCGGTGTCACCCCTCTGGGGGGCAGGGGTGGGCACGAGGGTGATGCTGGGGTACGAGTACTTTCTCCTGCCTTGCAGGACCCTGCCACCCCCCGGGTCAGCCCGGCCCACTCCCCACCAGAGAACGGCCTGGACAAAGCCCGTGGGCTGAAGAAGGGGGACGCGCCCAACAGCCCGGCCTCGGTCGCCTCCTCCAGCAGTACTCCCTCCTCCAAGACTAAAGACTTGGGCCACGTACGTGCCGTGCCATGCCCTGCTGTAGGGCACTCCAAGCAACCCCCCTGCAGCTGAACTTCATCCTTTATGTTGTTTCTTTTTTTTTGCACCCAGAACGACAAATCATCAACGCCCGGGCTCAAGTCCAACACTCCGACGCCGAGGAACGACGCCCCGACCCCGGGGACGAGCAGCACCCCGGGGCTGCGGCCCATGCCCGGCAAGCCGAGCGGCATGGACCCGCTGGGTGGGTACCACAGCATCCCGGGGAGGGGAGTGGGGACCTCACCCCCACTCAGGGTGCTGGGGGATAGGGTGAGCACGGCGGGCACATCCCTTGACCGCATCGCCGACCTTCTCGCAGCCTCGGCCCTGCGGACGCCCATCTCCATCGCGGGCTCTTACGGGGCCCCGTTTGCCATGATGGGGCACCATGAGATGAATGGCTCTCTGACCAGCCCCGGTGCCTATGCTGGCCTGCACAACATCCCCCCCCAGATGAGCGCCGCGGCCGCTGCTGCTGCTGCCTATGGCCGGTCGCCAATGGTGAGCTTTGGAGCTGTACGTAGCACTTTTAGCTCCTTTTCTCGCTCACGGTGGGCGCGGGGAGGGCTCGGGGGGCTCCATGGTGTGGGGGTTGAATTGGGCTCCTCGCCTGGGGGTTTGGGTTGGCTCACCCCGCAGTGTTGGCGGGTATCGGATGCTCTGCCCTTGGGAGTAGCTCCCTGCAGGAGCACCTTTCCCTGATGTTGATACTGATAAGTCCTTATTTGTACGCTTGAAGGTAAAACGTTGTCAAAACAAGAATGAAACTGCTTGCTGTTAATATAGAGATGGGGATTTTGGCTGTTGGGGCATAGGCTGCCTTTCCCCAGGGACATGGGAGTGATGTGGGGAGGGTGAGCAAGTCCTGTGCCGACCCTTGCAAGCCCCAATTGCTGTTTCAATTCCAAATCCGTGCCCTTTCTGGTGGGGTGGAGGGAATTGCTCGAGGCAATCAAGCAGCAATATTGAGGGTGAATGGGGGGGGTTGCGGGGCTTGTGGATGGGATGATGATGATGGTCACCGTGCCCGTCTCACCCGCACGTCTCCCGACAGGTTGGCTTTGACCCTCACCCACCCATGCGGGCCCCTGGCCTGCCCACCAGCCTGGCATCCATCCCCGGAGGGAAGCCGTAAGCACTGCTTGCTTTTCTGTGGGGTTTCACCTGGGAGGGGACCGCCCCACGCTGCTTGGGGTCGGCCAAGCAGTGCCGGCCCCAGTGCTGCGTTAGCAGTGGGGAGAACACCTCCGTGTTTTTTTTTCCCCCCACCTCGGCAGAGCTTACTCGTTTCACGTCAGCGCTGACGGGCAGATGCAGCCTGTCCCCTTTCCCCACGATGCCCTGGCTGGGCCCGGCATCCCACGGCACGCGCGGCAGATCAACACGCTGAGCCACGGCGAGGTGGTGTGTGCTGTCACCATCAGCAACCCCACCCGGCACGTGTACACCGGCGGCAAGGGCTGCGTGAAGATATGGGACATCAGCCAGCCGGGCAGCAAGAGCCCCATCTCCCAGCTGGACTGCCTGGTAAGGTGTGGGGTGGGGGGATCTGTGATGCGTGTGAGCTGTGGTGTGTCGCTGCTGGTCCCCAGGAGGGATGTAGGGCCTTCCTAGAGCCTTTGTAGGACTGTTTAGGTTGGCAAAGTCCTAATGTTGTCAAGTGGTAACCAGGTCTGCCGCTAAACCGTGCCTTTAAGTACAGCATCTGTGCTCCTTTTAAGTGCCTGCAGGGACGGGGACTCAGCTGCCAGTCTGTGCAGCCTGCTCCAGACCTTTGTGACCATATCCATGGAGCAACTTTCTCAAACATCCAAGCTAAACCTCCCCTGGTGCAGCTTGAGGGCATGTCCTCTTGTCCTGTGGCTTGGGAGAAGAGAGAGGAGGCCAGCCCACCTCGCTGCAGCCTCCTTTGAGGTTGTTGTAGGGAGCAGTAAGGTCTCCCCTGAGTCTTCTTTTCTCTAGGCTGACTAACCTCACGTTCCTCCCTGGTCCTCCTGACCACTGTGTGTTTGACCCAAGCCATCCCATTGCCTGCCCCCCTCGCGCTAACAGCATCACCACATCTCTTCCTTGTGCAGAACAGGGATAACTACATCCGCTCCTGCAAGCTGCTCCCTGACGGCCGCACGCTGATCGTTGGGGGGGAGGCCAGCACGCTCACCATCTGGGACCTGGCCTCCCCCACACCCCGCATCAAGGCCGAGCTCACCTCCTCAGCACCCGCCTGCTACGCCCTGGCCATCAGCCCCGACGCCAAAGTCTGCTTCTCCTGCTGCAGCGACGGCAACATCGCCGTGTGGGACCTGCACAACCAGACCCTGGTCAGGTGAGGAGGGCGGGGGGCGGGGGGGGACCACCACTAAGGTGCACGCGGGGATGCTCTGCAGGTGGGGATGCGGTGGAGAACTGTGGGCAAACAAGTGCCAGGCACGATGTGCTTGCAGCATCTGCCTCCGGTGTGGCCTGTGTGGGTTCTGCCACGCGTTTGCCACTGCAGATATGAATTGTCATTCTATTTCTTTCTTCTAAGGCAATTCCAAGGCCACACAGACGGTGCCAGCTGCATAGACATCTCACACGATGGTACGAAGCTGTGGACGGGGGGACTGGACAACACGGTGCGCTCCTGGGACCTGCGGGAAGGGCGGCAGCTGCAGCAGCACGACTTCACCTCCCAGGTGGGCACAGGACCCTGGGGAAGGTCCTGGCCATGGGCTGTCCATCTGGGGGCATCCTGCAGGAGCTCAGTGTGGTGGTGGAGCTCTTCGTGCCAGGCTGGTGCCCTGCACAGCCCTGCCTGGCTCTGTGTGCGTGTGCTCTGGGTGCTGTGCAGGTGTGTTTGAGGCAGTAGGGCTCTCTGGCTGTGGATTTAGCCCCACTTTTGTTGCTTTTTCGTGTGGTGCAAGATGGGGCTGCTATTAAGAAAGCAGTGCTTGCACAGGGCACCACATGGCATTGCGAAGCTGGACATCCTTGTGGTTTCCAGCCCATCGCAGCCACGACTTGGAGCTCTGACAGCTGTGCTGCCTTCCACTGAGGTTTCCTATTCTGGATGTGCCAGCTGTGCTGCCTTCCCCTGGCTCCCCATGTTTCAGCATCAGGAATGGCAGGGGATGTTCAGGAGGACAAGGTCACGTCCCTCCCAGCCTGCTGCTCCTCTGACTCTCTGGCCTTGCTGTCTGCCCTGGGCACTGCTGCCCCATTAAAACCAAGCAGAGGGAATGCAAGCTTTGGGTTTGTGCTCGAGCGAAGCTGCTCTTGTGCACGGACATTTAACCACACAAAGGTGGCAGGAGAGCTGGCAGTGAATGCTCACCCCCTCTCCCCCGCCCAGCTGGGCTCTCCCAGTGTGAAATCCTGGTGTCAGGGCTCGGGATGCTGCAGGACCACACGTGCCAACCTGTTCTGTGCCCCCAGATCTTCTCGCTGGGGTACTGCCCCACGGGTGAGTGGCTGGCGGTGGGCATGGAGAGCAGCAACGTGGAAGTGCTGCACCACACCAAGCCTGACAAGTACCAACTGCACCTGCACGAGAGCTGCGTCCTCTCCCTCAAGTTCGCCTACTGCGGTGAGTGCCAGCAGCCCGTGGGAGCCATTGGGGGTGGGGGGTGGGCACCTGCAGGAAACCTCCTGGTTTTTCCAGCAGCTCCAATTCTCCAAAATGCCCAAATTTCACAGTGTGAGCTCAGGGTGGGGAGCCAGGCTGCCCACCCGGCTCTGCTCGGTGCTTTGGGTGCTGATGCCATTCCCGTGTCTGCAGGTAAATGGTTCGTGAGCACGGGGAAGGACAACCTGCTCAACGCATGGAGGACGCCCTACGGGGCGAGCATCTTCCAGGTAGGGGCTGCACGGGGGCGGGCAGTGGGGTGGGGGGCAGTGATGCCATCCCTGGGACCAATCAAAAAACCGCACCACTCAATATCCTATTTTATCTCTCTCCCCATTTTATTTCTTCTCCATCCTCCAGTCCAAGGAATCCTCATCGGTCTTAAGCTGCGACATTTCAGCGGATGACAAATACATCGTCACGGGCTCCGGGGACAAGAAGGCCACGGTCTACGAGGTCATCTACTAAGGGGACTCTGGAGTGGCCCTGGGATGGGATTGCTCCCTGGAGCTGCACCTCAGCGCCCGCCCGGGACCCGCACGGATTTCTTTGGAGGTCTGCAAACATGGCACACACGTCGAAGCCCTGAACGAAGTTTTCCGTTTGGTTTTTAGGGTTTTTGGGCTATTTTGTCTTTTATTTTGTTTTTTTTTGGTTTCCCGGTTCTTTCCATCTGCGCTTTGGTGGCACTATAAAGGACTGATTTTTATTTCCAACGCGACTCTTCCTTTTTTTTTTTTTATTATTATTATTTTTTTTTTAATTTTTTTTTTTGGTGCATCCCGCATAAGACTTGTGAAAAATGTAAATACCAGACTGAGTACATAGCATGGGAAGGGTGGGGGACCCTCCCGGTACACTAGGTGTGTATTTTCGTCTGCTGTAATCGTATTCCACTGATGGTTTTGGTGGTGGCAATTTTTATTATTATTATTATTTTTTTTTTTTTGGCTTCCCACCCCTCCCCCACCCCTCCCCCACCCCTCCCTCCATCCCCCCCAGCCCCGATGCGGCCGTTTGGACGCGTAACCGAACTGAGCAAAGCATCCTCTGCTGAAGTCCTTCCTCCCATCGTCCCCTGTGCGTTGTTCAGTGTCGTGTGTGCTGACGCTGAGCTCGGACGTCGGCGCCACAATCACCTTTTTATATGGATTTTTTTTCTCTTTTTTTTTTTTTTGTGCTCGTACGTTTGAAGAAAAAAAAGGGGAAGCCCACGATCTGGGAATCATCCGCTCGAACCCTTCTTGGTCTTCGGACATAAGCGACGAGGAGTGATTTCAAAGAAAGCATAGTTATAAATTCAGCTCAGGGAGCCACGAAAGATAATAGCGACTTAAATGTGTTTTGTATTCAAATGAAAGTAAAGAATTAGAATTGATGATAACCTTTAAAATACAAGTTTTTTTTAAAAGCAGTGCTTGACTGACACGTAGGGTTTGTGTGGGGGGGGGAGGGGCTCGGGGGGGTCCTGTGGCTGTACGGTGCTGTGTAGGTCCCAGTGGAGCATCCCCCCCTCCCCGCACAGTCCGACGTCGCAGCGTTTTGTACTTCAAAGGGTTTGAAAGAGAAAACCAAAACGGGGAAATAAAAGTATTTGTGTAGCAGAAGCGCTCCCCCTGCGCTGTAGCATACGGGAGAGGATTTTGATACTCCTTTTCTTGATGGATTTTTTTTTCGTGGTGGTGGTGGTGTTGTTATTTTGCCTTTTTTATAACCCCGGTGGAGGACTGAGGAGATGGTGTCGGTGCGGATGTGGGCAGATATGCCATGGGGCAGAGAGGAGCTGCTGTGGGAAATGAAATGGCCTTTTTTTTTTTCCTTCGTAATGGTGCTCCTGAGCTTTATTTTTTTTGCCCTTTTTCTGTGCAAAACCGAAGGGAAGAACGCAGAACCTGGGCCTGTGGTGCCCACACTGCACGGCTCCATCACACGCACACCGCGTGCGGCCGAGCCCGGAGAGAGGAGCTGGGATCCGTCTGTGTGCTGCACTCCTACCCCACGAGGAAAGGGGAATGATGCCGTCACTTGAAACCACGTTGCAGGAATGGTTTGAAGGGGTGGGGGAGTCAGGCTGAGCTCAAGGACCAGGCAGCCCCATCCCCACGGCCCTGCGTGCTGTACAGCTGCACCCCCCACCCCATGGGGCAGCCCCTGCTCTGCAGCACTGGAAGGGCTCGGGGTACCCCAGGGCTGAGCTGAGCTCCCAGGCTGTGCTCTGCCTGTGTTGGTGCTTCATCTCCTGCCCCCCCCCACCCCGAGGGGCAGCGTGCTGAGTCGGACCTCTCCGCTTGACGCCGAGGTGTGTAGCAGAACCGGTACAGCGGTTAACGACACCTGGTTTTTGTGCATGAAAAAGGGACAGAGGGGAAGAGCAAAAAAGAAAAAGAATAAAAAGTCAATGTAGCGAAGCTGGAACGGAGGCACGGGGTCTAGAAACCATCCGACTGTTGGACGGCGGCGCTGAGTTGTTGGTAAAAGCATTGTGCATGGGCAGACCCCTCCCCCGCAGCTGCAGGATGCTGCTGCCCCATGGATTTCAGCTGGAGAGCAAACCATACAGCGGGATGCACACCCTGCTGCTCAACTCACCCGTGTCCCCACGCTGCATGCTGCCGCTCCCTGAGGACGCAGAAGCACAACCCCAGCTTTGCTTCTTCCTTCTCCCACCGAGCCTGCAGCCATCTCCCTGGCACTCAGCACGATGGGGATTGTCTTCTGCTGCTGGGTGATGTCAGCACGGTGCCACCACTGCACCCAGCCAGCACCAACATCGTGTGTTCCTCTGCTGCCCAACACCGTGCCCGACCGCCCCGGCGCTTCCCGTGAACCAGGACATATGCAGCATCCTGAGGGGCCCTCCCCGTGATGGATTGAACATGACAGAGCCCGCTGCGAGGGAGAAATAAAAAGCTGGAGCTGCACTCTTAACTGCTCGGCTTCCCGATAATGTACGGCAGTAAATGGTTATGAGTGCATTTAAATCTGATTTGAAGCTGGGCGGAATGAGGGGCTGGCACGGGGGACCATTAAAAGATGAAAATGGCAAGAAATCTTTTGTCGTAAGGTTTGGGAGAGCACGGAGCTGGAGGGCTTCGCTCAGCCCGGGGGGCACCCGGCGCTGCTCTCAGCAGTCCCAGCCCTCTGCTGCCCTTTGCAATTAATTGGGTTTGACTGCAACCTTCCCAAAGTGCTGACGGAGGAAGTGTTGGAGCCACGCACGGCCTCTCCGATTTCCATTTGCGTTATCAGCAAGGCGCTGGACGTGCATCTGTTATCGTTACAGCATCTCCAGCCTCGCCAGCTCATTTCTTTTTCGGTGTTAGAAATTCATAAGGACTCTCCGTGTACTTTTTGATGCCTGATGGCCGACGTTGCTGGGGCTCCTGCACAAAGGGCTGATCCACGTGGCGAGGCCTCGGCACGCAGCACCTTTTGGGTTGCACTCCCTGCTTTCCGTGCTGTTGTCCTTCGGTGAGCACGCAGGAGGAGCATCACACCGGGCTGGTACTCTGCCCCATGCCCCACGGGTCTCTCCAGGCACCGTGCATTTGTCGGGATCAGCTGCTCCCCCAGGCACTGTGCCCGGGTGCTCCTCCTCCTCCTCCTCAGTCTGGCTTTCTGGGGCAGCCAGTCAGGCGAAATTACCCTTTGAGTAACCAATAATTAGCAAATTACAGTGTTTAGGGCCTGGCGCTGGGGCAGAGGTTGTTAGCTTGCCTTCAAAAGCACAATGAAGGAAATAAGTGGGGTGGCTCTCAGCTGCCACCCAGCCACACCCCTGGCTGGCACCCACTGCATCACGGCCCCGTGCAGCCACGGTGCCCATGTGTGCCCCGTCCTCGTGGGGCTGGGAGGTGGCTGGGAACGCTCACCCCATGGGAACGTGGCCTTTCCCATGCTGTGTCTTGTCCCTGAAGGGCAGCACTGGGTGTTGCTGCAGGTGTAGCAAAGCTGTTCTGTGCCATGCTGTGCCATGCTGTGAGTTGTGTTGTGGTGCCGTGCCATGCTGTGCCTTCCTGTGCACCGTGATGACAAACTGCCATGCCATGCTGTTTTCCTCCACTGTTGTATGCCATCCCATCCCATCCCATCCCATCCCATCCCATCCCATCCATCCCATCAGGTGCCATGCAGTGCCACCCCATGCTCTTTCATCCTATCTCATTCTCTGCCATCCTGTGCTGTTCCATTCCATTCCAGGCAGTGCCGTATTGCACACCGCCCCATATCATACAGTGCTACCCCATGCCATGACAAGTTGTGTCATGCTGTGCCATATTGTGCCTTCCAGAGCTGTGCTATGCCATGCCATGCTGTGCCATCCCACGCTGTGATGAGCCATGCCATGCCATCCTGTTTTCCTGTGCTATGCCATGCCGTGCCATGCTTCTCATGCCATGCCGTGCTGTGCCATCTCATTCTGTGATGAACCACACCGTGCCGTGCCATGCTGTAACAAACTGTGCTGTGTGCTCTGCACTGCCATGCCATGCCATGCCCCCCCAGCACAAACAGCCCTCTGCAGGCTGTGCTCCCCAGGATGGTGTCCGTGCCACCTGCACCATGCTGCTCTCTTCATGGGGTGCCCCCTTCTCTCTTCCTGGGGACAAGCTGGGGTACCCACTGCTCCCTGCACCCCTTGGGGCCCCACAGTGCCCCCATACACGGCGTTGCTGTGGCACTCACGCCATCCCCCACTGCCGACTCTGGGAACAGATGGCAGGAGGAGGCTCTGGGACACCATCAGCTGTTGTTATCGCTAGCTGATGACATGGAGTGTAAATTCTGTTGGCACTACTCCCTTCGTCTGTTCTGCCTCTACATCCCACCAGTTTTAATTACTGTAATTGAGTTATAATGAATGATTGTGCATTACCATTGTCTGTAATGTGGCAGGGAGTATTCTGTTCGTTACACACTCCATCTAACAACATGCCCCTCCTCGTTGCTTTGTTTATCTGGTTGAAGGGTGTCATCACTTCAAATGGCACAGATAAAGCAGCGCTCGGAGTGGCTGCGTTGCGATGTTTATCGGTTTTCTGCTCTCAGGCGCCGGCGCTTCGCTGAATCCCGTCGGAAAACGGCAGAAAGAGATAAAAACTCATTTGGCTCAATCCCTCTTGGAAAGAAAAACAATGAGGAAAGGCAACAACAACAACACAGACCGCCACCACAACACAAAACCCCACGCAGCTTCGGCCCAATGGGAAGCCAGTGGCAGCGGTGGGCGCTGGTTGGCACTGGTTGGGACTGGTTGGCATTGGCTGGCAGTAGTTGGCAGTGTTTGGTGCTGGTTGGCATTGGCTGGCACTGGTTGGTGCTGGTTGGCACTAGTCGGCACTGGTTGGCATTGGGTGGCACTGGTTGGCACTGGTTGGTTATCGTTTGTACTGGTTAGCAGTGGTTGGCTGTGGTTGGCCCTGGTTGGTCCTGGTTGGCACTAATCGGTACTGGTTGACTGTGGTTGGCAATAGTTGGCACTAATTGATCCTGGTTGGAACTAATTGATCCTGGTTGGCAGTGGTTGACACCGGTTGGCCCTAATAGGTACTGGTTGGCAGTGGTTGGCAGTGGTTGGCAGCAGTGGTGAGGGAGCTCTGAGTGGGGACCTTTTATTTCCGAGGTAGAGGCCAAGAGTACATTAATTTTTCAGTGCATTCCGAGAGCGCCCATCGTGTTCTTGGCTCTAAGAGGATAATAACTTGCTCGCGAGCACCTCGTATTTCTCGTAGGCTGCGGCTGGCTCCAGAGAAAAGTGTTGTGTGAGCACTTTTGCAAAAGACTCGGCCCCATCCGCGTGCAGCCAATAAACGGCTGAGCTAAATAACACGTTGTTAGCAATCGGAGCATTTGATAGTTTTAAACATTTTCTTTCTTCTTTTTTTTTTTTTTCCTTTCTTTTTTTTTTTTTTTTTCCTTTTCCAAGGTAAATTCCAGCGGGATCAACACTACGCAGGAATTGCCCCGGAGGAAGCTGGCTGTTCACCAACTCGTCTTGTAAAAGAGATTCATTATTACTGTTGAGCTGAGATGAAACAATCCTCTGGAATTAACCAGCCTCATTTTGACCGGCCGATGTTTTGCCACAATGAACGTTTTTTATTGTCATGCATAAAAGTCAGCCCCTAACACCTAACACCTGGGGGGGAGAGGGGGGGGGAGATGGGCACGTGATAAAGCTGGGGTGTGCCAGGCTGCACACACACACACACACACACACACACACACACACACACACACACACACACCTGAGGATGCTGTGACCATGGAGAAACTGTGCACTCAATGGCCTGGAGTGGCCACGCAGTGCCATTATCCCATTGGTTTGGAATCACAGAATCATTAAGGTTGGCAAAATCTCCAAGATCACCAAGTCCTCCCCTCCGTGCTCACTCCATCCCTCAGGGACCAGGCCCCACCATGGGCAGGGCACCCCACGGCCACCACACAAGCATCCCCCAGAGGGGCATCCTATCCCATCCCCGCTGCAGGCACATTGGGGCAGACTGACGAGCAGTTCCCCACCCCCGTGAGCCCCCAGCACATCCAGGAGCTCTCAGTGAGGCACCCAAGCCAACAGCCCTGCAGTTTTACAGTGCTTTATGGCAGCACAAAGCAGCTGTGCTGCTCTCGAGGCACGCCGAAGCAGTTTAATTACATTTTGACACTAAGAGCTGTTTTATTATCCCAATTTTTGTTGTATAACCAGAACACGCGATGGATTGCAGAGGCATAATCCATTAATACTCACTTGTGAGGATTTGTAGCTTTGGACTTGTGGCCTTATACCTTCCTTGCAGATAAATATATTATCCCCCGGCGCGCTCTATCCGGGGGAGCTCGCAGTGCTGATGGATGCGGTGTTTATGGGCGCTCATTAGAGCAGAGCACAGAGGGGATGCATCCAAGCAGCCAAGGCTCACCCTGTCCTTGCACACTGCCCCCTTCACCCGGCATGCCACCAGGTGTCCGTCACTCCTACAGGTCCCTGATGGCTGTGCCCAGCATCCCCAGTGCCAGCACCCACGGACACACGTGGGACTGTGGTGTCCCTGTGGGAGCAGCCCCGCACCTCCATGCAGAGCTTTGCATTGCACCGTGCTGGGTCCTTGTGCATTTGGTGACACCAGACCAGTGATCCCATCAGAGACATAGTGCAGGAGCTGAACAAGGGCTGCTTCTCGTAAATCTGCTCTGATTGGCATCAATTGCACTGTCCTCCTCCGACTCGCTATTAATTGAGTCCCGTATCAGCCGCTCCATTATTTCTCCAGGGATCGATGTTGGGCTGACAGCCCTGTAATTACCTGGGTCATCTTGGTTGCCCTTTGGAAATACCAGCACAACATTAGCTTTCTCCCAGCCCTTTGGAACCACCTCCGTGCTCAAAGACTTATTGAAAATCAACATTAACGGCCCAACCGTTCCCCTTCACCGACTGCTTTAGGACCTCTGGAGCTAGAGCTGCTGATTTGCAACCACCTGACTTTAGCAAGAGCTCAGCATCGGCGTGAGCCAAGGTTGTCCTGCTGCAAAAAGCCCTTCAGCCTCGCCCCTGCTGAGCTGCGATGGGTGCTGTGCTGTGCTCGGTGTTGTGCTGAGATGTGATGGGTGCTGAGATGCGATGGGTGCCGAGATTTAATAAGCATAGAGGTACAGCGTGTGCTGTGCTGGGTGCTGAGCTGCAATGGGCCACAGTGCCGAGCCCCAGCCCAGCCCGACTCCCCCCAGCAGGTGTTTGCTCACAGCACCGAGCCGTGGTGACACTGTAGGTCCGGGCCAACCCTGCAAACACAATGAACAATTGTTGAACAGCGCCGGATGCTTTTGAACCATCACCCGACCTTTCCTGGCAGCACGGAGCCCCGGCCCACCTCCCCCGGCCCCTGGAGATGGCACTGCAGGGGAACAGCAGCACCCAGCAAACTGGTGCGGGGCTGAAAGCGAGGGATAAAATCGGTGTCGGTGAGACAAAGGGCGACTGCTGTGCTCACGGGCCGGCAGGGGGGTGCTGTGTTCCCTCCTCTCCTGTTTTATCTCCGCACAGCAGCTCTTCCAGCTGCCGGGAAAGGAACAGAAGTGCATGCAGCAAAGAAAATATTTATGCAGCGGAGTGCAGAATCACTGCCACTGGGAGAAAGGAGAGGTAGGAGAAGCTTGAGCTCAGTGCTACGCAGCTCCATCTGCCCCAGCCCCCGAAACCTCACCTGGTTGGAGCAGCAGTGTCCAAACGTGCACCCACGGCCCGAGAGGAAAGAAATTCCAGCAGCAAAGCAGTGTGATTGTAGCAGGGCTTCGGACACCTCCCCCTCCTTGTGCAGTTTTGTTTCATTTTTTTCTTTATTTTGTAAATGGCTGTTTTATAACCAACTCCCCCCCCCCCCTCCCTCCAGTCCCCACTTGGGTGCTTTCTTCTCCAAAGAAAGCCTGAATAGGGCAATGTCAGACGAGGGGAAGGAGCTGCCCTTGCAGCACCCGCAGACAAAAGCTGCACTTTCTGGCATAAATTGCTGAGAGACAGTCAAGGGCTCTTCAGAGCGGCTGCACATTGTGTGGCTGTGCTGCAGAACACAAGCCACAAGATATTCTTGGCCTGCACACACCCATCATCAGATAAAACCATAATGGAGCACAGGCACCAACCTCTCATTTGTGACACGCTGAAATGATGGGAGAAGGCTTCGTTCGGGTCGGCCTGCCTGGAGAGCGTGCAGTGCTGCCCCGCGTGTCACCCACTCTGCCAATGGGACAGAAGAGAGCTGCTGCTGGGGTGCGTGCAATCAATGACCCACTGTGCATGCAACGACCTAATAAGCCTGGGCTGTATGCGTGCATTGGCTTGCACACGCAGCTTGGACTGCATGCATGCAGTGACCTGAAGCACACGCACGATGGGCTCGGTTTGCATGCACAGGGACATGCAACGGCATGCAACAACTCGATTTATTCAACAAGCTGCTCCGCATGCAGGGACCCACCCTGCTGCAACCCATAGCACTGCACGGCCGTGGCTGCATCCCCGCACCCACCGCCGCCGCCGCCGCCGCAGCGTTTCGGAATCGGGCATTTAATGAGAACAAAAGAAATTAATTGGTGGTTTAGGCCTAATGAGACTGCTGTGCAAATTAACAGTCCTCATCAGCAGAAACAAACAGAGCCCTTCAATGAATTGCTGCGGAGCATGACGCGCAGGGAGCTTTTGCCGGGCTGATAAATAGCGGTCGGGAGGGACCATCTGTGCTCCCCCCGCACGCGGAGCGGGGCTGAGCGAGCAAAATAGATCTCAATAAAGCATAAATTCCCCGCTTTATTCAGCCGGGCCCAGCTTGACACCGCCATCCTGCCGCGAGAGAAAGGAGACAACCACTCCATTTGCATGTGAAAGGAGCGCAGCGGCGGCCCCCCCCATCCCCCCATCCCCCCCCCACCCCCCCATCCCCCCCCACCCCCCCACCCCACGGCCCTCGCAGTGCGGAGCTCTGATTTCAGGGCGCAGTTCCCGCACGGAGCGGCACAAAGGGCCGCCCCATCCCCCCCCCCCCCCACACACACACTTCCCCCCCCCCCCTTTTGGGGCTGTCACACTGCCCCGTTTGTTCCCGCTGTTTACTTAAGGCGTTCCGCAGTTCCCAGCGCGGATTTGTGCTGCTGGGTCGGTTTACTTACGCCGGGAAAAAGGGGAAAGAGAGGGGGGGGGGGGGGGGAAAAATCTGTCTGATCTTTAATAATCAAAGTAATTAGAATAATCCTTTCAGGGCCGAGTGAAGGATTATTTCTTCGTGTCATTCGAGTTTCATCCTCATTTGGGGCTCATAACGCGCGGAGAAAAAAAAGAAAAACCCTTCAAAGCGTTTCTTTCCCCACTGCGGCCGCAGTCCCCCATCGCTCCCGGGGTCCCCGCGGGTCCGTCCGTGCCACGTTGCGTTGTTCCCCGTCCCCCCCGAACCCCCCCGGAGCTCCGGGGACCGCTCGTTGTCGCTCTGTGCCGCGCAGATAAGGAACCCCCGACGGAAGGAGGGGACGTCCCGGGCCCCGCGCTGTCTGCGGGGAGCGTTAATTACGTCGGGGGATTAGACGGTCCTCTACCTCACCTACACTGCGCTTCTGTACACTGGAGAGGAACAAAGGGCTCTCGGCTTGCCAAGAGGGAAGAATAATTGACACAGTTCGCAGACGCGGGGTTATTATAATGTAAATAAACGAATGGGAGAGGACAAAACTAATTTAGGCCTTCAACTTTTCATCTGGCGGTTAACAAGCGGGATAAACACAACCTTGAAAAGCGGGGCCGCCAGAAGCACACCCCACACCCCCCCCCTCCCCCCCTTTCGTGCTTTGTCCCCCTCCTGCTCGGGGCACGGCCCCGGAGCGGGGCGGCTTTGGGGGGGCAAAGGGGGCACGTTTCCCTGTGCCACTTTACGCCGATTTAATATCATGGGGAGCTGTTCTTCTGCAGCAGCTTTGTGCCCGCTGAACTGATGCAACTGCTGGCTGCAGGGAGCTGCATGAGTGCACGCAGGGGGCAGCCCCATGGCGGGCAAAGAGCATCCCCCCCAGTGCACGATGCAGGGAGCAGCGCTGCAGTGCATGCAAGGAGCGGCCCCGTGGCGTGCAGAAGCAGCTCCCAGCCAGAGGAAGCTGCTTTTATTTTGCTGCCTGGTGACCTTGGCTGCTCACCTCCTCGTGCACACGTCCGCAGGCGCTGCGTGGGAACGGCGAGTGCACACTGACCTTGTTTGTGCACAGCTGGCAGTGCCGTGCTGCTCTGGGAAGCCAGGAGCTGGGGTTTAGCAAATCTGAGCCTTCTCATCAAAGCATTTCTCTCCGTTTTCCGATGGCCACATGAAACGCAGTAAATCAGCGTTTCTAAGATGCCAAGTGGCACAGAAGTGCAAACGCAATAGCAAACCCTGCCATCTCTGCTCTAAGGCAGCAGATAAGCCAAGCATCGTGGGCACCAGGGTTACACAAGTGGGTGAGCACGAGTATGAGTGTGCATATGTGTGTGTGTGTGTGTGTGTGTGCAAGCTGCTCCTGCGTTGCTACAAGCAGGGGAAGCACTCCAGGCTCAGGGCTTTAAATTATGAACTATTATCAGCAGGAAAATGACAAGAATGGGAAAATTAACAAAGAGCTCAATACCCACAGCTAAATGGCCAACGTAAATGCATTCCTATTAGGCAGTCAATATCGGGCTGGCAGCTCCTGTCTGTGCCTATTTCTCATCAGACAAAGCCTTGACCTTGACCTCATTGTCCTGTTTGCTGGGAGACCGAATCCCATAACAACTCGTCGGGCGAATGTATCGGACCGGTAATCCATAAATATTGATTCATTGTTTGCAGTGTAATTTAAATGTCAGCTATAAGCCTGGGGCAGATAAAGATCTGTATCAACAATAAAGCTGGATGGAGGCCATAAATCCCCCCGGGGCAGCCCGGGTTACAGCGGTTACACGGAGCAACATGCGTCCTCCAAAAAGAAAAGGGAGGAATGAAACAGAGCCCCATTTGGTGCACGCTGGGATGGCATTGAGCCTCTGGGTGGGCAGTGTGCTTGTGCAAAGCCTCCCCCCCCCATGCAAAGCTGCAGTTTCCATTCTTGTGTAGGCTGATATCCCTGTGCAGCAGTCCCAGGCACTGAGCTCACTGCTTATTAAGTTCTATACAATTGGAAAGGAGATCTTCAGGATGGCATCTGCAGTGTGGTGCTCTGCTCTGCCTGTTTGAGGCAGAACTGCCTCCGAGTGTTGGTTAATTAAGGAAATTAAGAGGCTTCCGTGGGGTGGAACATCACAGAGATGGAGCAGATCCACGGAAGGGAGTGGGGAGTGCAGCTCTCACCTTCAGCAACAAAACACTGAGATGGGATGGAGCACCACGGGTCGGGTCAGCTGTGGGGGGCTGTGCTGGGATGTGGGTCCCCAAAACCTACATCCGTGTAGAGGAGCAGTGGGAGGCAACAGCCTGGAGCCCTGAGGGCTATTCCTTCATTTTTTCCTAGGGAATAATCCCTTCTTCACAGCTCTCTCTGATGGAGAGTGATAGAAGTCGCACCAAACAATGTCTGAAGACACGGAGTCATTGAGAGCGTCTTGGAAGGCGAGTTGGATTGAGCTGTTGTCTCCACCTGCTGCCAATGGCCATTGGGGGTGATAAAGCCACCCCAAAAATCAACACAGGGAGGGGCTGGATGCACACAGGAGCTCAGCCCTGAGCTGCAACACACCTCACTCCAAAGGGACATTCTGCCTCCAACGGGGCCTCCACTATGTGCCAAACACCATGACAGGCCCACACCGAGGCAGGATCAGGCCCTGCTCCCAGGCTGCTCCTCACCCTTCTCTGCGACCCACATGACCCCCTGGAAGCTGTGGGGAAGGTGGCACTGGGTGCTGCCATGGGGGTGGCAGCCACCGCGACCTCTTAACGTGGCACCGAGCTCCGTGCACTCTAATCTCATTAGGCTTAGGGGCTTGAAGTATAGAAGTTTAATTCAAACCCACATTATTATGTCTTAGCCTTCGTGCTCCCCTTACGGTCATTAATCCGTGAAAACAATAATCATCATCATAAAAAACCCCAAACCCTCCCCTCCCACCCCTCCCCCTTCAGTTTGCAGGAGGTACAAGAAGCCATAATCTGCCCTTGGGAATAATTTGGGCTGGAGAGAGGCTGTGCTCCAGCAGGAGCATGGGGGAGTGACAGTTTGCTGCAGCTTCTGCCTTCAGGGAGTTACGTTTTAATCCCCTCTGTTGAATAAGTTGAGCAAAGAGGAGGGAAGGCGTTAATGGAGAGAGGCACTGGACTTTCGGAGAGGGGGAAAAGTGGTGCCCACTGTTAGCAGCAGCATGGCACCGGGTGCAGAGTTATTCTGGGGGACATCAGCAAAGCCCTCGCTCCCTTCCCCTGCTGCAGCCACCGCCCCTCAGCTCCAGCCCCTGGAAATCCTATTAGCAGTGCGTTAATTACTGTGCAGAGCACCAGCACGCCGCACCCTGGCAGTGGGAGGCACTGAATGTAACCCCCAGCCCAGCCCTGCTGCTTGCTCCAAAGAAGCAAACAATGCAGGGACCCTTCTTCCAAGGATCGACACCAGTCTGGGCTCCTCTGTCCCAGCAGTGCTTTCCCTTCCCTGGTCCAGGGATGTCAGGGAGCAATCTGGGCCTCCGCTTCGTTTGAGGAATAAAAAGGAAAAGATTTTCTCCTCCTGAGCATTAATACCCCATGGCTGAGGGACAATTGGATTGCAGACATCATGGAAAGTCCGGGAGGAGTGCCAGGTGCTGCTGAGCACCACGCTTCAGTACCTGAGCACAGCACTTCCCTGCATCTCAACCCTGTATTATTTATTGAGTGTCAGCTCCGTACACACGCTCCAGAGGATGCTGGAGGTGTACGGATCTCCTGACAACTTCCATCTCCTGTGTCACATCCTCAGGGTGCTGCAGTCGCACTAATGGGGAGAGACACTCTGAATAAATGCAGCTCTGCTCTCTGGCTCCACTCTGCCCAGGCCACTGCAGCTGTTGGAAGGCCAACAGCCTCCTCCTGCATGGATCCAGCTGATGTTTCCCAGGATGCAGAGGCCACAACGTGGATCCGATGAGGCCGCTGGGGCTGGGGATTTGCCTCCTGCTGCCAGCAGGTCATTTGCTTCCCAGAGTTCAAAGCAGCTCCCTGCTCTCATGCCTGCACCATTTAACCCCAAGCCCAGCCAGCTCCTCTGGCACTGCTGGAGAGATCCTGCTCTCACAGAGTGCTCCTTGGGGTCCCCCAGGCCCAGCTCCCCACCCTACACAATTTCCCTTGATGCCAGAGGCAGCAGGATGTGGGGAGCATTGTTGCTGGGGAGCAGGCAGGCCTTTGGTGCGTGCACCGAGAAGTGACATTATAATGCTATAATGTGTCGGAAAACACAGCAATAATGGCAGGGTGGCAAAGCCCCGGGTAGCAGCAAATAAAGGCAAGCTCAAATACAGAAGCTATGGATGCAAAAACAAGGGAAGAAACCATGCTCACCTTTAGAAGACGTCAGGCAGGCAGGAATCTCCAGAAACATACCTTCATCTCCCCTTGCCAACCATTAAATGAGAGCTGGGAAGGGGTGGATCCTGGCTCCACCCCTTTTTGTCACTCAGGTGCATTGCTTGCACCTGAGCTGCCTTGGGTTGGCCCTGCCTTCCCATCAGGTGCTCCATCACCGGTTGAAGCCGCGACTGAACTTTTCCACTACAGACATCCAGGGTGCCCATGGCACTGGCAGCACACAGGTCATTTCCCATGGTCCCTGGGGGTGAGCTGCTCAACGGACCCCACAAAGCGATGGGAAAGATCCCCCTGTCCTGCGCTGATCTACCCAAAGCCCTCCAAAATCCAGCAAGACAAAAAACCATTCAGCCACCTTGCAGTGTGAGTGGGTCATTCTCAGAAGACCTGAATCATGGAATCACAAAACCATAGGGATCCTAGAAACACCAACAGCATCCCTACAAACCCCACAGAAAACCCAGCATTCCCCACTCCAGTGTGTCTTTCTGAGCAGTTTGGATCTCTAATGGGAACAGCCTTGAATTGCAGCCAAAGCGACTGCTCCAAAATGGGAACCATTCTCAGCATGGTTTAAACAAACTGCAATCCCAGGTTTTAAAAAGAAAACAGAAAATGATGAAGCCTGCTCTTCTCATCCCCCCCCACCTGCCCAACCCCATGGGGCTGCCCTGTGCCCTTTCCAGTCCCCATAGGAGTTGGACTGGGTGACCTCAAATGGTCCCCTCCAATCTCAACCGTTCTGTGATTCTGTGAGCTCTGCAGCAAAGCCACGTTCCTTCTTGTTTGCCCTGGTGCACCCCTTTCTAGGTGTGGTGCTTTGGAGATTGAACAGATTTCCACGTTGGTCCCGAGTATGAGGGGTGGGAAGCACTCAGCTGCCAAGAGCCCGAGCAGAACAGGAGCCATAAACTGGAAATTTCCCAGGAGATTTAGGGAAAATCAGCAAGAAATTGGGAAGGTGCTGAAACCACGAGGCTCCTGGTGAAGCAGCAGAGGGGTGCCTTCCACATGGTCAAACATCAGCCCGGAAAGTGACAAGGAGATGCGACATTCCCCACCTCATTTGGAAAGTGGACCAGGCAAGAAAAAAGTTTCCAGCTTCCAATATTTTAACCCTAATCCCCGACGGACAATCTGATTTGGGATGTAATTTGCATAGCGTGTCTCATGATTTCATTTAATCTGCCCAATCCTCTTAGGGAGCGGAGCAGCATAAGTTATCACAGACATCGCGGCCGCTTAGGAACCGCAGCCCCCCCACCTGAGTGCCTGCCACATCTGGGACCTGTGGGATAACCCTTCTCTGGAGGGGGCCCCCAGAGGCAGTGCTGTGGTGTTGGAGGGCTTTGGGTCCCTTCTTTATGGTGGAAGACCCACCGTAGCCACCCCAGATCCCGTTGAAGCCTGGCTGGGCACGGTCCACCGCATCCACCTTCCTTCACTCGCATCACCCCACATCTCCCCCATCGCGAAGGGACCTCGTGCAACTTCCACCATGAGTAGAGCACCCGCAGAGCCCTCAGGGTTCACCTTTACCTGGCCCGTGTCATTGGGGAGCCCACGTGAGCTCTGTGGTGATCGGATGCGGATCGATACCGATATTGGCACCGCCCCCTATTTGCCACTTAACTCTGCCGCGTCAATCCCGCTCCTCAACCGACCGGTGGCGTTTTTTTACCCAACGAAATACTTTTTAAATGATTTGTTGTGATCGAATAACTCCCCCCCCCTCCCCGCCCCCAAATACCACAAAGCATTAAAATCCCCTACTTCAATATCCTTTATCCTTTAAGGTTCTTTATAATTCAATAAACAGGATTTCAAATCCTCCCAACCCGGGGTGGACTTGTTCTGCACCGCCGTTCCGGGCCGCTCTTCTAATGCACACTCTTATTAAGCCGTGCAAGCTTACAGCTCTTTAATCTTTTTGAACACATGTTGAGAAGAATAAAAGCAATTTTGTTTGGGAAACTGAAGGCCATGTTCAGCTGGAAATAAGCTTTTTCTCTAATCTCACCTCTTGCTTTGCGGAGTGCGGGGCCGTTACCCAGTAACCCCGACAGGCCCCGCCTCACTCCATTCATTTCCTCTCTCTCTTCCTTTTATTTCTTTCTTTTTTAATTGTGGGAGGGGAGAATTAAGCAAAAATCCCAATTTTGGCTCCTTTTCCCCACGTCGGTACATTTCTGCCCTCCAAATTATCTCAGATCTGGGCTCCTTTTGGCTCGGAGCTAATCTGGATGTAATTCCCCTACCTCTGCCTCTGCCCTTGGCAACACACAAATACAGATTAGAGGGTTATATAAATGTAATTTTCTAATTAATCATTTCGGAGCCAGCCGCCGCAGTGGTGTTTTTTTTTTTGCATGGTGACAAATGCACATCCAGCGCAGCTCTCAGCCAGGGGAGCTTTACATAACAGCCCCATTCTGCCTGGGGGCTTGACCCATCCCACCCACCCCAAACCCTTCCAGTACCACAGCCCCAAAGCGGTGCCCTTTGAGCCCAAGCCGTGCTGGGATGGGCTGCCCAGGGAGCTGGTGGGGTCACCGACCCTGGAGGTGATCAAGGAACGTTTGGATGTCGTGTTGAGGGACATGGTTTAGAGAGAACTATTGGTGATGGGTGGATGGTTGGACTGGATGAGCTTGGAGGTCTTCTCCAGCCTTGGGGATTCTATGATATATTGTCTGCTGAGATAGGATCTCACGCCTCATGCCCAGAGTGTTTCCTGGAGACCTGGGAGAGGGTTTTGTCTTCTGCTCACACATCCCTGGGAAAAGCACTGCCACGGCCCCTTTAAACGCAGACTGAGGCGTTCATTAGCTGCCCTATTTTTTCAGGTGTATTCTAATAGCACTAATTAACTCTAAGGTAGATTTTAGCACTTCAGCCTCCCTTTCTGCCTTCAAATGCCAAAACAAATCTTGCCATAATTACCAGCAATCCTTTTCATTACCGGCTGCCTAATTATCCTATTAATAGCACATCCTCAGAGACTATATTTGCTTGGCAGGCAAATATTTGTTTTTAAATTAGCAAACACAAACTGCTCTGTTTGCTGAAGGATTTTGAAATGCAAAATGGTTTATATTCGTGGGAAAAAAAAAAAAACAATCAAAAAAGAGAAAAAATAATAGTAATCCGTGTCAAACTGGGCGCTCAATCCATGTGAAGCAGAGGAACCTTTCCATGTGCTCAACGAGGAGTGCTGTGCCCGGAGAGGTGTCGTGGAGCTGTGCCCAAGCTGCATTTGCTTGAGCACGTGGGGAAGGGCTCAGAGCGTGGGGCAGGGAGCCCTCATGGACGGCTGTGTGACTGCAGGCTGCAGCCCGTAGGGAAGCAAGAAGGAGTCCCTTTGCCCCACACAGCACTGGAGGATCCAAGGAGTCCAAGAGGGGTGAGCCCATGGAGGGGACACCCAGCCTGGCCTCCCTGTGCCAGTGGGTGACACGTGGCATTGAGCACCAGCAGGTGACAGTGGGTGCCAGGAGGTGATGTGTGGCACCAGGTGCTCCTTGGGGCAGCTGACCATTGCCAGCCATGGGGTCGCAGTGACCCTGGGGGATCCTCTCCTGCACGGGGGATGCCACAGGAGCTGTCTCCAGGGTTGAGAGCAAACGCGGATCAATAGATTTATTTGCAGCCGAGGAACTCCTCCGACGTGCCCGCAGTCTATTTCAGAGCAGTTGAATTATTTATGGACCTGGAGGGGCTTTTTCCCTGTGGGCTTGCAGAGCATCTACCTTCACAGCTACAATTACAGGCAGCTCTCTGCAGAAAACCAACACCTCTTGTTCTCTTTTCTCTCTCTCCCTCTCTCTCACTTTTTTTTTTTTTTTTTTAACCTAACTACTTCTTTCCTTGGTTATAAAAAAAAAGAAATACAGCCTCATCATGCAAACCGTGGAGAGGAGGGAGATGAACGGGCCGCACTTTGCAGCTGTGGGCTGCGTGGGTAGGAGCAGGCTGGGGGGCTATGGGGTGAGCATGCAGCAGGGGGTGGGACCCAAAGCTGTGAGCTGGCTCATTATGCGGCTAATGAGCCCTGTTGGGAGCTGTCACCTTCCTCCTGCTCCCTCTGAGCCTGGGACGGGGGGTTCGTTGGACTGGAAGGCACTACAGTGGGTCAGTGTGGGATGAGAGGGCACAGCAATGCGGCTCAGCATTAAATACATCAAAATCCCGGGGGTAGGTGCACCCCTGCAGCAGCTCTGCGTGTACGGATGGGCAGACGTGGGGCCACGCTGTGAGGGAAATGAGCCCAAGCTTCCCTTGGACGACTCAAGTCTAAAATCCAGCAGCGGCCACACCGAGCATACAAAGGAGGCTTTGCAATCCATTCCGCTCCATCGGAGACCTGGCTGGGACCACACATGTGAGAGCAGTGGTAAATAATGCATGGCCGCCCGGCTGGCCCCCACTCCTCGCTCCTCTCTCTTTCATTTGCCTCTGTCAGCTCCTTCCAGCCCTGTGCCAGGCTGCCCATCTGAGTGACAAATGTCCCCTCGCCAACGGGAGAGGAAAGCTCTGCAAACACACGGTCCCGCCCTGCTCCTTGTGGGAAAATAGGGAATGGGGTGATGCTCTGCCCCCTGGAGCAACAGAGCGTGGGGTGTCCTGGCCCTTAGATTGCTCAGGCCTTATCTTGGGTTGTTTGAGCTCTTCCCTGCAGCCAGGGGCAGAAATGTGCCTTTGCTTTGCAATGCTGTGGTAGTGCCAGAGATCAGCTGGCTCCAGCACAAACCCCAGGCCTTCTGTGGTGGCTGCATTGCGGTGACAAGGTGCATGGTGATGCTGCAGGGTGCCCCTATTTCTGCCCCCAAAACGCACTCAGATGAGCAGCAGAAGGAGCTGCATGGTAGGGGTGGAGACAAAACCCCAACCCCAACCATTCGCCTGGGCTTCGCTTCTCCTGCAGGGGTTTATTCTGACCTTGTTTGTGGGCTGCGTCTGTAGCAAAGGGATCTCCCTGGGTCCATCGCCTCTGGCACCCAGAAACCCAACCGGGTTTCTCATTGCACAGCCCCAGCACGCAGCTGAGCAGCCCACAGAGGGCACAACCCCCTGAGCAAAATCCCAGAGAGGTTAGATACACAAAAAACCCGTTTTCCCTGAGCCGTGCCAAGGGCTGCCACCAGCAGAGCTGTACCGAGCCCCACAGGGCCCTCTGCTATCTCCAGGAGCTGGGTACGAATCCACAGAAAACACCGCGGTCCCAACCGAACCCGTTGGCAGTAAGGGATTGTCTCTCTGTTTTCCCTTTTCCCTGAGTGGATTAGTGGACCCTGAGCACGGGGCTTTAATCCCACTGCACAGAGGTTGGGGGACATGGGGGGGACAAGCCCCCTCTGCTTCCCCTGCTGCCTTTGGGGCCGTTCCTGGGGCCTCCAGCAGCCGCCGTCTCAGTGGTGGGAGCGTGCCCGGAGCCAAGCCCCGCCATGGGCCGCCCGGGCCCCCCCGAGCACAGCGTGCTCTCTGTTGATTGCTCAATTCTGATTCCCCTTCTCCTCGTGTCCTTTTAGGTCAAAATCTCGTGTTTAATTGTTCCAGCGATAAGAGAGCCGTTCTCACAGCTCCTCCAGCGCCTTAATTAACTCACAGCGCACGCCCCGCTCTGCACCTCCTGCACGCAGCTGGACCAGGGGGCGGGGGGCAATTAGAGCTGCCCACCCCACAGACACTGCATTTCTGGGCTGGAAGAGCGGCTCTCCCCTTTGGAGAGCAAGTGATGCAACCTGCAGGACGAGCACCCACTGCGTCCTCAGAGCCCACACAGCTGCGCAAACGGGGGGAGGGGGGGGGAGAGCTCCATGGGATGCGAAAAGATAAAGCAGAAAGCAAAGAGGAAAGCAAAGCGACGTGCAGCAAGACAGCAAACTGCTCCCCGTTGCTGCTGCCACCTGGGGCTGGGGAGCAGATGGAGCGCCGGGGGGCACCGCCCGGTGCCGGAGCGGTGCGTGGTGCGCGCATCTGCAGCACCATGTGGTGCGCGCAGCACCGAGCACGGCCACCAGCAAACACCATCCATTATGCATGAGCGACGTATTTGCGGCGTGCAGAGTCCGTCAGAGGCTTTGATGAAGAATCCGAGGAGTAATGAATATGCAAAAGCGAGCGACGGCTCGCAGGAACAGATTTGTCAAATTGTCCGTACTTCATCCAGATAAAGAAAACTCTCCAGAGGTCCCGAGGTTGAAAAGCTCACCATGGCATCGCAGCGTTATCTCAGTGATTAAATCCCCTCCGCCGCGCGGGGTCTGAGGGGGAAAATGTTTGTGTCTTCAATCCGAAGTAAGGGCAGCGGGAAGAGGAAATGCGATTTTAATTCACATTGTGACTCCGCCGCCATTTAATTATTTTAATTAGGCTTAATTAGTGGTAAATTTACAATGATATGCTTGATACCTGGCATTAAATCTTTCATGCATAAATGTTTTGTTAAAATGAGAAAATAGGCGCGTGGCATTTCGCCAGCAATTAGTGCTGAATGCTCTAATGAAAGATTACTGCTCTGCCGTGATTCACGCTGACGGGCGGAGGAGCAGCAGTGTGCTTTGTGCTGCTCCCCAGAGCTCTGCCTGCACAGCCCCCTGCTGCCCACTGCAGCTCTGCACCCCGGGGGTGCACCCCCGCCCCCTGTCCCACCGACCACTGTGCACCCAGGGCAGGCAGGAGATGCTGGGATGGAGCAGGGAGATGGACCCGTAGGACCGTTAAGGTTGGAGGAGGCCTGAAAGACCACCGTGCCCACTGCCCGCGTCCCACAGTGCCACTGCAGTTCACCAAAGTGGATTTAGGGATGTAACGGGCACAGGACTTTTCACCTCTGCAAGGAACAAGAGTCAGCACAGCACCCGCCAGATGAGGAACCAGGACGGGGTGGCTGGCAGAGGCAAGCAGATGTGGTGGAAAGATGGCTGAGAACTCCTTGTCTGTGGATCAGACTGGGAGTGGGGCTGATGGGGGGCTGAGTGCTCACCATGCTGGTGCCCGTGGGTATTTGCAATACCTGCAGCGTCAGCAGTGCACGCAGTGCCCGGGTGCTCGCTCCTTGCAGCAAATGCAGGCAGCACCCCGTTGGTTTTTGCTGCTCCTTATTTTCACGAGCAAGCCTTACATTTGTATTGCAAATCTGTCCTTCGGGGTGTGCGACTGCTGGGATGCAAATTGAGCAGCTGATCCCTGAGTAGGAGGAAGGAAGCCGAGGACCACGGGAAGCGTGGTAGCAATGGGTGTGGGCTGGGGACGGCGGTGTTGGTGCAGCCTGCCAGCAGTGCCTGCTCTCAGCTCGGAGCTGGACGACCCTGAATAGCTGTCGTGGTGCAGGAGGAGAACCACAGAGGTGAGCAGCCATCCCTGCGTGCGCCTGTTGTGACGGGAAATCATTTCACTAATCTGGGCGTTAAAGGTCATGAATTGCAAATTGAAAACCGAAAACGCTTTGTGTATAGCAGTGGAAGCTCGCAGCATGGCACGGTGCTGCCCCATCCCTCGGCACAGCTCCCTCATACAGAGCAGAGGAGGTGACCACGCTCTGATCTGCATCTTTGGGCCTCCCCTTCTCCCACAGGCACATCTCACCTCTTTCTGTCTGTTTTCGGACGGTCGTTAGCCCAAATCTCTTGTCTGAGGAGAGTTCAGGTCTCCACCTGAAACCAGAGTGTGGATAAGTTCAAGAAGCGGTGCCCAAAGATTCAGTTACAAACCTGCTAAAAATCACAGGGAGATGAATTCCACTGTTTTCTAACTGCAGTTAAGCACACAGCAAGGATATTAACCACCTCCCCGGCCCTATTGATCTTCCTGTCTCCTGCTACTACTGGAAACAATTAGAGGTCAATAAGCAACATGAGATGAAATTTACGGCTGTCAGATAAACCGTTTGGAAATATTTCCTTGCCCTTTTACATCAGTAGCTCCGTCAATACTGCAATCAAATATTTTTATGGAAAAGCGAGTATCTTAGAAATATATCTGTTCTACCCCACAGATTGGGAGCACAGCACGTAAATACACGGCCAACGGCCAGCAGAGCAAAATCCAGTGTACAAATAGCAGGAAGACTTCGTTCCAACATCACCATCCATCCAGGAGCAGTGTTAATGCATTTACCCTCTCGGTGACCCTGCAAGTAGAAATAAGAAATCTTTCTTCTGGGCTAGCAAAGGAAGAAATCGGGGCAGGAAGAGGTTTCTAAACAGCGCACGTGCAGTGACCCATGGGCGAGGCTGTGAAAACGGATGTGCAGTTCCACTGCACTGGGTGCACGTGTTGGGCACGTGTGTTGCACGTACACTTTGGTTGCACGTGTTGGCTGCACACGTTGGGTGCACACACCAGATGCAGCCCTGCAGCCCATGGCCAGGATGAGAGCACAGGAGTGGGACAGGGACAGGACGGACCACCATGCTGACTGCTGCTATCAGGCTGCCCTGGCCCTTTCCGTGCTTTTCCATGAGTTTGGGGCAAAATCACAGCACAGAGGCATCCCAGGAACGGAGCACTCCCGCCCTAACTCCCAGCAGGAATGCTGGGGATTCAGGACGATGCACTGGAATCTAATCTTGCTCGTGGCAAGAGATATTCAACCTGAAGACAAGCACAGTTCTTACATTAAAAAAAGCCATAATGTCTACGCACACATGACAGATTTACTAAAGAAGCAATCCGCTGCAGTGCCATCGAGCAAGTGTACATACAGCTCCATTTTGCAAGGAATCATTCACGGTACATTTAGTAAGGCTCTGGGATGAATAGGTTGAAGCATTCTTTCGCTATTTATCTCCTATTTTCTTTGCTTGTTAACTCCTCCTCCCCGAACTCGGCTGTCATTGCCTTCCCATCCCTCTGAACCAGCTCTTTAGAAAGGAGTTCTGGTTTTAGGCTTTTCCTACACTGCAGGGCCTGCTGCTGGGGGTGAACGCAGACACGCTCTCCTCCACCTACAAGATCCCAGCACGTGCTCCTGCAGCTCTGCCCGCAGCCCTCGAGCCCTCCCTGCAATCCCACCCCACGTGTTTCTCCTTCCTGAGGGTGATGCTGGTGGTCCCTCTGGGTGCTGTGTGCCTGCTGTGGGTGCATAGCTGAGCATCCCAAAGTACCAAGACCCCCAGACTGTTCCCTGGCCACCGGCTCATTGAAGGACTCATTGGAACACTGATTGAAGGACCTCATTTCCCATCCTGCGTTCCCATGGGAGCATTCAATCCCCAGCCATGGCTGGTAAATGGCAGAAGAAGGGACACATTGGCCTCATCCCATCTTCCTGCCCTGGCCCCATTGGCCCAGCATCACCTACAGGTCACCCTTCAAAGCAGACTGGGATTAGAGATCATTCTCTCACGATGGCCAGAAAACACAGCATTTCTGCAGCAATACCACATCTCCATCCCCATCTCCCCACCCCACCAGGAGCTGCAAGGGCACATCCTCACTCAGCCAATGTGCTTACATGAAAACAGCTGAGCTGGTTCCTCCTCAAGCCTTCCTCCCTGCAGGCTGGGCTCTGCTCTTCCCCTGGTCCTGCCGTGCCCTCTGCACCCTCAGAGCTGGTGGGACAGCACGGCTGCTTCCTCCTGGTGCACTGAGCATCAGATGGAAGGGAGATATACATCTGTGCCTGCACGCCGCTGGGAACAATTTCGTCGACAGCACTTTAACATCCAAGTGATGCTCATAGCAGCTGGTAGCAGGAGTGCTGGGAGCTGCAATAAAAACACTTTTATGGAATAAATCACCTTGCATTTGCATACGCCGTGCACGAAAGCACGCACTGAGATGCTGACACCGAACACTCCATGGATCTGGGCCTGGTCTGAAAACAACAGGGGGAATAATGGAGCGGGGAAATCAAAACAACAATAGTACATCTTCTGGGCTTTACCAGGTGGCAAAGGAAGGCTGGAGTGGAAAACCTCCTCCGGTCAGAGCCCTGCTCCTAGGTCATGCAGCAAAACATCACCGTGAGGGTGCAGTGGGCAGACAGAGTGGGGCACAGCTCACAGCACAGATCCCATCGCCAAGCAGCGAGCACCCTGCGGGCTCAGACGCACGTCCCACAGTTCCGTGAGCATGACATAGCAGCCAGAAGCTGCCAATCCATGGCCAGATATGGAAACGTGCCCTGAAGGCCGTAATCCTCCAGCGCTCGGTAGCTGCGCCCACTGATTTCCATCCCATTTATGAGCCCCGAGTAAACCAGAAGCATGGCAGCGTCTGTCCCCAAAGCCATGCTGGCAGCTGCATGGGGGCTGGGCTGCTTGGGTCCACGCACACCTAGCTCTGCACAGCAAGGGGAAGGCTCCAAGTGGTGTCTTCCACCCCACAGACACTCCCCAAGAGCCTTTCCATAAGGAAACAGGGCAAGGTCAGAGCTGCTTCCCAGCTCCCGCTGGGTCTCCTTGCCCAGCCAGCAAAGCCCCCAGCCCTGTTAGCAGGGCACTGCGGGGTCTGGCCATGCAGAGCATCACTCCAGGGCTGCCCCAGTTGCAGCAAGCACTGGAGCACTTCCCTGACCCCAACCCCAAAGCTCGGGGCTGCAGCAGCCTCCCTCAGCAGCCCCCACCTTCCCAGCTGCAGAGCCCAGAGGGAGCTTCCCCTCACACAAGCCAGTAATGCACTTTTCCTTCCCAAACTCTCGAGCAGTGATACATGGGAGTGCTAACAGCCTGCGAGCGTCTCATGCATCATCTGCTTTGCTCGTTATTAAAGGGCCAAGTGCAGGCTTGGGAGGGCCAGGTCCTGGGAAGGAGCACACACATGCTCGGTGCGTGGGGCCGTGGGATGTCTGGGGCTGCTCGGGCAGACAGGAGGAAGGCCAGCACACCAGCATCACGGCTGGATGTTTTGAGTTAGCTCTGGCAGCGTGCCTCTCCGTTGCCCTATTCCTATTCCTTTTAGAGAGACCATTGGCAGAGAAAGGTGTGCCTTGAGATTGTCAGAAGGGTTCACAGGTCGAAACAAGGAGGAGAGAAGACAATTCGGATGCTGGGTTATTCAGAACTAGGTGTGCTCGTGCTGCACGGACAAAAGTCTCGTTCCTGTTTCCCAGAGCTGGTGCCTTGCAAAAATCCCACGTCAACCCCTCCTGCAACCCCACAGTGAGCTCAGCCCAGCACGGCAGCCCATCGGGCACAGAAGGAGCTCTGGGCACCATGTGCTGTGAACCTGAAGGGGAAAAACTGGGGGTCCACACTGCAAAATGCCAGAGCTGATGGAGACATGGTGTGAGCAGCACAGGGAAGGGGCAGAGCTGTCCTGGCAGCAGGCAGGCAGTCCTCTGGCTGCTCCCAGAGCAAACATCACCACTTCCATGGGGAAACCCTTATTTAAACAACCACACAACCTTTCTTTTACCGAACTTCTTCAGTTTTGAAAACTCTGTGATGGGCAGAAAGCCCTGGGGATGCGAGAGGGGGATGCACGGAGCAACCTGTTGCAGCTGCACGTCTTGGAGCAGGCCGGGCTGAGGCTGAGTGCAGCAGCCCCTGTGCACCAGAGCTGTCTGAGTTTGCCAAGCACAGTGCAAACTTTGCAGCCACGCTCAGCCAAACCAGCCAGAGGAGCACCCAAACCCCTCTGACTGGAAATCTTTACACTGATGAGCTTTGGCTGTGCTGGTTGTCGATGGGACAGGAGCTTGGTCATCTCTGCTAATGCGATCTTGGCTCAGCTGCGAATGGAGGGGAATTCAGAGGATGCATTTGATTCAGGGGGTGAACAGGTAGGTATCGGTGTGCTCCCAGGCTTTGGGCTCTTGGTGACACCTCAAGAAGCTCCCAGCCCTGTGCATCCCCCTGGCTCCGCGCATCCCCTTGCTGCGTGCATCCTCCAGCAGCGCGCAGGAGCAGCCCCGTGCAGGAGCAGCTCCGGGTTAAAAGCATCCCATTACTGGGCCTTTTCTAAAAAACAACAACAACAAAAACCCACAACCAAACCATTATTTACAGCCCCTACCTCCTCAAGGGTGAATTAGCAGCCACGTCGTTAAGCACAGACAAAAGCCTTTAGGCAGGCTGAGGCAGGGATATTTACAGCCCCATCGGGGTGGAGACCCCCACCCCCATCCCCACCTCCCATCCCCGTGAATGCAGCCCTGCGGCAGCTGCTTGCCCTGAGCTGGGGCCGCGTATCCAGGAGCGGCCCCGTCCCCGGGAGACACGCGGGGCCACGCTGACCCCGGCACCGCTGCGCGCCCCCCGTGACACGGAAACCTATTAGCGGTCTCGCTGGGAGGCTCCCATTAGCTGAAAGGGAGGAGGCCATCAAAACAAACAGCGCTGCCGTCCATCGGTGTAAATCACAGAGCATCCCCCCTCTCCAGGGGGAGCCCCGTCCCTGCGTGCCCCCTCCCCGCACCCCTTTTTAGGGTGACCCGGGGGTGTGCTGAGCCCCTGCAGCGCCTTTGGGGCTTTTTGTGTTCGACCTTCACAGCATCATCCGCCTTCGTGTGGGTCTGAGCAAGCCCGATTTGCCCGCACGTAATTCAATAACGGTTTGGAGAGCGAGCTCCTCGGGTGCTCGTGTTGTCATGGAGCCCGTGAAATAAGATGAATCGGGGCAGAGGAAAAGAAAGTGAGAAATCAGAGAGCGGGAGGGGGGAACGAGAGGAGCTGGGGAGGATCGCCGTCGATTATCGATGCCGCTCTCCTCTGGAGCTCTCCGGACCTCTCACCGCACTGAGAGCTGAGCTACTCGTTCGCAGGAGGAGCGGCGTGATGCTGTGCTCGTGGGCTCGTGACAATCCCGCTTTGCAGGGGGGGGGAGCGAAGGCACCGCGAAATGCTGCGGGCAATTTCTGTCCCACCCCACGGAACAGAGCCCTCCCAGCTCCTCGCCCGGGGCGTGTGCCGCGCTGCCTTGATTAATTGCGTTAATTAAGGCAATGTGGGAAACACGAGAAACGCTGTAAATCTCCTGCGAAGAAGAAAATAGTTCCCGAATTGATTTCGAGCAAGCAGAGAGCAAGGGGCAGAGCAGAGGGGACCCCGCGCTGGCTCCGTCCATTGAGTCACAAACCCCATGCAATAATTGCTTGGGCCCCATCCTCAGCACAGGTCTCTGTGCCCAGCAGACAGAGGGAGCTCAAGCAGCCAGGGAACCCCACACGGTGCCCAACCCTTCCACCTCCATCCCTCTTCCTCGGGATTTTGGCCATTCCCCAAAGAAACGGAGCCATCCCGCCTGGGATGTGGGGCAGGAGGCGTCCCCCACGTGTAACCAGGCTGCAGCTGGGAGCTCAATTGCTGCTCCTTTTTCGAGGATGCTCTGCCTCACATCACAGCCGTGGGCACGGGGAGGGGTGCTCAGCGTCTCTGCTCCACCACCTGCCTGCACGCTTTAATGAGTGCTTGTGCTGGTCAGCTCTAATTGCTGTTATTCTACGGGGACCAGAAATAGTCCCATTAACCTTTTACCTTCAGACAGCACCTTCTTTCCCGCGAGTTATTAAAGGCTGAGCTCGATTCCAACTTCGAAAACAGCAGTAATTAAAGTGCTTTCCCCGTGCCACCTTGGGCTGAAGTGGAGTTCTTCAGAGCTCTTGTAGAAAAACATCACGTGGATAAAAATACACCTGAGATGCAGAGCTGCCACGTCTGCAAGCAGCTGCCTGGGCAGGGGACACAGCCCTGAGCCCAGCCTGGCACACTGCAGGGCTCCACACTGCTCGTGGGGCACCACGAAGTGCTATCGTGACATAGGATGGCAGGAGGCAGCACTGCATCCAACCCCCATCGCGGGTCAGGGGGTGGATGTGGGTTTATACCTCCCCCCATTTAAGGGGGGCTGGGGTTTGTTCCATCCATAGCCCACCCAACGCACACACACTCAGCAGATGAGAGTCCAAGAGATGGGAAAAAAAAATAAAATGAGAGCTTTTTAAATAGAGCCTTTCAAAAGGAAGGAGAGCGACCTTCTTCCCAGACCTCCTTAGTGCTGCTCTCAACATCTTCCATCAGGAACCGCTCCAGAGATCATTTAGAAACGCTTAGCTGATAATTTAAGCTGATAATTAGAAAATGATTTATTGACAGAAGCTTTAGTGGAAAGAGATGTTCGAGGTTCACGTTGAATCTGTGAAAGTCCTCGTTCACCTCCTTTAGACTCAAGTATGATTTATAGCCAACCCTAATACCTGCAGGGATGAGTGGGAATAAAACCTCTGTAGCTGCCGCGTTTCCCTGCAGGGATAAACCCTCCTCGGTTGTTATGTAATGGGGACAGGGTCCAAGCAGTCCCAGTTCAATTCTCCATGACGTGTGAGTGCAGAGCGTGGCCTGGGCAGCCTGGCCCCACAGCCAAGCTCAGAGGGGAGCAGGGACAACCTCTCAGTCGCAGGAAGAGGCAATTAAAGTGAACGCTTCTTGCAAAAGAAGGAAAACTTTGCTTCCTGCAGACTTGACAACAGATTCTGCTCTTGGCAAGGCCAGAAGAAATCCGGGGAAATGCCATTGATCGCAGCAGAATTGCTTCTGCTTCCTTCTTAGCAGCTGCTCTCGGTCCCAAACCTTCCCTTGCATGCTCTAAATAAGCTCCGCCAGCAGTGGCGATGGAGGCAGAAGAGATCACACGCGGTGCTCACCGCTAGGCACCCCCACGTTAATTCAATTAGCGTTTGCAGCGCCCACAGATTCACCTGATGGGAGAAAACAAACATCGCCAGAGCTGCTGCTCCCCCAGAGGAGCGGTCGTGCATCACTAAGCCGCGCTGAGGATGGATCATCCTTTGGGTGTTTGCTTCATCTCACCGTGCTACACAACCGCTGCCTCTCCCCCATCACGTTTGTTTTGTCAGTTGGACCTGAAGCCGTGAGAAGGGCTGGGGGGGGTGCAAGGAGGGGCCGAGGAGGAGGAGGAAGGCTGCACAGCGTCATCCCCATACCCCCAATGGGAGTTGGGTATGCAAGCTGGAAAACTTGCACTCCACACAGCCCCATAGCACCGAACAATAGGGCTTCAATTGCTGTTAAATTTAGATGGGAGAGGGTAACTCCCGCGAGTTCACTAAATATCAATTAGTCGCTTAAGATGCATTTGCCAAAGCTCAGAACGAGGCGCACCGGGCCTCCCTTAGGCCTCAATAAGCACCTTACACCCTCCTCCTGCCACCCCACAGCACCCCATCCTCTCTGCACCCCACAGCACCTGAGCTGCATCGTCCGTGCATGCCATGCCCCGCACAACACCAACACCATGCGCTGCGGGATTGCTGCATACAATGAGTTTCTTTCTCTCCCCCCCTCCTCCCCGCACCGCGTTCCCATGGCATGAAGGTCAGGAGGAAAGCAGATTTATTAAAGCATAAACAAACCGCATAAATGCTTATGGTAATTCCACTTCCGTTAAAAATAGCGGTTATTTTTAAAGCTACTTTAAATTATCTCCTTTCTAATGAAAACTCGCATGTAATCTGTTAGTGAGGGATGTCTGTTGAGCCATGAATTATTCAAAGAAGTCTCTGTTCTGTTATCTGAGTCTCTGGAGATTATTCCCACCATTGTCCGTTGTGATGGGTCATTATGCACTCTGTGAATTTAATCTTTCAGGCTATCCAGCAGCACGAGGGGGGGGGGGATGGGGGGGGAAATGTATGAATAACAATTTTCCTGTAATAACCTTCAACTAACCTTTCAACCAGAGTGAGTAATTCCAATCCTATTTTCACATCAATGGAAGAGTCAAAGCCAGGCAATTATCTCTTATCTGTTCCATAACCCTCCCCCTTTAATTTTTAAAAGGGATGTTGAAGTACTTACTGGAGGCAAGGAGAAGAAAGGAGGCTGGAAAGAAGCACGGGCAAATTTTGATGAACAGCGATAGGGGTGTGCTTAGATAATTATTAATTTCTGCCCTCCTCCTCCTCCCCCCCCCCCCTCCCCGCTGCATTCCTCCGTGCCTGCTGGCACACCAGTTGCCTCCATCCCTCGTGCGGTGGCCGTGATCCCCTCCAGCCTCACGGCCCCACTTTGCCCCCAGATCAGAGGAGTGGGGGCCACACTGCCTTCAGAGCATCACCATGGCTCCTGGGGCACAAAGCACCCGGTTCTGGGAAGAGGGGAGCAGGAAGCCCTCCCATCACCTGCGTTTGAGGATGGAAGCAGATTGCGCTGCCTGGAAAGGCAGCGGGATCCTCAAAACCCAACCTGTGTTCCATCAGCATCCCAATACGGAGAGCAGAGAGACTCCAGGGAGCTCAGGGATGGAGAGATACCCATCTCCATCATCACACACAGGCTCAGGCCGCCCTACAGCACAACACACGGGCTGCAGCATCACAGACCCATAGGGCTCAGCCCCCTCTGGTGGCACCCCATGGCACGGGGACCCCCACCACGCACCCTCGTGGTGCAGGAGTGCTGTAGGACAACCCCTGGCTTTGTTTTAGCTCGCTCAGTCGGGCACCGCACCAGCGCTGGTTGAAGGTCAGAGGTTTGTGATGATAAGCAAAGAATGAGGGAGCTGATTGCCAATCCGCAGCCGCTCCGCTGGGAATTTCTATCGGCTGAACTCCGGAAAAATACCCTCTGTGCTTCAGGAAGAGACGCGTATCTGTGAGCAGGGCTCGGGCCGGGATGGCCTTGGTCCCACCCCAGCTCCCTCTGTGCTCAATGTGCTTTTCTCACGTGCTCAGAAATGGGGAGGAATAAACAACTCCTCCACCACCCCCAGGTCTAAGGGCAGCAGTGCCTGCCTGTATCTACCTGTCACACCAGCCTGCTGCTTGCAGGGCCTCCCAGGACCTCGGGATGAGACCCTGCGTGGGGAGCAGGCTCCCGGCCTCACTCCGTGCCCCAGGGCTGTCCCCAGCAGCCGCGGGTAGGGCTACACAACTCCTCCCCCCACCCCCCAAGTACTTCTCCTCTGCAGATGCAGCCACCCTTATGGAGTGGGAACCCCAAAATTCATCGGGATCACATGGTGCTTCTGAGCCCTCTATGGTGAAAAACTTCAACCCAACATTCCCAGGAGGACTGGGATGGTGTCCTGTGCGTCCCGTGCCATAAGCGAGTGCCACATCCACGCTGAACACCCCGCATTGTGCTCAAACCCCACACCACTGCCGTGCAAATGCACCATCCCGGGGACCCTCACCTCTGATCCTTTCTGCTTCTCTCCCTCAGGATGGGTTTCAGCCCCTTAAGAAGATCCCCAGAGCACCTGCTCTGAATTTAAAGGCCCTGAGATTTAGAGGCTGTGCACCTGTGGGGCTTCAGGGGAAGCAGGCATTGCCTTCGGGGCAATTCCAGGTGTACACCCATAGCAAAACCACCCCAGCAACTCAGCCCAGACTGCGTTAGAGGAGAGGGAAGGTTCCAGCTCAAACGGGGACTGTGGCACACACACACACTTCTATCTGCAGAGAGTCCCAGCTGTGGGTTTGCTGTGTCCTGCTGGATCCTTGCACACCCTGGCTGCTATTGCTGCATCCATCCATGCAAAGCCCCTTCATCTGCTACAAAAACACCCCCTGGAGGTGTCTACCATCCCCATGTCTGCACGCACTGTTTCCTTTAGGAGCAGAAATACCACCGGGGTAACCGGGGCCTGCGAAAGGATCACATTTGAAAGTCTAATGGCAGACATATTCCTCCTAATCAGAGCAGTAATTTCATGGGCAAAACACCCCATTGTTTTGCAGAGAATGGCAACCGGGAAACAAGAATGCCGCATTAAACATTAATTGTATCGGTGCCCAGACATTTAAGAGGGCAGGGACTTCTCAGAGCAGCACACAGACGAGTTTCTGGGACGGTCGTCTTTAAGAGGGCTGGAAGGGGATGAGAAGGCTGGGGCCGCCAGCTGGCAGGCTGTCCGCTCCGGATAAATGCGGGCCATTGTTCAGGAGCTTTTACAACAGCACCATCGAGCAAAGGGGGAAAAAAGAATGGGGAGAAAAAAAAAAATCAGCTGGCAGCGTGAAGGTGAGGGCAGGGGGAGGATGCTCTGCGTGGGGCTGCTGCTGCGGGTCGGGTTAGGGTGACAGAGGTTAGGGTTGCAGGGGTTGGGATTTAGGGTTACGGTGAGGGGGCAGAAGTGTGGGTTAGGGTTAGGAGTTAGGGTTAGCGTGAGGGGGTAGGGATTAAGGTTAGGGTGAGGGGAGCAGTGCCACCGAGACCCATCCCGGGCACCCTCAGCGTGCAGTGCAGATGGGAGCTGGGTGCTGAGCTTCACACGCTCTACATCAGCACAGGAATTCTGTGCGGCCACGCGGAGCCCGTGTCACAGCCCGGCAGGGAAGGCGAACAGTCAGGCCTTGTGTTGGGGGAAATTCTTTCACCACGAGCTCTGCCAGCCACGCATCTGTGCAAACCAGCCAGGCTGCGCCCATGCGTGGCCAGACCCAGTGTCCGCAGCCCGACGCCGAGGGCAGGTTGCGGTGGCTGACCTGTTTCCTCCCCGTGTCGCTGAGTTTGTGCTGCTCTAAGCCGATTCTGGAGCTGGAGGTGTTGCTCAAATGCTCTTGCTGCACGTGTCCCGACACGTCTGTGAGCAGCAGTGGCTGTCTGGCCAGCAGAATGGCAGAGCGGGGCCGGCCAAGGCTCTATAAATGCCTTACTTAGTCACCCAGACCGGGATCTCCGTGCCGCATCTCCAAAATAGCTGTAGGCTGAGAACAGACTTCTAAAAAGCAATTAGGAGAAAAAAGAAAAATAAATCAACAGGGAATGCAAATAGAGCAGGGTGAAAATGGAGAAGTTCCCAAAGTTGGAGCAATTCTGGGCTCACTGAGCGATGGAGGGCAGTTTTCTGTCGACGGGGTTGGAAGCGAATGGCTGGGTTGGTGGAGGGAGGCTGGGAGCATTGGTTGTTTCCTGTGCCTTTTGGTCTCGGGCTGTCCCCAGGAGCTCAGCCCTGCTGCACTCTGCTGCTTCGCTTTTCTCATTTGTTTAGTCTGCGACTACAAGTACAGGATTGCAGTCCGCAGTGCCAATAGTGATGAGCACCAGCCCGGATCTCCAGCCCTACACGTAGCCCTCAGATGAGGCCCTGTCAGCATGTCAGGGTTGGAAAAGACCTCTGAGATGCCCTAAGCCCAACCCCAGCCCACCCCCACCATGCCCACTGACCACTCGGTGCCACATCTCCGCCGTCCTGGAATACCTCTGGGAATGGTGACCCCACCACTGCCCTCCCAGCGTGCTGCACCCACACCAGGGGTTGAAGTGATCCTGGCTCGGTGGTGACCCAGGACATCCCTTGTCCCTCCTGGAGACGCAAAACTGGGACAGCTGTGGCTGGAGGGATTTGGCCTTGCTGGAAAACATTTGGAGAAGCAATGCGTCGCTCCTCCTTCGGCAGCAACCCCACGAGCAGCACCGAGCTCTCCTCGCATCCCCCAGCCGACTTCCCAGCCCAGCTCATCCCAGGAACCACTGAAGGACCCACTGAAGGCTTGGAGCTTTCCACTTGATATTTCTGGACTCCTCAGACATGAACTTGTACAAATACTAATGTTGGATTAAGACCCAACACTTGTGCTGTAAAATTATGCCCTATCAACAACTATGTTTCCTCCAGAGGAATGCAGTATGTGTTTTAATGACTCCAGTTGGCTTTAGAGCCTGAAACACAATTGCACTGCCCGTGGCCAAATTTCCACTCAGACGGTTTTTAAAAGCGCAGCCTCACGTCTAGGATTAAGGTTGTCTGGATCCCAATCCTCACAGCCCCTGTGGGAACCCGATGAGCACTCAGCGCAGCTGCTGCAGCTCAGAGACATGGCGAGGGGCCGGGACCCCCGCGTGGGCAGCCCCACTGCTTCAGTAGAGGGCAGCAGTTTCGGGGGTCACTGGAGGGGTCCACCATGGCTGGGTGCTCTGGAGATGCCATAGAGGATCCACGAGGCAGCACTGGGGGCACAGTGTGCGCTGTGCAGAGCGCTGTGGGTGGGGTTGACCTGATGTACCCAAGTGGCGGTGAGAGCAGAAGTATCTCAAGCAGAGCTTGGGCCTCAGCGCGCGGTCCTCCCCGGTGAGATCTGCTCACACCGCTGGGCTGGGAGATACTGTGCCAACTGGATTCCACTTGACGGAGGAGAAGAAACGACGCCAAGTCAGAGAGCAGGGGTGGAAGCGTAGAATCATTTGAGTTGGAAGGGACCTTTACAGATGTCTGTTGCCTGAGAGCAGGAAAGCCTGCGTGAAGACCTGAGCAAAGCCAGCTCTGCAGATGAAGCCCACAGCAGCACTGGTGGTAGTAACGGCAGAAGCTCCTCTTCTCCCCTTCACCTTGCAACGAGGGAGCAGAGCTCAGGTCACTGAATCCCCATCCCATTGCGTGTGGGGCCATGGGGAACATCCCGGCTCACACCGCCAGCTTGGGATCTGCAGTCCCCCAACATTCTGGAACCACAAGAGTCAGTGTTTGCTGGCGCAGATTCACCCCTTCCCCATCGACCCACAAAGCAAAGCCCCCAGGGTGCCCCAGCCCCACTCCCATCCATCCCCTCCTGCTCTTGGCACTGAGCATCCAGCTCAACACGCGCGCTAACGAAGCAGCGAAGACAAACATTTTGTCAGCGCTGACGAGGGGAGCTTTCATTAAAACAACACCCACTCCCCCCCCCCCCCCACCCAAAAGAAACAAAACAAAAAAACAAAAAAAAGAAAGAAAAAACACCAAAATTAATTGGGACAGCTTCCAAATGAGGCTTGGCCATGAAAGCGGGGCACGGCGGGAGGCAGGTGTGCGCGCAGAGCTCCGAGGGCCGCACGCAGGTAATTGCAGAGACAATGATTTAGAGCGAAGCACGGAGAGGGTTTTGGAAACCATGGCATCGGGTCCCCACGGTGCTCATTAAGGTTGTACAGATTGCATTTCCCATCTCCCCGCCAGCCCTCCAAAGTGCCTGTTATTAATTCATAAAAACATTGCGAGAGTGATTGAATCCAATGATTACTGGAGCAGGCAAACACGAGAGAGGGTAAAATATTCTGTGTCTCTCTATCAAAGCTCTCCGAGCATGAGAAACAGGGGGGAAAAAAAAAAAAGAAAAGAAAAGAAAAAAGGAGTGTTGTGAAATATTAATCAGAGCTGTTTGCCCCTGGGCAGAAAGCGGGGAACAGTGCAATCAATGTAGCAAGAGCTTTCCCAGTGACATCTATTTGAGAAGCTGATTACTGTGGGTAAACACAGCTAAATATTCTGGATCTTCAGGTTTCACCTCTCGTGTCGCTGCTGAGATCCGATTCCCTTATCAGCGCTCTGCAGGCATGACCCGGGGGATCCGGCAGCCACTCTCACTGCCTTTGGAGGAGTGAGGAGCAGAGGGATGGGGCCTGAGAGGGACTGCTTCGATTGCATTATGAACATTACGGCGGGGAGGAGAGCATGAGAGGCAGACCGCAGGATTTATTGCCTGCTTTGGTCCCGGAAAGTGTAACTAATGGATGGAAGACACACAGCGAGTGCAAACAATTAATAGAAAATTACCAGAAAGCAGCACATTAGCATCGTTACAGCCAGACCTGGAAGTGCTGTCTCTCGAGTCCAGCAGCAGTGCAGGAGTTCAGCACAGAGAGCACTCCCACAGCTGCACAAACAGTGCGGGGCACAGGAAGGGCACCTCTGCCACCCGCAGCAGTCGTACTGTGCTTCTAATGGGGCTCTCACCATGAAGGTTGTCATTAATTAGCTGTGCGGACTGATCTAATTGTTTCAGATGTACCTGAATGGAATGGAACCATGCATGCAGTTGCATCCCCATCATGATGAGGTCCCTGGCCACGTGCGGGCACTCCTCCCAGCCAATGTTTTCCTTCCTTCCTTGTTTCCTGAGCTGGGTTTGTCCATCATTTCCAAACATTCTGAAAACCCAACAGTGTGAAAGGGTTTTTCTTCCCGAGACCAAAAAACACCACACTCCTCCAAGAAAACCACTCCAGTTCCCAACAGGACCTCTCCTAAAGGAATGAAAGAGAAACCATTTGCCCCCCAAAAAATCCATTTTTCTATTAAAAAAAAAAAAAACCTTCAGCGGAATTTTTCAACTGGTTCTTGTTTTCAGGAAGCTGTTAATTACTCGTCACGCACTCTTAAAATAATTATCCCCTCGCACTTCCAACTGGAGCAGAGCTGTGGCCCACACAGGCGCTGCCGCCCCGTGCAGCCCTTGCAGTGCGCAGCCAAAGCAAACGGCTCTGGGAGCGGAGTGTGGATCTCTCCCAGATGTTCGGGCATTAAAATAAGCATGAGGAAATGTGTGCGAGAGTGATGATGGAATCCTTTCATTGTCAAACTTTCCTGGCTTGGCAGCAGCGCCGGGGCTGGCGCTGATCGGGGGAGAAGCCGTAATGATGTCGATGGAGCGGTGCGTGAGTACGAGCTGTTTCCAGGGATGTTTTTGCTAAACATTGGTGTTTTGCTTTCAACAAGGCTAGCTGTGTGAGGAGGGCTTTTCCCGAGCAGAAAGGGCTTCAAAAAGCAGTGAGAGGCTGGAAGGAGGCTGGCGGCCACGGCTGGGGCTCGAGGGGTGCCACTGCTGCCCCCAGCACCCTGAAAGATGCGCCCGAGGGGGATGCAGAGCTCGTGCAGGGTGAAGGGAGGACGGATCCTTCTGAGACAGCAGTGGGAAGGAAGTGCTCGTCCCTCCCAGAAGCTGAAATAGCAAAAAGAAACGTGTGACCAAAACGTCTGCTTCCAAAAGTGAACGATGAGTTCTTGCGCGGCGCTGCCGTCCTCCTGGGGAGCGGCGGATAACTGGAAGCAGCTGTGTGTGTGCGAGTCTGCGAGAGCCCGTGTTCCTCTCGCTCTCATCTGCAGTGCTCAGCCTTCTCCCACTTGAGCTCTGAGCCCCAGAAATGTGCATGCCAAACCCCAGGCTCCCCTTCCCCCCAACTTGGAAGCTCCCGGTCCCCTGAAGCACGAGCAAGCATCGCTGTTTCCCTTGGGGTTGGACTCACACCATGGAACCTGAGCTCTCCTCATTCAGAGCACGCGCAGGACCCATTTAAAACCTCACAGCTCATCTCCTGCTGCCCAGCACTTACAATGACTTTTCCTCCGTGCTCACAAAACCCTGGCTTTCTTTTTCTTACCCCCACTACTTGCACGCCTTCCCAATTTGGTCTGATTCTGAGTCATCTGGGACTGCAGCAACCACAGCACAGAGCGCAGCAAGTGTTTGCCGAGCAGGAGGGGGTCTCTGCTTCCTTGGCTTCCTTGGGTTTGGACTCAGCCCGAATGCTGTCACACAGGTTGGAATGCCTCTCCATCCCCAGCACACTGTGCCCATTCAACCCAATGACCCGGACGTCCCTATCAGGTGCCTTGCTGCACGTTGCCTTCTGCAGAGTGATTCAGGTGCTGCCATGCTCAGACTGATGGCAGGAGCACTTTGGGTCTAATTGCAGAGAAGTACACATATTCTATATATACATCTATACTATTTAGGTCCAAACAGGAGAATGTGACTGCAGGGTGAAGAGCAGCGTTGTCCTTATGTAACAATGAGATGTAAGATGTAGAGCAGTAAATAGAAGTGGGCGGATCTGAGGAGGTCTGGGTGATGGAAACCACCCGTGTGTACAAAGCTGGGGAGGAACCTCGAGGCAACCCACACTGCTCTGCTGTCTGACGGGAGCAGCCCCTCCCACAGCATGTTCCCTCCAGGTCCCCACGGAAAACAGGAAATGTGCCATCGGATGGGAAGAAATCAGCCACATTTTTGACCTAATAAAAAGGTCCTAAAAATAAAAAGGACAGACATGGGACTTGGCCATCGCTGAACGCAGGGAAACGAGCCCGGGTGAGAGCAGGAACACACAGCCACAGAACCAAGAGCAGCACCAGGCCACGTGCTATGGGGTTTTGTGCATGCAGACATCCTGGATAACCTCAGTGAGTGCGCAGGGATCCATCCGGGACAGCTCTGCTGAGCAAGACTGAACGACTTAGTGTTAGGGTAACACTTAGGGGGACCTCAACATGGTACCCAGCATCGGTGCAGCGTATTGGAGAGGCATTGCATTTTGAGGAGGGACCGTGTCTGGGACAGCATGCCCCACGGGGGCTCTGCAAACACAAAGGGGCACTGCCAGCATCGGATGCGACCTGCAAACCCCGCGGCCCCGGCAGCACTCCCACCCCCCTTCACCCCGACGTCGGGGAGCAGCCAGCCCTGCTGCTCAAAGAACAACTAACTATTTTCCTAAACAAACAAGGCCAACTGCGAGGTATTCCCTGAAGAAACAATGAAAGGTGTTTGTACTCAGGAACACGATATGCAAATGCAGCATCTGTCTGGAGCCGCACACAGCGATAGAGATGCGTCTAATATCTTCACTCGGTGATCAAGCACCGTTGAGACAATGCTGCTTCCATCAGTTAGTGCGTGGCTGTGAGAGCTCAACCCACTATTAGTGCTGCCAATGGGGGAGCAGCCCCAGCAGCACCCACCCGAGAGCACCATGCATGCAGCTCGAATGCAAACCAACATAAAAACCACCCCGAATTCTCGTCCTCCAAGGAAGGGGCATGAAGCAGATGAGAGGCGCTCCCAATGCAACGGCACTTTGCTGTTTAATGCGTTCCTCTTGGAGGAGTTCCTGTCCCTGGCAGCTGATTTGCAGCTGTAGGTGTTCTCCCTTCTGGTTGGTCACAGCCTCGGTAGTGTGTTTTTATTATTCTTGTCATTATTATTTCTTTAAAGTAAGATTACTTATTAATTTATATTCAAAGCTGGCTGGAGAGCATAAGCTGTGATTTGTGGCAATTCTGCTCATCAATCCCAGCGTGTTTCGCCCTCAGCCCATCCACTGCATTGGCTTTTGCCAAGGAGCAGGGCAGCTGTGGGCTGATTTGTTCCTACAGTGGTGAATCCCCATAGATCTGTGAATTTCCGCGTGTCTGGATGCTCATTCAAGGAAGCAGGTTTGTTGTGATTTAGCACTCTCCCATTGAAAAGTCCTCCTCTGGCTAACCAGTGAATGAAGCCAGGACAACGCTGTGAGCATCAAAACCAATGGGGCTGGGACGGCCAGAGCTGAATTCCCAGACTGCACTAAAGCCCATTCATCCCCCCCGCGCTCACAGCAGTTAGAGAAATCATGATCGGTTCACAGATGACTTCTGGAATAAAGAAAGGGCCTGAGTCATGAGATAAAGAATTTGCAGTCAACGGTCTCCTCGGTTCCGGGCACAATGGAAAGAAAGGGGAGCTACAAAAAAGCTTCATCCTGTTTGCTGAGGAGCTGTCACGTATTTTAAATGACAACATGCATGCTGATGTCGTAGCTGACGGATAAGGACACGACGTACAGCTTCAGCCACTCATGTGTCCCTTTTTTGCGGAACAGAAACCACTTTTCTGATCCGAACACATTCCTTCATGATAAATACGTACAATTTGGGATAGGAAGAACTCTTCTCAGACTTCTTCCCTTCTCAAAAGATGGAAAACGGTGGAGAAACTGGGGCATGGTCCTCCCGAACAGAAACGCGAGGCAATCGTTCCAATTTCGACAGAAGAATCCACAGGAGAAGCTCACCCTTCAGAGCTGGCTTCCCTCCGGGGCAGTGGCTCTCCCTGCTTCGGTCAGAGGTGGGCATGCTCCTGCCTGCTTCCAATGGGGACGTCCCAACGCAGCAGCGTCCCCAACGTCTGGGGCTCACTCGGGTAAATGGTTCCGCATTCGGGTTGCCTTAAATAAATAAATATGTTCTTGAAGCTGATAAAGTGCTTTAAAAATTCATCAAAGAGAAAGAAGCTGGCGAGAGACAGCCGAGAGCGTGGCAGGACAGGCAGAGATTTCAGCCTGAAAGCTTTCTGCAAATGTCGGGCACCGCTTTGATTTGTGCTGAGCTCTCCCTGCAGCGCTCCGCCAGCAGCACCGGTCCCGGCCATATGGGCTGGAGAACATTTCAGGGGATGTCGTTAATAAGAACTAATTAACCTCCTGAAATGAGTGTGTGGCTGGTGGCCTGATGCATTTATTGACCGAATCCTCTCTGCAGCGCTTGGACTCGGTCTCTCTCTTTCTGCTGCCCACACTCAGTGCGATAAGGGAGCGAAGGCAACTCCAGCACTTTGCAGAAACGTGGGGACACGGAGGGGATAAGGCAGACAAAGCACTTCACATGGTCCACTACACTCTTAATGTACAGAAAGTAATTAAAATGGGAGACAAATTCATCATCAGTCAGTTCAGTTCAAAGTGCAGCCAGGCTGTATCTTCCTTATGCATGGGTGGCATGATGTGCATATCCGTCATAAAACCTGCATTAAAAATTAGTCAAAGCTGTTAGTACATCACAGCAGACCAGATGGTTTATGCTCTGAAGTGTTTCAGGAACCTCATTTGATTATACATGAATGCCTCATGTCGTAGGCCTGGGCTGATATTTTCATTAAACACACTCCACAAAGCATTACAGCTCTGTTGTCATTTTATTCAGCACGGATGATTTCCTGCACACAGGGTTTATGGTTGCGGGCTTGTCATGGCTGCTCCTGATGCTTGGCACAGCTCAGCATGGCTCGGCACAGCTGGCAACGGCTCAGCTTGGTGCAGCTCTGCACGGCACAGTTTGGCATGGCTCAGCTTGGCTCGGCTTGGCACAGCACAACATGGCCCTGCTCAGCTCATCGTGGCTCAGTTTGGCACACCTCAGCATGGATCGGCATGGCCCAGCTCAGCATGGCTCAGTTTGGCTCAGTATGGGAGGACACAGCACAGCATGGTTTGGCATGGCTTAGCTTGGCATGGCTCGATGTGGCACAGTGCATCTCAGCGTAGCTCAGCTTGGCCCAGCTTGGCTCTTTACGGCACAGCACGGCTCCCCGTGGCTCAGCATAGCACAGTTTGGCATGGCACACCTTGGCACAGCTCAATTTGGCATGGCACAGCCCTCAGCAAAGCCTTACCCACACTGATCAGCAGCAGGACCAAGCTCCTGCCTCCCTCCCCAACCCAGGGGGCTCAGCTGGTGCTCCTAACAGCAGCACTCTCCAGCTGGTTCCAGTTTAGTTTTCCCTTGCACCAAGCCACGCATGCTCCCAGTGCTCGGGGGATGTGTCTGACCCGTTCTGTGGGAGCTCGGCTGAAGATGAGCATCCGAAGGAGGTAAGAGGAGACAAAGAGCTGCTGATAAAATCTAAATTAATAACTGCAAAGGAGACGCTTGGAGGGCCGTCAGCTGTTGGTGCCAGAGCAGCCCATTAGCGTGGCGTGGCCCTGGATGGGAGCACACCCAGATCAGCTTTGTGCTCTGTTCACTGCAGGGCAGGGATTATAACAAAGCTGGGCATCTTTGAGTGCTGGGCTGGGCTGCAGCAGCCCACACAGAAACCTCGTGTTTCCACAGCCCAGATCCCAGGAGATGAGCCCTGGGAATGAAGGACCAGACCCAAGGCACAGCGCTCTGTGCTCCGTCCCTGCCCCTCCGGGATGCTCTGTGTCTGCACACAATGAGAATAATTCAAAGCAAACCCCACAAGTGTGGGCAACCCTCCTTGGCAGAGGACAGCACAATGGATGCGTGACTTATTAAATCAAGTTGCCTAATGAGTTACAGAAAGGCCCGGGCTGCCAGAGCTGGGCACGCCGTAGCCAAGCAGTGTTGGGTCCCCACCGCAGTTGGGTGCGTCCCTCTGCAGCAGCAGTGCCATGGGCTGACCGAAGTCTCAGGGATCTAATGAGCCCGGACACAAATGGACATTAAAAATGCAACCGCTGCTTTTGAATGGGGCTGGAAGAGCCGCAAAAATATGTCAGCGGAGATTCTGGTGCGTGCATCTGCTTTTAAAGCTCTTCCCCATTGAGTGCCTGGTGATTTCCTCGAGCAAGTTTTCCACTTCCTTGCGGGTTGGAGGCCTCGCTCTCCCTGCTGCCATAGCTGTCTTTGAACAACAGCTCAGTGTGTGTGTTCCTTCAGCCGTTCGGAGCGGTAGCTCTTCGGCATTTTAGATTAAGTTTAAATTGGCTCAGGTCATGTGTGTTATAATTTAAAATTTGTTATCCGAGCTCAATAGTCCATTAAAGGAAATACCTCACTGCTGAGAACAATTCGAAACGATCGCGTTCGCTAAGATGAGCCCTGAGATTGAAAAAGAAGGAACCAAATAACATTTCATACCTAAGACATAGTGATCCCTTCAGGTCACAGCAAAGTGCGTTGGCAGAGCACCCAACAAGCGTGGCTGCAGAGCTGGGTTAGGGCTGGAGATAATACAGGGGGGGTTAATAAACACTGCAATGAATTCCAGAGCTGTGACACATATATATATATTTTTTCCTCTAATTTTCTTTCAGCAGCGAGAATAAACAACATCCATTGGAATGGGGTCATCGAGATGGGCTTTTGGGGCTCGTTCAAAGCACCCGTGTTGGCTGCAGGAATGGGCACTGTGTGGGAGGACAGGGCTCTGCGTGGTGCACACGGGCAGGGCTACCATCCCTACCTGGGAACTTCTCCGAGGCGACCCTGGTGTTTCTCCTCTCAAAGCCTTCTTCTGGAGAGAAGCCTACGTTTATTCACATCTGTATGACAATGTTTCATCCTTCTTCATGCTTCCGCCCTGTTGATCTCAAGCATAACCTCATCGAGAGGCTGTTTTTCTTCATTCAGCAAGCAAGTTCTGCCTGATTTTGTAAAAGGAGCCCTCCATCCTCCAATCCATCAGGGAGCTGGAACTGGATGGGCCTTCCAAACCAACCATCCCATGCTTCTAATGGATTCTTTGGACGAGTTTGCCTTTGAACAGGCTTTCCTGCTGGGTGACACCCCCATGAGCAACTCCTGCCCCACCGGTGCCTTGGGTCTGCCTCACTTGCTTGTCAGAACAGCAATTTTACCCTGTCCTGAATAGAAAGACTTCTCCCAAAAGCACTGATCACATTCACCTCCTCCTCTTTCTCTGGAGATGTTCAAGACCCACCTGAACTCCTGCCAGCGCAGCTCCTGCCAGGTCTAGGGATCCTGCTTTGACAGGAAGGTTGGACTCAGTGATCTCTAGAGGTCCCTTCCAACCCCTACAATTCTGTGATTCTCCTTTGTTGGGCTCTCTCTCTTTATTTAACTTAAAATAAAGCACAAATTGTGGAAAAGTAATGGGTTAGAACAAGGAAAAGAACCACTGTGAGAGACAGGACGAGCAAACAGTGCACATCCACTCCTTGTTACGTTCCCACACAGTGACTTGGCAAAGCCAAACGTAAGGAAAACAAGACAAAACCCTTTCCCCATCCGTGGTCACATGGAGACACACACTATTTGCCAGCTCCCGAGATAAGCATCTGCATATCCACACATCTTTCAGGCTTATGCTTCCCACCCTGTCTGCTCAGATGGCAAGATCTCCAGGCAGACGCTCGCACCTCTCTGTGCCACTGGATAGCATCAGAGTGCTTGAGGTGATTCCCCAACGCATGCAACGCATACCAGCATTGACCAACACAGGGCAAGAGGAGACTTCCCTGAGGCGAGGCACGCTGCACGTCACTGCCAGCCTGGCCAGGCACAGCTGTGAAGCACAACCACCGCCCTGGTTGCTGTGAGCACTGAAGCAATGCTGTCCCCAGGCAGAGCACACAGGAGATGGGCATGTGGGATAACCACGTATGCACACGCCGCTCTCTCTTACCAGAACAACCCACAGCATGGCTGCCATGGGCAGGACCAGCACAGGGCTCAGCATTCCACCTCTGCCTCCTCCTTTCCCACCAGCACACATCCTCCAGATCCCAAGAACACGGAAGATGTGATTGTAGAGTCATCTGTTCTCGTAATTCCCACTGCAGTTTTACTTGGATGTCCAGAGATAAGGACAGCTGAGATGCTCTGTGGTAGGATAACCCCTTCCTGGCCTTCAAACCTGACCAGGGCACTACAGGTTTCCCTCCAAGGTTTCCCTTGTAGAGTTCTGCTCCTTTTGTTGAAGGACTGTTGGAACAAGGACAGCCCAAGTTAAGCTTCCAGATGAAGAGGACCCACTCATTTTTCTAATATGCTTTTTATTTTTCCACTGAGTCTTTCTTGTTATGATCTACTACGGTGCATGCATCCCTGCACCCTTCCCTCTGGGGCTGCTTCACAGCCCATTACAGGGTTGGAAGAGACCTGCAGGATACTCTGTGCTGCTATCTTAGAACCATAGAATGACAGAGTCATAGAATCACAGACTCTTAGGATCACAGACCCACAGAACGGCAGGAGCCGTTCTGCAGGTCACTGTGAGTCTGCCCGAAGCACTCTGCCAACGTTTCCCCCATCCCCTTCCCCGTGCATGGCTGTTTCTGAGCCAGACACAGATTGAAATGGCTTCTGGCAATTTCCAAGGCCATTGCCATCCATCAGGAGCCTAACAAGTCCATTACTGTCAGCTGACAGCTCGCAACACGCATCTCTGCTTTCACAATGAGTGTGCTGACAGAGCTGAGTCACTGCCGCGTCCCGCTCCGCGTGCCCCCAGCTGGGTGGCGAGGCAGCAGCACCCCGCTCCGGGGCTGAGCCCCCACCCCAGCTGCCCACACACCCGTAGCCCCTGCGTGCATCCCTCTGCTCGGGGGCGAAGGTGGGAAAGCAGGAAAAGCAAGGAGCCGTCGCACTGCACGATTGGAAATTGGAAAGGTTCCAATAAGAAGCACCTTCGGGGGTATCCTCCTCCTAACCAGGTTGGGTGTGTACATAAAAATGGAAAAATGGAGAGAAATTTACATAACAAACCTGCGCACGGGGAGCGGTGTGATTAATTGTTGGCCATAAGTCCGTATAGGCAGAGATGTACTGATACACCAGCAGCAGTTTTGTTTCCTCATTTCCCTAAAGCTCCTAACGATCTCTAAAAGAAACCTCATGTGAGTCCTCTGCCGTTTCCCTTCTTCCTTTTATCATGGTTACGGTTTACAGTTATGTATCTGCCTCTGGACAAAGAGAGGTCTAATTAACCACAAGCCCCTATTTATCATTTATCATCAGCTAAAGTATGTAGCAACAGAGAATAAATTTGATTTTTTTTTTTTTCCAAGGAGGATCTGCAACTTCTGCCAACAGCATTAACAATCTGTAAAGCAACGAGGTGCTGTTGATGGTCTCAGACAGGTCTGGACAAAAACATAATTGCCTTCTGTGCTGTTATGTTTCATTAAGGCAGACGCGGCGTAGCCCAAAGCTCTACAGCATGAAGTGTGGCTCGGTCCCAGGTATGAGTGGCATAGGGCAGAACGGCCCCTGACCCTTCCTGCTGTCCAGTGGGCAGAACCTGAGTGTTTAATGGGTGCCCTCTGGACACCCGCTGCAGAAAGCGTGCTGGTTGCTCACACTTCTGCTCGGCGTGTTCTCTGCCTTGTGGCAAGTCGCAGCTCCATTGAAGACCTCTCAAAGAGTTTGCTGTTTGGGTTGCGTGCAATTACCAGCGTGCAATTACAGAGCACAGAACACACCCAGGTCAAACCGTATGCAAAGAGCAAAGCTCTCCCGGCCCCAGAGGTAGCGCCGGTATCGAAGGGTATGATTAGTGCCAATTAACACCAATTATTGGGACCACGTTACTCCTGGAGCGAGGCTTCTGGGAACCCAAGCAGTCAGTCCGTGCTTTGCATCTCATTGCAGGGAGGACGTTTCCCCCGGTTCCTCCCCCGTCCTCTCTCATGCCGAAGGGATTTTCTTGGCCAGCTTTCCACCAAAATGCGACTGCAGCCCCACAAACCCTCAGTTGTGTCTGCAAATAAACGTCTCCAAAAGCTCTTGCAACATTTTTTTTTTTTCTCCTCCCAGACCATCGTGGAAAAGGGAAAGCAAACCGAGGCATTTCCATCTCATTAACCCGAACCACAGCTTTAATCAGAGCCTGCCTGATGAAACCTGTTTACACGCTTGCCATTGTTCATGAACCGCGTTCATTAGGCGAGCAGCGTTAATGACGATCCCATGGCAGGAGCTTTAATCAGAGGGGAGGGCGAGGGACAGCCTTCCCTGGTGCTGTTCCAGAGGGCACTCCCAGCAGCCCCCGGCCCCCAGCAGCACGGGACGCTGCCAAGTGTGGAGCATCACTTGTTCAGGAAGGGGGAAACAAGAGGAAAAGTAGTGCTCCAAAGGAGAAGACCGGAGGCTTTCATCGAGGATGAGAGTAAAGCTGCTCCCTGGAAACGTGGAAGGCAGCGAAGTTAAAGCTGGCAAAGCGTGCCTCCACGGATCAGACAGCTCCTTCGTGCTGTGCTGACTTTTTACACAGGCAGATAGCGATGGGACAAGGGAGAATGGCTTTAAAGAGGGGAGATTTCGGTGGGATGTTTGGGGGAAATCCTTTACTCAGAAGCAGTGAGGTGCTGGCACTGCTGCCCAGAGTGAAGCAGCCCCATTGCTGGAGGTGCCCAAGGCCATGGACGGGGCCCTGGGTGACCTGCTCAACCCCTCCATGGCAGCAGGTCAGAACTGAGTGGGCTTCGGGGTCCCTTCCAACCCAGCCATTCTATGGTTCTGTGATGCTGTGATTCCACAACTCCACGTTCCTATGAATAAACAGACTCCCGGGGTTGCGTGGTAGTGGTGTGCTGAGCCCAGCGTTGGGAGTGTTGGAGGTTCCAGGTCCCACCAGGTCTGTGGTGTCAGACACTTCCCTCTAATAAGCTGGGTAAATTACTTTTGTCCCTCACGCGGGCCGGAGTCCCATGCAAATTCACCCCAGCACTCCATCATTATCTCTGCGCTCTAATTAGGCTTTCCAACACAGAGAGCTGGGTGGAGCCCGTGCGGGGCCATTCGTTATTCCTTAATGATGCTCTCCCTGCACAGCAACAGCTACAAGGGGTGGCTGTGTGTACAGACACAAAGGGCATCTCATTTTGTTAAATGCAACCCTTGATCTTTCCTATTCCAAATAATAATAATAATAATAATGCAACCAACAATGGAAATCTGGGATTGGCATCACGTAGAGGCAGCACCCTCATCGCACTGCATCTCCTACAAGGCAGCTTTGTCTCTCCTGGAGCTGCTCAGTGCAGCACACTGGGAGCAAAGGAGGTTCTTAGGGCTGAGATGGGAATCACGGTGTAGAGAGAGCTCTGAGACCAGCACTGCAACTGCACAACTGATAAACGCACACGCTTCGGTTCCCAATAGCACTGCACAGACTTCGTTGAAGGGTTTCCTGCTGTACAGCTCCAGCTGTAATTAGGAAGACTGCCATCATTTGCCTAATGGTTCTCAAAGTGCTGCCTGACACTCCCTGCATCTGTTGGCATCTCGGATCGCGGTCCAGAATCGGTGGCACTGAGTTTTTCTCAGGTTTGATGAATGTAAATATATTCACGTCAGCTACTGATGTTTCCCCATGCTTTTCCTCCTCCAAGTTCTGACAGCAGCTCAATGAAATGAAATCCAAAGTTGCAGTGCCATAACCAGACCCAGCGAAGGATCCTTTCCTCGTGCCCATGGCTGCAGCGCGCAGGCGGCCGCGTCCTCGAGGAGAAATTTCCTTCATCAATAGGAGAAGGGATGAGAGGCTGTGCCCCCCCACCCCAACCCGGGGGCACCCAGCGAAGCCCCACAAAGGGGAGAACAGCAGCACACCAGAGAAAATGGTGCACATCATGCATATGCAAAATCCGTCGGTAATTAATGTCACCGGTGGGAAACGTCTGGGAAAGTTGCACCTCAGCCTCGCCTGATGTTCTGCTAATTAAAGGCTTATTTTGTTACGGGAAGCCCTTTGTGTGAGATGCTTCACACAACCCAGCGCGAATTTTATGACCTGTGGGCTCCGCGAAGTGAGTAAACTGATGATCCTGGATGGTGCAACGCTCATTAAATGTGAATGCTGTGTGCACTTCCACCCCTGCATTTAGAAGGCCACTAATCATTCCTCTAATAATCACCCAAAGCGTCTGCTCGCCCCAAATCCTCCCCTGAAATGAGCGCACGGCGCAGTCCTGCTGGGTTTCTAATTTTAAATAGGCAAATTCTGCAAACTCGTGCTCGTTTGATGCTGTGCAGTGCTTCCACTGATGGGGAGAAGGCTCTGCTGCTCCGCTGCCATGCAGGAGCTACAATTAAGGGACGGTGTGCTGGGCTCCACCGAGAATAAAGCACCCCATTATTTCCTAGCGCAGAGGAGCAATACTTGTAGCACTGGGGGTACCGAGAGCACATCTGGCCCCTCTGGGGAGTGGGGGGGGGGGAAGTAAAGAATAAAAAGAGAAACATATCACCAAATGACATCATGGAGGATGTCATCGTGCAGGTGGAGGAGGGGATGCAGGGAGGCTGCTGCCCGTCCCCAGCAGCCGCTGTTTTGTTGCGGGCGCGACTCGTGCGCGTGTGGGATTGTGTTAAACCGAGCCAAACAATTCTCATTTATTCCTGCATGCTAAAACCATCACTTCTCTCCACTCCTGTTTTGCTAAATTGCTACCTTTATTTTTGCAATGTGTCTGTAATTACCAAATGTTCCTAGATCCTACCCCAAGCATCTCTCCTCAGAGTAGCGGGGATGTCTGCTCGGCGCTGTCAATTTTTTTTTAAATGTTATGATTGATAAAATTAAACTGTGAATCAAGGCATGAAATCCGTCTCGTAGATACGATTTTTAGTATTTTTTTTTTGGCAATAGGAGAAAACAACACCAGTCATAGAGAATTTCACAAAGTGATTCACTGGAGAACGGAGGGACCTTGTGTCTTTTTGCTTGAAGACTGTGGATGCTTAATAAGACATCCACAGCAACTCCAAGCTGTATTGTTATATTCAATTACTTATGAGGCCCCAAGTTTCTCCACTTTAATTGCTCGAAGCAGGGAAGCTTTAGTCACAGTGTAATGTACCCAGGCATGTATGGGGTTTAATGAATCATACTAACTCTGCACTCTAAGCAATTAGGTAAATCTAGCTGTTAGTTAGTGAGGCATAAAATAAATTTAATCTCTCTTCTAAAAAATCAATTACAGTGCTGTAATGTATAATTCAATTTGGGTCATGCTACATAAATTTTCTGGTTTTAGTATGTTTTTAAACTGGTTGTTATTCGATTTTGCAGACTGCATTGGGGGCAGTGTAGGGATCTCCCATCAGCGCGTTCCGTGTGGGGCTGCCCCACGGCCTCAGCTGAGGAGGGGGCATTAGTGGTAGGTTGGCTGTGCTTCAGGTAACACGGGAGCCCTGGATGGATGCTGGGCACTGGGAGCAGCACCTCTACAGCACCCTGCGTCCTCCCTAAAGAAATGCTTGGATGTTGTACTTGGGGACGTGGGTGAGTGGTGATGGGTTGGTGGTTGAACATGATGATCTTAGAGACCTTAACAGATCTCAGGTTCCTCATGTAGGGAAACGACCCTAACTGGTGCCAGTGGAGTTCAGGTTGGATATTAGGGGAAATTCATTCCCCCAAAGGGCTGTAATGCACCAGCACAGGCTGCCCAGGGAGTAGTGGGGTCACCATCCCTGGAGGTGTTCAGGGAGCATGGAGATAGGGCCCCGTGGGATGCAATCCGTGAACATGGTGGGATAGGCTGAGGAACCTAGAGGTCTTCTCCAACCAGAATGACTCCATGATTCTAAGGAGGTGCTTTACACAGACGGCGGTGGCACCTGCACAAAATAAAGGGAAACGCAGAAGCAGCCCTCAGGGCACAGGAGGCACTCGGGGAGCAGCTGGAGCAGCTCAGCAGCCTCAGCAGTCACTGAGCAAACGAGTCACAGGCTGTGCTCAGTGCAAAAAGCACCGTGCTGGCGTGGGAGCAGCAGGGCTTTCCAACAGCACCAGGCTGGGAGTGCCCTCCAGCAGCAGGACAGCAGTCTGAGCTGGCTCTCCATACAGAGTGAAGGCTGGAAGCTTTGCAGAGTCCAGGGTGAAGTGTCTGGAGAACCCAGGTTTCTTGCAAGGGTGTGAAATCTCAGTATCTCACTGGGAAGAGCCACTCCAGGCCACCTCCAGACCACGGGGGCCACGCAATGGGCTTGGGCACACGAGGCTGATTCACTGCTAAGAGAGAGAAGCTGAATGGCAAGCTCAGCATGCAGAGTTAAAGAGGGGTCAGAGCACATTAACAGCTCTGGCATAAAGATTAGCTGGCAATGCAAACAAGCCTGATTCACCACTAAATGGGGAAATTGGAAGCATAAATTCCGCAGCATGTTGCTCAACATAATTGAAATCTATTTTGCGACTGGTGTGCCGATAACGCCGTGCACCGAGGCAGCGTTTCAGACATCCTTGAGGACGTGCTGCTTTGCCCAGCAAGCGTTCAGCAGAGCCTGAGCAATAATGACACACCAATCGTCCCCATTGATATCCTTCTGAAGGCAGCTTTCCCACTCAGCAGGCACCTGGGTACGACACGCAGGTGGCCCAGTTGCAGCTGAAGATGCACACAGTGCAGAGGGGGAGGGACAGGCAGCAGTGAGTCCCTGCTGATGCCTGGGGACATCAATCCATACTCATAGTCATTCATACCAAGTGCATTTCCCACACCCTGACCGCTCTCGTGCCTCACTCTCTCTTTCATGCAATACCTTTATCAATCAGTCCACTTCTAGAAACTTCTGCCTGTGATCTGCAGGCGCTGCAGGGCTCCATGGAGAGCAGCTCATCCCCAAATAGAGGGTCATGGTAATCACAGTGCTGCACGCAGACCTCAGTGTTACATACTGCCTTACCTCAGTCCTGGAGGAGAGCTTCATTGACCATCCATCAGCTGAGAGCAGATTTTATTATGACCTCCCAACCAAAAAAAAAAAAAAAGAGAAAAAAAGAGAAAAATAACACCAAAAATCTCCACTGACTAAGACAACCCTCAGTGTTGGTGGCCCATTCACATTTGTTGCCCACTGTGGTGCTTGCTCCTTGGCAAGCTCATGCAACAGACCCAGGAGCATCCCTTCGCCATCCCCAGCATGGGAGCTGAAGGTGCTGAGTCCCGCAGACCTCAGAAACGTGGTGACGTGTAATTTAAGACTGAATATTCCCAAGCTAAAACGCTCAGCCTTAAGTCACAGCAACAAGCAAGGCCTCCTGGACAAGGTTGGCAGTTGCGTGCTTCAGAAGTTGGGCTTACGTGCTTTGATCCGCGTCACCACCATCTAATAATAACTGGGATGGAACAGCAGTCCGGTGAGTCGAGCTGCGGGGCGGTGCCACGAGGAGGCATGGCACCGGGCACGCTGCTCAGCACACGGAGCAGCCCAGGGCAGGCACCACGCTGGCAACGTGGCCGAGGTGCCAATGCCGTGACAGATATCCAGAGCAGCATCCCACTGACGGCAGCAGCCCCCGCTGAAATTGCCACCCATCAGCCTCAGAAGATTGCTGCTGCCTTTGCTGCCGCTATCAAGCAGGGGAGCTTTTAATCAGGGCCATAAAGGGATGATAAATTAGGAGGGAATTAGGACGAAATAATTGTTAAGCTCACCGAGTTCCTCAGCTCGGGCAGATCTTTCCCATCCTTTGATGTCACCAAGTTTTAATAAGCCCTGGATCAGCTCCAGGACCACGGGGTCTATGTGAGAGGAGACCTTGCGTATAAATACATAATTGGCATGTGCAGGAGTGCCTGCACAGACACACACACACACACACAGTGATGTGACATTAATAGCACGCCCTGAATTGATACGCTGCTAAATAGCATTTCTTGTCCTGGGATCCTATTTTCACACTCGCAGCAAATATGACCCTTGTCTGCGGCTGCCAGCTGCTTATAATTCTGACAGATGCAAGCACATTTCTGGGAAGCTGCATCCATTCAGTGGCTAAAGATCAACAGGCTCTGCTCAGGCTTTAGGAAGATTGATTGGCTCAGGAGAATCCCATTTGCAGCCCGAACTGAGAATAGGTTTACCACGGAGAGGCGTTAATGACTTTGATATCAGCGATCTAAATATGTCAACCTGCGACTCGTGTTGGTATTAAGGCACACTATATTTATACAAAACAGCCATTAGCAGAATGCTAATTAATGCGATTCGGTTTCCAAGTAAAGCTCGGCTCTTCCAAGGGGTGTAACGTTAAACTTCAGTCTAATCCCCTGGAGCTGTGGCTGTGCCCGGGCATTCCTTGGGATCAGCCAGATGGATCCGTGCCACGCTCCGTGGAGCGCCCGCTGCCGGGTGGGAAGAGGCAGTGGGGCACTTCCTATGGGAAAATTCAGCCTGCACCGTGACACCCACCTCACCCCCCCCCAGAAAACGGGGCTGTGAGACCAAATCATGAGCTCAGTACCTGCTGTGGCTGCAGGGAGTGCCTGGAGAAGAGCTGGAGGTGGTGTTGATAGGGTAAGAGGTGACGGCCTCACGTTGCACCAGGAGAGGATCAGGTGGGACATCGGGAAATACTTCTTCCCAGAGGAAGCTGTAATGCACCAGCACAGGCTGCCCAGGGGGGTCTCCATCAGCTCAGGGAACACAGAGATGGGGCACTGAGGGACAATCGGTGGGGTTGAGGATCTCAGAGGCTGTTTCCAACCTTAATGACTCTCACATACCTTGCAGGGGGGTAATTAATGCTGAAGGATCCTCTGCGCATGCACCAGGTGGAATCTTGGGTGGATGATACCAAAAAGAGGAGAGGTAGGGACCGCCATCTCCATGCTGCCTTTGCTCCTGCTCCCTTCGGAGCACAAAGCTGAGAGCCAGCTCCGTCACCCCCAGCAAGCCCTGGAGCTCCCACTCAATGCCCCCAACCCCCCCCCAAGAAGAGCTGCAAGTCTCCTGATGGGATTCACCAGGCCAAAGCTCCCAGCAGTAACAGCATCAGCTCCATATAAAGCATAATTACAATGAGCTGCAATTAAGGAGATTTATCGCAGCTGGCCAGGCTCCAGGAGCACCTGGACCAGCCCTGGGTGCTGGGAGCCCCGAGCAGGGGTTGTGCAGCCATAAGGGGACAGCTGTGACAGGAGCAGCAGCATCCCTCCTGCCAATGGGGGCAGCACCTGGGGGCAGAGCCAGCAGCGTGAGGCACGCAGTGCCCAACTGAGAAGCATCTGTACATCCTCCCCATCATCAGGTCGTTCTGTGCCTTGTTATAAAGCCAACGAGACCTAGGGGAGAAAGAGAAATAAAAAGCAAACACACAGTGCTGCCGAACGCATTACGTACTGAGGCTTCAGAAAACCGATGCCAGGAAGAAGATTAATGGAGCAGAGCTGCAAAAATAGGAAAGAAAATGAAAACCGGGTGAGAACAGGGCTGGCAAAATGCTGTGCTGCTGCCAAAGGGCTCTGCCCCCCATAGCAGGGTCGCAGCCGTGGGCTGGGAGCTGCTGTTAATGGAGGGTGCTCGACCCACACGTCTTGCTGATGTTCTGGGCAGCCTGTGACATCAATCTCATTAACAGCATTAAATTAGGACAAATGAAGGATGTTTTTTCCCCTTAGCGGAGTCCAAAAAATAATAATAATAAATGAGACCAAGTGGCTCCGAAGGGGCTGAGGGGTCTCTCCAGGAGCAGAACAAAAGCTGCCCGTGTACGTGCTGCTCGCGCGGCTCCCGCAGCTGATGTGGGGACACTGGTGAAATCTGCTGTCAGGAGTGGGTGCGTGGGTTCACTGAAGGAGCCTTCAGAGCGTTGCTCCCTGTGGCTGAGCACCACGCTGATGGATGCTGCTGGCTTCTTGCAGCAGGACGGCACGATGTGTGCGTGGCAGAGAGGTGCAGCAGTTGAGCTCTCTGTTAGCAAACAGAGGAAGCTGGGACCTGCTGTCGGCGCTCACTGCACCCCTCTGCACGCAGGCAGCCCCCGGCGTGCAGCTCCCAGCCCGGCCTGAGCTCATCAATGTGCTAAAGTCATTACGGAGGGCATTGTGGGAAATATTGGTTTTTCATTACAGCCGACTTTGCTCGAGCTGCTGGTGATGGGGAGCGAGCTGCATTCATCACGGCAGCGTCTGGCTGCAGGATGGGGGCATGCAGGCAGCCCTGGTGTGTCCCTTCCAGCGTGGGATATTCAGTGGTTCTGTGTTTTATGACTCTTATGTCCTGTGATCCTCCACCAGCACTGCCCACCCTCCTGCACTCTGCTGCTGCTCTCTGCTGCAGGGGCAGCTGGATGCGATGCTCGGGGCGGCACTGCTGCTCCCGAAGGACTCTGCAGGCTTTGCAAAATTGCTTTGCCCTGCTGTCTCCTTCAAGCTGTGCACCCTTCTCACCACGGCTTGCGGGCTTTTGTGAGCACACCAGTGCAGCAGTGGTGCAGATTGCTGCCTGAGTGCATGAGGCTGTGTGCAGTCCCACGCAGCCCGCAGCCGTTCTGCTCCCAGCACACACACTCTGCTTACGTTTCTTCCAGTAACGATCAGCAAAATAAAAGCCTGATTTTTCTCCTGAAACAGGGAGCCCAGAAAGTGCCGAGGCACTAAGAAGCATTGGGGCAGCTCCAGCATTCCTCCTTGGAGCCAGAAATACAAATTGCAGTGAAGCAGCAGCAGGGCTGTGCATCCGAGCACTGCGGTGCACATCAGCCAGGGGTTTGGGATTGAAGCAGAGCAGCCCGGGCTCTGCAGGGTGGGGGGCACAGCGTGGGCTGACAGCTCGGAGCAGGCTGTCTGAAGTGCTTTCTCCTTAAAGCAGACGTTTAAGGGCAGACCTCCCGCTGCTGGGGATGGGGCCAAGCTCCTGGCTGCCACCCAGCTCCCTCCGGCCAGCGCCTGTTCTGGCTCCTTATGCCGCATTTTCACCCAGGGCAGTGCCAAACCACTCCTCCACGATGGGGACAGCGCAGCCTGGGAGAGCCTCTGTCCCAACTCGGGGAGGGGGGAGGGGGGGGTCAGCTGGGCTGGAGGGGGGGGGGCACGGGAGGGATGCCAGCATAGGTCAGTGCCACTTGTCATCGCCTCGCTGCCAGCAAGCTTTGTGCCGGGGTGGTCAGGATCTGAGCTGTGACATTAAAACCCAGTTCCCTCCCGTCTGGGCATGAACCAGAGCAAAGCCCTGTGGGAGGAGCAGAGCTGCAGCTGCTCCGGGTAAGTGGAGGATCCCGGGGGTAATTAATACGGTGGGAAGCTCAGTGAGAACCTGAGGGGAGGGATGCGGGGAGGGTCGCATCCTGCTGCAGCCCCACTGCTGCGGATGGGTGAAACGCTCTGGCTGTAGAGCAGCACCACTCCGCTCAGCCCTGAGCCCTTCTGCTCTCCTCTCCCTATGGGGTTTTCCCAGTATTTCCCCTTTTTTGCAGCTTGGGATGGAGCCAAGTCTACACAGCTGCCTCAGCCTCAGTCCCCACTGCATCCCTATGGGAGCAGCAGCATCCAACCCTCGCAGCCCCCCAGATCAGTGCCAGCCCGGGGTCCCAGCACTGCACCAGTCCCACACTGTGGGGTGTGGACCCCACAGCAGAACATCACTGCTCTGCAGCACAGTGCTGCACCCTCAGCCGCTCACACGCAGCTATCGACAGCGATTTCACAGCGCTTGCTTTCCTAATTGTCTCCCTGATCTGTTTTCTAATCTGAGATGTCTTAACACAAACAATTACAGCCGAGTAACTGATTAATCATTCAAATGAAATTAAAATTGAGCAAGTGTTTCAATATATTTAGATAATGCACATGTGCAACAGGAAAAAAAAAGAAGAGCGATGCTTATCTCCAATTGTCACTCGGAATGGATGGGTTCCAATTATTTGTGTGGGAGAAAACAGAGGTATAAAGATCAGAATCCAAATGATTGTGTAAACTGTTGACATATTCTGAACACTGTGATTTAAATGCCACTAAATAGATATTTAAATGAGAATGAATAATTGCATCAATAATTCATTTGGAGCTTAGAAGGAAGCTTTTGCTGATGTTGGCTGGTGGGAAGGGGCAGCGTGGCTCCGGAGCTTTTTGCATCAAGGCAGAGGGAGCTTCTCTTTGGAGATCCTTGCTCTTTGCAGACCCAAAGCCTTGCGTGGAATCCCAGCTTGCCCCAAAACGTCTGCACACATCCAGACTCCCAGATCCAAATGCACACCAGCTCATGTCTGCTGCCACGCCGGGAGTGAGCTGGCAGAAAACCCCAGGGGCGATGCGTCCTTTAGCTATAAATCGGTTTCTGATTTGTGTGACTTTAAAAACACTGCCACCGGAAAGAAAAGCAGGGCCACTCGTGCTTGTAGCATGTTATCCAATGGGGCAAGGGAGTGAGGTTTGCAAAGCACTGGTTCTTTAAATAATGCACCCTCTCACAGCGGTATGTGGCAAGGAGTAACCCAACACAGCCTCCTGCAACGAGATACAACATCAGACATTTAAAAGGAATAGCTGCGCTGCCGACTGTCAGCGAAAAATGCAGACAGCAAGCGTGTGCCTTCAGCTGCTGCCATGCACGGAGCAGCAAGCACCATCCTGCTGAGCTCAGAGGGCCCCTTCATGGGCAAAGAGAAGTTGAAATGCACAGCTTCCCAGCTCAGCGACAGGAGGAAAGCAGGAGGGTGCTGCAGACAGCAGCTCCGTCACCGCAGCTCCGCGCGCTGTTTGCTGTCCGGGGGCAGGGGAGGAGCTGCTCGATATGAAGCAGTTAATTGGGAAACCACTGTCTGTTGTTTCAGTTTTCCGTTGGGCAATGCTTCCCGAGGTATTGAGACCCACGGGTTCCAGCACCGAGTGCTGCTCCTTGCCTGCTGCCCTGAGTATTCCTGAATATTTCGGGCTCTGTGAGCACCTCTGCACACGGGGAGAGGCCAGCAGGGATTGCGGGCTGCCAGCAGCAGGTAGTGGAGAGCAGCCCAGGTTCAAACGTGGACACAGGGCCCTGACCTCCCCTCCCAGCTGAGCACCAGAGCACCCGCTCACAGCAGCCCGCACCTCCTGGCCTGGCACGGGAGCTCGCCGCAGCCCTCAGGTGCTTTCATGAATCAGCAGAGGACGCTGAGTGGGGATGAACGCCAAGCTGAGTGCTATGAGGGCAGCCCAGTGCCCTGAGCCCTGCAGCAAGCCTTTGGGTTCGGAGGGCTGTGCCCACGGCAGCGCCTGGTGCTGTGCTGGATTTGCACCGCTCAGCACGGCTGCGCTCAGAATATGATTGTCAGCCTCTGTAATTTTCCAGTGACAGCTCGAAAAGAAACAGCTGAGCCACAGAGCTCCAGCTCCACATGCCATCTATTTCTACTGTCAGCTCCGGAGAGATCTTAATTATAATGGCTTTTGGTGCTCATTCCTTTCTAATGCTGTAACAGAGAGATGATTGCAGCCGTAAACGAGCGATCAGGCTATTCCCTGCTGGGCAGTAACGCTGGTTGTCAGGTTGGGGAGGGACGGCGCGCACCGAACTGCTCCCCAGTTACAGTTCACTTTGCACACTCGCTATAAAATTGAATTTGACTCACTCACGGCTGCGAGTTACGGGGCGTGAGGCGGTAATTGCACCGGGAAGAGCGAGGGAGAGGGAGGTTTATTTGGCTGCACTGCCTGGAAGCGACGAGGAGCAGTTGTGCATTGGCTCTATGTAGGGCTGGTGAGCCCAGCTCTGAGTCCTGGCCCAGCAACAGGATGGACTGCAGCCCCAGCTGTGCTTCCTCCTGCAGGGATTGGTGTGGGGAAGAGGACGTGCGCCATCACTGAGGCATCAGAGACTGCAGCGCAGACTCTCCTAATGCCCGCTGATAATGAAGTCTCCAGGCATTTGCATCTTATCTCAAAAGGAGTTTCATGTGCCACTGTGGATGTGGTTACCCTGGGAAGCACTGCACCTCAGCGATGAGGACCTGCTCTGCTCACACAGCTTATTTAGCTCCGTGCATCCTCCCCGTGCACAGGACCCACTCCCAAAGGAGTGCAGCACCGATGGGACCGTGGCTCATTTTGCTCCATCCACCCATTGCCAGTGCAGCCCTGCAGGAAGAAGAGCAGTCACCCCACAGAGCTGACCCGGAGAGGCAAAGCGCCGAGCCCTTGGGCATGGCACACATCCTCTGCCTGACTCATTGCCAGGTTTATTGCCTTTGCAGGAAGGCTGCTATCTGAGCCATAAAATGATTTGCAGAATCTTCAAAAGCTTATAAAGGCAGTGATTGATACGCTCATCTGCTGGGCACTTCCTGTCTTTAAAAGTCTGGCTTGTAATCAGAGCATCTCAAACTAAAAAGAAAGAAAAAGCCGTGTAAACACTCTGCTCGATGTTTTCACAGCTTTCTGCTGGCACCGGCGGGCTCCACTCCTTCCTGGAGCCACGGGCCAGGCTGCTTAACTCATGAGCAGCCATGCCCAGCCAGGGGGACAGCCCGGGATGCGTGCTGTTCCCCAGGCTCAGCAGTGCAGCACGGGATGTTTCTATTTGCTCCTACTCCTGTACCACCCATATGCATCCCTCCAGCTCCTGCTCCTCCTTCTGCTCCCTGTCTCCTCCTCTGTTTTTTGGGACTACCCCACATTGCCACCCGTGTGCTTGCTGGGCACTCCACGTTAGGCCCTAAATACTGCAGGGACTTCACAGCAGCAAACCCTGCAGCACTACGATGGGCCGCCCCCCATGGAGATGCTTCCAGTGCACCCCAGTAAGGCAGGGGGGAGGCACTGGTTTGCCTTCTGCTGGTGGAAGTTCACAGATGAAAAGAAAGCAGTGAAGACCTCTCGTGGGTTGTGGGTGGCAGAGCAAGCTGGTTGCACTACGGCTATTTATGCCTCAGGGCTGCCACTGATTTATATCTTTGTCATTATGCATTGTGAAGAGAGAAAAAGGAAAAGGCAAACGCTTGTCCCTCTCTGAAGTCACAAAGTCAGAGGATCGCTGACTCAAGCACCAAAAGTCCCCGAGCAGCGCTGCTCGTGCAGATTTAAAATCAGCTCCAGCCAACCTACAAGAATAATTATCTCTTCACTCCGCCGTGCTATTTAAAGTCACTGCGTGATGTGCACAAGAGTTATGCTCTCACCCGACGAGGTGCTGTGCAGGTAAATCAGCCCTGAGGCTGTGGGTCGATTCAGCACTGCAGTGGGGACGGTGCAGAGCTGTTAGAGCGGACATGCTGACAGAGCAGGCCCCCCCAGAGCCCAGCACCCTTCCCTCTGTATTCCCCCTTTGCACCAAACCAAAGCAGGGGTGGGATTCTGCTGCACCGTTACAAAGGAGAGCTCAAATCTCACCCCACTCCTTTTGTTGTCGTCGTCGTTTCGCTCCTACAATGTTTTACGGCTCGTTGTTGGCTTTCTTGTCTTCTTATAATTCATAAAAGCAGCCCTGCTCGCCATGCTTGGCTTCACCTCAAGTTCAGTAAATCGAGGTATTTAATTAAACACAGCAATTTATCGGCTCTCAGCCCAGTTCATAAGAAACTCACGCATCATTTGAGCAGGATTTTCATATACTTCACTTGGAAAAAGTACAGAGCCAGCTTTAGCAGAACAAAATACATTTTTTTTTGGCAACACGCAGAACCACTTTCCCTCCTCCACGAGCATGTTGCTGCCCCACATCAGTGCCTGCTGGCTGCCCCAAACATCCTGGGCAAAACTCCACCTTGGCCTGGATTAGTCAATGAGAATGAAGATGTTCTGTGACATAGCAGCAGAAATCCTTGGGAACAGACTTGGGGTCACAGAGAAGGTGTCTCAGAACCATGGAGATTCATAGGTTCATAAGGTTGGAAAGGACCTACAAGATCATCTAGTCCAACCATCAAAGATGTGGCACTGAGGGCTGTGCTCAGTGGGCATGAAGGGGTGGGTTGGACTTGGGCATCTCAGAGGGCTTTTCCAGCTCTGATGATTCTGTTCTCTCATGGTCTTGATCCTTGTCCACCACGATGACCCTGGGGAGCACGTTTCAGCCACACAAAAAGCATCTGCTGAAGATTGCACATTGGTCAAGGTTCCGACCTTGTGGCAGAAGCTGCGTGAAGGACAGCACTTGGCTTTCTTCCATGTTTTTCAGGTTTCCAGGACCACGTTGTGCCGTACACAGAACAAATGTGGGGCATTACGCGCACACACAGCATCAGCTGAGCCACCAAAACCAAGGAGGAGGCACATGGCTTTCCAGCATCACAGGACCACCACCACCCACCCTCCTCCAGGCAAGCCTGAAACGCAAGGGGAAAAATGTGCAAATGACAAATATTCCACAGATTCTACAGCTTGCCTTGAGTGATGATAATGCCATCTAACAAATAAATTCATTAACAGCACAGAGCTTGACCGAGCACATCGTGTCTGCATTTGCCATGCGGACTCTTGGACAGCTCCATGAGCAGTGCAGACAGCTGTGCCCACAGAGATGCCACGAGATGTCGTGGAAACAAAGGCAGCAAAATAAAATTTGGAATTTGCTTTGAATTTCTGCCTTGGCTCTTTAGGGAAAAAAAAATACAGAAAAATAAAACAGATGTGTAGTATTTTTTTTTCCCCTCGTGGAGGAGAGCTGCCTCCTGCTCACTAAAGCAGGTGAAGGGAGCACAGCGTGGAGCTCTGTGAGCCCCTGGTTTGCAGCGCTGTAGAGCTCAGTGCTGTTTGGGTCTGGTGGAGAGATCTGAAGAGCCCAAGGCTTCTTGCTCACGTCGCCACACACTTCAGAAAGAGATCTGAGCAATAACACAACAACAACATATGCAACTACTTAGAAGTCAATTAATATCAGAGGAAGGACCCTTGTTGAATCCAGCAGAAAGAATGATGGTTACATTTCCGGAATAATGGCTGAAATTTGCCATTGTGTGTCATCAGGAATCATTTAAAATAGTTTTGATCTCAGCTCTTTCTGTCGGGGCTCTAATGAATTAACAGATGACAGATTTCCGTAATGAAAGGCCATGTTTTAAAGAGAAGCCGACATTGTTTTTGCTGTACTGCTCATATAATTTGGGATGTTTAAAAATAATTACAGCGCAAGATGAATACCTTACAAGGTTTCAGATATTTCACACATGCTGAGCCTCCCTCCTGAGCAGGTTTTAGGGGCAGCACCCAACCAACACCCAACTTTTGGCATCCAGCATCCAAGATCTAGCATCCAAATTCCAACATTCAGCTTCCAACACCCAACTTCCAATATACCTCATCCAACACCCAACTTCCAACATCCAACTTCCAATATCCGCCTTCCAACACCCAACTTCCAGCACCCAACACCCAACTTCCAGCACCCAACACCCAACTTCCAGCACCCAACACTCAACTTCCAGCACCCAACTATCCAACTTCCAGCACCCAACACTCAACTTCCAGCACCCAACTATCCAACTTCCAGCACCCAACTATCCAACTTCCAGCACCCAACTATCCAACTTCCAGCACCCAACTATCCAACTTCCAGCACCCAACTATCCAACTTCCAGCACTCAACTTCCAGCACCCAACTTCCAGCACCCAACTATCCAACTTCCAGCACTCAACTTCCAGCACCCAACTATCCAACTTCCAGCACTCAACTTCCAACACCCAACTATCCAACTTCCAGCACCCAACTTCCAGCACCCAACTATCCAACTTCCAGCACTCAACTTCCAACACCCAACTATCCAACTTCCAGCACCCAACTATCCAACTTCCAGCACCCAACTTCCAACACCCAACTATCCAACTTCCAGCACCCAACTTCCAGCACCCAACTATCCAACTTCCAGCACCCAACTGACATCCTCGCAGCCTAAGTACCACCATCCAGAGCTCCAGCAAGAAAGAAAGAGTCCCAGCTGCCCCAGAGCCCTAACCCCCCCCACAAATCCCCCACAAAGCCCCCACAATGCCCATGAGGTGGGTGCAAAAGGAAATGACCGCTGCAGCGATGTCCTCCGCCGTGCTCACCTCATTAGCTTGGTGCTGAATCACATTCTTGTGCAGTGCAAAGGGACCACAAAGGCATATTATATTCAACGTTAAGTAAACAAACTTTTGAAATGGACTTTTATTGATTCCATACGGCCATCTGGTTTGGAGGAAAAGGCCCCCTCCCTCTTCCCCCTCCCTGTGAAAATATTCGAAGGCTGGGGGCTGGCAGCGGCTCAGCGTGGCTGCAAACCACCTAGTTTCCTCTGTGGTTAACAACACAGGAAAACGTCGAACTCTCAGATAAATGTTGGAGGCTTATTTGGTTCACCCATCTGGTAGCCAGCCTGTTCTGCGAAAATTAAAGATATACATATGCAAATATTCACAGTCTGCTTCCAAGATCTAAAGAATTTTTATGATGTAACCACAAAAAGAGGTTATTTAATGTTGACAATATGTAGCAGAGCAAAGCACTATAATGCTGCATATGGTAATGTAACTTATGAAAATGAAGCCGCAGTGCCCTTACAGAGTAATGAAAAGCAGATTTCACCTTGAAGACTATTTGAGCTGTTTAGCTTGTAATGACTTGAAAAAAAAACCCCAAAACATTGGTGTGAAAATACAACTTGCCACACAGCCACACGAGCCCCAGGCTGTGCGTGGCAGCATCTCGCTGCGGGCGTCCTCTGCCAAGACAAGCTGCCCGCGGGTCCCTGCTGCCCTGCCCCAACAGGGGACATGCCATGGGTCCCCATCGTGGTCCCTGGGGTGGCCAGTTCCCACCTGCAGGGCTGGGGGCATTTTCAGGAGGTAGGGCACGGACCCAGTGCTGATATGGATGTCGCGTTCCCATTTGGCCACCAGCATGTGGTGGCTGGACAAGGGCACAGCACGTCACCACGCCACATCGTGGGATGCTCCAGCTCATTGCCGGCCATCCGATGCCACACAGGAGCTGCTTGTGGAGGATACCATAGGTTATAGAACCCTGCAGTCCTGGAGCCATAGAACGGTTGGGTCAGAAGGGACTTTAATGCTCATCCAGTTCCGACCTGCTGCCATGGAGGGGTTGACCAGGCTGCCCTATCCAGGGCACCTCCAGGGATGGGGCACCCACAGCTTCTCTGTTCCAGTGCCTCCCCACCCTCTCAGTGAAGAGTTTCTCTTAACATCTGATCTAAATCCCTTCTTTTTGCACCAAGCCTCTCCCAAGGGCACCCTGCAGCCTGCTGCCTACAGTACCCATCTGAAATACCAGCTGAGCTGAGGACGTGTTCCAGTTAGCTGCACGGCCCTGGTGCAAAGACTTATTGCTCCTTCTGACATTAATTATATCCTCTTGCTGTAACAAGCACCTTTGTATATTATGCAAGCTCTTTGCCTGTCATCAATGGCCTCAGAGAAAAAGAAAGATGTTTGAATTAACAAAATATTACTGTGATCTTCTCCCTGACAGTATGGAAGCAATAATATTTAGTGAGTAACTGAGTTTCCTTTAATAATTTAGTAGACTGTAAAAACCTTGATCATCCCACTGACTCTGAGAACAAAATTGTCAAGCTTTGTGCATTCTAAACTGAGATAAAAATGCAAGCAGGTTCCACGAGAGAAAAAAAAGAAAAAGAGTTTAAAATTACATTTCAAAAAAAGCTAATTAAAAACCCAGCCCCCATGCAAGAAGGAGGGCAGGGGGAGTGTTTGTTAAAGCAACCCGAGCCACACGTGCCTGGTGTGTGTGCTTTGATGCAGAGCACTGCATGGGGACCTCCATCCGCACGGGCTGGCAGGAGCTAGGATGCTGCGTGGGGAAGATCACCCCTACATACATCTCGTGCTTGAGCTTATTGCCAACAGTTGTGTGCAGCAACGCTCCCTGAGGGGCTCTGGTGGTGTCAGTGGCTGCACCCTGTGATCCCCCTGTCCTTACCTTGAAGGCTGTGGACACAAAGTCCCCATCGTGGGACACGGAGGCTCTCAGTACGACCCGACATCCGCGCTGTGCCCATGGACAGAGCAGGAAAAGGGATGAGAAGCCCTGAGGTGCGGGAGTTGGGCAGGAAGAGCCCAGGGCAGCAGCAGAGCAGCACACGAGGGCTTCTTGGAGGTCTTCCTGAACGGTGGAGGTGTGACACTGAGGACACAGTCAGTGGGGGCGGGCTGGGGTTGGGCTTGGAGATCCCAGAGGTCTTCTCCAGCCTTCATGATTCCGTGGTACTGACTCTGCTCAGCCCCACACCGTGCTGCGGACACCAGCATGGGGGTCCCAACACCCCGCAGGGTTTCCTTTGGCTGTTGTCATTGGGCTTCTCCAGGGAGCCCCGAGTCGTCGAGGTGGATAATTGGACACGCTGCATTTTGGGGCAGTGCTGTTGGATGCCACAGATACTCCCGGCTCAGGCTCAGTGAGGCGGATCAGCACCGACATGGAAAACCATTTCCCAGAGAGGGCACTGCCGGGGAGCTCGAGGAGGGAAAGCTGGAAGACGCAAGAAAGCAGAGAAACATCAGCTTCCCTGACAGGGCCAGAACTATTAAAGGAGCACTTAGAGCTCTTAACATAAAAATGCATCAAAGAGGGAAACCAGATGAGAACAGATCCATTTGCCTTGGAGAAATGCTGCTCTCTGATATGCTGCCTTCCCGGCTGTGGCTGCGGATGGAAATGCCTTCGGGCAGCAGAGCTGTTTTGTCTAACACGGTATTTGCAGAGGGCATTTTAAAGGGAAGCCTCTCCAGAGAGGCTCCCAGCCCTCAATAGCTGCTTCCCACCTCGTTGTCATGCAGAGCAAAAAGGCCCCAAATCCACAGTAATGAAAGTGAGATTCCCTTTTAGATAAACACGTAATATCAATGACAAAAAGACGAACCTAAACGACATCGATGCTCGGAGCATCAAAGAGCTCCACGCTGAGCTCCAGGCATGCTGAGCACAGCAGCCCGGCTCTGCACACCGTACCTGCGTGCTGTCCCCTGAGCAGTGTCACATCCTCACGGAACAGAAGCACCAAACCATCAAGGCTGGAAAAAACCCCCAAAATCCCCACCCCACCCCACCGTACTGCTCCCAAGCCAAGGGCTAAACACGCATTTGTTCCCCCCCCCCCCCCGCGACATTCAAACCCACCTCTGTTTATTCCTCACCATAAAAGCATGCGGCCGAGGGAGCACGGACACGGGGGAACATCTGGGACTCATCTCAGCCCCTTTGTTGAGCAGTGAGTCAACAGAAGGTGTGATGAGAGCCAGATGTTCGGCCGCAGCCATACATCATAAGCGGAGTGGATTACAATGGGGGGACAAATAAAGAGGAAAGCCTGGGAGAATACGTAGAGCCCCCGGAGGGCTTTAAAAACTGATTTTAAAAACCCATTTCCCCAGATTCAGAAGGAATTTTATGGGGTAGAACCAACATAACGCATAATGTTTGTTGCAAGGCCAGGCGACACGGAGCCGGGGCTTCAGGCAGGAGCGAACCCCCTCAGGGTTTCCTGAAACGGGGAACATTTACCAGCACCCAAATCCAGCGACCCATGGGCAAAGGGAGCTCCACTGCTGAGGCCTTTCCTGAAGCCCCCCCCATACAGAGGGGGTGCAGCCCTCACACCACCCGTGCACCTGCAGAGCCCCAGCCCAGATCCACAGGAGCACTTGGTGCCCACCCCCCATCACCCAGCAGAACCTCTCGCAGTAGGAAATAAAACAAAGCCCAGCTTTAACAGGGACAAAAACTACAGGATGATGATGGGAAACAGCAGAGAATAACCACCAGTCCAAAGGCAACAGCACACGTGGGATCTTCGGGGTAGGAGGTCCCCGTGACTTTGCCATCAGTGAGCTCACACTCATCACACCTCGTCTGCCTCCTCTCTCTGCTGCCCAGGACAGGCCCAGGCGGGTGCCCATGCTCTGCACGTCCTGGGAGCAGCTGCAATTTTGGCCTCCAGCATCACTCAGACACGAACACGCTGTTCACCCGTGGCGTACCTGAAACCACACAGTGCATCGGAGTGGTTTAAGGCTCCAGAAGTTTCGCTTTAGGGGAAACCTTTTCTCGCAACCGTGGGCTGAAATGCGAACAGGCAGGCAAAGTAGAGCAGTGCGAAGTAGGGTCAGGGTGAGGATGGAGCCCGGGGTGTGGGAGCTGTGGGGGGAGCCCCCCCAGCATGGCTGGCACTGCCCTGCTGTCCCTTGGGTACATCATGTCACTGCACCTGGGCTGAGGGGGGGGGGGGTCACCCCCATCCCATATTCCTCCCCATGTGTGCAGCAGCCCGAGTTGGCTCAGAGCAGCTCGGCCCTTTGGTGAGGGTTTGCTTCTGTGGAGCAGTACCTGCATCCCAGCTCGGGGCGATGCGCTGCTTAGAGGTAGGCACAAAGAAAAAAAAACAATTAGGAAAGAAAAAGCAAAGCCCTGCAACTGGAGGCAGAACGGGGAGGTTTGAACTCAAAGCTCAGGGGTTGGTTTGTCAAATAACCCAAAGCAGCGCCCTGTGTGCCTCTCTCCTCCTCCCCACGCAGTCTGCACAGCAGGTGGAAGCCCCAGGACGGGTCCTGCCCCTCTTTGGGGCTGCTCCTCTGCCGTGCAGCACCACACTGCCACACCTCTCACCCCATTCCATGGGGGTCCCTGCCCCACACCAGCCCTGCTGAGCTGCGTGCACTGCCAGTGCTCTGCACACATCACGGCGAGGGATCCCAGCCCAAGGAGGGACCCCGCTGGTCTGCACCCATCGGGGTCACTCAGTTTCTCTGCCCCATAGCACACGCAATGTGACAACGTCCCTATTGCTGGCGGGATGCAAGCTGCACCTCCCAGCCCGCACGCACCCATGGGTGCCCTTTGCACACTCAGCGAGCAGAGAGGATCCACGTGGCCAAGCGAGAGCGGCCCCCACTGCGGCGCTGAAGTCCCCGTGGGATCCCGTGGGGTGACCCCAGTGCTGCCCGTGGGGCAGAGCAGAGATGTGGGGCACTGCTGCTGAGAGCTGCCCGCGTTGGTTTTAATACTTAATGAGCTAAAAGGTCGGGATGGCTTTTAAGCCTTAAATGGTCTCGGCCCCTTTTTATCTTTAAAAATACAACAACAACAAAAAAACCCTGCCCTCCAAAACTGCTTAAGAGTTTCTTCTAACGATTCCTGGTTGCCATTATGTCGGAAATAAGGCGCTTTCCAGGGCTGTTGGGATACATTAAATGGTTCATTTTTCAGTCCCCGTCCCTTTTGTTTTTGATCTCCATTCGGACTGATTAAAGACACTGACTGCTCGCTTCTGATTAAATCCTAAATCAGAGCTGGCTCACAAAGCAACTGCGAAAGCCGACATTTATGAAGTTCAGTAAACCAGTTGTAAGAACAGGAGTGAGAGATGGAAAAAAAAAATAATAAAATCATAAAACTGCCTTCCAAACAAACACGGGTTGACAGCAAACAGATGGTCAGGGGCTCTCACTTGTAAACTGGAAAAATTAAGATTTGGCAGATTCTGCTTCAAAAAAAAAAAGGAAAAATAGTTACAAAACATCTTAAAGTTTTCCCCTTCATATCCTGGTGTTGCTCTGGGCATCGGTTCAATATTTTCATAGGCTACTGCACGGAAAAGGTTCTGAATACATGAAAGCAGCTGGCATAAAAGGGCTAAGAAATACCGGCTGAGATTTATAGGGAGCAGCACTGCCAGCATCCCAAAGATGCTGTATTTAAAGCTCAGCTCCTCAGCCCATAGATAAATCACTGTAACTTCGTGGTGCAGCTCTGGTTTCATCTCCAAAGGTGTAAGAGAAGTGGGTTAACAGCACCTCGGTCCATTTTTCCATCCTTCTGGACTTACCCCGTGATAACGTTAAGCTGATGTTTTAGGGTTAGGCACAGCCTGGTAGAATTAAAAGTCCTGGGGGGGATTTGGGGCAGAGAGCTGAGGGCACGGGTGCGGGGTGGGGGGCACAATGGGGACCTGGGCAGCTGGAGGTGTGCACGGGGTTCTGCAGGCTCTGCTCCCTGTCAAGCTGCACTATGTGCAACAGCAACAGCCAAACCCACAGACAGGTCCAGTTCACACCAGTAAACCAATACGGGGTGAGTGGGAGCTCCGTGCCCTCCCGCTCCGCCGTGCTTCCCCCTCTGCACTCCTCATGGCCTCCACCCCCCATGCAATGCCTCGGACTCGGGGTCTCGTGTGCCCCCCAGCACCACGCTGCTGCAGGGGCTGCCCCAGCTCTGCAGCAGTTTCCCCATAGCTCAGGGCCTGGCCCCACACTGCACAGCAGCCGCTTTTCCAGGGTTAGCGACCGAACCTCTCTGTGCTGGGAGCAGCGTCAATGGGGCCTTGTCTGCGACCTGAATTACTGGCCTGCAAACAATCACTGCTGAGCCGGAGTCCAAATCTCTGCCCTTCCCTCCTCTCCCTCCACCTCGGGCTCCAACAACCACAAAAACCATTTGCAAAGGGTTTGCGACCGCTGCGGGCTCACCCCAAAGGCATCCCTGGGAGCTGCTGGGAGCAGAGCCCACTTTGGCCACATATCCCCGTGCACAGAGCACAGACACATGCAGGCTGAGTGCTGCTGGGGAGCTGTGAGATCAAAGGGAGCTGCAGGAAGGAGGGAGGGGGAGGTGGGAGCATGGGGCACTGCAGGGAAAGCTGAGCTACTGCTGTTGGTGCTCAGCCCCGCCGCCCTCACCCACACTCGGGGCACGCTTACCTCCACGCACTGAGCCCAGAGGAGGCTGGTGTCAGCTCTCTTTTTCTGCCCACAAATGCAACGGAGCATCCCCAGGATGTAGAATGCCTCACGTCAAGCCTTTTCCCAAAGCAATCGCTGCACATCTTTATTGCTGGAAGAAGTCCCCGGAGAGATGGGGCCACGCTGCCTCTGCTCCCTTCCCAGGCATCGTGAGGTGCAGAGAGACGCGGAAGTGTGTTAAGGAGAGAGGAAAACACGCAGGGAAATATTTCTGAACTTCACAGCAAAGCTTTGATCCTCATTGCAGCCCTGGGTGAAGCTTCTTTTGGTGGAGCCTATTTCATCATTCTTATATCTGAATCCCTGGAAAAGGAATCCCCATCCCACGAGACATCCCACCGAGAGCATCTCCTCCAGGAGCAGAAAGGTGCAGCTCCACGGGAGCCACCCCCTTCCTCTGTGCTGAGCAAAGCTCACAGATCAGTGGGGCAGGGATGCTGATGTCCTGCAGCAAAAAGCTCTTAGTGGCTCCTTGGACCAGAGGAGAAAAGGACGTGGAGATTTACTTTGCAGCCATCTATCTGAGCTGGGGGTGCACTCATGGCACTGCCTGCACTGGAGCTGGCAGATGGGAACCAGCCGATTTTCTTTAAGAAACGCACAAAAACATTGAATGCAGTTCTCCTCCTCCTCCTGACCTGCAAGGCCCTGCGGTGCTGGGATCTGTAGTTGGCAGGGCTAGAATTTGCAGCTGGTACTGCGGGGGGTTGCAGCTGCCCACGCTGCCTGCTGTAGGGTGATGCTGTGGGTGCCCACGCAGCAGCACCCCAATCCTGGTGGCTCTTGGTGGCAATAACATCTCCCTGAATAGTTCAGAATGAGGCGGGGTGAGGAGGGCCGTGTGCTGGCAGTGCTTTCACCCCTCCTAGGGAAGGTTTTATTCTTGAAGGGCCACCGTTAGCCAAAGCTTAATGAATCTATAGAAGCAAAGCTGGGTTTTGCCCTGAAGGAACTTATCACAGATATTAAAATGATATCAAAGAAAACGCGCAGCTTTTTAAAGGGCGCTTTAAAAGCTGAGGGAAGAAAACATACGAGGTTCCCATTTCAATCATGCAGAGGCAGTGGGGGCTGTGGGGTGAAGCTGCTCCCTGCAGCTGGGACTGAGTGCTGGGAGCTCCTATTGCTGGGCTGTGAGCACTGTCAGCCTCGGAGGAGAGGAAGCAAAGGCAGCCCCCCAGCCCACCCTCCTCTCCAATCCAATTACCCATCCAAGAGCAGAAAATCACAGATGGTTTTGCATGGATTTTCTGAAGGAGTGCTGCTCCAAATGCTGTTATCTGGGGAACCGTAACAAAACACACCCGGGCACTCAGAACTGCAGCATCTGGAAGGAGAGGACACAAATCTCCTTATGTGCATGGGCGGACTTTCCAAGAGCAGCGTGCTCCCACAACACCTCTCCGGAGCAGGAAGCAGAGTGAGGACCTCGAGACCACGAGTGTGAGCTGCTGGGAGTCAGCCTTACCCACCACATCCAGCCCTGAGCAGAACGGGAGAGCAAATGCCTTCCAGACCCCAGGATGGAGTGCAGTGCAAACCCAAGCCCCCAAACGCGTGTGTGGGGTGACAAGTGCTGGGAGGGGACATTGGGAATAGCTGTGAGCAACAGAGGAGGTGAGCAGGAGGATGCTGGAGGAAAGAGGAAAGCTTTGTGCTCAGGATCCCTCAGGCGGGCGGGATGGACAGGAGATGGCACTGGGTGTAAAAGAAGCAGAATGGAGGGCAGAAGTAGAGGGAAGGCTTGGCAGAAAGGAGACTTCTAAAGGCTGCCATGTCAAAGGAGGTTTCAAAGGATGAGAAGCTGCAATTCAATGCCTGACACATCATTCCACTTCGGCTCCAGAAGGACCTGCAGAGGGAACAAAGGAATTCCAATAAGAGTTGAGGAACGTGGCAGCAGAGCAGTGTGACATCCCTTGGAGCTGGCGGGGTCATAGCAACTCACCGCAAAGTTTCCAGGGGATTAAAAGCCCCTGAGAAAGCATTAACATCAAGCTAAATGGTGCACTGACGTGCTTCCCACCGAGCAGTTTATCTTATACATAAATGGCATAATTAACCTGCGTGGCACGTACGTGGCGTGGCACTAGGATGACTTCCAGTTGGAAAGCAAATACATCTTTTCAAGTTTAAGCCCTACTTACTGCTCCATGAATCATTCTGCTCATCGAGGCTGCTTTGCTAACACCTTTCTGGCTTCGTGCTAGTGAGCAAAAGGCAGAGGGTTGCAAGTGAGGGGGGATCACAGACATCCCCCAGCACGCAGCAACTGTTTTTCAGCAGGCGATGAAACACGTGACACGCTCCCAGGGAATGACCAAGGGCTACTCCGTGGTGGTTCCCACCAGCACATGGTCGGATGTGATGATCATACAGACCCCTTCCCATATTAATGGCTTTATGAGTGGGCACGGGTTGATGGTTGCCCTTGGAGACCTTGGAAGCCTTTTCCAAGCTTTATTATCCTTTGTCTCCAACGTGTTCTGCTTTCACGTTGGAAAAAAAGATGGGGATACCTTTAGTACACACAGGAAGGGAAATGAGGAGCTAAGGCTGATGTCACTTGTTTCTGTTACCTTAATGGTCAGTTCCTGGAGCATAGAGAGGAAAAAGTGGAGGCACTGCTGGCTTATCTCGCTCGGTCCTCAGCAAAGTTGGATGAATCATTAAACCAACGCAAGCCCTGCAGCTCTGCAGTCACAAATGCCTCTAGTCAGGTGTGTCCTGCATCATCTGTGGCCCCAGCAACCTCAGTGCTATCTGCAGGATGGAGCTGAGGCATCCATCCCACCCCGTGGTAGCCTCATCACCCCCACAGCCCCCAAGATGAGCCCCGTGGGAGCTATGGGGCACTGGGGAGCATCCACCATAGCTTGAGAAAACTGCAGAGATGTCCTCACAGCTAAACATTTCCATAACACAGGCACAGCCCCACTGATTTCCCACTGGGACCCTGGCACCAGGGACCTGCAGCAGAGCTGCCTCTGCTTTGCAGCTGTACAGCTGCCTCCTGCTATTTGTAGTTGATGGGATTTTGCATAAAATAGTGCTGACCCAGCTTTAATCTAAATCATTTGCAATCGACAGCTATATCGTCCGTATTTTTGACTTGCAAATAGCTCCCATGGATAGCGAGGGTGTATTTATTAAACACAGCTAGTGTTGTGTCTTTATTTAGCTCCTTCTGTTACCACACTGTATAATTCATGAAATTGCCTTATAAAGTTAGGGCAGAATTAAAACATTGACCAGTCCGTGAACCAGAGCCGACACATCCATTATTTTAAGAGGAAAGCTGAGAGCAGCTCAGACCTGAGAGAGGACCTTGGAGCAGGCATGGGCAGCTCCCCAAGCGCTGTGCGTGCTCCTCCTGCATGCAGACCCCATCTTTAGGAGGACCTCAGCCCAACACAGGTGAGGATACGCTTTGCTTTCCAGCTCCGTGCTGGAGCCCTGCTTCATAGGAGCAAAACTGTGTGCCAAGCAAAACGCTGAATGGGGCTTTTTTCAAGAGCACGCTCTCTAATAAAACGCTCCCCCTCAAACTCATCGTCACAACGCAAACAATTCCTTCCCTGACATCACAGTCCTTGTTTGCCTCGATTCGTAAGTGTTGCATTAGCACCTGGAGAGTTTCCAGCAGAAAGCAATGCTGTCTGGGCTGAGTGCAAGCCCACATCTCTGCACCAATGCACGGTGCATGCCCTGCAGCCGGGGGCAGGGGCTCACACAGCCTGCAGCAGAGCACGTGCCCTGCCATAGGATGCACACCGTGCGGCAGGACACGCTGCGTGGCCAGCTCATCCCAGCTCTCCCTGCTGCACACCCCCCCCGAGGAGCTGCCCCTCGGGAGCATCCCCAGCACGTTCCTGGCAGCTGAGAACCAGATTCCCGAAGAAGCTCTCAGGCCAGGACGTGTCGTGCAGCGTTCAGAAGAAAGAAAGAAAGAAACGAACAAACAAACATCAAAACAAAATTAAACGCTGAACGCTGGCACCGAACGCGACACGAAAGCCCAAATGCAAAACAGTTCCCTCGCTGGAAAAATGTTCCTGGGAAGAATAACTTTCCCTGCGTGAAAGGCGAGGCCGTGCTCGCGTCAGCTGGCTGCATCCTGCTCTCCCACTGCTCCCTACCAGCAAGCAAAGGGCACGGCAACTCCAGAGGTGCTGGTTTACGGTGGGCGAGGTGGAGAGCAGCAGAAAGAAGCTGGCATGCAAGCCACGGAGCTCAGCACGATGAAACAGCCGCCCTAACCCATCGGAACAGCAAACCCCATTCATCTGCCACGCTCCCTTCTGACCCACACTATCTGCGAGCCCAGAGGGGGGGACCCAAGCAGCTCCCCCCTGCACAGACAGAATGCTTTACTGCAGCAAGGAGCTGAGCTCCCAGCCCACCAGGGCGCACGCACTAAGCAGTGTGGGCTGAATAATTTACAGCAAGCAATTTGCTCGGTGTTACCTCTGCTCCCACGTGGAAAGGCTGCCAGCAGCCGAACGCTCCTCGGATCCATCCGTCATCCCCGACTGTTTCCTATGCAGTTTTTGTGAATGACGCCGGGTGCACCTGCTTGTTTGCAAACAGCACTCGTTTTGACATCCGCTTGCTTCTCCAGCAAAGAGCAGTGTGAGATGCGAGGCATGGCATGGGGCTCCCCATGAGTACAGCCACCCTGTGCCCCCCACACACCCACCCTGGGCTCTGTACAGCGCTTACACCATCAGATCCCATGCCACAAGGGAGCAGGAAGGTGCCACCTTTACCTCTGTAAGCACAGAATCATAATCATGAAATCATAGAACTGCAGAGACATAAACCCAAGGAATTACAGAACCACAGAAGGTCTTCAAATGGGAGGGAACTGGAATACCCCTCTCCTCTTTCCCCCAGAATATATATTTTGGCCAATTCTCAGAGAGGATTCCTTTGGAAAGCCAGGGCTTGGGGTTGTTACAACATCCCTTCCAGAGCTTGTATCCCTAAGATGGTGTATGGTTAACAGATTAACAGCAAATAGCATTGCAGTTGAGGTATATTACAGATGGTATAGTTAGAAAAATCACTGCGATGGAAAGAGACAAAATAAAGGTAAGTGCTCACCTGGATCCCACGCTCACAAACAGGAAACTCCGAAGGAGCAATCTCCAGAAAGAGATCTTCCCCCAGTGGTGGTCAGCCCTTAAATGGGGGTCTACGAGAGGTGGAGTCGGACTCCACCCCTTCTGGTCATACAGACGCATTACCTTCACCTGTGCTCCTGCAGCTGACTCAGTGCTCACCTCAGGTGCTCAAGCAGTGGCTCAGGCTGTGATTCAACAGTTCCCATACAGGTGGGAAGGGGCAACGCTCTGCCATCCCACTGCCCAGTGAACACAGGGCAGCAACATCTCCATCAGCAGCTCAGGCAGAGGCTGCACGTGGAGCTGCCACAAGTAAACGATCCCCAAATGCCCCCGCGGAGGGGAAGGAGCTCTGGGGGTGTTAACATCACCCTCCTCCGCGCCGAGCTATTCGTGGCACTCCATGCCTGTAATAACTGGTGTTTTGGCAGCTGACGCCGTGTAATCGAACCGGGGCTGTCAGGGAAATTTGTAGCTATTTGCTTCACAGGGTTTCTTCATTCCACTCAGCAGCTGTCAGCCCGCGCCGCGTGGTTATTGATGATAGGCGCTAATCATGCAACAGATTCCCCACATAAATCAAGAGGCAGTAGAAAATAAAGTTTCTTCACACTGAGGTCATTTGCCCCCCTCCCAAGTGCCATGGAGAAGAAAAATACAAGCTCATACTGCTGCTATTAATAACACCCCCCCCATCCCCTGTCTCCTGGGAAAGGGAGATGGTGTCAAATTTTAAATTACAGCTTTTGTTACATCCACCGAACTGTGTGTTTATAGAACTAATTACTGGGCACATTCTGTGCGTTGCAGGCTTGGTTTGTGGGCTATCACGTGCTTGTAAAAAGATCCTGTAAAAGGTTTTTTCCTTACTTTTTCTTCCTCCCCCCCCACCCCCACCATCCAGGGCTGAGCAGCAGATCTCGAGTTGTAAGTGACAGCTTAAAGCACCGCCAGGGTGCTAATCCCCAGCAGGCTCTTTTTCCAGCCTGTCTCTATGGTGCTGTGAATGAAAGGCACACCGCCCTCCCCTCGTGCTGTCACCATCGTGGAGTGAGGCCCGAACACGTACAGCCCCGTGCCCACGGCAGGAACAAGATCCTAGGATCAGGTTGGAAACCATCTGTAAGATCAAGTCCTACAGCCAGCACGTCCTCGCCGTACTGTTCACGAAGAGTCACGAGGGTCAGGAAAGACCCCTAGGATCCCTGAGCCCATCCCACTCCACCATGCCCACTGATGGTGTCCCCAAGTGCCACATCCCTCCGGGGGCAGTGACCCCACCACTCCCCACGCAGCCTGTACCAACGCACTGCAGCACTTTCAGAGAAGAAACGCACCCTAACACCCAACCTGAACCTCCCCTGCTGCAACCTGAGGCCATTTCGTAGACGAAGAATCACAGGACCATAAAGACCGGAGAAGACCCCTAGGATCACCAGGCCCACCCCACCATATAACTAACCACATCCCCACTGTTCTTGAGCACCAGCACGCAGATCCCACAGCACTGCCTCCCTAACCCAGCTCCATTTGGAGCTGCAGCTGTAGGTGATGATTCAGCTCCCTCCTCCCACATCCCCACCCGCTCACATCGCTGTGGCAGCTCAATTTGCCCTTTGTTAAGTGCCCACCTGAGCCAACTGGGACAGGTTGCACCTTCAGTGGGGTGAGGAGAGCTGGCAGAGAATGCCACAGCTCCAGCAGCACCCAAATCCCCCGAGTCCCCTGTCTGGGGGACCACATCTCTCCCTGATACTGGTGCAAATGTGGGATGCTTGAGACGTGCCGTGGGACAGCAAGAAAGCTGCTAATCCTGGTTGTGGCTGCTTTCTTTAATGCATGGATGGCAAATCACGAGTCTCAATGCTTGCTAATTAGTGCCGTGATTGGCGTGCTCGTTACAAAAATGGTTAATTCGCTCGGCAGCACGTCTCATACAAAAGAGGAGCTGTCCTTTGAAGGCGAAGCTTTTATCCTTTTCAAACACGTCCTCAAGTTATCAACTTCAACACAACATCAAGGCCTGCTTTTGTTGGAATAATTTAACACTAATAGTTCACGAATGCTGCCACCGCTCCTGTTGCCGAGCTGTCAGTGGCTGCAGAGACATTTGGTTCAAAGGCAATGCCAGCGTGCAGTGAACCTGGGCTGGTTTTTAGTTTAAAAAGTTGTTCTGTCTTTTTTTTTTCCCCCCTCTTTCTCTTGCCAGCTGGTGGGGGACAGCCCCAGGGCTGTCCGTCTGTGCGTGAGGTGATGGGCAAAGCTCAAGGAAGGGGGGAGAGGGCTTTAGGAGGAGGATGGGGTGGTGGGAAGCAGCACGGCAGGAGCCAGCCCCAGCTGCAGACCTTTGCCAGTTAGCATCAATTACAGCAGCACAGAGTCCTCTCATAGGCAAAGGAGCTGAGCCGATGGGCAGCAGAGTAAGCAAAGTGTGCCAAGAGGAAAATCGATGCTGGCAAGCGGTGCTTGGCTCCAGGTGGTGCCCAGGGGTCGCAGGCACAGGGTGCTGGAGCATCACTCCTGCTGCTCCCCAGCTCCAGCTCTGTGCTCTCACCCTGTGGCTCTCAGAGCCACCCCGAGCAGCGTGGTGACATCGGGCTCCATGTCACAGCCTCGTGGATCAGCACTGACGTGCCCTCCCCATTGCTGCCCCCACAGCACGGTGGTGGCTGGGATGTGCCGTGACAGCAGCCACGTCTCTGGGCTACATCAGATGAATGTGTGCAGCCCATTGGGACAGCGTGGCAGCAGGGATCGAGCGAGGAGCGTGGCCAGGACTGGGGGAACAACGTGGTACTTCAGAACGTGCCGCTCCCAGGGACACCCTGCCGGGAAGCCTCGAGCTCCTTGGGCTGCCTCCAAGGGGAAACCAAAACCAGATTTCCAGCAGCACGGTGTTGTCACGGCACGGTGGCCCCCGCCAGCCCGCGTCACACTGCACTGTCAGATGTTTCTGTTGGCAGCTCCGAGTCCCCCGCAGCACAACTGCCACGCGGGGCCGGGTGAGTCACAGCACTAGGTGAGCCCCGCGATAACTCAGCAATGCTTTATTGCAGGATTTAATTATTTTATCCTTTATTGATTGGGCTCGGCAGGCCGCAAATCCCCTCGCCCCCACCTCTTTTTTCCTTCCCTAGCTCCAGCCCCAGGGCTGCCTTCGGCACCTGTGTGCTGCTGCGCATCATCCGGGATGACCTAATCCCACCTGAACAGTGCTCTCCCGCTTAGTCCTCCAAATTAAGCTCCCTTCCCTTTGTTTCCATCCCCCCAAGAGCCTGGAAGCAGAAAGGTGCAGGAGAGCCCAACCCTTCGGCAACCAGATCCTATTGCAGCACCCCACGGCGGATGGACGCTTTTGTTGCCATGCACGACAGCACGAGCTGCATGCACACACAGAGCCTTTATTTTGCTTCACCTCGAGACCATTTGCTGTGAAGAAGAGCAGAGCTCCCTCTGCACGCTGCCCCAGGTGTCACCCATTGGCGGCGTGTGAGATGCAGCCCCATAGTGCCACTGCATCATCTCCAGACAGCGGCTGTCTGTTCGTAAATTATCACACCTACTCCATCCTTTTCAGGTATAAGCAGTAATTTGGCTTTTGGAGAGAAGGAAAAAAGAAAAAAAAAAGAGAAAGCGTGGAAAGGGGAAAATCATCTCGAGCAAGAAATAACTAAAAATGTGCAAAACAGAATGAAAATGACACTTCAGCTTTAACATCACATCATTAGCAAGATATTTTATCATGCAATTCATCTGCCTACCTACCTGCTTCCCAAACCACAATGTTCCCCTCAGAGTTCTGTTCCTCTTTTGCAATGAACCATAAATTACATGCTGACAGCTTTAATTTGTGCAAAGTATGCCTGGTTGCTTCTGGCACAAGCAGCCGGCTGCTATAATAAGGTCAATATATATTCATTGTCGCATTGCTTGATGTGCCAGATAACACAAAAATGCAGAAATGTGGTAGTTTCTTTGGGGCTACAAAGTGGGAATGATAGAAAGCGGAGAACGCTGCATCTCATCAGGGCACGGCAAGCAGTTGGCTCATCATTTATGCATGGCATGAGCAATGTTATGATTTAACTAATCATCATCAGTTATTCATCCCATTGCTGTCAGGGGACCACGCAACACTTTCATTTCTTGCCAGTTCTGGATAATTTATGTTCCCCTATCATTCCGAGGGGGTTGTGTTTGTTTGTTGGTTGGTTTCCTCTTTTATTTTTTTTGCTGTGTGGTTGACCATCAGCAGGTGAGCACCGGGGCGTGAGGTGTGGGTGCAGCAAGGGGAGCTACTGCTGCTGTGTGCAGGGCCAGGAGCAACACAACCTGAGCAAGTGCTGCTTGCAAAGCCCAGCATCATCTCCTGGAGGAGATGGGGACAGTGACGGCAGAGCCCTTTCTGATCTGTGCATCACAAGATGAAGAGCAGAGTGGGCACTGTGCGTGCCCAAGTGGTCCCTGCACCCAGCTCCCTGAACGCCACCACAAACATCTGCAGTGCTCAGCAGCCCCAGAGCATCATCTCAAAGCTGCCACCAGGATGGAGGGGAAGGAGCATCGCTGCCTTTGGCACCAGGGAAGCAACCCCTGGGCGTGCAGGGGCAATGGGCCTGGTGGCAACACGTGCAAGTTCTGGGGCGTGACCACGGGCAGAGGTAATTTTCAAAGTGGGAGCTGCCATCTCACCATGGGGTGTGGCAGAAGGACAGGGATGGGGAGTGCTGCTCAGCACTTTGCAGCCTTTGCAGCAGGCTTTGCATCAGGTTCTGCTTTGAGCAGCAGGAAGACCTTCTTGGAGGGCCATCATGGCACTTCTGGGCTCCAAAGTGTCAGGAACATTGAAATCCCTGTTGGGCTCTGCCTTCTTGACACCACTGCCCCCAGCATGGGTGGTTACAGCGGGAGAAGAGCCCTGGAGATGCAGAGAGGTGGTGATTTATCCTCTCACCCCTGCCCCACCCCCCCCAGCAACAGCCTAACACGGCTGTTTTGGAGGTGTGAAGGCACAACGAGCACAAATGTCACCGTTACACTCGCGGACGTTCTCGTAGAACGCACATTAAGGGAAGTAGATTAGATTGCTTTTCCCTGAGATCATAAGTATTTAAAAAGCAATAAGGCTTAATGCCTGTTTTTCTTACTCTGTAAGGTGGTTGGGGATGATAAATGATAGGCAATTTCATGGTCGGAATTTCAATTTCCCCAAATATTAGCGCCATTCTCCACTTCCGAGAGATCCCTTTTGGCAGTCTCCCTGCATTGCCTCCTCCTCCTCTGTTTTCTAATCCATTTTCAGAGCATAGAGCCATTTTGCAGCCTGGCATTGGACTCAGGAACCCATCAGCACTGGGGCTGGAACTGCCTCTGATTCTAGGAAATGGTTTCAGGGAAAGAAAGGAGTTTTGAAAACTGAATGTTGTTATTCTGGCTTTTTTCTTTTTGGAGGGCTGGGGGAGGGGGGGGGCGAGTTGGGAGGAAGAGAACAATACTTCTCTTATTTTGGAGGATGTTTTGATGCAGCCAATTTTAAAAGAAAGAAAAGAGCCCAAAGAGCGAATTGTTTCTGCTTCAGGGAGATGAAAGGTGACTGATTCAGGGAAGAACAAGGCTCTACCCTGGGACCAATTTTTATGGCTTTTCTTGTTGAAGTGAAGAAGAAAACCAGACCAGGCCCAGCATGACCCCAGCATCAGGAATCCAACAACCCAGCCCCTTCCCCATCCTGCAGCTCAGGGGACGAACGCTGACACTGAGCTCTGTGGGGCGAGCACGGCAGCGGGGCCCACGTGCTGACCCTCCACCACCCATCACCACTCCCAGAGGCAATGCCTGAGGATGCAGCCCCCAGGAGCCCCCCCTCGATCATTTCCCCATCCTCACCTGGAGGATGAGGAGGTGTCCGGCAGCTCCCGGCCCCACTGATGCATTATTGAAATCCATTACGGCGCGGCAGCTCCGACAGCGCTCTGCGGTGATGTGTCACGGCAGCACCACTCTGGTGATGTACTCACATAATATATCAAAGCCCCATCATCCTGATTATGTTCTAATACGATATATCAAAACGCCATTGTTCTGGTGATGCGCCATTATTGTACATCAAAGGAGCGGGGCCCGCTGATGTGCCATTACCCAGCATCAAACCCCTGTCAATCTGACGCACGCTGTCATGCGATGGCCACTCAGAAGGCAGTAATAAAATGAAGCTCATTCTTTGAAATTTATCTCTCCATCCATCCGCAGAGAGATATTGACCTAGCACGGGTTGGGGACTGTATGTGCGTCCCGTAAGTTAGGGGGCTGACTGAGAAGGCTTCGTGTGCGTTAGGGCTTTTCAAATGCGTGGAGAGCTTGATGTGTTTTTTTGAGCTCGTGGGTCGACAGCACAAGCCAGAAAGGGGAAGAAAAGCCCTCCTGTGCTCTGCAGCCGCACACACACCCACGTTTTGCAAAGCACTGGGGGCACTCTGGCTTCAGAGCGATGCACTCACTGTGCTGCTGCGAGCTGAAAGCCCCATCAAGCTTTTAAAGCCAACAGGTGCTGGGCCTCTTCCAGGAGCCTGAGTGCATTTTTGCTCCTTGATGTTTTCCTGGAAAAAAATATCCCTCTGTCCTTTGAGGCTGATGGCAGTTCTGCAGGAGGAGAGCACCCCCACCCTGTGCTGCAGAATGGGGGCGTATAGGGCAGCTTCTCTGCTCCTCCCCCTCCCCCCCGCATGCACAGTAATGAAACCATGAAAATAATGGATAAAGGGCAATTAATAATATGTTTAAAAAAGAAGAAGAAAAGAAGGCAGCGCTCAGGCTGCTCCTGGACCTCAGCGGTTATGGTCCGCTCACTCTGCCCCACCCAGGACCCCCACTCTGCTGGGACCCCCACACTGCCAGAGCCCCCCATGCAGGGCCACCCGGTGATGCAGTGCTGTGCCGTGGGCATCCTGCCCCACCCTCACTGTTTGATCCGGCTCCAGAGCAAAGCAGAGGGCGGCTCATGGCATCTACGTGCTTCCCAGCTCCCTGTCTGCAATTAGGGCTGCCCAGAGTTGCTGCTCTAATGAGCGCTGCAGGAATTTCCCTGGGTGCTGAGCAAGGAGAGCTGGCACAGGGATGCTGCCTTGGCTCTGGGAAACCTCTCCAAACACCTCTGGGGGGAAGAAATTCAGATGAAAGCCCTCCCCCTGTGGCACTGGATCTTGGCTCGGAGTTGGGGAGCACCTGCCCAGCTAGGAGACTGCTTTGGAGGGGTTGGAGCCATGTGGGCAGCAGGCAGAGTGCAGAGCAGGTGGTGGAGGGAGGGTCAGAGCCGTGGGACAGCCCCGGGTCACGCTCTGCAGTGCTCCTCCAGCACTCCCATCTGCAAGATAACAGCTTGGAGCCTCCGTGCAGCAGGCAGTGGTGTGGGGCAGGTGCCAGCCCTACGGCAGGGCTGCTCTGAGTCAGATAGAAAAGCTCTTTTCCTTAAAGCACCTCATCCTTAAGCCCTCTCGGTTTCCCGTTGGGTTTCTCCCTCTCTCTAGGGTTGGTTATCAGCTCAGAAGCTGCTGTCCAGCAGCACAAACCGTGCCTGAGTGCTTGCTGCAGGTGATGTGGGTCACAACATCCATGTTGTCCGTCCATCCTTAGCTTGCCTCAGCATGAGGCCGGTCCAGCTGGCTGCAAAGGGATGTTGAGACGGGAAAATAGCATCTGTCACCCCCAAAAATGGGACAGGTGGGGACCATGGGAGGTGGGGAAACCAAGGGGAGTACAGCAAGGGGGGGAAACAGCAAGGGGGGACGACAAGTTGGGGATACCAAGAGGTAAACCAAGCATCAGCAGCAGGAGCACCTGGCTCGAGGCATCCGGTGCCAGGAAGGAGAGAGTGGAGCAAACCACCCACCGCGGTGCTATGAATGAGGACTTTTTCCCATCTGCCTGAAACCGATATTAAAAAGAAACCGCAGGAATGCTGGATGCTTTCCATCCCGTTTCGCACCTTCGGCAACCCAAATCAGGCCGCAGAGCAGCTGGCACCGGAGGGGCTCTTCCTGCAGCTTGTGTGCTGGGAGGAGCAGTGCTGAGCTGCAGGAACCTCCCAGCTCCCCGCTCCCATCCCTCGGGCAGTGCTCCTTGAACCATCCAGCCCTCCCCGTGCAACCAGTTGGGGCAGAAAAGAGCTTTTGTTCTCCCTGCAGGTGTCATCACAGTGCCCACCACCACCCAACCTGCAGCCCCCGACCCAACTCCTGCACCTCGGCAGGTGCACCGGTGCGGGCCCAGCCCTGCGCGGTGGCTCTCGGGCAGCAGCGTGATGCCACCTGCACCCATCCTCACCTCTTCAGGAGCTCTTTCTCAGGAGCACAGGGATGAGCACTGCAAACAGCCAGATAAAAGGCACAGGTTTTAACCTGTCCGTCGCGGCAAGAGACCGGGTCATGTGATTAAGTTGCCTAAGAGTCGGCTTAAGGCTCGTTGATTAATTAAAAGGATAATGCTCATCGGCCATGCGTCACCTGCAGCATCCCCAGCGCGGTGTCCCCACAATGCAGGATGCACACCAGTGTCACTGTGGGAGATAATTGCTTCTAACGAGGAGCAAGCACGCTTTCATCCCAAGGGCAGCGATGGATCCAAGACCCAGCTGCAGGGCTTGCTGTATTTTCTGATCATTTTTACCCTTTTTCCTCAGGGCTGCCCTTCCCAAAGCAGTGCCCCCTCTCCCTGGTGGCGCGGGGCAGGATGCAGCACCAACCCTGCAGGCTGCAGCAGGCAGCAGGGAGACACCTCCAGGCTCAAAAAATAACGATTTTAGAGCAAAACTTTAGGCAGGGCTGGGATGGTGGGTCTCGGGGACACAGACACAGGATGCAGGCAGGGGTCCCGGCCCCTCCAGCTGTTTATTTTTGTGTATCTTTGGGAACGCGGCCATCAGAGGCAGGCAGGGCTGTTTAATCAGGTTCATATTTACCTTCGGAGCCACTGTACAAACAACACGCTGTGGGTAAATTAAACAAACACCGGTTATAAAGTCGACATAATCAGCTTAAACTCAAAGGATAATTACAAGAGTCAGAATCTACACTATCATAAAGATAGGCGGCCAAGGACTGGCTCCGTAGAAGCGAGCTCAGGAAGATAACCTTGCGAGCTGCAATTAACTCGCAGGCTCTGACAGTTACCGAGACCCGAAATGAAAATAGCCCAAGGAAAACAAATACGGGGTTTGGCACTCCTGGAGAAATTTAAACCTAAACATACAAATTAAAAGCACCTCGAGAGGCAGGGTGGGATTTAATAACATAATGTCTCCCATTCACTTTGAAAGTAATTGACGCACAATAAGAAACCCTTTCTGTCAGCGCAGGCAGTGGGAAAACCCGACGAGTGGCGGTGGAAACGGAGCCCTTTTCATGTCGGGGTGGTGTTTTTTCAGAGCTGTGACCTGACAGAAGAAAGCCCGCGGGGAAATGGTTGATGTCGAGAGATTGTTCACAGGCAGCAGCCCGGCCCCAGCACGGCCATCGTGAGCATGGAGGGACACGGCGGTGCTGGGAGCCCCAGGGTGGAGGAGGTATTGCATCTGGGAGGCTGGCTGCAGCACCCATCCTGCCAGGGCTCAGCAGGAGCCAAAAGCAAAGAGCAAAGAGCAAAGAGCAACACATTGCTGCTCGCAACAAAGCGCCGGGGAGCAGCAGCTCTCCTGGCAGGCTGGGAAACAAACGCCTTTTAAAATGAAAGCCGATAAAGCGTTGAACCCGGTGCTTCTGCTCGCGTGTAAATCGCAGCGCTGCGCTCGCTAATGGCTCCGGCGATGGGAGTTCAAAGGAAAGAAGTAACCTAATTATGAAGTTTGTTCGATTTATTGTCAGTTAATAACAGCGTTTTCACGGATGCGATGAGTAAGATCAGTGGGTTTCTCATGCTTTGCGTACTCCTCTCTTCCCAACAACTATTCTAGGTCAAATTCATCGCGCTGCGTCTCCTTTCCATCACACGGAGTGAGGACACTTCCAAGCGAACCTGGCAAAGCTGTGATTAGCATAATGAGGGCAGGTGAATGTATTGTATTTCCTTCTGGCTTTTTCGGTTCATATTGCGAGCAAGAAAAGGTGTCAAGAGCTGCTGGCAATTTTTGCAAATATTAAGGTAATGAAACAACTAGGAGATGCTGAATTATTAAACGTTCTCCAGCATTTCTGATATTTTATTCCTTTTATTAAATGTGTAAGTGAAGGATCACAGAGCTGGGCTGCCTTCCTTCTCCCACGCCTCTCCCAAAAGCGGTGGAGAGGAGAGAAATTCAAACTCAGCCCTGGTGCCTGCTGTGATCAGAGGCGTGCAGCGGCAGGGCTGAGCTCTGGGTGAGTGGATGAACGAATGAATGGATGCAAGCAGTGGGGTGCAGGAGCAGTGGGAGCTGGGTTCTGCTCATGGGTTGGGCCCAGAGACTGGAGGGGGTGGTCAGAGCAGGGCCCGCATGGGACAGCTCGAAATAAATGAGAGGATAAATAGAGCAAGCAAAGCCATGCAGAGCAAAGGCCACTTCAACGAGCAGAAGTCACGTCCCATCCAGAAGGCCTTTTTTTTTTTCTTCTAAAAATGCCCTTGATATGCCCAGGTCAGAACACTGCTAGAGAGCAAGACACTCACCACCCCCTGCTCTCTGTGAGCAGAGCTTTGAGGCCGCTGAGTGCAGAACAGGGGTGGGGAGGTTTTGCATCACCATGTTCTTCAAGGAGGATCTGAAGGCAGCAGGAGCTGCAGGTCCTCCAGACCTCCATAGTGCTGCTTGGGTTGCAAGCCAATGGGTCTGAGGGGCCAAATTCACTGCAGACATGGCTGGATACAGCACGAGGAACTCCATCACGTTCACCCATTACTTTCATCCGTCACCCATAATCCATTACCATCAACCACCGTGCATCATCCATCCCCAGCACCCATCACATAGCAAGCATCACCTTCATCCACCACCCGTTGTCCAACCTCTCTACCCACCACCCATGCTCTCTACCCATCCCCTTCAGCAACCACACATCCTCAAACCCCCTCAGCCATCACCCCTCATCCATCCCCCACTGTCCACCACCCATCACCCAACCCATTCACCCATAACCCACAGATGCTCCCCCGGCACCCAGGAGTGCACTGTATGGGACCGTTCCCTGGGGGTGAAGATGCTGAGCAGAACCACTGCTGGATTTTTCCTGGAAATACAGCATCCATATCCACCATCATCCACTCCTACCGGCGATCGTGGTCCTAAAGCCATGTCCACTGAGGATCACGGCCAGTGGGCGTGGTGGGGATGGGTTGGGGTTGGTCTTGGTGATCCTAGAGGTCTTTCCCAACCTCAGTGCTTCTATGACTCTGTGCATCTATGAAAGCAGCATTGGAGCAGCAAGCAGAAGTGGGCAAAGGAGCGCTGTGCCCACTGCTGAGGTACTGTGCTGCATGTTCCCATCACATTAACCAAAGTATTCTGCATTAAGCACTCCAAAATAGGAGTAATATTCTAAGCTTAATTATCATTTAAATATAATAGGAATCTGATGTTTCCACCAAGCGACCGTGTGCCAATCAGTCAGCAGTAAGCACTGCGTTTTCTAAACAAATCGTTATTAACTTTAATATATTGCAGACATGTAGCAAGCTGGATCCAATTTTAAGTGAAAATTAATGGCAAATTCTTGTAACCACATTAAGAGCCATCTTAGTTCATTTGAAATCAGTTAAACATGAAAACAATATGAAAGCCATCTTGTGTGCCTGGAATATAAATATTTGTCCTCATCCTTGCCAGAGCAGCAAGAAAAATTAAGAGATGTTGGCATGTGAGCTTTATATAAACACGCTCACAAAAGGCCGACGTTTGATGGATTAAACTATTTGTCAATTTTTCCGTTTCCTTCATCAAAAAGTAATTAAACATTAAGCAGATGTCAGAATCTAATTGGTTCGAGAGAGTATTGCACAATAGGATTTATGGCAATTGTGAAGTTGTATTTACATGTCTGTAAACAGGCAGCTGCCTGCCAGAGGAGAGCGGTCACAGCACTCCAACCTCTGCGGAGCAGAACAAGGCCCCGATTCGGGCAGCCCTGTTGGGATCTGCTGGCTCAGCACCAGCACAGCCCAGGGAATTTGGGACGGGGATGGCCACACCACACCTGGGCACCTCGTGAGGAAGTGTGCTTCTTCCCACTTGCGCCCTCCTTCTCTCTTTTCCTCTGTGGAAGCATGGGGGGAAAAATGGGGGAAGAGTCCCTCTGAGGCCCTTCTTTGTACTTCTTCTTTTTTTTTTCCTTTTCCTGCCTTTTAAACTGAAGGGAAACCCAAGTACAAAAGAAGGAAAGAGTTCAAAAAGCTTCAAAATTCTGCACGACATGGCATTTTTTCTTCGCATTTTCCGGCGTGGGTGCAGAAGGCTCCGCTGCAAAGCTCCACCAGCGCCCGGAGCTGATGGCTGCTCCTTCATCAGCAGTCACCACCTCGCACAGTTCTCGCAGGGACACATCCTTCCCAGTGCTGGTGCAGCACTGACATGGAGCAGGGCCATGTAATGCACCAGGGGCAAAAGAGGCTCCATGCAGAGACCCCAGAAACCGCTCGGTATCCCCAGCTCCCCGAAGAACCCGCGGAGGAAGCGCTGATCACAGAGGTGGTGAAGGCAACCAGACCACCCCTGAGCAGCAGGGATTTATTACCTGGGGGTGCTCACGGGGTGCTGACCCACTGCTGGGCTGGGAAGAAGCAAAGGGGATCTCTGAGGCTTGTGTCTTCCTGATGCTGAATTAGAGGGGAAAAGCATGGGGAGTCGGTGTGAACCCTCCTCACAGGATCCAGTGGGACTGTGGAGACCCTGCCAGCAGCAATAGGAAAAGAAGGCAAAATTCAGAACAAAGCAAAGGCAAAGGTGGTCCTGTTTGTCATGTATCTCTAAGTTGCAAACGCAGAACGGTTTCGCACTGAGGCTCCACTAAGGAGAAAATGAGAAAAAACGGAGAGGAAATGTCTCCGCGTGCGGTGCCCGTCGCCGTGCCCATCACCGTGGCCTTAGGCCGTCTGCCTGCTGTGGTTACACCTATCTTGTGCTCAGCAGAAGCCACTTCTGCAAACCTCCCCAGCACTGCTGGTTGGAAACAAAGCCATCAAGGCAATTTGCAGTCGCTCAGTGCAAAGAAGGGTTTGGTTTCTACCTGGCTCAGAGTGCACGGCGCGCGGTGCCTCTCCCAGCCGTGCGCAGCCACAGCCCTTGCTTGGAGCAGGGAAGCTCAGCCCACGGCTGCTCACTGTATGGGAACTGCTGAATCACGGCCTGAACCACTGATTGGTCACCTGAGGTGAGCACCAAGTCAGCCATGGGGGCACAGGTGAAGGTGATATACCTGTGTGGGTGGAAGGGGTGGAGCCTAGTTCCTCCTCTCTCAAACCCCATTTAAGGGCTGACCACCACCAGGGAAGGATCTCTTCTTGGAGATCCCTCCCATGTGGAGTCCTCTGCGAGCCTTGTCATCTTAAAGGTGAGCCATCTTCTCTTTTGTATTACCTGTATAACTGTTTGTATAGAACTACTTAAAATATACCATCTTCTATACTATTCCCTGGTGGAGTATCGTCATTAGGAGTTATTTACTCTACATTTGGCGAGCCAGGCAGCTCTAACTAAATCCATAATGTCGTTTATTTGGAATATGTTTAAAAGGGCCAATTATGGGACTGGGGGAGAACAGAACAGGATGCTTTTCAACAGGCGAAACAGGCAGTTAAACAAGCCCAGGCACTGGGTATATTTGATCCTACCCTTCCAGCTGAGCTAGATGTTCACGTAACTCAAGATGGCTTTGGCTGGGGCCTGTGGCAACGTCAGAGTTCTGTTCGGACCCCCATTGGATTTTGGTCTCAGGTGTGGCATGGAGCAGAGGAAAGATATAGTATGATTGAAAAACAGTTATTGGCTGCCTATTCTGCATTACAAGCGGTAGAGCCAATAACCCAAACGGCCGAAGTTATAGTCAAGACTACATTGCCAATCCAGGGGTGGGTAAGAGATCTGACCCACCTTCCTAAGACGGGGGTGGCCCAGGCGCAGACGGTGGCACGATGGGTTGCCTATCTCAGTCAGAGGAGTAGTCTATCTTCCTCACCGTTGAAAGAAGAGCTTCAGAAGATTCTTGGCCCAGTAACGTATCATAGTGATGCACCAAAACAAACTTCGGTTGCTCCACCACAGAAGAGTCCCGTCCAGGAAGGAAAATATCCTATTCCTGAAGATGCCTGGTACACAGATGGGTCCAGCAAGGGCAACCCAAGTAAGTGGAGAGCAGTAGCGTACCATCCTGCCACAGACACAATCTGGTTCGAAGAGGGGGATGGTCAAAGCAGCCAGTGGGCAGAGCTGCGGGCGGTGTGGATGGTTATAACCAAAGAACCTGGTGATGGTATCCTGAATATTTGCACAGATAGTTGGGCTGTGTATCGGGGGCTCACTCTTTGGATCGCACAGTGGGCCACCCAGGATTGGACTATCCACTCCCGACCGATCTGGGGCAAAGATATGTGGTTAGACATATGGAATACAGTCAAACACAGAACTGTGTGTGTCTACCATGTTTCTGGTCATCAACCCCTACAGTCACCAGGAAATGATGAAGCCGACACACTGGCCCGAGTTAGATGGGTTGAGAACTCTCCATCTGAGAATATCGCTTACTGGCTACATCAAAAGCTGCGGCATGCTGGGCAGAAGACCATGTGGGCAGCCGCTAAAGCGTGGGGACTGCCCGTACAACTATCGGACATCGCTCAAGCATGCCGAGACTGTGACGCCTGCTCTAAGATAAGACCGAGGTCGTTGCCTGAAACTACAGCCCATCTTGCTAGAGGACACAATCCTCTACAGAGGTGGCAGGTTGATTATATTGGGCCTCTCCCTCGGTCTGAGGGGGCGAGATATGCCCTAACCTGTGTCGACACCGCGAGTGGGCTAATGCAGGCCTATCCAGTACCAAAAGCCAACCAGGCATACACTATAAAGGCACTCACAAGGTTGATGGCTGCCTACGGGACACCGCAAGTCATCGAGAGTGACCAAGGAAGTCATTTCACGGGTGCAGTGATACAACGCTGGGCAGAAGAAAATAATATTGAGTGGCGATTCCACCTGCCATATAATCCAACGGGGGCAGGCCTTATCGAACGTTACAATGGTATTCTCAAGGCTGCCCTGAAGACAGACTCTCAGTCCCTGCAGGGGTGGACAAAGAGACTCCATGAGACCCTGCGGGACCTGAATGAAAGACCTAGAGATGGCAGACCCAGTGCCTTGAAAATGTTACAAACAATATGGGCCTCCCCACTGAGGATCCAAATTACGGGCACCGATAATGAAGTGAAACCTCAGATTGGCAATGAGAACAACCTTCTGCTCCCTGCCCCTGAGGACCTAGAACCAGGTACCAATAGAATAAAATGGCCCTGGAAGGTGCAGGTAGGACCACGATGGTGCGGCCTACTTGCACCTTGGGGGAGATTATTGGAGGTGGGGGGTTCGGTAGCTCCTCCGGTTATAGGTACATGGCCTACTGAAATAATGGTTAACACTCCAGTCTTCATTGCTAAGGGGACCCCTATCATGTCTCTGTGGCAGATCAGGACACCCCCTTTGGTGCCTGATATAGTCGTACAGCCACAGACATCGGGTCAAAGGGTTTGGTACAGGCGACCAGGGCGTGCCCCTGTACAAGCTGAAGTGTTAACCCAAGACAGGAATACGGCCTGTATCTTGCCCTGGAAAGCGGATCTTCCCCTCTTGGTACCTCTAAAACACTTGTATTACTCCCCATAAGTCTATGAATCACCAGAAGGAATCAAAACAATACTGCAGTGTTCCAGAGTTGTTATAAGACCATGTGAAGCATCTGGTGATGGTCTAACCGGGACTGATGACACGTAAGATGGACCTGCACTGTATGATTACATGCTTCCAGTAGATACCACCGAGCACTGGCCCAAAGAAGAGTTCGACGGATGCGCCGATCATCACTCATATCAGATTACATCAGCATGCGTTGCGACGGGCAATTATGTAAGCGTCGCGATGTATTGGGTCTCTGTATCAAGGGGAACTCACCTTATGGTTACTTGATCAGTGGTTCATGTCGTGAAGGGGTGGAGTGTATGGGAACTGCTGAATCACGGCCTGAACCACTGATTGGTCACCTGAGGTGAGCACCAAGTCAGCCATGGGGGCACAGGTGAAGGTGATATACCTGTGTGGGTGGAAGGGGTGGAGCCTAGTTCCTCCTCTCTCAAACCCCATTTAAGGGCTGACCACCACCAGGGAAGGATCTCTTCTTGGAGATCCCTCCCATGTGGAGTCCTCTGCGAGCCTTGTCATCTTAAAGGTGAGCCATCTTCTCTTTTGTATTACCTGTATAACTGTTTGTATAGAACTACTTAAAATATACCATCTTCTATACTATTCCCTGGTGGAGTATCGTCATTAGGAGTTATTTACTCTACACTCACCCACCCATTTAACAAGAGGAATCAGAGAGTGGCGTGAGCTCTTCGGGGACGTGAGGGAATAACAACATTTCCCCTGAAAAGGGGGAGAAGGGAGAGGAGCATGTCCCGAATTGGGCTCCATCCATCCCCTTCCCGCTGCCCCCCCAGTTGCATCCCACAGCGTTGGCTGCAATGCTCATTATAATTTACAATAAAGACATGGGAACAGTGACATTTACTGCAGACCTTATGCTCATTAAAACAGTCTCATTGCCTCATTAATTCCATTTTTCAGAAATTACGTTCATTTTTATGCACTGTATTAGCTCCTCATGCATTTCACATGCTGCTATTCCACATTTAAGGAATATGTCTCAGAGAGGTTTCCAAATCAGCAATCCCAGTGCCCTAGAAGCAAAATAATTACTTTTTCCATTGCTAGTTCCTGTTAAGCCACTCAAGATAAATAAAATTAATGCGACTACATTTGTCATGTGAATTTAATTATTCCAAACAGCATTAGCCAGTGCTATAATTGTGCAGTAAATGTGCTCCGTGACATCAGGACACACCGAGCAGCATGGAGAGGCAGACATTTTTACATCTCCAGGAGCACCACAGAAGCACAGTACCAAAATTAGGCAGGGAGAGGAGGCTGATGACCACACGGGGCTGACAGGAGCAGCCAGCAGCGCAACAGGTTGGAGCCCAGATAGTGCAGGAGGATTGCAGCAAACACACGCACTGAGCTCTGTGTTGTCCCCTTAGTGCTGGTCAGGTGTTGGCACAGGCTGCCCAGGGGAGTGGTGGGGTCCCCAACCCTGGGGGTGTTCAAGAGCTGTGGAGATGTGGCACTCGGAGGTCCCCTCCAACCCAAGCCAATCTATGATTCTGTGACAGTGGGCACAGTGGGGATATCATGGTAGGATGTGGGGATCTCAGAGGTCTTTTCCAAATGTGGTGGTTCTATGGCTCTGTGATCCCCATCTCATCCCCTTCAGTCTCTTCCCTTTCCCAGCACGGGTCCTCTCCCTGCTCTGCACCACTTTGACTCTCCATCTCCCCCCAGCTCAGACAAACCCACTACATATATTCAGTCCCTCACCTATGCCTCACAGCCCCACTCCTTCTTAGGAATTAAGTATTTAATCCCCTAGCCATATTATTTAGCTCTCTGAAGTGTCCTGGCCTGGAGATTGCACAAAAAAATGCTCTGCAGATGGCATCGGTGGTGCAGCTCATCCCATGGGGCCCAGGTCCTGGGGGACAGCACCCGGGGGTCCGCATCCCATCCAACCTCTGCCCATGGTGGCAGCAATGCTTCCCATGAGGAAACAGCCCTCAGGGGGAGATGGGCTGCCGCACCCCCTTCTTGAACATGCACATTGGGCGCGTGCATTGAGATATCCAATATTAATGAAAGAAGGGTTTATCGGATTTCATTTCCAGGGCTTCTTAAAGTGGCACCGGGCCGCAGACAGCTGCTTATAAATAGGCGTGTGCCATTTAGGAGGTCACACAGCAAACCTTGAAACACGCCAGAAGCTTAACAAGAAACAGAGAAACGCAAAAGAAATCAGAAGGAACCGCGCTCCCAACACGCGTGACCCCGGCCCCGCCACGCAGCAGCATCCTATGGGGCAGAGCACAGCCAGTGCTCATGGGGCTGCTCACAGGGAAGTGAACGCCGCCTTTCATAAAAGCTGACTCCTCTACCCTAAATAAAAAACACTCCCTGCCTTGAAGAACAACATTTTTTTAATTATTATTTCATAGTACCCTGTTCAGCAGCAGAGCATACAAATACTCATAGCTACGCAAATAGCAACTCTTTATTTGCTTTGTTTGCTCAGCTAATATTGACTTTCCAGCCTAACACTGCTGCTATTGAGTCTGGCTATTCACAGCAATGTTTGACTAGCATTAGAACAGCACAGCGATAACAGCATGTGCAACCGAAAAAGCAATCCATCGCCCCTCCGTGGGATAGTGCCATTATGACAGAGGGGGAAAAAAAAAAAACCCCACGTCTGCTTATTCAGTCAAGTACAACTGTTGAATGCAACGCTGGCAGTGACACTCCTGGCTAGTGCAAACAACCCAAGGTTACAGCGTTATTGTGTACTCACGCAAAGCAAACACTGCAGAGCGGCTCCGTCGCTGCCCGTCGTCTTGGGCAGGACCCAGGGGTTTGCTCCCTGCCCTGGGTCAGTGTACGCTGCGCCGTGCCCAGCACTGTGCATGCTGTGGGGTGGATGGATAGATGGGGGGAAGCGGGGTGAGAGCCCTGTGGAGGGGACAAGGAGGTGGTGGTGAGGTGGGTATCGGTCTCTTCTCCCGGGTCACAGCGGCAGGACAAGAGGTGACAGCCCCCTGCTGTGCCAGGGGAGGCTCGGGTTGGATGTTAGGAAATATTTCTTCTCCAAAAGAGAGGTACTGCACCGGCACAGACCGCCCAGGGAGGGGTGGGGTCACCATCCCTGGGGGTATTCCTGAACCGTGGGGATGTGGCAGTGAGGGATGGGGGCAGTGGGAATGGTGGGGGGTGAGTTTGGGGTTGGGGATCTGAGGAGTCTTTGCCAACCTTAATGCTTCTGCGACTGTACGGCTTGGCATGGTGGGGATGGGCTGACTTGATGATCTTAGAGGTCTTTTCCAACCTCAATGACTCTGGCAGCTGATGCAGGACCGTGGGCATCCTGCAGCAGACATCGCCGCTGCAATCACCCCGTGCTGCCGCTCCGCTGCCCTACAAATCCAAACCTGCATGGTGCCCACCCCTGCAGCAGTGCCTGCTGCTCGCCGCGCGCTCCCCGAAGTGCCTGCATTTCTCACTCCTCTCCATCAACACCCAACTTTACAGACAGATTTCCCATCCCTTCCAGATTGCAGAGCCAGACTGATTGCCTCGCTCGCCTCCCACGTGCGTCCACCAGATTACACAAATAGCTGTGTGTGTGTAGCAGGCAGAGGCAGAGAGCAGCGCCCGTCTGGCACACCGAGCAGCCAGCTCCTCCCGGGGCACCCCTGCGTGGGACCCCCAGCCCCACGTTATCACTGCAAGCCCCGGGTTCGGTATTTAAAGCTGACGTTAGGAAGTTTCCCCTCCTCTGCATCAGAAGGCAGAGAGATAGAGATGAGACACAGAGCTGGAGGTTGGACTTGGTGATCTTAGTGGTCTTTTCCAGCCTTAACAATCCTGTGAGATCCTATGAAGGAGCTCACGGCTGCACCCAGGCTCCAGGACACAACTTCTGCATGGAGGTGTTCCCTCCGTGAGCTCCACAAACCGGGCAGAGGGGCATTTCTGTGTGCACTGACTGCTGAGGAGCTACGAAGGCAGAAAGCAGGCACGGCGACGGCGGGATGTTGATGCGATGGTGAATTTATTTTTGACAAAGTCAGCGTTCTGTTTTAGGGATGCGCTGGGGATCGCTGACCAGGAGGGCTCCTCCAGCCTGCAATGGAGGCTGGATGCTGGGAGGACCTTAGAATCGTCGAATCAGAATCAGTGAGGTTGGAAATGATGAGCAAGGTCCAGCCCTCACCTGCTGCTCCAGGTGTCCACCAACAGCAGAGAAGATGAGAAGTTCCCCTCCCCCTTTGGGGATAGAAATGACTCACAGGGCATGAGCTGGTAGCAAAAGCGGGAGCACAGCAGGTATCTGGTTTCCACGAAACCCTGTTCTCAGCTGTTTGTGTCCCGGGAATGGCCCTGAGCAGGACCACACCAGGGTTTTGGAAAGCAATTTGGGTGTTACTACATGCTATTGTTCCTGAAGCAGTGCACAGGCTGGAGCTCTCTGCTCGCTATTAGCTGCTCTGGGCGTGTCTGGGCTCTGGATCTGCTCGATGACAAACAACAGCCTGTTATTAATGTCATTATTATTATACACGCATTTCTATGGAGCCCATCACACAGGCTCTCAATTATGCCCTCTGCTTGTGTAGCACCTTTCATTTCAGGTCTCATGCTGCTCGACAAACATTAAACCAATGTTGGAATTTGTGCCAGAGGCAAGAAAAAAAAAAACGCAAACAAACACACACAAAAACCCCAACCAAAAAAAAAAAAAAAAAGAAAAGGGAAGGAAATCCCAGCACTGATCTGCACCTGACACAAAGATGGGGATTGTACGCAGGAAACTGAATGCAGCTCTAATGTGGGGGTGTTCTGGTGTTTGTAATAACCAATCCTTGCATCTCCAGGGACGGCTGCAGGGGATTCCTCGAGCACGGGGTGTGCTGCAGCCGATGCATTTTGCATCACAGCACACAGCGAGTGCAGCAATTAGATTCTCCCACCCACATGCCACCAGCAAGACATAGGGGGGGGGGGGCAGCTCTCCACTCCTACAGATGTGCCCATAAAGCTGGGGCTGCCCTGAGAGGAGCCCACCTGCTGGGGACGGGGGACAGCTGTCCCCCTGGGGTCTGTCCTGCAGCAAAGGCACACACAAAGCTTCTGGCACACGGCAGCTCTCCAGCTCGCTGCCCCAGGAGGAGGGATGCTCTGAGTGGTGCCAGCAGCGATGCTTGTTAGCACTCACGGCACTTACTCCTGAAGTGTTTTAAAGCTTCAGAGCCAGAGGAGCTGCAGTGCCGTCAGCTCTCCTGCAGCTCACTCTGCTGCCACCAAGGAAATGCAACTGGCTCACTGGCAGACACATAGAGGCACGGGGCAATGGCTTGGACGTCCCCAGATTGAACAGTTTTAATCCAGGCTGGCTGCCTGGATCTCTGGAGCAGCGCTAATGCCTCTGCACATGGCTCCATGGTGGTAGACTCCAATTGTCCTGCCTGGAGCTGGTGCTCATGCCATGGCACTGGTGGACATCTACCACCCTAAGTCACACCAGAAACTTCTTTGGTCTCCACTTAGCAGCAGTCCCTTATTTCCACGGGCAGCACTGCCATCGGGTGGCACCACCCCAGTACCAGCATCTCCTTAATCCTCAGCAACCTTTGAGATGCTCTGCTGTGATGGCCCAACCCCTTTGGTGCCAATCACCCCACGCTGATGGCAACAGCTCTGTTGCTTTGTCCCTTGGGAGCCATCTGCAGACAAAAATAAGGTTTCAGCATGTTTCGAAGTCGAAACAGAAGCTGAAATTCCTGACCATTCCTCTCCAGAAAGATCCCAAATATTTCACACCAGGGCCATTCCTCAGTGAAGCAGTTTGGATTTGGGATGGGGAAGAGCTCTGCAGCAGTGAAATCCCTTTGGCTGGGAAAACATCCCATCTGGTGGGCACTGTCACAGTGATAACCACTGCACACTTTTGAAGATTTTTGAAGAATTAAGGGAAGAAAAAGATGTTGCAATTAATAATTCAGGCTTTTCCCATCACCTCTGGACCACCCGTGAGCTCCGCATGCACCGGGGCACGGCGGGGAGCAGCAGGGCAGGGCAAAACCTCTCCGCAGCCATCTGGATTTGGGAGTTTTGCAATATTTCTGCAACGCTGGCACGCTTCTCTTGGTGAAAGGCGCCTGGGTGTGGGGTCAGAGCAGGGGACGCTCTGGGGCAGCAGTGGTGCTATGCTGGGGATGCTCTGGGGCAGCAGCGGTGCTATGCTGCATGCTGAGTCACGCTTGCTGCTCATCCCTCAGAGCACGCTGCACCCCAGCCAAGGCATTTCTGAAGCTTAGGAACAAATCAATGCGTGGCTGCCTTCCCAAGGCCATCCCCCACCTCTGTTGTCACAGCACAGGAACCTGCTTTGTTCCCACAGGTGCTGGGCACAGCCGCCTCCCACCTTCCTCCTGCTGAGTTTTCCCATGAGCGGTGAACGCCAAGCAGCCTCTAACCCAGAGCATCCAGGTTAATTACTCATTAATAGCAGTAAAACACCCTTCACATTCTCCAGGAAATATATTCCAGCCAGAACGAAAGGCAACGCAATGCTCTGATTCACCCCAGCGTCTAGGAAAACATCGCAGCAATAAACTGATAAGGAAGAACAGGTCTGATGCAGCTCCTCTCCAGCCTGTAATTAGAGCAGTCTGCATGGCAATTATCACAAAGTTCCCACCGGTGTGGCTCGGGGCGGGCTCCCATCCCGTTGCTCTGCATGTGAGGACGGGCAGACGTCACCCAGATGCCACCACCCCAAGGACTGCTCCGAAGACAAAGATGCTGTGGTGCAAACCTACGTGATTTTTCCCAGCAAGGAAGGCTCGGGGCCAGACACAAACACCCATTGTGGCTGCAGGTGGGGATGTGCCGCAATAGCAGTGACTCAGGACTGCACCATCTCGCCCTGCCGACGGGTGCTGTGTGGGCTCATCCTGCCCAGGACGCCGGCTCCGAGGGCTGGGAGCCGCTCGTTGGGCAAAACTGGGGCAGAGGAGCAGCGTTGCTCAACCCAACCTCATTTACCACTTGTCCCGGAGCATCGTCCCCATCACCCACAGCGTAATTCCCTTTGCAAGCCAAGCAGCACGCCCGCTTTCTGCTTCAGTTGCTTCCCTCTGCAAAAAGGGTTTGCTAACTCCCATTATCCAATATTTAGCAGCACGCTGCAATAAGCAAAGTGTGAGAGATGAGAGTACACGCCGTGCGCGTTGCGAGGCCGCGTTCAAAGTGCAGAAGCTGTCTGCTGCATGAAGCTCTGTGCAGCTCTCAGGTGTGTTCTGCTCTCCATCCCAGTTAGATTCCCGTGCTGGGGAAAGCAGCTCTTGGAGGTGTGGAGCCAGAGCACCCTACCTGCATAGAGAGAATAATTGTTGCTTATCAGAAAGATAGACGTGGCTACCAAAAGGAAAACTGTGCAGGTCGTTATCTGTCCCAGCGATTCTCCCTCCACAATCTGATGAAATAAAGATGAACCGCACTGCTGCTGTCACCCAGCACCTCTGATGGCGGCACCGTGGGGACCAGGACCCCACGGACAGAGGTGTCCCCTGGCTGCAGGCTGCCACGATCCACATCTCAGCCATCCCCACTCTTCAATCCAGATACACGTGGAAAGCATCCCCCGGTTCCACTGTCCCTGCTGCCCACCCCAGCCCCGCAGCCGCTCCAGAAAACCGTTCACCCTCATCACCCCTCCGGGTTTTAATCCTCCATCCAGATTTGCCCGGAGACCTCTGAGTCCATTTTCCTCTTTTTTGTTGTTTGTTTTTCAGTCAGGTGTTTTCCATTCGCTGATAACAGCGTGTGTTTGTTCCAAGATCACCTGCATAAACACGATCTCAGGGCAGGGGGCAAGGTTCAAGAGTTGAGATCTGCGCCACGGTGCGCCCGCGCCGCGGCGGCCAAACCTGTATTTTGTTCCTTCTAATTATACCTCGCCATATTAGCAGATAATAGCTGTACATTTAAGCAAATTATCTCAAATAAAAAAGGGGACAATAATGACACTGTTTGTTTTCTCTCCTTCCATTGCTGGAATTACTCTCTGTTTGCCCAGGGTTAAATATTAGCGAGAACCTTTCTGCGCCGATGTCTGCTCCGGTGCCTTTTACTGTTTTAAACCAGCAAGAGTCAGTAAAAGTTTGGGCAAATATTAGATTTGGCAGAGTTTGCTGTTTGTATCAGGAAACCGATTGGTGTTATTGATTGACAGATGTGACCAAATGTTTAGAAAGTCTGTCCTCTATTGGATTCTGCTAGGTGTTTCAGCAAACAGCCCTAATACAAGGCAAACAGAGTTATTGGAAGAAGTACCAGCCTGTGTTAGCACAGCAAACTGAGGGCTATGCAAACAGCTTAAAAGAATCTGGCCACCTTCATATAACCTTTGATGTAGGTATTGATCCTTCTGAAGGTGGCAAAAAGTTTGAACAGGGAGCAGATTGAGTGGGATCAGATATAGATCAACACCGTAAGAATGTAAATGTTATCTTTAAGCTACGCTGTCGGTTTAGTAATGGATGTCTGTTTGGAATTTATCTTCTTCCAAATCTCTAAATCCATGCAGCAATAAAAATTAATAATAACTTTTAGATAGACTGCCTCCTAAGTCTCTCTCTGCCCACCCCAGTTAGAACAGCAGTGGGCATCCTTAATACTGCAGGGGGCCTGGAGAGCTGCTGCCCTGTGATGGGAGCCACTGGGAATGGGTTGGGGTTGGACTTGAAGACCTTGGAGGCCTTTTCCAGACTTAACAATTCTATGGCTCCATAAGTGGCCGTGGTGGTTAGGGGTTGATGGCTGGACTTGATGACTCTTCCAACCTTACAGATTCTATAAGCAGGCATGGCAGCGGTGGGTTGACAGTCGGACTTGAAGACCTTGGAGCTCTTTTCCAACTGAATAGATTCTGTAGATGGGCATGGTGGAGTCGGGCAGACAGTCGGACTTGATGACCTTGCAGCTCTATTCCAACCTTCATGACTGTCGGAGCTAAAGGGGTAGTACACAGCTGAGTTAACAAGGCCTCAACCCCTGAGCCCTATGGCAATGCCTCCAGCCCCCTTCCACCTCCCCATGCCTGCCCTCGAGCTCCTGAAGCAAGCAGCACTGCATGCCCATCCTGCAGCGTGGTGCACGGGGCACCCACCCAATCTGCATCTGCAATTTCCCTGGTGTGGTATGTGGAGCAGCTCTGCATGCACAAGTGACCCTTCATGCATCCCTGTACCATCTGTGGTGACAATTACCACAAGCACACATGTAATCAAGGTAATTACGCACACAAATTGGGCGTGTGATTGCATGGGCATTTCTACGATTTTTTTGGTCAAGTTAGGCCTCTAAAAACTAAAATAGATTCCAAGTTATGTTTTAAATTATCTGCCCATCTGGCTATTCTTGGAAATAATGACTGTTTATAGTGACAGATATTAAACAGACCCTGTTGATAGATGGGTTAATCATTGCAAGAGAAGAAAAGGGATTGTTTTATGCCCGTGTGTTGACCCACGATACACAGTAACTCATGACGTGTTTGAATACAAACAGGTAACAACCAGCTTTGTGCTTTAGAAGTACCTCCTAATAAAAATTACAGCGTGCACATTATGAGGTATCTGATGAATCATTACTGCAGCACAGCGATGGACTTAAATAAAGCCCTGGTTAATGATTAAACCCGAGTAGTGCACGTTTGCAGTCACGCTAAACCCGCGAAGAGCTGCTAGACATGTGCCAAAGCCTCATGTCTGGGGAGGGTTTCTACACCCGGAGTTTCACCCACCTGTGCCATGCCCATGCCCTGCTGCAGGGCACAACCACCACCGTGGAACCGATGGGGAACTTCCTGGTGACGTCAGCACTAGGGGATTTAGGGACAAGCTGCCATGAAAGGCATCATGTGCTGTGGGTGACCCATCCTTGACATCTGAAATGCCACCACAGGCCCATTAGCAGGCAGCTAACGAGCTGGCAGGGCATCCCTTCCCCTGCTGGCCTCAAAACGCCGCATTCATTAGGAATGACTTGTTCTTTGCTGGCCGAGCAGAAGAACAAAAGCATACAGTGCAATCAAAAAACCCATTAGCACCGCCATCTCTTAAGAGAAATTAGCATTATTCTTTAATGCCAGGCATTACTTAGGCAACACTCAGCAACACAGTTGGGCACTCCACTCGCAGCAGTTTGTGCAACCAGCCATAAGGCAAAGCACTCCAGGAAGGAAGCTGGGAATGCACTTCCCACCACCCCCTGCAGCAGAAGGAGCTGGGATAACCCAATCCCAGCAGGAATAACCCAGTCCCAACAGGGATAACAGCGTGCTCTGCACTGCCAGCCCTGCTAACCTCCATCCCTGCCCGACCTGCCAGCTCCCTCCAGAACACCCACTCAGCCTCTGAGGACACCAGAATAAGAGAGAAAACCAACCCGGGCTCCAAAGGCAGCGGTTGATGCATGCTAACAAGTGCTACCTTGGTGGCTCATCGCCATCCCTGAAGTGTCCCAATTTTATGTTCTCAAAATATCATACAGACATTGATTAACCCGCGGCCGGGCCGTCAGCAACGTGTCACTCCTTCACATTTCAGTTTGGTTGGACGAGGTGATCTCAGCGGTCTTTGCCAACCTTTCCTGTGATCCTAGGACTTTGCAGGCAGGTAAAGAGAGCGGGAGGGAAGCGTGGTCACAGCAGCCAACCCCCTGGATGTTTAGGAAGGAGGAGCAGCGCAGCAAGGATGGGCAGCAGGAGGGGGCCATGGCCACGGCCACCTATCAGCACACAGGCTGCATCTCCAGAGGTGCCTGTGTTCTGCACGATACCTTCATCGTGCATCCATGCAAACAGGCTGGGCAGCTCTTCCCCCCAACCCACAGCTTGAGCGGGTGGATGCAGACATCACCCCAAACCCACAGGGCTGGCAGTGGAGCTGGTGGGTGAGGGCTGCCCTGGAGCCCCACCTCGGCCACGCACGGTGCTGAGCACAGCTCCTTTTCTTGCAGAGAGCCCCGCTGTTTGACAGTCTCCTTCTCCTCGAGCCATAAATAAAGCCACAGGGGGATGACTAAGTTCCATTTTTACAGCATCAGCTCCAAATTGCACATGCCAGCCACTCAGCCTTAAAGCAAGACGTTCCGGTGAAGCTCAGAGTGTGAGCAGCACTTAGAGGAGAGCATCATCAACTCCGTTCCCTCTCTGCCTCTGCTCACCTTCCAACCGCTTTCGGTACACAGCATAGAGGAAAAAGCCACGTGCCAGGAGCACCCCTCGGGATGGGCACTGCCACCTCTGCTTCATCCTGTGCTGCCATTTCCAACACACAGTGTCCCCTATTAAAGGAGTGTGTTTTGAAAGGGTTATATCGTGATGCATATTTATGAGACGGCCGCGGATCAAGAATACCGATATTTGAAAGATGCAATTATCTTGAAAAAGTTTGGCTTTGTTTTCATGCTAATGAATGTAATGTTTTAAAGCAAGCTAATTGGCTTGCCACTCATTTAGCGGGGTCTCTCCTCGTTACAACCCCTACGTTTCCTTATAAGCACGTTTAAAGGCAGCCTGCGACTCCAGCTCCAAGCATTGGGCCCCTGAGGAATTTACGGGATTTTTTTTGTGCTCTACAATAAAAACAACGCTTCCTAACCACTGGCAGCATCGCTCCTTCGTTAGCTGAGAAAATCCCTTTGTTTTGATTGGAAAAGGCTGAACGTGGGATTAAAAGGAACGGGGGAGGAACGCGGGAAGGCCACCGCGGCCTCTCAGCAGATAACACACGCTGAGACGGAGACACGGCCGGGTTCAGCTCTTTCAGTGCAGATTTGGTTATTGAAGAGATGTTTTCATTTATCTGTTTTCCACCACCGAGTGATCACGTTCCACCAACGCGTGGTATCAGTGCAGGGGTTGGAGGTGTATGCCAAGGTGCTGCTTGAGAGGGACCACGCGTGTGCACACGTGCACGCACACACATGGTCCCTGTGCACATCCCACCGCTGCATCTCCTCCCATTGCAGCCCACCCACCACTCCATCCCTCCAAGTGTTTACACCTTTGCCGCTCGCGCTGGCAGCAGAGCATAAACAGAGAGCGCTCTGGAGGGGAACACCATGAGTAAGAGAGGGTTGGAGATGTTTCTGGAAGGGGAGCCATCCCCACTGCCCTGCAGGCAGGATGCCCAAGCAGCTGCCCACAGCCCAGGGCCAGCCCTGTGCTCCTGCTTTGACCAGCGCATCTCCATGCAACGAAAGAGAGACCGAGGAAGGCCCCGTCCCGCAGACACGGTGTTGCCCCATAGAGCTGGCACCCAGGCAGGGCCTGATCCTGATCACACACCTCAATCCCAATTGCCCTCCCCTCGGCCATTGGCATTCCCGGTAAGGCCACTTCTGAAAGCAAATCGAGCCACTTAAATTCCATATTAATTTGATTTTCCATGGGGTCTTAGGAAATTTTTTCAATCATGAAGTAAATTCTGATTGTAATAAAATATTACATAAATATTTACATCAGCCCTGGCTTGACTTTAAAAGGAGGGATTTTTTCCCCTCGCACGCGCTGCCAAAGTAGTTAGCTGGCAAGCCTGTGAGAAAACAAGGTCTGCTAGTCACTTTTTCCCCTCGCAGATCCATCATGGAGCAATCAGGAGGTTTATTTTTCCCATGTCTCCCCTAAATTCCATCATTTCCCTTCCTAAAAGATTCCATGTGTCTCCCGAGCGGCGGCCGCCCAGGTAAGGCAGAGCCATCAGCCATTTACACGGGGGAGGAGGGGAGAGGAGGGAGGGGGGACGTCTTCAAAGCTGCAGCACATTAAAAGGAATTTATGAGATGTGTTGCGTGGGCAGGATGCCAGCTAAATTTAATATGGATCTATATACAAAGAAACTGTCTAGTTACACGGAATGAATATTTAATCGTGCATGGATCAAGCAATTTCGCAGAAGTAATTAAAAGCAGGCTTTGTTTATTGCTAAAAATTATAGCTACCCTATTGACCTGGTGCTGGAGTCCCTTTGCCATATTGAACATGTTACCTGCTGATATTATGTTATTAAATGGGGATTAAGACTTTTTTTTTTTCCCTTTGCAGATAAGAGCTCTTAAGCTATCTTGTCTGCTCGTGTGCGGAGGAGGGGGAAAAGAAAGCCCCACGGAGGAAAAAAACAAGCCTGCGTGAATTGGAGAGGTTAGGAAAACACTCGTACCTACACCGGGAAGGCAGAAAACGATGAATCAATTAAATACACGATGGATTAGCCTGAAGTCGGGATGTTCTTACCGTGCTTTCCATGGCAAGCAGCTTCAAAGGACCCAACACGTGGTGCAGCATCCCTGCTGGGCGGCTCCAGCACTGAGCCCAGCGGGACAGATGGGCACCACGGCTGGGTTACACTCAGGGAGAGCCCCAGGAAAGCAGCTGAACCTGGACTGGGGGCTGTTGTCAGGCTGACTGCTGGCTCTGTGGCCTCAACGGCCCTATGCTGGCAGAGCTACGAGCTCCCGGACGTCATCGTCCCATAGACTGGATTGTTGTGACTTTGAAACGAGCAAGAGGAGCCAACACCTCCCTCCAGCTTCTCTGGGTGCACCACAGGCACGAGACATGGGGATGTAGCACTGAGGGCCATGGTCGGTGGGCATGGTGGGGGTGGGTTGGGGTTCTGAGAGGTCTTTCCCAACCTCAACGACGCTATGAGCTCACCAGAGGCAGAGACAGTTTTGTCAGCAACCACCTCTGAAAAGAGACACCTCCCACAGCCGTGAGCCAGGGGGAACCACAGAACTACTGGGGTTGGAAAGGGCTTTCAGGATCAAGCCCAACCTGCCCTACTGAGTCCCGCCACCAGTGACATCCCTCAGTGCCACATCCACACAGCTCTCTGAGGATGGGGACTCCACAAACAACCCGAGCGTTCCCCATGAATGAAACAGCCACCGCCCAATCTTAATAATAACAAGCACCTCATTGCTGGGGAGAGCCCCTGGGAAGGCTCAGAGCCCACCTGGTCCTTCGGGGAGAAGCCAGAAAAGCAAAGGAGGACCCCACACAGCATCCCATCATGAGCCCACGCAGCACACTCCCCGTGCTTCTCAAGATGCTTCCTAAGGAGTGTGCTCAGCGAGGGATGCCTGTTGCCCGCTAATTAGCTGAAGCAGCTGCACAGTAATTAGCTGATGCCCAGGCAGGTAACACAGGGGCTGGTCAGCTCCAGCTCTCGCTGCTCTGGAACTCCTCCCCTTATGTTCTCACTCGTAGAAACAGCTTTTACAGAACAGGAGGAGGGGCTGCAGTCAGCAGAGACACAACAGATAACGCAGAGCATCCTCAGCCAGCTCTGGTATCGGCGGGCCCCTCGAAACACCGACTTCACTTACGGCGTGAGCAAAAAAAAGATGAGGAGCTCAGGGTGCAGAGGGCTGGAAAAGTGAAGGAAAGATGTTCCTTGTCGGGGCTGAGGAGCACGAGAAGAGGGGAAATACACCCAAGTGGAGAAGGCACACACCCCGAGGAGCCGTCAGAGCCCGGGCTGCCGGCAGCCGCCTCCTGCATCCCTGTGCAGCGCTCCTCCGACAAGTCACTTGTAAGCTATTAGCAACGAGGATATTGCCGTCTTACCCTTACTTTGCATAACTCTAAATGACAGAGCAAATTGCCACTCCGTGAGGAAACAGCCCTGATGTATTTAAGCCGACAGCGTCTCTTTCCATTACGATTATTCACCGCGCGCGGGCGCTGCCCCGGGCTGGCAGGCACGGGGCTCGAGGTGCAGAGCCACCCCCCGCCCAAATAACCTCCGTGTCTTTGACCTCAGAGAGTTGATGGAATGAAATAAGAGCTGGGGGGGAAGGGGAGGGGGTGACATTTATAAGCACTGAGATCTTAAAGACAGAAAAATATACTACCGGGGGTGACGGCTTTGAATCCGATTTTAACAAAAAGGGGAAATTCTGTCCGAGAGCTGCTCAGATGGAATATTAAGAGCATTCACACCCTTTGCTAGCTGCGTTTTTCCTTTTAGACGCTTACAGACTCTTCCAATGGCATAAATGCACACTTACAGACGGGTCTATGCGCGTGTATCCCCAGCGATGGATATACAGATATCATTATTGTTAGATACAGACGACACTACTCACCCAACTCCTTATCTCAGCTTTCATCACTGATTCGCAGACTCATTAAGGTTGGAAGAGACGTCTACAATCATCAAGCACGGGTCCAAGGTGCCGCCATGCCCCCCCTTGGATGGCTGTAGGGTGGCACTGGGACTCCTTGGGCATGGCTGTGTCCAGGGCCAACTCGGGCCGATGACTCTCCCAGGGTACGTGGGGATGCGCGCGGGGCTGAGGCACCAACCTGCAGGTGGGGATCCACGCGTCAACATCCGCATGTGAAAGGGAACTCAGATCACAGAGGGTAATTAAGATACGACTTATGATTTGCAGGAAAGAGGTGGGGGGAGGAAAGCACGGCCTCTCAAGGTCAAAAAACAAACCTCGACAAAAGTGTTATCTCCAGCGTTGCGCAGCTGATTGCATCATCTGCATATGAAACGAAATCTAATTAATATTTGTCATGCACAGACCGTTGCTGAACTCCCCTCACTCCCCGCCCTCCTTTCTTCATTAATCTCCCAGTAACATCCACAAAGTTGCACGCAGTAATAAAACACCCAACGCCGTCTCCGGAGATCTGAATTGGAGATAAATCTACTCTCTTGTCAGCAAGCCTAGAAGGCAGAAAGTGCAACTCCCCAAGAGTCGGTGACCTCGCTTAATTAGGAGAAAACAATATTTTTCACTAAATTGGGTGGCTAATGTATATCATGATAATCTGCTGAGGAAGTGGATTTGCCCCCACCCCACGTGCCGAGCAGAGAGCTGAGTGCTGTATTTAACACAGGGGGACCCTTTCCAGGTAAAGAGGAGGAGAGACCAATTACACCTCCACGCTGACGGTTCTTTCGTGCTGTGTCTGGAGGCCTAAGACATAAAGCAACTCTTTCTCCCAGGCATACTTCTCAACAACCCCATACAAACTTGCAGCTGATGTTTGTGGAGGAAGGGTTTCTCTTCGGAAGGCCCAGCCCCAAGGAGATGCCAAGTGCCCGTTAGACACAACGACGTAATGGGGGACGTGTTTGAGCGTGGAAAGACACAGTGAGCTGAGTGAGAGCAATGATGCTGCTGATTGGAAAGGCACTTCCGAGCAGCTTTGTGCTGAAGATGGGTTTGGGGAGGAGGAGCCTCCTGCAAGGATACGCAAAAGATTTATACACAAAAGATTTCCTAAAACCCCCGTGCTGTTGGCACCTCTCAGTCACTGCAACTGCAAAGCAAGCTGCAGGCACAGCTTGGTGCTGCAGCCTTTGGGAGAGCAGGAAGGGCACCAGCTGAACCCCAAGTACTCACACGCTCAGAACCCAACAGCCAATGCAAGCGGTGGCCATGCGAGAAATGCTGGGATAGATCTTCCTTCAAACCGAAGCTACAACACGACTCCATAGCTCAGAACCTGAATGTTCACAAGCCACGTGTGAGCTTCTCATATGGGACCACCCTGCCCATCCCAAAGCACAGTTCCCACCCATCCACCCATCCCGAGGCAGGCAGGAGCAGGCGCTGCCGATCCCACAGCCAGGAGCAGACTGCTGGGGCCCCCCGCAAACAGCTGCAGCCTCCCCCTCCTCCTCAGTGGTGTTTTGCAGTGCTGGATCCTGAATTTCTGCATGGGTTTGCGTTAAGGTGAAGCTGAGCAGCTCTCATTAGTATTCCCTCGCCATCTCAGTCCTGAGCATTGCTGAGCTTTACCTTTCACGCAGCGTTCCCCGGTGTGGTGACTCTCTGCACTAATTAGCAACCTTCCCAAATATATGCAAACCCCATTTTTCCCAGGCTGTGATATTTCCACCTCCTCCGCCTTTGCTTCACAACTTGCCCTCCGCTCGCACCTCCCCGAGCACACAGCAGTGCACCTTTGCTCAAAGCAAAAACCAAATTAAAACTTGACCCAGAGCCAGAAAATAGTAAAAAAAAAAAAATAGTAATAATAATAATAATAATAAAGAAGGTGTGGAAGCATCCAGGGACTGAGCGACCTGGGCCTGCCAGCCCCATTCTGCACGCACTACAGCGATGCTGGCAGCTCCGCACCCTGCCCACACGTTGGCCCACGAGCTGCCTTTCAGAACTGATCAGCCCCAGATGGGAAGCTCCAGCTCAGGTCCTGCCTCCCCTGTGCCCAGATTCCACCACATCTTTCCCTCCTCCTCTGACCGCTTTTATTAGTCCAGCAAAACCATTGAGGCTTGGAAAGCAGCGCCGCGTTCACCACGGCGCAGACCTCAGCGGAGACCACACTTTCCTAAAGTTTACTTTTAACTGCAGCTTGCGGCTCAGAAAACTCCAGCTTGGTGGCTGATTTCTCCTTGCTGAGCCAGTCAAACCCTGTTCGCCCTCCCTCTTTACAACAAACTCATTTTTAGGCTGCTTTCCTGCCCTTACAGTCTGCACCGGTGTGCACGGCCCCCAACCCACGTCTGTCACTTTACAGTGCTCGCTCCTGGGCAGCACGCAGGTCTTTTCCAACCTGTTTCTATGAAAGCATCCTGCTAAGAGCAAGCACGTCGTGTGATCTTGGCACTGGATTTTTGCAGGTCTCTGCTTTGCACCTTAAAGACAAAGCAGCCCCAGGAGGCACCCCCTCCTGCCACAGCACGGCCCCACAACATCAGCACCACAGCACAAAGGAAAAAAGAAAATCCCATCCGTTCAGGAGATAAAGCAGCATCAGAGCAGGGAGGGTTCATGCGTGTGGATAAGCGGGATAATCGGGAAGGAAATTGGAAAGGAATTCCTTGGAATGGAGCACGCTCCTAATGGGTTCCCTCTGCCTGCTGGAGCAGAGCTGCTCCCATCTGGATCCAATGCCGGTGCTGTCGGGTGTGCAGAACAACTTTGTTGTAGCGAAAGGAGCGACCCACACCAGCTCCAGCTCAATTGGAAATTAATGAAACTTCTGGATCCCTCCAGGTCTGGCTGTGGCTCACAGGTGATGTGCCAAGGCAGCCCGGCTCGAGCAGCGACCGCGCAGTCTCCATCACCTCTGATCCCCCGGCACCAACCTGGGCAGAGCCAAAGCAGCACCCAAAGGGACAGCCCAGGGCAGGCTCACCTGAGGGACGGGGGCTCCTGGCACTGCATGGGGGTGGGCACGCTGCTGCCCTGCGCTGCACTTCAACTCCCACAACCCGAGGTAGGAACCTGGCGCGTGCACAAAGCAGCAATTCCTAGCAGGGAAATGGCCGTTTTCCAGACTGCCATTATTCCTCTTTTATAACGTTGTGCTGAGGCCAAAGAATGGATCCGCAGAGCCTCTTTGGCACCGGGGAGGTTAACGTTTTCCTTTTGGCACTCGGGCGCTGATAGCTGCTAACCGCTCGCTGCTCCTGGGCCAGAGATACGCCTCCCAGTAATCTCTCCCTTTGCCATTTCAAAGCCTCAGCAGCGAGCACTGCTTCCTGGCAGCTCACGTTAGCGAGCTGTACGTGCTCTGCTCTGCCCTCCTTGCTGCCTTTGCGGTGAAGGAGGAATTCATCTGCTATTATATTTTCATCTCTTTGTCATCTGTTGGTATTGGAAAGCATTCTCCCCAGGCTTGCTGGACACCACATGAGCTAGTTAATGTTAATAAAAGATTAAATTAACTGCGGGATCAGAAAGGCTTTCAAGAAACATATAACGTTATATTAATCCCAGACAGGCAGATTATTGCACATATTATTGGGTTTAACAACCCGAGCTGAAACCGGAGAAGGGAGAGAGCTGCACAACATCCAACCCATCCAAGTGTGCCCATCGCCCGGGGAGGAAACACATACCCCCCACAAACAAGAGTGGGGCTGGGGTGAACACCCCCCACTCACACAGCCTTTGTCTGCCACCAGGCCCCAGTGCAGCTCCCAACGAGGTCAGCAGGAGCCTCTCTCCATCAGCATTTGATGCGGTCCTCGGGTCCTGCGGCCCTGAGCGATGCTCCCTGTTTTGGCTACGCTTGTGGTACAAGAGAGCGACCCGAAAATGCTATTAAAACACCGATGTGATTTCCAGAACGTTGTTTCAAATGCACAAAAGGGTGGAAAGGTTCAGGGTTCAATTCTGGGAGCGCATGCACCGGTCGGATGGAAGTGCTGAACAGGGAGGGCAGGAACCAGCCAGCTGGGAGCATCTTTCACCCATTTTCTGTTTCCTCAGCATTTCCTGACCTCTCTGAAGGCGAGCAGACCTCCTTTCACGGTACGGGATCAGCACGGCCATTCCTCCACCTCTCTGCCAATGGAAAAATTAATGCTGAGAGTAAACGAGCTGACACTTGGGGACGGCCCAGAAGATGGCTTTCCCTCGCTCCCCGTGATGGATCACTCACAACCAACAAACAAGCATCCAAACTCCTGTGCCACACTGACATCTTATGGAAAAAGCATTTGTTACAATTACAGAGGTGGAGGAGCACGAAACGAGCGCAGCGGGCTCTGCTCCGTGCCCGGTGCTTAGCACACGGTGCCAATGGGAATCTTAAAGGGCAGAATCTTACAAAGGAAAAAAAAGAGCCCAAATTTTCTTCCAAGAAAACCATTTCTTCTTATTGTAGCAGTAGCTGCTCCAACCCAATGGATTTCCTCTTCTACGAACGCAGTGTGAGTGAGATGGTGGGTGCCAGAACCTCTTTGCACAGCCCGGAGGAGGACTTGGAGCTGCGGGGCTGATATTTAACCTCCAGCTCATTCGTTCCCAATGGTTTCATGGAAAAATAATAAATAAATAAATAAATAAATAAGCTTCTGGAGGATCAATCTCCAACAAAGCACTTCTCTGCAGCCAGGCATGGAGATGCCATGGGAGTGAAAACCTCCACCCACCAAAAGCAGGAAAGCAACACCTTGGTTAGACACCCTTCATCAGCCCAACCGTGGCTTTGTTTCCACTCCAGCATGGATTTTAGAGCCCTTCAGTGGGCTGTGCTAAGCTGGAGCTAGAAGACCCCAGGGCTGACTGATGAGACCTGGGCACCACAGAACCCTGACCACGGGCTGCAGGGAGCAAACTGCTGCCTGCGATGGAGATGGGCACCTAGGAGAGCCCATATCCTCCCAAAGGGACATTTGGCCAAGGATGATCCAGAAAACACAGACACTCAGCCAGGCACGGAGGTGCCCTCCAAAAGCACAAGGCTTTGGGGTTCTACTTTTGCATGGGGAAAAGCTTACTAGTCACAGTTCATCTGAGAGCGTGCTCCTCCAATGTCCTTTGAAGCACTCGCCTCCTGATTCGGAAGGGAGACTTTAAATAAAAGGCAAACAAAACCAGTGTCTCCACTTAAAAGCCCTTTAAAGGCTCGGAAATGATTAATGTGTTTAAAGTATAAACTGTAGCCGCTTTAAGAGGAGATAAATATGAGATTGAGACTTCTGACTGCACAAACAGTGCGAACGCGTAAGTAAACAGCCCCGACAAGTTCAGCACTCCCGCGGAGACGGCGTTGTGCACGCAGCCAGCAAACAGCACCAGTGCCCACACCCGTCAGGAACACTGATGAGAGCTTGGCACCCAACCAGGTTAACCAAGTGAACCGTTCAACCAAACCTGCTCCCCACGCCGGTGCGTTGAGCCCCGCTGCTGGGCGGCCCACTGGTATGAGGTCTGCTGGATCCTCCTGCCATCCCCAGCTCCGGGTTCCAAGCTTGGCTGTGCTCTTCTTGGAAGTCCAGGCTTCGTTCAAGACAGAGCTGCTAGGGACAAAGAAATACGTGAAACGCAAAGAACGTCAGATGTGAGCGTGGGGAACCTCCGTTTTCACCACCGTCTCAACGAAGAGATGAGAGCGTTGAAGAGCACACGGGTTTCTGGAAGTCCTAAGATTCCTTCTGCAGCAAAATTCCCAAAGGCCTTGGGGTCCCTTCCAACCCAAGCCATTCCATGAGTCTATGAAAGGAGACGATGGCTGCTCAGTGGATGGGAGGAAAGGGAAGGAAAGCAAGCAGTAGGAAGCGGGATGTGCTGCAATGTGTGGGACTTCTCTGCTGAAAGATGCACATCGGGCTCAATGGGCCATGCAGCAGGTGACTCCCTTCCAACAACAAGATTATGCAGATAAGGGGAGACAAGGCAGGATAGCACTACTGGTAATCCTGTGTATGTTCAAACACTTTGACAGCTAGATAAATAGACTATTTAATTAAACCAACAAGTCATCGTTTATTTTCACATCACAATAGGTTAAATGACTTTTTATTCCCATTTTCCATATCAACAGAGCAGACTTTTTGGTAATAAAAGCTAAACTCTAATTAACAGCTGGTGTGGTTGTACTTGGCAGCGCCGTGAGTAATTCAGTACAAAGCAAACACATTTACTATAAATGGCTTTTGATTGCAGAGACCAAGGTAATGGATGCTGCATGCCAGCTCCTGCCTGGCTCTGGGTTCAACAGGACCAAGGGCCAAGGGAGAGGGGACACTGTCCTGGTCAGGAGGATGCAGAGGGGAGAGCATCTACATCTAACACCATATCCTCCCTCCCCCAGCTCCCAGCACGCATCAGCCACTCCTGGGGCAGAGCACACCCTGACAGAGCGGGGTCCCATAACTTGCCCTGTAGCGTGGCAGCTTCCCCCATCAATGCAAGTGGCTGCTGCTAAACCAGGGCTTGTCTGAGGTGCTGTGCACAGCTCATGCTCTGCAGGATGGAGGTCTGGCCGCCCCTGGGGCTGCTGCTCCCCCTCTGGAGCAGGATGCTGCATTAGGGCTGTGCTTCGGCCAGGAGCTCCCCATGCACTAACACCCCCTGCTCACACCCATCGCTCCTGGGTGCGGTGACTGCGATACCTGGAAAGCACCCAGAGTGCAGCACTGTGTTCAATGAGGACTTCAGCATGAGCAAACCCTTTCTTTGAAAGCAAGGAAGCGTGCAGCATCGCCCTCGGTTTTAAAGGGAACACACAATGCTACGACTTGGAACAATGGGCAGACACAGCACCAAGCAGAACCCCCATCTCTGCCCACAGATGGGCTGCCCCCTTCCCTTCCACCCCCCTGAGCTGAACCAGCAGCCCCACGCAGCTCACAGGAGGTCTCAGTGTCCCACCCATAGCACCTGCTGTACATCACAGCAGTGGGTTTGAAGGGGAGGTGCAGCTGCAGTGGGACGTCTGTAAGCGAAGCCTGGAAGTCCCAGAACCATAGGGATGTGACAGTGAGGGATGTGGGCACGGCGGGGTGGGCTGGGGAGCAGAGAGGTCAATTCCAACCTTAACGTTGGTCCCTGATTGCCCAGAGAGGAAGCTGATGGTCCGGGACCCGGCCCAGGGCAAGTCTGCACCAGTATGGAGACATAGGATCCCAGTGCTGAGCTCCATACTCTCCCATTTCTGCCGACCTTGAAGGCCACGCAAAAGGGGAAACCTAATTTTGTGATACATCACTGCTCTGCCAGGGCAGCCAGCCCCAGATCAGGCTCAATTCTCCTCTTCCTGCTAAGCAAGCTCTTATTCCTCTTGTCATCTTGCATTTGCTCAGCTTGGACTTGAAAACGTGCCAAGAAGCGCAGAGGGACCCAACGTCCAGGAGATCACCACGCCTGGAAGAACAAGGCAATGCTTTTAGGGGGACATCCGCTCCACTGCTTCAAAAAGGCAAGCTCAGCAACGGGGGGGGGGGGGGGGGGGAAAGAAAGGAAAAGGAAAAAACCCAAAGCAGCACCTGCATTTACTTTGTGTGACCTCCAGCTCTGCCTATCGCTCACGCAGAATAAATAGGGAGGGGAGAAAAAAAAACCACCGTGTCCTAAAGCAAACAGCAAGGACAAGCTTGATGAGAGTATTTAAGCAGTTATTAGAGAGTGCCTGATTGCAAACCTTGTAGGAGCCCCACGGAGCATGTGATGTTTGTTTTACCAGCACTTAGCAGCTGTCCTGTTAAGGAAGAGAACAAAGTGTAGGTGTTATAAAGTCAATATTGTTACAGGAAGGCGTGTGACAAAGGTCTGCCGGGCCGCAGCTACACGAAATCACTTTCGTGTTGGGTTTATACAGCTTAGCTGAAGTTTACATTATTTCCCCCGAATTACTTTTCCAGATGTGGACGACATAAAAGATTAAGATCGTGGGCCCAACGTGGTTATTTCCACTGATGGGATTAATGCGGGTTGGGTTTGTTTCTGGTTTTTTCCCCCTCCTTTATTTTTAAATCTGAAATCGGAGATGGGTTTTGGGATGGAACCAAACGTGTGTTTCCCAGGGGCTGCCCCAGAGCCCGGTGTGGGGCACAGCCCCCCCAGCTCTGCCCCAGCCCACCAAAGAGACCCTTGAAATGGAAGGGCATCCGTTCATCGCTGCCAAGATGTGAACTGGAAAGGCCACAATTCCCATTGGCATCCTTATGGATGAATGGACTCTCAAGAGCAGTAACCTTAAGAAAAATAAATAACTTCTTTGCACCTGGCTCGTTAGAGCATTAAAGCCTCTCTGTGCCTGCACAGCCAGTTCCTAGGGCAGAAAGCATCCAAGCCCTTCCTCCGTGCAGAGTTTCATGTTAACGTTTCCTTTCGGATTGCCAAATCTCGAGCCAGCTCCACCAGAACTGCAGAATCACAGCAAAAAGGCAAATTCACAGGAACACCCGCACCAATGAAACGGATATTTTTCCCCCCCACTGTGAAAACACCATCTTACAAAAAGCTGCGACCCAGGGCACGGCCGAGGCAGCTCCCTGCAGAGCATCCCTCGGGCAGAGCTCAGCACAGGGCCCTGCTTTCCCCATGCAAACCCCCCCCCCCAGGTCAGCAGGTGCTGCTCCCCCCAGCACCCCCAGTCTGGGGGGCCCTCCCAGCTTTATGGGTTTCCCTTCTGCTTCGCTCTGTGCACGCAGGAAGGATTCACTCGATCCTCCTCACAGCTATTAACCTCTGCTCGTGAGGACACCGGGGGTGAATGAGTAACTTCAGCTCTTGGGTAGCACAAAAACACACAGCACCGCTGCCAACGAACACGGAGAAGTGATTTCATTTCCATACGTGAGAGTAAACACTTCTTCCCCCCCGCGCCCCCCTTCAAACACAGCAGTTATTTTGTTAAGCTGGCTCCTGCTTTGCAAATTCTCACGTTTTTATGGGGCCCGTCCATCCATCAGGGCCTTGGCACCCCGTGCCTTAATTCCTCCGTTCCTCGTGTGATGAGATCGGACCCAGAGGAAGGGGTGAGGAAATCCAGGCTGGAAGCAAACACCACCACCCGACCTCTGCTGCACTTCACACCTCTGGAAACACCATCAGCAAAACCTATTAAGCACCATTTAATGGGGAAACAGGCTCTGCCCTCAATAGCATAAAGGCTTTTCTGATGCTGCACCCTTCCTGGAGGTGCAGTGCCTGTGTCCAGCAAGGAATGTGTCCCCTCTGTGTCACCTCAGTGCAGCAGGGGGCAGCAGGATACCCACGGGAAGGAAACAGTCCCCTTGCCCGTGCACTCCCCCCCCCCCTCCAGCTCTGCAAATAGCAGCCCTGCCTTGTTTATAAAGGCAGTGTTGACACTCAGTTATAAACGGTAATGTCAATTTGATAAAGTTAATTCCTTATTATTTGGAATCTCATTTGCATTGGAGGTTGGGTTCATTAAGAAGCAGAAGTGTTGAAGTGAGAGGCTCCAAAAGCACCTGGAGGGGCCCATCCACAGCTCCTCCCACCACCAGAGTGCATTAACCCAGCAGTGTGAAGAACCCCCACCGCAGACACGCGTGCAGCTCACCCAGGCTCCAGTAAACGTTTGCTTGCTCTTATTTTCCAAGTGGATTTCTTGAAGCAGCTGCAAGAAATTGAGGTGTGATCTCCACCAGCAGCCCGCAGGAGGGCATGCTCTGGGAGCTCCATGCCTCTCCTCCAGCTCCCTGCTGCAGCTTCTCCCTCCTTTTCCCACCTCCTCTCCCCAAGGAGAGTCACACTTGATGCGTGCTGTCAGCAGAGGACGTTGCTGCAGATGCTCTGCACAGAGGAACCTGCCTCTGTTTCCTGCTCAGCAGGGCAGGGCTGGATTCACACAGCCCCGGGGCAGCCCCCACCAGCACCCCTCACATCAGAGCAGCACAGCACGCAGCAAGGTGGGGGGCTCCAGGGCTGCCCTGCCCCTGTTTGCTGCCTGGGTTTGTGACTGCTGGTGAAGGACAGGACGAGGACACCCCCAGCGCTGCTGGAGAGCCGGACTTGTCAAGCAGCACACTGGAAGATGCGCTGTGCTTTGGGCACCTTGGGAAGTCACTGTGTTTTTGCAGCAGCAGCTTTTTATCTTCCTGCAGCAGTCAGAAACCAGCAGCACATGAAAGTATCTGAAAGTATTTCTCAGCACTTCCCCCCCCCCCCCCCCTCCACACACACACACCCCCCCCAAACACCGTGGGGAATCCACGCAGCGGGAGCACAGCCAGCACGTGGCAAAGCACAGCGTGGGAGCCCTACATGTGCTGGGTCTCCCCCCATGGTGCAGCTGCTGGGGCAGGCAGGGTGCTCCCCACAGCCCCCCCTGACCCGAGCATCTCCCATTGGGAGCTGCTAAGCAGAGCAACGTTCCTCCAGTCATTTTCCAAACCCACATATCCCAGCTGCCGGGGCCTGTGCCCATCCCATGCAGCCACTCACTGCTGAAGCCATACGAAGGGCTGCCAGGACTTGGCTCGCTGCGAGGGAAGTCCTAATCCAAGCCCTAGAAGCTAACAAACACCACAGAAACGTTTCCAAGTACAGCAGAAGGGCCAGTTCACTCAGAAGCACAGTAGGAGACCAGATTTACTAGGCAGAGCTGATGTTGCTCACAGGACACGTTCTTTATAAAGGTTAAAGCTCTCAGAGCCAATAAGGGTTTAGGGACTCCGCTGTGACCCGCTACTCCACATGCTCATTTAATTTCATTTCTCTGCCTTTTGTCCACAGAACACCTTCTACCCCTTTCAACGATCAAGAGCCAAAAGCCCAAAGCTAATATTTATGCCTCTGATCTCCTTGATGATGCAATCCAGCAACAAATCACTACTTAAATAATCCAGCCATTTAATCATCCAGAAACGTGCAGAAATAAGAGGATTAGCCTCCCGTCCCAGGGAACTGTTTTACAGACTCTAGATTCCCCCCCCTCCAATACAACAAGAGCAGCTCGTGGTATTTTAAAAGTAAACCCAAGTACCCAAAGCTCCAGAGCCAGCTGCTTGGGCAGGAAGGGGCTTCCTCACCGCTGTCTCAGACACCAAGTTTTTGCCCACGTGGCACAGGAGGAAGCTGACATGCTGGTGAGACGTGGCTGACCCCACACCTTTGGGGTCACACAGCTGATCCCTCTGCTGGGCACTGACCCAGGGTGAGCCAGCTGTGCCAGCACCATCCCCGTGCTGTTTTTTCTGCAGCCAGTTTCCCCCCATGCCAACTGTGAGCAATGTTTCACTCCTCTTTTCATAGGCACTTCATCCACAAAACTGCACGCAAATCAGAGGTGGTGTAATTTTAGCATGCGGGAGGATTATTTTTAACAGCATCTGAGCTCAACATAAATCAGGACATGCTGGAGACAGACACCAGGAGAGGGCTGTGTGCTGCAGATCGCTCCCGATGCACCTCTGGGCTCTCCTCTCTCGGAAGAGCAGCAGTTCCACTTTCAGTTCCTACAGGCTGGCTCAAGCTGACCGCTGTGGGTCGCAGAGAGCTCTCAGCCTTCGTGCCCACCCCACGGGTGCCACACACACAGCTCTGTGCCCGTACACCTTTGATCCCTGCCCGCAAATAGCTTCCACCAGGCAGCACGGGAGGATGTGGGGAATGGCAGGGCCCGAGCTGAGAACAGCTGGAGCCGCCGGGGTCAGGGTTGGAGCATGTTAGCATGCGAGTGTGAAGCACGCACGGGAGCTGCCAGGTCCAAAAGCAGACAGGCTCCTCCGTATCAGCTTTTTCATCCCCTGCTCTCTGGCAGGCTGCCCAGCAACGCGGGCTGAGCTCAGCCAGAATGCTTTCAAGGGAGCAGAGTGCAGGCACCCTTTTTTTGGCAGGAAGATCAGGCAGGGTAGTGAGGTAGGCAGTAAAATCCCGTTAACTTCGCTGGGAAGAGTTCAGCTAATCCTACAGGCTTCTGGTACTTACATGCTTAGCAGTGATTCACTGCCACGGAGCCAAAGGGGAGGAACACGAGCAGGAATAAGATTGGTGTCCTGAACTTTCATACTGCATCCTGACCTGCTTTGAGACAGCTTTCAGAAGAGCCCAGGTTCAAGAGCAAATCTAACTCCAGCTCCCTGTGAGAAGTCTACGATTTCAGGGTCGAGCCTGCATGTTATTCTTCTGCTTTTTATTACTCAGCAGAGGCTGCAGCCAGTTCATGCCAAGAACATCCAAGCAACGCAGACAACAGAGCCCAGAGCCTTCACCTTTTGCCAGTAGGAAACTCTGATGTTGCAGAGCTGGCAGGAAGAACGGGCAGCACTAACTGCAGGCTTGGGCCCATTGTGGCAGGAATTTGTTACCTCAAAAGGTAAACACGAATTCAGTTCAGCAAACTGAATGTACAACAGCATCTGCCAAGAATACCAAAGAACTTAACTACGAGCAAACTAATCAGGATTCTTCTGACACCAGGCTCGCCCGCAGAAAGCACAGAGCATCCGCTGCTCATCACTCCTCCTCCAGAGCAGCTGACTTGAAGTGCTGAAATTCTGCTGGCTGCTGGCTCCAGGAACTAGGAATCACAAAAACCAACCTCAGAACAAAAGCAGTGAAGAGCTGCTTTCACCAGTGGGCTCCACGCCTCTGCAAAACGCATCCCACTGGAATATGGTTTGATCCTGCTCGCCAACGGAAGGACAGGCAGGAGGAACAAGAGCCTGCAAGGAACCTGGGAGGACTCAGAGGAAGCTACTGGAGAAAGCAATTAGCAGGGACTTCCCTGCACAGATTTTATATATATATATATATTTAAGATGACCCAATATTGCATAATTTTCCATGCCTCTGCATCCCCCTGGTTGCTTTGGTTCCACGCACGACTGATCTCTCCTGAGCAGCACATTTGAGTACCCTACCTAGTGAGGCCCCAAGGTGTCCTTGGCTTTAGAGCCCCTGCTTGGGCAACAACAAATACAGAGCTAAGCTCCCCAGATCCTGCCCAACTGTAACTCATCATTATTTACTCCACAGGGCTACATGCTTTGAGTAGCACTAGCCCCAACCTGCACAAAGCTCAAGGGAAAAACAAAGGTAGGCATTAGGACACTGCAAAAACAAGCAAAGCCCCATACCTCTGCTTCCAACCAGAAGTCCAGTTCCCTCATAAAGGCTTTTCCACCCCACTGACAGCAGCCAGCACCAAGCAGGAGGCCTCAGCTCAGCTATTTCACAGAGGAGCAGTGGTACAGGCAACCCTCCTTCTGCATGCTGCTGTTTGCTTTCACGCTTCCCGCTGAATGTCAGCGGAGACTAAAGAATGACAAGTACACAGAGATACCCACAATAAATGCCAGCCCTTGTTAGCTGAGTAAATTGTGTGCTTAGCTGAGCCTTGGAGGAATCTTTGCAGAGTAAACACCGCCAGGGCTATGTGCTAGAGTAAATATGTGAAGAAGACACAAAGACATGAGGAACGACTTCACAGGAATGCAATTGAGTGGCACTGAATGCAGATGCAGTGATGGAGAAACGCTGCTCGGTCTGGGCCAGGGAACAGCTTGATATGCACTGAACTTCTGCCACCATGCACGCCCTCCCCAGGCCAACAGACCTCACGCTCCCTCCCAGGGAACACTCTGCTAAGTTGGGTTTCTTCCCCAACACAGACCTGAGCAGCTAGCCCAGACAGACCTCACAGGCAGCTCGGGCACGTGAAGAACAAGTCACAGACCTGATACAACTTGTTAACACGCTGCCACCTCCCTCCCAGCACTGCCAAGGACGCAGGCATCCTCCATCACAAGGCCTCAGGTTTAACCCTTATTTGGGCACGGTGGCTGCAGTGACTCTTCTCCTCCTGTATTCTCATTCAGGACACAAAGCTCCTTCCTGAGATACTGCAAAACATCACGTGTCAAGACACAACTTGACAAGGACTGGGAAACAGACACCTTGGCCACACAGCCTTTGCCCCAAGTGACAGAGAAAACAGCACACTGAGAGCTGAGTCAGAATGCCTCGTTCACACTGCTTGCAAAGCAACTCAGGTGAAGCCACAGTCTGCAGCCACTGCTCTCCTTTACAAAGTCCTGAGCACCATTTCCCAAGGCTCCCTCCTCCCAGGGTTCCCCAGAAACACTCTCAATACAGCTTACACTGACAACAGGATGACTGGGTCTAAATCAGAGATGATGCCTTTGCCCACTGGGGTGCAGCAGGTAAGGCAGGAGACGTGTGGCAGTGGGGACACAGCACACGGGTTAGCAACGTCCCAGAGGAATTCAGGGCCAAGCCCACCTCCCTGCAGGGAGGGTGAGAGCAGGAGTCCAAGGCCAGCCCCCCGATGGTGGTTATTTCACACCACCTAGTGGCATTGGCTTGCCACAGCAGAGCTTCCTGCTGGTCCGCTGCAGTCCAGGACTCACCCATTTAGCTCCAACTCAAAAATCTCTTCAAAAACCAAAAAAAGAAAAGCAGCCATCTTTAGGCTGTTCTTTCCTCTCTTATTGTGGGTTTTTTTTTTCCTCTTGTTTGCCCATTTCTGACTTAAATGCAATGTCTTGAAATGTAGACAATTACTAATGAGGTCATAAGCTTGTAAAAGCAAGATTGCACCCCAACCAGCACCCAGAACACAATGAAATGAACACATGCCTGCCACAGCTATCTGTGCTGGTGGCTTCTCTTTAAACAAGGACTTCTTGCTCCCCAGACTGAGGTGGAAGGCCTCAGAATCCAATAAGCAGCACAGCTCAAGACAACAAGTAAAACACTGCTGCATGGCTTCCTCCAAGGGATTACCATCGAGTCTGCTCTTAGCTTATCAACATCCATACTGCCACAGAGGACAGTGTTAACTCTAACAATTACCAGTGCTGTACAGCATCCTCCCCTAGCCTTATGCCAGGGAGATCTGTGGAAGGAATATAAACCCCCTCACAGACAACGTAAAGCTGGAGGCTGCAGTGTCTGGTAACCCAGTCACTCCCCATGAACAGAACCAACCTCCCTCCCCAAAGGATTTGCAGACCTGAAGATAAGCACGTCCCAAACGCACCGGGGAGCCAAGCAGATTCCTCACTTTGAATTCCAGGAGCATCACAAACAAGGGCTGCATTCAACCACAGTCTTTGCCCACCATGGTCTTCTTAATGGCTTACCTCGTCCTTGCTACAGCACAGATGTTAAACTGCAAAGATTAAGACTGATAAGAGCCACTGAATAAAAGTATTTATTTTACCATGCTTACAGAGCCACACATACAAGGTCCTCACCGTATCTGTGAGCACATTACCCTTTTACCCCATATCTACTAGAAGACTGAGACTGAAATAGTTTTCACAAACTGATTTGTATATTAAATAATTAAAGGTAATCCTTCCGAGAAGAAATTTACATTAGCAAGCTGCTGCTGGCTATAATAAGATATGAAATGGCATAAGAACACTCCTAAAGTGCATTACTGCATCTGAATAAATGGCAGCATTTACATCTCTTCAGAACAGAGGGCCTGACAAGAAAGGGATAGCGAACAGAAAACAAGTATGTTTAATAAGGAGCTGAAAAATAGGCAAGGCAACAGCCTTGTGTCATTACTCAGTAAAGATACAGCTTAACAACAAGGGTTTCATACATACAAGACAGAAGGTGTTCTTCAGAAGTCCACAGCATGCAACAGTAGAACCTTCCCCTGTCCACTGAAAGGATTTGCACCCACTCACACGCTTCTTTGGGTGTGCAAAAAGGATTTTCCATTTAACCATTGCCTGCATGGGCCAGTGTAAAAAACACACAGGCTTGTCGTGATAACAAAGCAGTCAGTTTGTCCCTGGCAGCAGATAAGCCTGATAAAAATCAACAGGATTCCAACGCAGCAGGACGTGAAGTTCATGGCTTTCTTCGCCTACAAGAAAACAAGGCAATCAAACAACTTTCAGATCTCACACAGCAGTAGTTCTCTGTAGCAGCAGTCAATAAGCCATTTACCTGTTGTGCTGCATGCATAAATTCCACATACTTCCTATGCTAAGGCTACAAGCAAAGCAAAGAGCTTATTTATCAAGAAGCAGTTGAAGTTTGTTTTCTTGGTTTTTAAAATAGCCACGGGCTTAAAATGAAGTTTGATTTCAATTTATTAGCTTTAAAGAAGGACGAGTCCCAATTCAACACACAGAAAATGACAAGACTTGCCACAGTAGTGGAAGGCTGCAGCAAGAGCTGGCTTTGTGAGAAGGGATGGAGTACACACCAACACGACAACAGCACCCGTGACCTCACCCACAACAGGAACCACTCGTTTCAGAAGCTCCCCAGAACACCTTGCAGCTACAGCTCTAAACCCTTTAGCACAAATAGCCATCACACAAGAGATGAGAGCCTGTGTTTCACTACTTCTCACTGTTCTGGTTCCAAATATGAGCAGTTTGGTTGGCTTTGGTGAAGCCAAATCTTGTGAAACCACAAACTGCCTTCCCCTGAGCTGAACAGGTGACTTCCACAGCATTGCCAGCACCTATCTGCAAGAGTCCAAACCTGGATGCTTAGGTCTGCCCTGCAACATCGAGTTCAGCAAGACTAAATCATCTGCAACGTTTCTTTTATAGGCAAGAGATTTGTTTTAGATGTCTGGTTCAAGTGTTAGGCACTAACTTCACTGAGTACATTATTTCAGCTTCTCCCAGAAAAGGAGGCTTCTGATCTGGTACATTTGCTGCATAACTGCAACTCTGATCCCATCACATTAAAGAATGATGAGAGTCCCAAAGAATTCAGACTTATCTATGCATCTAAAGAAGAAGAAAGCTTCTTCTACCACAACTAAAGCCCACGCCTCCTTAGCAGATGCCTTGGCAGTTGCATAGCAGGTAGCAGCTGAAATACTAGCTGCATTCAGGTATTCTACTAAATACATCCCATGATTCCCTCAGTTTCCACTCAAAATGGTGAGGTATTTGTAGCTTTATTTAAATTTACCTGAAGATACAAAGATGGGGGTTTTGTTTTGACTACAACAGCAACTGATGAAGGCCAGAGGGACTGGAGAGGGATACAGGGCAGTCCTATGCCACTGCCACCTTCAATCCCACTCCAATTTTGACCTGCCAGGCATGCTACAGCCCCCAGCTTTTTACAGTCCAGCTAGGAGCACTCTGAATTGCTGCAGAAGGACAAGATCGAACCTGACATTCTGCTCACAGCACTAAATGCCAGAGAACATGCCAGAACACATCTTCTGGGTAGAAGTCCCCTACAGATCTGTACAGTCAGTGTTTCCAACACTCAACAAACCTGTTCACTTGACAGCATGCTGAAAGCGTACGCATCACAAACCCAAAGCAGGAAGGGCATCGAGGTGAAGGGGAAAAAAGCACTGTCTCACTTCAGGTGTTAGCAGGAAAGAGAACAATACACCAGCTAGAGGAGGGGCACTTACTTGGGCTGAGCGTGATGCTGATATCCAGGTCCAAGAGCAGATCCTGCCCTCATTTCCACGGCCACAGAGCACTGAGAAGACACAGAAAGTCAGTCTCTAACCCTAAACCTGACCCAGCTTATCAACATTACTCCAAGCCCCCATCCAGAGGAAACATGAGACATCTCCCTCCTTTGTAGCTTACTCTGGTTTCCACATCAGTCCATTCAGAGTCTGCAGCATCCTCTGGTGGATCAGCATTGGAAGGTGATGATCTTCGTTTTCGACTGTAAGACAAGGATGGGGGAAAATGCTATAGAAACATTCTTTAAAGGGATGTGACAGGATTCTCATGCACTATATGTTCTTCAGTTAAACACTTTTCTGCCAACAGCATACCAGCCTTAGCAGCACCATCAGTACCTACAAGCTCCCCAAGTGTACTTTCACATGATTTTGAGTTAGACACAACAACTTTTTGTTCAATCATTTGGACCAGAATCAGTTACACATTAACCACCCAACTTACACAATTTTGGGCCCCGATTCTGTTGGAAGTTAAGAGCACAACTCACCCAGTTGGAGACTCCTGCTTCAGTATCTCTATCTCTGTGAACTGCACAGCCTGACCACCGCCTCTGGTTTTGAAAACATCACCCTGGGAGCCAAAAGCAGTTAACAAGTTACAGTCATGAGGTTACAGGGGCAGCCACGCAGTTAGTTTTCAGGTGGAAACTTAAGCACTCACAGCTACAGTTTCCTTTCAAGTTACTAAGCATACACCAGCAAGTACATTCTTCCTCACTAGACATAAAGTAATCAAGCAAAACCAACAACTACGAAACCTCAAAGGGAAAAAGATGCACGCTCATAACAAATGAAAAGCTTTTCTCTATGAATTACAAAGAGTTCTCAGTTTGCCTCAGGTAAGAACAGTCAGCATTTTGGACCACAAACACTGCAAGCATTCAAAGCCTAAGCCACCCCAGCCATCTGCTCATTAGCTGTACACTAGGAACTCTGTTTTGGAGCATTTGAGCATCCTTCACTGCAGCCACCTAACTCCCTAATCTAAATCAAATATCATTCCAACAAGACCAACTCTGCAAGATTAGCTGCAGTCACGAGTCTAAGAAACTTTCATTATGAATGGATTATTGTATTTTACTAGAGGGGAAAAGAAACCTTAATTACTTCCAAGAAAGATGGCGACCAAGTAATAAGCACGTGATGGTGTACACACAAAGTAATGACAGAGCCCAGGAAAAGCATTCTCAGACTCTAAAACCTTCCTGGAGCCCGACAGCACAAAGCTTCCCAATCCCATCTCTCAGCACTCGGGGTCAAACATACCTTTCCGCAAGGCACAAGCCCACAGCACAAATACATTGCCAGAAATAGGATTTGACAGGGTTATCACAAGTTTAGCACAGGGGTGTTGGCTTTACCTTAATTAGTTTTGTCTCAATCTCCCCATCAGAGGCTAGCTCCTGGTGCGTCAGCATGTACTTGTCACACTTAGCTAGTGCCTTTTCACTTGCAGCTGCTACTGTGATGGCATGAAGGACATTTGGCTGCATGACTGTGTCAGTGGGCAGATTAGAAGGTGGTTTATGATCTACCCATCTCTCCCCAGCTGAGCGCGACCGTCTGTGTCTGAGGCGAACTGGAGGTGCGTTCTGATCATAGTGGAAGAGAACCACAAGAAATCAGCACACAGGAAGCTGCTTCAAAGGATTATCATTAGCAAAAGCCAATTTTGCAGGTCTGGTTAAGATGTGTTTATCTGAAGATCAAAGCTTTGTTCCCTTTGGAATCCATCGGGAAATGTACTGTTACCGTGAGCCCTGCAAAGAACTCCCGATGGATTCTGTGCCAATTATTCCCCACTAATTTGATGTCGTTTTATCCAATCAGTTGCATTCCCTACGCAGTAAAGTTTTCTCAAGGAGAATCTCTTTCTCTTTGGCAGCACTCCTGCCAGATTTCCCAGATCTGATTGCTGTGAACATATTAACCGACCTGAAAAGAGAAATTTGGGGTGTTCCCACAGAGGCACTAATGGATCAAGATATAATCATGACGTAGCAGAGGGAACAGAATCAGTATGGATTTCCAACACCTCTGGAAGATGCAAAGCCTCTGTTAACTCAGAAGTATTATGAGCAGAGGAAAAGGAGGAGTGCCCTTTCCTTGCATTACTGCTTCTGAGCCCAGCTGCTGGAAATCCACAAGAAGCAATGGAGCTTCACAATTTATTTCATCTTTAATCTTAAGTTCACCGTCAGTTGCTCAGGTAAACCAGAAAATAGAGGAAATCTGTTTCCAAATCCTTGAACGGGCATTTGAAAGAATACCTCAGGCTCTCTCTGTTCTGTTGACTCACGAATTTACAGAGCTCTGTGAATCACAGTGGTGTCACATAACCCAAAGCTACGAATGCAAACTCCATCCACCGTGCTTTCAGATGATGAGCAGCAACTGGGATTTTTCCCTGCAATAGATGTGAGGCTAGCTGTGTCCCTCACAGGTAAACCTCACAGAGCTAAAGCAGCTTTTAGAGATTAAACGTACCTAGGGACACGTGGCTTTCAACAAGACAGTTTTACATGAAAACTGGGAATAAAACACTCAAGATCTGTCCACTCTTTAGTGGAGAAGCAGCAAGTAATTCTGCCAGGGTGCCCTAGAAAACTAGAAATTATGTCCAAAAGGAAGATGCTACTACCAGTCACATTTTATTGTAGGAGAGAACACATCCCACACTCTGATGCTGGTGGCTTGTGTATTAGTGAACTGGAACAGCATCTGCTTACACCACATCCCATACTTTGAAGGGCTGGAGCTGGCAAGTAACAAGAATGTTGAAAGCATTATCCAAAAGATGAATCCTACCATGATAAACTACTTGGGAAGCCCCCTCAAGAACTCTGAGCCTGGGAGTAGGGTGTAGTACAATTCTCTTGGTTTTACCTGAGCCACTGTGACAGTTACCCCATGATAGAGATACCACAGATATAAACATTTGCACACAGTAATTTAATGGAAAAGCATCTCTCAACTGTAAGCAAAGCCCCCAGAATTAATGCAGATGAGTAAATTTGGAAAGGCTATACTAGGAAAGCAAAAGTTAACAGCTATTCGAGTGAGAAATTCATCCAAGCACTATTTCTAGCAGACATGTGGCTGGCTCATAAGACCACCTTTTAAGCTGCCCAAATGGACCATGGTAGGTTGCAGGCTGTAAGACAGATCTGAGGAGACAGATACGAATCAAAACAAAGACATTGATAGCTACAAGAAAAAAAAAAGGCCTAGTTATTTCAGAGTTCCTTTCCACAGCTATCTACACGCTAATAAGAAATGAAAATGCTTTTTAAAAGGTTCTTTAAATGCCAAATTCAATATTTAAATTGAGTAACGGGGAGATTCAACTTGGAAACAGTAATGCCCTATGAGAAATACACATAGGGGAAAATTCAAACATCTCTTTTACACTCGGTGTAAGAGAGCAGTTGCGATGAACTTTTGAGCCAGACTAAGTCACACTGCATTCAGCTGTTGACAGGAGCAGCACTAACCCTGCAGCATTGATCCTCTTCTATTTCTAGCTCATCTCTACGCTTGGGAACCTCAGTGACTCCAGTCCAGCACATCCCTCGCCTTCTGTCTGAGGTGTTACAGTCTCTACTTTGTTCTGGTTCTTGTTGTCTAGTCCTTGTTTTAAGGGTGCCACCGGTATTCTTGTGTGAAGGGGTTTTCTGCTCCCACTCCATAACACAGGAAGCCACAGAAATGCTGCTACAAAAGTTAGAGCGTCTGTGCACCTGCTGGTTGCTCACGAGCTGCTGCCTGTCAGGGACCTGAGCAATAAAGTTACGTGAGGGCTAAAGAGAATGGGAAAGCAGTTAGCAATACAGATACACGAGGCAACAAAACAGTGTCACTGCACGTAGCCAACATTCAGTGGAGCCACCCAAATGTATGGCTTTGGAGAGCTACTGCACTGCAGTGACAGCACTAAGAATCAGTTCTTCCAACACTAAAGGCATTAGGAAAGTAGGAGCACAAATAAAAAACACTGATAAATACAAAGAGGAGAGGAAGAATTCAAAAGCAGTTCAATCATCCAAATTCTGTGCTTGGGAAACAATTTCTAGAGAAAAGTGCTCTGCATTTTAGTTCACTCTCAGAAGTATGCTTGTCCCTTTACCAAGAAGAGGCTTTAAAGGCAACTTACAGGTACTGGTGGTGGAGACACTGATCTCTGAATAGGCTTCTCCCTGTCTCTCTCCCGTGAAGGCCTCTCTGGCTTTTCATTCTTTGGTTCAGTAACAATGGCCTTCAGCTGCTTCAGCTTTTCATCTTTGACCCAAAGTTTGTTCTGCATTTCCAGCTGCTTTGCTGCTACACGACGCTCCTACAAAGACAAAGCAAAGAAAAGCATGAAGTACCTGACACAAACAGAGCAGCTGGGCTGTAAGTTTGAATATAATCTGCATTCTATATGCAAGGACATTCTTTTCCTATGAGATACAAGCTGATGAAAGTAATGATGTATTGAGCTAAAAAGAAAGACTGCCAAGACTATGTCTGATGCCATAAATATTTTGATTCCTAAACTACAAGGGCAAATCAGACCACCATCTAACTGCAGTTCATTGATAGCCCTGAGGAAGTAAACAGTCCTGCAGTAGTGCAAATTAATTCCTCAGATTTAGTTCCCTCATTCTTCACGAAGCACATACCTGAACAGGAGTTTACATGAGGATAATGGGGAAAAGCCTGATATCAGGCTTCTCCTGACAACTGACAGGACAAAAGAATCACTCCTCAGAGGGTCATAAACCCAAAAGAACAAGTTCCACATACTGAAATGAAACACACAAGAGAGCTGCTCTAGTTGTATCGTGGGCCCTCGAGGAATTCATTCAATCATATAACATTTATGAAATTTAAGATGAAAATGCCTGTTCAAATCCTCAATTAAAAGCCAAATACGTCTTCCCTCTTAATAATATTAAGAAAACAAAGAAAAGCCTTAAAAAAAAAAAGCAACAAACAACCTAGCTCCCCAGTTCCCTCCAGCATTACTCCATTAGACAGCTCTAACACATCCTGCAGCATACTCACACACTCCTTCTCCCATTTCATGGTTGTTTCAGCAACCATGCCTTGCAGCCGTGCCTCCAACCTGCGCTTGTCAGAAGCCTGACGCTGCAGCTTCTGGCTCTTGCTTTCCAGTTCTTGCTGAAGGTGACGTTTATCTTCTTCATAAATCGTAGCAGTCTTCTCTAAAATCTCAATCTGGAAAAAAGAGAGGAAGAACTCTGCTATGTCCCTCAGGCAACACAACCACCTAAGCCCAGAAGCACAGTGGCTGTGCTGGAATATATGCTCATTAGAGCTGTTTCACCAACACACCCACCAGCTGAGAAGCTCACGTGCCAGGGAGTTCTGCACACTTTACAACGTGACCCATTTAAATGCATTACTGAAGTCTCAATTTGTGGACACGCAGCTCAGAGTTTAGTGGTGGACCTGGTAGTGTTAGAGGCTGACATTTGGACTTCAGGACCTTAAGGGTCTTTCCCAGCCTAAATGATGCAACAGTTCTGCTCAAAAAGCTAGAAACACTCAGAGGTTCCCCACAAGGTACCTTTGATTTTGTTTCTATCCACCTTAAAAGCAACTTGAAGAAACTTGCCAAATGGTGGACAGAAAAAGCTTGCTGTGCTTAGGAACCATATAGCACACAACAAGGGAAGGAAACTCACCTTGTATTCCAAAGTTTTCATTTTCTTCTCCAGGCGTTCTAACTCTGTTTTCTGTCCTGCTATTATCTTCTCTTTTTCAGACAGCTTCCCCTGAATGTAGTTTTCTTTGGACATAACACTGGAATCAAGTTCTCGCAGCACAGTCTTAAATGAAACCACTGCAAGAGAGTCAACACAGTTTACTTTCTCCTCCTTTCTCCTACTCACCTGACACTACCAGCTACTTCATTACCCCAACAAAAGGGTTTTTAGACCGCCAGCCTAGGCGAGGTAATTATTCCACACTAGTGCACAAGAGATGCCTGAGCAGCAGTGAGGACACCAAAATCCTGCTCCACATCAGTGCTCAAATTCTTACCGTTCTTGGCAAACTCCTCTGACAGTTTCTGTCGGAGTTTATGACGTTTTTCCAGGACTTCAATAAACTTTGGAAGCGTTTGATCATCGTTAATATCCAATAGCTCACACGAAGGCAGGGGAGGAAAGTTCTGCACAAATATTTCTGAAGCAGATTGCTCTTCTGTTTCTGTAAGATTTAAAGCCAAGGAACTCTGTCAGCAAGCCAGAGAACAAAGTTCTCGTTTGACAATGCACAGCCACAGATCACTCCACAGAATTATGAAGGAGACAGGATGTAGAATTATTAATGAGAACTACACGTTTTCTGAATAGTTGACAGTATTGAGAAGAGATTAAACGTGACATTTGTGATTCATTCCTTACAATACCTCCGGGCAAATCCTAATTTCTAAAGTAAACCCAGAGCGCATAAACGCATCAAAGCATTATCTTCAGCACAATCTCTTCTCCAGAGCTGCAGTAATGGGACCCTGAACTCAGCTCATCATCAACAAAGAATTACTTTGAGAATTGTAGCATAAGCCCAATTACAGTGTAAGCAGCACTGCAGCATGAAAAGAGCAATTCAGGTGCACCTAATGCAGAGAAAGCTCACCACCAGCAGCTAAGCACAGCTCCTCGTGTGCTTTCGAGGCTCAGGTTTGTTCTTAGAGAGGCCTTCATCCCTTAACAATAGGGAGAAAGGTGTGTGCTGTGATCACCTGGCTCTCTATTTACCTCCGTTAATTGGGCCACCTCGGATCTCCAGCTTCCGTGCCAGCTCCTCTCTGAAGGCCTGATTCCTGAAACGCCTCCCGGGCGTTAAACCACACAGCGGTCTGTCCACAGGCCTTGCAACTTCCACCTCCTGAGTCATCTCTGCAAAACGCATCACTTGCTACAAAGGAACAAAAGCCAGCCTGACGACTCCATTCAAACAGCAGCTGTCCCCAAAGTGACATTTGAGAGCCACAGAAGTTTTAGCAGAGATGTTATCAACATAAAATCTTCACTGTTTCCCAGCTGGATAGCTTGCAAATCTGAAATACAGCATCTAAAAATCTTTCCAGTTACACCTTCCCTTCCTTCAGCCCTCAAAGAGCCATAATCCTGACTGCACACATGTCTTAAGTTCTTGCAAATACTGTCCTGGTCATATTTTGGTGCTTTAGCCCCCACTGCCTGGACTGCTGTGAATAAGAAACTTCCTGTGTTGCACACGAGCAGTATTAGCATGTTTGAGAGGAGAAATTAAGACTTAGAGGGCATACCCACCCTGCAGCATTACATCTGGCTGCCTGAAGTGTCCAAACAGTATAAGTTATCATCCCTGCCACCTACTAAAGTAGCTCAATAATTCAGAGCTAAATGTAGAGTGGAAAAAGATAAGAACTGCAGAAAGTTACCAAGCTTTCCTCGTAGTCCTCAGCTTTAGGATTAACACATACAATCATACGCACTTTTCCTTCACCATCAAAATAGTTCTTGAAGAGATGAGTCAGTTTGGAGTCTCTGTATGGAACTATCTAAAAATGAAGTAGAAAAAAGCTCAGGCAAGCTCTTCTTACATCAGCTCTTCATCACAAGATGCTTGAAAGGCAGGTTGGATACCTTATTTGTTCCATACATCTGGTTCTCCCGTAGAACTTCAATACACGTTCTCAACGTCATTAATGACTGATTTATATTACCTTAAAATAATGACATCAAATAAAACTCTGTAAGCAGCTATCCGCATCATATATGCAATGTATTATTATTATATAATTTTTTTTTTTTTTAAGATAAACTGCCTGGACCCAGAAGTCATTTGCTACTGATACCCATTCCAAATAATCTGAACTATCCACAAATGCAATAAATGCTTCCAAATCTTTCAGTTCCTAAGCTGGAGGATTGAAGGCCATCAAAGGAGATAACCAAGTATAGTAACAAAACACTTAACAATTCTCCTTCTGGTTTCTTTACAAGATTAGCACCTGCACAGCCAAGCCTATAAAACTGATGGGCCAAGCGTGGCACATACCTGCTTCTCGCAGCCTGTTCCCTTCAGCTTTTGTTCTATTTGTCCTTTCACTTCCAGCCAGATCAACTAAGGACAGCTGGCTTAAAATGATCTGCTCCTTCTCCTGTTACAGGAAAGAAATTAGGCTAATTATTAGCTCTACACTCCCCACGTTCTATGGGGGCACGGGGTGGGTGGGGCGCAGGGGAGCATACCTCACAACCCCAAGCCAGCAGGCACACTTAAAACAAAACACATATTGCACCTTCAGAATAAGTTTGAGAGCACATTTATAGCCCGTGCCTCTCTAGGGTTTTTGTGAACAAGTTTATCAAATCCTCTGTCTTGCAGCACAAGCTAGATTATATCAAGCACTCTTGTTCAAAGCCTTTAAGTCTTATATTCTTACTTTAAGATGTTTTGCTCAAAACAGAGGAGGAATAAATGAAAGAACAGTTCTGCTGCTCTCTTTAATGCTCTATTTACAGGATGGAGAGAAATGAAATACTTAAACCTCATAATTTTGATTCACTTCAAAGATTTGCAAGTTTCAGTATACCTAAGTTTACACCAGCACTATTTCTAACCTCTGTATCCATACATGCACACACACACACGTGCAATTCCCCTTTAATAGCATGCCCCAGAACTCACCTGCAGCACGTTATCTCCATCTGCATCCAGAGGGGCCTGAGCCAGCTTTATAAAGAAAACACCATGGGATCGACTGGATTCCCGATTCAGCTGAGTGTTTGCAATGCGCCTCTTCTTCTGTCCTGTTTGAAAGAAGGAGAACATCCCCTGCAAACACCTGCTTCCTTTAACAGACTTGTCTCCTACTAAAAGCCAGTTGTGTTTTCAGCATGATCATACAAAGTCAATACAGACAGATCATCTTTAAGTTACGTTTCAGCACCGTTTACCTTTCCAAAAGGCTTCAAAAGCTTCCTCTGTGGATTTCACCTCTACTTCTGTGCATCCCATGACATACATGTTGTGATTCTGGTCCTCACGAAGTATTTTGGATTGTGGAGGTCTAAAGGGCAAGAAAAGAAGGCACTAAATTTCAGTGGAGTTGGATATACAGTAGTGTATCATCTCATGCAAGTCCTCTATTATTTAAGTATACAATTCAGACTAAATACAGCAATTATCCACACAGCAGATGGAAGTGGAAGTACAAGGAGCCAAGATTAGTTACACTTCAGCTACTAATTTAGAAGCTGTGTTTAATTGCAAGTCTTACTGGAAATCATAGGTTTGTGTGGCAGCTATTGCATAACTACATGCACAGGGCTCCTATAGAAGCAAGATGGCTTCAACAGCGTTCTACATTCACTAGTAAAGCAAAGAGGGGGTAAGGAGTCAGTTTATTTTCTGCTTCTACTAAAATGCTCTCATCATTATCAGGAGTAACACACTTAGGCACATACATAAAGTCACCGTTTCGCACAGGAGTGTTGCAATTGTTCCACCTACCAAAAAAACAGGATTAAAAATATTAAGTCATTCAGCTTGCCTCCAAGATCTTTTCATGTTTAATGCACTGTAGCTTCCATAAGTGAAAATAATCCAAGATTTTTCCTAGGCTGATATCTGGATACGATCAGCAAGAAACTAAACCTAATTTCATTCCTATTTAGAGAGCATTCAGGTATTCAAACTTGTTTCAAAGCAGTGCCCTGGAGCACGCTCTCAATGGCTCAACACAATGGCTTGTTTTGCTCTAGCTAAGTCCTTGTAGATTGGCCAGCTCCCTAATTAACTCAAGTACAAGTAGATATACATAGCTTTCTTTAATGGATTTAGAATTTTAAAGATCTGTTCAAATAAGTCTGATTTATAGACTGTCTTTCCAAAGATCACAAGATTTACTGGTTCTGGACCACGGCCAAGTACATACCTTTCCAAAAAAACATCCAGAATTTCATGTGAGACTATTCATCTCTGTTGCTAAGGAAATGACTGGCAAGGAGTAGAAATAATGCACAAGCTTTTCCCCAGTACACAGTTTTCCAGAGGAAAACATCAGCTATGAAATAGCTTGCTCTTCAAGCTGTGGTCACAAGCTAGGAATAACACCAATAGACAACCTCAGCAGGATACAGCATTGCCTAAGAAATTAAATATTTACTTATTTCTCTTCCATTACACTAGGAAACTCAGCACACTTAAATACCCTTGTCCAGATTCCTCAGACATCACCTCTGTGACTTTTGGAAGCGATTCACCTGAACTGAGACAGACTTGCAGAGACTACAGCCACAAAGACACGCAATCCTCACAAAAGCAAAACCCCTGTGAGTTTATCAATATTGTCATTCCTACTAACTTGGGTTTTATCAGCTCAAACGGAGCCTCCTCCAGGAGGTCATAAATGTAGTTGTTGTAGATCTCGATGTAGGAGACGAAGACGCTGTAGACGTTATCTTCATCGACTTCTTCCACTTTGCAGTGATCTTGCACGTTGATCATATCAGCAAACTCTGGATCTATCTGTCGCCTGTTGATCACACACAGTAAGCAATTGTGATGGAGCACCCACAGCCAGCTACCTTGTCTGGCTGAACAGCCAAAAAAAATAAGCTCACAGTGACAGCTGGTGCAGTTTGAGTACAGAAACACATTAGAAACTAAAGCCAGCATATCCAGATTCAGGTGCACTCAGGACAGTCTAAATAGATAGATCCACTTATCCAGTAGTGCTGCACTCAGCTCCAGTAAGAAGCACCTTGCAGAATTCCTGGATAGCTGATGCTGGAATCATACACCGTTCAGCAACCTCAATATTTTGCAAAACATCCTCAAGCTGAACTTCACAGTAACCCTTCCTGGTCAAATCATAACATTTTACTCATGTGGAAACATACCAAAAAAATAGCCTCACATCATTCAATTCTAAACTTTAGAATCAAAGCATTTCACTATGCAGCTTTCCAATCTACGTGGAACATAAGACACTAAATTGAGTATCACTTGCATGAATTTCATCCATTCTTTTCCCCAACAATAAGATAAAGACACCAAGATAATTTAAAGTCACAGTTTCAGAATAACATTTACATTAACTAATCTTTTCCTGCACGTTACAATAGTTACTCACTTGCCAGAAGGAGTTTTGGGAACAGGCATGGCATCTCTTCTTTGCCGCTCTAACAGAGCATCTACTTCACACTGAACATCCACGCCATTCTTGTCATCAAGCTTAAAAACCTGAACAGTGAACATGTTGAGTCAATGCAATGACAAACAGTAGTGAACATAAGGTGTTGGCCAGCAAAAGACAAGTTATTTGATCAAGCTGTCTGGCAGCCAGCAAATACCACACCCCCTCACTAACACTCAATCTGCTAAGCTAATTCCAAGGAGATTTGACAGAAAACAGGTACTCCCAAAACAAAAATATTTCACAGAGGCTGCCAAGCTAGCATGCTACCAAGGAAAAAGCTTCCAGTATTGTTTCAAATATATTTGGATGGCAAAAAAATAAAAAGAAAAGCAATATAGAGAAGGATGTTCTGTTTTAAGTATGGAATTAGAAGTTGTCTCAGGATACAAAAGCCACAGGAAACCCTAACTCATTTTTTTAATTGATTAAAAAATGAGCAACAATTACAAGAACACTTAGACCATACATCATCTTGATACACCTGTCCTAGAAACCAGGCCTGACTCCTTGGTCCTGCTTCAGAAATCCCATTGTTTTTTGGAGGGTATTTCCTGTTGTTTAAGACAGGAGATGTTCCATTTCAGGTTGCTGTGAGCAGCAGAGTGGAGAATTTGGTACAAAACTACTCACAAATCTCTTGGCCTGGAAGGGTCCTATGCTGTTGAAGATCATATCCAAACACCGTGGGAGAAGTCCTCCATCACCAGGAGATCCTGTCATAGTGTGGGTTTTCCCACTGCCTGTCACCCCATATGTAAAAAGGAGACCTAGAGGAGAAAGGGAGTCCTATAATCATGCTTACAGTCTCAAAAAGCATCAGTTACATTCTGACTTTTTTTTAACTTGGGTAAAACATTCTCGTGAAAAAAGGCCTCTGCTGAGGCACACTTCAACTACAACTGCTAATACTTCCCCTGTTTTGGGATCAAGCATTTGGAAATGGAAACAGAAATACAGCCACTAAGTCCCAGGTACAGCAGTCTGATTTACTTTGGCTGTTACTTGGGAGCTTGACATTAACCAGATACTTCAAGCTATCAAAGAATGCCTAGAACAAATTGATTTGTTTCTATGGTCAGCCTTTAGGAGGGTAATTCACATCTGGAAAAAAAGTTTCTTCAGTTAATAGTGCACAAAAATTATAATTGGGCTCACAAAGCACACACAGCATTACACAAGGGCTCCCAAGGAAGTCATACAGGGGAGCTGAACCACAGCAGTTCCCATTGCAAATAAGCTGTATACATATATATAATTACAAATATATTTTTTACATAGTCAAGAAACCTGAAATCATAACAGTACCAAAAAAAAAAGAAAGCAGACACACAAAGGCATGAGAGCAAACAAGTAAACCCTTACCGTTTTTCCCACGAATGAGATCTTCCACTAGAGGTTTAGCCACCACATCAAAAAGATCCTTCTGAGCAACAAGGGTACCGAAGACTTCTTTAAAGGAATACTGCGTCTGAAGTGAAGAAGACACATTGCCCTCGGTCTTAAGATCCCCAGCCCAGAAGTCCATTGCTTCAAAATGCTTCACTCCTTAGAACTGCTTTCCATTAGCTTAGCAGAACAGCAAAGAACACGCTCTAAGATTACAGCTGCCTTTGAACATGCACAGTTGCTCCACTACAGCTCTTCTAATAATCAGTAAGATATGCATAACAAAGAACTGCAACCTCTGCTTTTTATAAAGCTTATGTCCATCAATAACCAGTGATCAGAAAGCCTGGCCTCACATGCAAATAGAGAAGCTCACAACCTTCAGTTTCGAGCTCAGGTCTCTGCTTCGCCCCCAGCCATCACCTACACAGGTACTTAAGGAACCACGGACACCTCACAATGGATAAAGTCATATTATTCCAGCATTTAATGTTCTTGCTTTTAAGTTCACATCTTTCCCCAGCCCAGCCCTGTTTCCAGCCATAGGTTTTCAATGCACTTGGGCAGATCTGACCACTTTGCCTCAAAGCACTTGCAAGTATTTAAATATCACTTCATATACTTGAAGATTCTCCTGTTACAAACTCAAAAACAAAGTATCCTGCATGCCAGCTAACACTCATTATGCCTTACCCACAGAAAGCCAAAGGCACTGTCTCACTTAGAGCTACTGCACTTTGTTGGGACCTGTAGTTAGCCATTTAACAACCAAGCCACACTCAGAGCTATAGTTCCACATTCTGTATGTGGTTCTGAAGTCCCCTTTCCAGAAAGCACAACAGCTGCTTGGTGTAAGCAACCTGCTACCTTCTTCCCACTTCACACCATCTCACCACTTCGGAACAGTTTAGTTAGAAGGAGCCTTCAAAGACTGAATCCAACTGCCTGACCTCACTGGGACTAACCAGAAGTTAAAGCCTATTACTGAGGACACCACCCACCCTGCCAGGAAGCCCACTCCAGAGTTTGACCCTTTTCACAGTAAATAAATGTTTCCACTCTGATCCTCCATGGCACAGCTCTGCACTGGTTGCAGGGAGAAGAAACCAGCCCACTCACTCTCCTCTTCCTATATATTAACTACTGCTTTCCCCTTCAGTACACACAAACACTGCTCTTTGCTGAGCTTAAGGATACAACAACTCTTAACTCCCTCATGCCTCATTTTACTTAGAGCTGGTTTCTAAGAATCAGAGCTCAGTGAACGAGTCCTTTGAGCTGCCTTGCCAGCTTTACCTTTCTTTCCCCTTTCACTCCCACACCTCCTTTTTGCATATAGGGGGTGCAGAAAGCCACCAAGGTCACAAAGCCTGTCCAAGAAGGGCAACAAAGGAACGGAGCACAAGCCTTATAGGGAGCAGCTGAGGGAACTGGGGTTGTTCAGCCAGGAGGAGGCTCAGGGGAGAGCTTCAACTCTTAAAATCCCTGAAGGGAAGTTGTGAGATGGGGGTTGGCCTCTGCTCACAGGGAACAGCGATGAGAGGCGATGGCCTGAAGTTACACCAGGGGAGGTTTAGATTGGATATCATGAGACATTTCTTCCCCCAAAAGAGCAGTGACACGGGCTGCTCAGGGCAGTGGTGGGGTCACCGCCCCAAAACGTGGAGAGGTGGCACTGAGGGACATCAACAGCGAGCACGGTGGGGCGGATGGAGCTCGGGGATCTCAGAGGGCTTTCCCACTGCTCTGCCTACTAATTCTACGTCTCGACGCCAAAGGAAACCGCACATTTTTGCTCCAAAAGGGATTTGAGAACTCCCTCCTCCCAGAGCACCACCTCCGCTGCGGAGGAACGGCCGTTACCTCGCGGTACTCCCCGTTGCGGAATACCCTGTATCCATCGGGCGGGTGGATCTGCACCGTGCTCTCGTTGATCACCTCGATGCAGCACTCCTGGTCCGGGCGGCTCAGCGGCCGCACCCTGCAGTACACCTGCGTGGGGACACGGCCGTGAGTGAGGGCTGAGCCCCGGGAACAGCGCGGCCCCCCCCGGCCCGAGCAGCCACACTCACCCCCACAGGGTCCTTCGGGCCGGGGGGCGACGGTTTCTTCAGCGCCGGCTTCCGCGGGGTCTTTGCCCTACTGGGGGGAAGGAGAGAGGCGTGAGAGCGAACCGAACCGGGGCGATAGGCCGAGGGAGCGGGGACCGACTTACGCCGCCTTCATGGCGAGGGGACAGCGGTCAGGCCAGGAACCGAACCCCGCACTGCCTCAGCCGACGGCCGCGCGCCCGTTCGGTTTAAATCCAACCAATCAGCGAGCGCGGCCGCGTGACGTCACCGCCCGACGTTACGTCGCGAGAGGGAGGGGGGGAGGGCGCATCCGCCCGTGCCCGCCGCGGGGTGTAGGCCGCACGCCTTGCTACGGCAACGGCGCGGCGCCTGCAGACAGCGCCCCCTGCTGGCCGGGGGTGTGCAGTGCCGCTGTTGCCTGCGGGCAGAGCCCCGTCCCGCAGCTCCGATCAGGGATGGTAGGAAGCGATTTGCTGCAGGCAATAAATACCCTCTATCGCAACCTGTCCCGGAGCTTTTATTTCCAGAGGTGAATGGAGCGAGGTCCATCAAAGCGCTTCTCAATGCCCACCCCGTGTGAGCAGCACGCGTGGCACGGCGGTGTGCAAAGCGTGCTCGGGGCTGGGGTGCACGCCAACGTGTCATTGTCCCCCTGACAATTTCACAGCAGGAGGACCAGAGGGCTTCTCGGACTCAGAAGCTGAACGACCCAGCAAAAAGAAAAGTAATCAGAATGATGAAGGTGAAGCTGGCAGCGCCTGGCAGGCAGAGCCACGTTTCCTCCTGGTTGCATGCAGGCACAAGTTAAATAAGCTTTGCAATTATTAGCAATTATCTCCGAAGTGATTATTTCCACAGACAGAAACGCAACCGTCCAAATCAGGTTTGAATACATCAGTGCCACCGCTTTATTAGTTTCCTCTCTTAATGAAATAAAACCGTTGAATAAACAATTAGGTTCCAGTGCTTATAAATATTAATATCTTGGTCAGCTTTCAAAGGAAAGTTTGTTATCAGAAGACTTAGTAGCCCCATAATGTCTTTAACGAGCTGTTGTCACCCCAAAGTGCATCTCTTTACCCTGCGAGAGGTAATTACACACAAAACCACTCATACACCCGTATAGCTGCTGAGAGACAGTGCTCCACTGCATCACATGTGAGCTGTTGGGCAAAAGCAGCGTGGGGAAGCATCCTCAAAGCCCTGAAGGAGGAGAAGAGATCCCCTAAGGCTGCTTGATCCACGGAGCACCGAGGTGCCCTGGATATTTTCTTATCAGTAAGTGTAAGGCAGGCTCTGGTCCGCCCGGGCCTCGCATCGTTAGGCACTTGGGTGGAGTGTCAGGCAGATAGTTGGGGTTATACCTCCAGCACCAAGTTGGGTTCAGCCCCGGAACATGGTGTCTCACCCTGTGCCCACATCCTGCCATGGGGTTCTGCTGCTGACCGACATCATGGGATCACAGAACAGCAGGGTTGGAAGGGACCCCAAAGCCCACCCAGTTCCCACCTGCTGCCATGGAGGGGTTGAGCAGGTCACCAGGGTAGAACAGGTCACCCATCCATGGCCTTGGGCACCTCCAGACATGGGGCTGCTTCACTCTGGGCAGCAGTGCCAGTGCCTCACTGCTTCTGAGTAAAGGATTTCTCCGTAAGATCTGACCACACATCTCCTTTTTCAGTTTAAAACCATTCCCCCTGCCAGCAAGGACACCTACGAACCTATGAACCTATGACACTTGTGCCCAATCCGTAAGGCAGAACTGGTGAATGCCTCTTGCTCTAGAAAGCGTTGGCACTTAATCTCCTTTTTGCAGAAAAACGTTAAAGATGATTTTAAATATTTCCGGTGATGAAATATCAGCTCGAGTAAAAGCATTTCATAACCCATCCCCAGCCTGAAAGCCCTATGTACAAACACCAGTGCAATACGTCCCGCTCTTGAGGATTCACCAAGAAACATCTCTCTCATCGAGCGCAGCGAAGGACCGCCGTGTTCACCCCACGCATCAGCTCTCCAGGCCCTATCCTGTGCAGCAGAGAGCCAGAAACCCACATCCTACAGACCAGAGGTCCTACAGCCTGTGCAGCTTCTCCCTGTGCGAGGGCTCCGGTGCCCGGCGGAGCTGTGCAGAGCAGCGTGCGATGATGGCCAACCCAACGGCCACGCACGTGCCCATGGGTGCCAGTGCCTGCAGCAGCGACGGGGCCGGGAGCCGTGCCTGCCTCTCGCTCATGTCCATCAGGATGGCTTCCAGCTGGAAGTGCGTGCCCAGGATGCCGCAGACGTGGAACACCTGGTGGCTGTGCCCTGGGGGGGGGGGGAAGCCAAAAGCAAAAGTCGAGTTTTGTTCAAATGAAACCACGAGAGCCATCGCCTCCCGTGGTGGTGTTGATGATTCTTTGTTCTGCCTGACGAGGAAGTGGAGCTCAGCCTCCTGCTGCTTACCGATGTAGTCAAAGTGTCCCGGCGCGAGCCTCTCGGGCAGGTGGGTGGCGAAGATGAAGCAGGTGAGGAAGGCGAAGGCCGTGTGCCTGTGGTGGGCAGCGACTGCGGGATCCGCACAGCTCCGCGATGCACACAGGTAGAACTGAGGTGGTGGGACAGAGCGAGCTGCTTGGCCCCTTAGCATCACCAGCCCCATGCCAGCAGGACGCCCACCCCCATATATATTATCGTCCCTCCCAAGGCAAGCTGAGCCTCCAGCCTGTGACCATGACCTGGCGGCTTCCATGAGCGCTGCGCTTGGATGGGTGCAGGAAAAAATAACCTAATCTCTTTTCCTGCAGGAGTTTGTTTTTCTTTTTAAGAAAGGACGTGTTTTCCCAAGTGCTCACATCCTGAGCAGCCCCGCGCCGTGAGCGTACCCTGTAGAAGAGCGGGATGCTGTCGAAGAGGTACGGGTACACGAAGGCCAGCGTGCGGGACGCCTTGCTGAGCCGCGGCCGCTCCAGCTCCAGGAACCTGCAGGGAGCAGAGCAGCTGAGGCTGCAGCAGTGCTGGGGCCTACTGCTCACTGCTGCCATCATTACAGAGCTGCAGCTCGGTGCTCAGTGCCCTCATCCTCCTGCTAGGACTCCCAGACCAGGGGGAGGCCACCTCTCCAGCTGCCGTGTTAACATCCTCTGCGTAGGGCACACCAGGAAACAACTCTTTTTTTACACTCTCCTGATTTTTACTGCTGCTGCCCATCAGCAGCTGGAAATGGAGCTCGCTGGCAAACAACTACTGCCCCTGCTGTTGTTAACTGAGTATTCACCCTAGGTTTTTGATCCGAGTGTCAGGAGTTAGGATTGCAAGCAGAATGCACCGGCATTGCTTTGCGTCCTGCTGTGCTCTGGGCCCTGCCATGCTTTGTGGTAACACAGCTCTCAGACTGCAGTCACTGCTGTTTGTTAATTAAGCTGTATTGCAGCTCGTGCCTGAGAGGCATGGGACATCTCCGCGTGCTTCTGTCTCACACCCTGCCAAGGCTCTGCAATTGTCATTTTGGGGGATGCATGGAGAGAGTGAGTGAAATCTGAGAGTTAATTAATTTAACCAGTTGCTTTTTTTTATGGCATCACCCTTACAATTGATGCAGGAGCCTGCTGGTTATCGTCAGACCATATCTGAGGCGGAAAGCCTGTGTCTGGATGGGGAATGACATTCTGCATTGTGTTGCCCAGGAAATTAACACTGCTGAAGCACTGGAATGGCTGAAATCACACAGTAGCTGAAGAGACATCCCCCCCAAAATAAAGCAGCGGTGGAGCTCTCCTTGGCCGGGTCCGGACCTCACAGAACCTCCCGGTGCCAAAACGTGGGGAAGACAGCCAGGAACAGCACAGGGCCCCATTCACGGACGGGCACAGCTTCTGCTGCAGCGAGGAAGCACAGACAGGTTTGTCTGCCCCGTGCAGGAGACGCCAAACCCACAGGCATGAAAGGAGCCCTTGTAGGGCTGCTGCTCCCGCGGGGCGGCTCTCGGGGCCCCGCACAAAGGCCATGCACACTCACTGCACCCCACCCGCGTGCAGTTTTTCCATACAAATGGTCTGAATCTGCTGCACATCACCCACATGTACCTCTGCTCACGTGGTAAAACTGACCCGGGAGGGCTGCGATCCCTCCTTGCAGCTCTGTAACACGGGGATGCAGCCATGCACTGCGCAAAAATACCTCTTGGGCTTTTCTCCCCCTGCCTCGTTACAGCCAAAGCTCTATCGGTGACACTAATTAACGGTTATGCTGCAGCGATTGGGGAGGTACAGCGGAGGGCACGCACCTGGAGTGGCAGGCCAGGCTGGTGCTCAGCACCGTGTTGAACACCGCGATGGGGACGTAGCAGTGGTGGAAGATGCTTCCAACCCATTCTTCTGGGAACACATACGCTGAATACGCCATGGCCGAACCTGGAGGAGGATGGGAGGACCTGGTGAGGAGGTGCCCTCTGCCCAACGGGGGCTCTCCAAACCCCAAATCCCATCAGTGCTGCATGGCCACACCCCAAACCTTCCCATCCCCACAGAATTCCCTGCAGTTTCCTCACCGTGGAGCAAACCCCCCGACCTTACCCAAGCTGTACACGCTGAGTGCTGCGTAGTCGAAGAAGTAGCAGATGTGCCGGGCACGGGATGACATGGGGCTGAAGGTGTGGGCGCAGCTGGAGGCCAGCGGGTAGATGCAGCAGCTCAACAGGTAGGCGAGCAGCGGCCAGGCAGGGGGGTCCCGGCCCCCCGACCCCCTCAGCCGCCCCACCAGCATCCACACGAAGTACCTGTGAGCACAGGGTGAGCATCACGCCCGCTGCGTCCCCTCCCCCGACGCTGCGGTGACGGCCGTGACACGCACCATGCGGGGAGGAAGTGGGTCCAAATGTTGAGCGTTTCGTTGGTCATCTGGAAGGCACTGAGCAGGCAGTCAGCTGCGGAGATCCTGGGGGGGCGGTACCCGCAGAGGATGCCCTGCTCCTGGTACGCCTGTGGGGTGCACAGTGGTGGCAGAGAGTCTCCCAACGGGAGGTCCGGCTGCCAGCACCCTGGGTGAGGGTCCCACAGCCCTCCCGGCCCCAGGGGCTGGGGATGGGAGCTGTTCTCTGACCTTAGGTACTTGGTGGATGCTGAGCAGTCGGGGCAGCTTCAGGCTCAGCATTGCGCTGTCGGGACCGGGGCTCCGCGGGTCGGTGCCTCACATCCCTGCCCTGAGGGTGGCACCGGGAGCGGTGGGGATGTGGCTGCCCCGTGGCGATGGCTCTGAGCTCAGGACGGGTGGCCTGGGGGACACGAGCGCTGGTGGGGACGTGGTCTGCCATGCACCAGTGCCAAAGGTGTGGATGTAGGAGATGGAGGGTGGCACCCCCCGCAGTCAGCACGGGGCTTCGTGGGGTCCCCCACTGCCACTCATATGGGGACAGGGAGAAGTGGGGGATGTGGGGCTGTCCCCACCTGCACGCTGCGCATCGGACACCGGGAGCAATCCCGACCCCTCCAGCACTTACCGAACCGCACCGTCTCTCTGCTCCCTGCCTGCAGCACGGGGCTGTGGAGTAAAGGGGGAGAAAGGTGAATTCCCAGGGTGGAAAGCAGCAGAGCTGCGGGCAGCACCCTGCTACGTTCCCCGCTGCACCCACGCCTCCTCCTCGCCCTCCCCATAACCTCCCCGAGCTGCGGTTTGTCACACCTTGCTGCTGCACACAGCCCCACCAAAGCCCTTTGCTCCCTTCTCCTGGTGCTGTACACTGTGTACCCCCACCCTGCGGTGCCCTGCTCCCTGCACATGGGTCCTGGGGCTGGGAGGGTGCCCAGGAAGGGCAGCAGCCGGGAGATGGTTAAGAGGAGAAAAATTAACGAGGCGAGAGAGCAAAAAACCTGACGTGGAATGAAGTTGGAAATGACTTTAGTTAAAGATTAGACCCCAGTCGGGACCTTTCTCCTGGCTGTTGCACCAGCAGCATGCTGGCATTTGCATTCTCCACCAGCAAAGCCACGGAGCTCTGCCTGCTCCCATCCCCACTGTTAGGAACACAAATGAGGGCAACAATGGGACGGAACAAAAATACTTTTTCTTATCTTGGAGATAAGAAGGTGTGAGCCGCATGACGAGCTGGCTCCAGGCACGCGCTGGGCTGCAAATATGTGGGGGCAGCAGCTGGGTTTGCAGGAGTGCAGAACAGGGATGGGGATGGGGATGGGGGCAGGGATAGGAATGGAGAGAGGGATGGGGATGGGAATGCCCGCCCATGCATCCATGCATCTTGCCTGGCTAGAAGGAACAGTGCAGGGGTAGCACAGCACTACAAGGATTGCCCCATTGCATCTGTGACTTCTCTGGGTGGCATGGGGTGACAAAGTGACCTCAGAAATGAGCAAAAAACTGTGGGTGGCTGCAAAGCTTCCTGCTCCCAGGGGGGTCAGCTGGGGGTGACGTGGTGGGGACAGCGCCTGGGGACAGCCGGAGGGGCCGGGCCTCTCGCAGCAGGGAGCTCCCCGGCTGCAACAACCACTCTGTGTTTTTCCGAGCGAAATGAGTCACTGGGCTGAGGCCGCAGGAGCAGCAGGCACACCCTGCAGCCTTCCTGCTCCAAGGGCACGTTCGGTGAGACGAAGGCAGCGGGGCAGGGATGGGGGACATCACCCTGGTGGGAAGCGCGGACACGTGTTGAGCTGCGACCTCTGTGGCAGCAGGCTGCAAAGCCCGGAGGCGTGCTGCGAACACACCCTCCTCCTCCTCCTCCTCCTCCTCCTCTCCCTATTCCTCCTCCTCCTCTTCCTCCCCATCGCCACGGCCGCGCGCGGCCCCAACGCGTTCCCCCATCGGTGCGTGGGCTCAGGACCCGCGTGTGTCAGTGGAGGGGGAGGTATTTTAGCTGTTAATCGTTAACTTGGACGGCTTGCTTAGAGCAGGACCGGCTGCGGCGTGGAGCCGGGGCTGTGCAGGGGCTGCTGCGCACACCCGAGCTGAGCTGGGTACCCACAGCTCTTCACCGAGAGAGGAGTCCCAACATCCCCGTGCACGTACCCCCACGTCTCCCAGCCTCGCACAGCAGCAGCACAGCAGCACAGCAGCCCTTGGGACGGCAGCACAAAGCGCAGCAGCGGAGCAGGGCGAAGCGAGAGTGCCGTACTTACACAGCGGCCGGGCGCGGGGCTGGGCGATGCCGTGCTGGTGCCGAGCTGATGCTCATCTGTGTACAAACAGAGCCCGCATGGCCCAGCGATGGAGCTGCGAGGGAGGGGATGGTGGGACGGGACGGGGCCGCCTGGGGACGGTCCCCGCTGGGCTCGGGAAGGACGCGGGGAGGTCAGCGAGCTCGGTTGGGTCGGAGCCAAGGAGCGCTGGCCGGGTGCGAGGGGAATGGGAAACAAAATAAAACCCTACGACAACAACAAGAACAAAAACCCCAACACACACCACCGGAAATCGCCGCAGCCGAACTCTCCGATCGGCTTCAGCCAGGCTGGGGAGGAAGCAGGAAAAATGCGAGCTGCCAGGCTTCTCCCTGCAGCTCCAACACCGGAAAAGAGCAGAAAGTTGCTCAACTGTCTCCAAGGAGACTGCAAAAGTGCAAAGCGCAGTGTAGGGAGGGAGGTGCCGCTGCCCAGAGGTGTCCTCGCATCGCTCTCCCGGGGCCGCTCCGGGACCCCGCGCGTTCCCCCTGCTCCCTACGCGGCTCTGCGGGGCTCACAGCGTTTTTGGAGGACTGGGAGCCACTGGAGAGCACTGTGTGGCCATTACTGTAAAGAGACAAAGGAATGGCATGCGGACGTACCCACAGCCATTCCCCTCAGCACCGCATCCAGACCTAAAGCACCGTTCACACAGGGCGGGGAGAACTAATGCTCATCTCAAACCCGTTCAGCCCAGCCAGCACCGGGTGAGCCATCCCAACGCTCCAAACCCCACGGTTGGGTTTGCTTTGGGAGCACAGGGCGGGTGCAGAGGTGGCTGGGCCGGGTGCTCACACCTGCATCCAGCTGTGGGTGCTCACACTCCTTGCTGACCCCACTGCCTGGTGTGCCACCGTTCCCAACGCACTGCTGGCACTCAGTGTGCACTTTGGACCATGAAAAGAGGCACTCCTGCTTCTTTTTTTCCCCTGCACCGTCTCCCGGTTGCTGCTCCGAGGTGTCCCCCGTGCCCCTGTCACCTTTTGGGACTGCTCAGAAGGGCGATGCCCTCACCCCGCAGTGCTCCAGGCACACAGAGTCGCTGTCCCTGAGGTGACACCGTTGTGCCCTGCAAAGATGGGGATGCAGACATCTCCTACTCACCACTCTCCTGCACGGCAGCTCCTTCCTGCCAGCACTATAACCCGACAGTTCTCCTTATGGTGCCGGCCCCACACCCACAGCACAGCAAAACCTCCCAGCAGCAACCGGTGCGGTCAGTTGGAAACCAGTGGAAGCTCCCCAGCTCTAAAAGGTGTTTAACGAGCTCAGGCACAACCCCCGTGACATTGTTTGCAGCTAAATAGGAATGGAGCTGACACACAGCCACGCACACAGGACAGCACGGGGATCTGGAAAGAGCTCCGAGTGGGTCGGCCATGGGCTGCTGCTGCCCCTTATCCCTGGAGTTAAACCAGCAGGAGAAGGCATTTGCAGTGGGAAAGATAGAGGCTGCAGGATAAAGGTCACAAAGCAAGGGACAAGGACAGGGCACTTGGTGACACACACATCTGTGGGGATGTGCACCCACCCCAGCTGTGCACAACCCCGGCGTGCACCAACACCTCCCAGCTGTGCACACCCCCACAGCTGTGCAGCCCCTCCAGAAGTGCCCCAGCCCCCTTGCAGACGTGCACAGCCCCCAGCAGCCACTCCCAGGCAGTGCAGCCCTGCTGCTTGTGGAGCCACCGAGACAGAAGTGGTTAATATTTAATGCAGCCCCAAGCCTGCAAGTTTCATCACATTTAACTCATCGCCGTGGTGTGCCTTGAGTTGCACCCTGCAAACCCTGGATCCTGCCCAGGGATGGGGCAAAACGATGGGAGCAAAAGTTGGGGATGTGCTGGCATAAAAACCCATCCCATGGGCCATTGTGCCCAGTACATCTGGCTCGGCCCTGCCACGCACAGAGGGCTCAGAGTATTACAGAGCTCAGGGCTCCACATCCACAGTTAATGCGCTGTGAGCAGCTCAGCCCCTGGGCAGGGGGAGGTGGCAGCTCCCCACCAGCTGCCCCTGCTGACAGCACCTCCATCAGAGGGAGAACATGAAGATCCAGCAGCACAGCACGGGGTTAATGGGATCGCACCAATCCGCAGTGGCACATGGGATAAAGAGAGGATTTCCATAAGGAGGCCTCTTTATGCTGAAATTAATGGGTTAGCGTTCCCCACCCAAGCAATGCCATATGGATTTTGTGTTATTTTCCCTCTGGTAATGGGCTTTGCAGAAGCAAATCTGTTTAGGTGCTCCCTGCACACACGTGCCCTCAGTTCCTGGGTTGGAAGGCAGCGGGGGCAGTGCTGGAGCCAGGAGCATCCCCAGGGCCTTGGATTGCACAGATCCCAACTCTGCAGGCTGCTAGGACATGTCAACTTTGGAGAGCAGCTGCGACTCTCCCATTAAAAAGCCCAAGGTGCTCTACCCACCGTGCTCCGGCCCTGCAGGGTGAAGCCCTGGCACTGGGGAAGGCGATGGAGAAGCATTGCATGGGTGCAGGAAAGCCAGCCCTGCATCACTCCAGGGCATGAGGAAAGCACTTCTGGGCTGCACCCAGAAGCGGGGCTGCACACAGGATGCTTTCCCACTCCTGTGGCTATTATCAGCACCACACTGTGCTCATCCCTCAGCTAAACCACCCCAGAGCCATTCAGCAAAATGCTTCAAGGCCATCCCACGAGAGGAGCTGTTCAGACACTCCCTGCCCTGATGGTGAGCGCACCAGGATGGCTCTCATCCTTCACACTTTGCCACAGCAAACGTGAGCCACGTGTGACACGCTGCCACACAGAGCTTGGCACCTGGACTGCCCCTTCCCACGGAGGGCTTCAGCAGAGTGCAGACACTGCTGCTCAGCATTCAGGAAGTGCAGCACATACACGGGAGCCATCAGTCACCCTGGGCAGATGGTAAACGCATCTCCTTCCAACACAAACTGAGCAGCAAACATTCAGAACCATCACCAAGACAACGTCTTTAAGTCCTCCTCCATTCCCCAGTTCAAACCAACTGCAAAGGGAATCCCGAAATAACACGAGCACTCGATGTTTACCTTAAGATTAAAAAAAAAAAAAATTTATTTTACAATCTTATAAAGCAGCTTTACATTGAGCACAAACATTGATCCATGTACTTCGTATATAAACATAGTAGAACCTTTCCCTCTGCAAAAAGTCACGTCTCGCCGTATATAAAACTAACATGTGCACATTGTGCTTAAACTGCAAAGTCTGTACAGCTTTACAAAGGACCACCCTTTACAAGAGCATCCTGTAAACAATTTATTGCATATTTAACACATGGTGTATACCCCACATGTAAGAATGTAGAAAAAATAAAAGTACAATTACAAGGTGGAGGAAAATAGCAGCTTTCGGTGAATGTCTTGCACAATGGCTGAGAAAACAGCACGGCCACACGTGGACAGTTGTGCTTGTGTGTACACCACGCCCCACAGGAGCCCCACAGGAAGCTTGAACTGAGCATCTTCCCTATGACTTCGGTCGTGTGGACCACTGAAAAAGCGCAGGAATAAAAGTGAAGTGACTTCAGCTGAGCGATGGGCACTGATGCCCGACCACGCTCCCCCAGTGCATGTTTGGAGGACATAGGATCACAGAATGGAAAGGGTTGGAAGGGATCTAGAGATCATCGAGTCCGACCCCCGGAGGAACCCTCACACCAACTGCCATCGGCCCCACAGCCCCCGGGGGTGTGAACAGAAATGCAGGGGGAGGGGATTTAGGATGCGGTGTGCTGAGCACGGTGCCATCACCACCAACACCCCGGGGCTGACCCACCCGAACACCACCATCACTGCCATTTTCAACCCGATATTGAAAACAAGAAGAAAAATAATTACAAAAAATAATAAAATAGGACACGGTGGGCTCGGAAAGGCACCGGCACCGAGCTGCGCCCCGAACATCTCTCTTGGTTCCCCCAAATCCAAAATGGGCAAAGACAGAGGGGGTGTGCAGGGGGAGGTGCTTCTGCTTGCAGCGAGCACCGGGTGCTGGAAGGAAGCACGCTGTTTGGGTCGTTCTCTCTGTGCACAAGTGTGTAAAAAAAAAATAATAAAACCAAAAATAGAAATATCACCCTAAAAAATAAAAATCACCTCTGCTAACTTTGGTATTGAGATTTCTCCTGCGACGTCTGTTCTTGGTGTTATCTGATATGATCGCACAGCACGTGTCGGCAGGGATCAAGTAAATACAAAGTCGCTTCAGATGTCTGTGAGGAAGAGAGAAAGCACTGAAAGGGAGAAAGAAAAAAGGGAAGAAGGGGGAGGGGAAAAGGAAAAAGGAAGGAAAAACAAAGGAAAAGAAGGATAAAGGTGAAAGGGGAAAAAAAAGGAAAGAAAAAGGAAAAGAAGAAAAAAGCAAAGAGGGGGAAAAAAGGGGGAAACGTAAAGCAAGAGGCACACCATGCTGGTGCCCTCCCTGCAGTCTGAACCAGCTCTGCCCGCCATAGGGCAGCCCCACAGTGCTATGTGACCCCATCACACCGGGACACATCAGCAGCTTTCGTGCCTGGGATGGCAGAGCAGAGCCCACGACGCCTGCGCAGAGCTGACGAGCTGTGCTACCAAACCAAAGCACTGCCATCTGGTGATGCACTCAGTCGCTTTTACCCTTCTGGATCCACCAGAAACCTCCACGCTGTGAAGGCAGACCAACGGGGTGGGGGTGGGCTCACGACAACAATGTGCAGACCACCTCTGCCAGCACAGTGGAAGCGTTTGGGCTCTGTTTGGTGACCACACACCACCGCGGTGTCGGGCAGCAGAGGCCGAGCCCTGTTAAAGCACAGAGCTGGAGAGCCCTGTGGGCTGACTGCCCTTTTTCAAGTGCCGGCTCTTCGGAAGCAGGTTAAAAATGAAAACCCCCATAGGACAACGGCCACCGTTTCCAATTAGAGCTCCCACGCGCCACTCAAAACGAGTTTAACCCAGCTCTCCGGCTGAACGACGTCGCCGACGCTTCCAGAAACCTCTCAGATGTGATGAAGAAGTGCAGAACACAACGTCGGGCTCCATGAGAAGGGACTCCAGCTGCTGGGGGGGCCGTGCTGCCGGCACACCGTGTCCGCCTGGCTCCCAGGAGAGGGTTGGTGTGGCCGCCAGCCATCGACTTGTGCTTACGTGGTGCGACGCAAAGCCATACGGCCACAGGATCTCCAGACAGAGAACTAAAGAGACCGTGTCACCCCAAGGAAAGAAATCCATACAGAAAGGAACACCTCGAAAAAGCTACGCTGTCCACTACCCAGGCTACAAGGGAAATAACACGTTAACAGCATTACACCACACCACCTGCGACGCTGCTCCGACATATACACAAATAGCTCCATGTTAAAAGAGGCCACGTACTAGCTTTTCAGGCAAGTGCTGCACTTCAGAGACCTGTATGGCTTCCGTAGATATTCTTTCTGCAAAAAGGAAAAAACAAAATCGTCCCCCAGCTCAGATCACAGGTGGGTTTTGCTTGGCGCAGGTAACGTCACCGTGGAGAGCGACGGACAGCGAGCGAGCTGGAGTTCCTCCATTCCTGCCCATCAGACCCGAAGATTTTCACACTGGAATGCAATTATTTCAGGAGAGCAGTTTTAAGGATCACTTCTTTGAAACGGTCCGTACAAATTTGGGATGCAACCTTTGCAGGTGTCCCCTCGCCGAGCTCCTGGAGCCCGAACCTTCGCCGCCAGCAGGCACGAGGGCTTTGGTTGTCAGCTCTAGTTGTGCTTCGCCCTGCCGCCCCGCAGGTAGCTCTTCCACCTCCTGACAAACTCTTTGAAAATCGGCGCCTCGTCGATGGTGCTGAGCAGCTGGAGCTGGTTGATGTGGGTGGTGTGGTAGTCCCAGCGCGCCAGGTTGGGAGCGGTGCCCAGCATGAAGTGCCGCAGGTCGTAGATGGTTCCGGAGCCGGTGTCGTAGAGCGGCAGCATGGCCTTCAGGGACTCCATGCCACGCTCATACAGCAGCCGTGCCTCCTTGCCCAGCTTCTCCCCGGCGGTCTCCTTCAGGTCGTAGAGCCCGATGAGCGAGTACATGAAGCCGTTGAGCACGAAGGAGCTGGGCGAGGTGGGGTACTCCTCGTACCAGTCGTGCCTGTTCATGAACACGGCCTTCACCCCGTGCTGCTCCGATGGCAGCTTGTAGGGCGCGGTGGCCCGCAGCGCGGCGCTGAGGAAGGCGTGCTCCTTGGTCAGCAGGTAGGCTCGCACCAGCGTGGAGATGGCCTGGCCCTGCGCCATGGCCGAGTACCAGCCCGGATCCAAGGACCTGAAGCCTTCCCCCAGCTTCCTGGTCACCATGATGGGCCAGCCGCCCCGCTCGTCTTGGTTCTTCAGCAGCCAGTTGCTGGCCGCGAAGAAAGCCGCCATGTGCGCGGTGGCCGATATCGTGACGTTGTCGAGGAAGCCCTTCCCCTTCACGATCAGCCTCACCACCTTCTTGGGCATTATTTTGGTCTGTTTGACAGCCTTGGTGTTGGACAGCCCCACGCCCTTGCGCAGGTCGGTCACCAGGTCCCGCGTGACCGTGCTCCAGCCGGTGCGGGCCCCGATGCCGTAGTAGATGTCGCGCTCCCTGAAGGCGATGAGCTGTGTGTTGGAGACGTAGTGCACGGTGAACAGCTGGTTCTTCTCCGTGGTCTCCAGCACCACGGAAACGCTCCCATTGGTCACGAACTTGAGATCGAAAGAAATAATGAAATCTCTGGCGTTCCCGAGCTGCAGGGAGACCCCGTCGGTGTGCTCTGCAAAACAAACACACAACCATTTTTTCAGTGGGGAAAGCTCTCGTTTCTTTTAAGGCATCTACAGAGCGCAGCAGGCAGAGGTAACCAAGCAAAACCCAAATGCTTTTAGGCAAGCTGATCAATAATTCAAACAGCCTCTTCTTTCTGTACATGTATTATTTAATTAAGCATAAAAGTAAAGCCACGAGGCGGGGAGCACCTGCAGCAACGCACTGCTGCCCTGCACTGAGTGTGGCTGGGCATGTGGCCCAGCCAGCACTGCAGGATTTGGGCAGAGGAAAGCTGAGGCACAGCAAGTCGTGGGGGGATCCCACTGCACCTTCAGGTGGGAGGACACCACGCAGGAACATGGGGTAGGGTAGGGTATGGTCTTAAAAATATGGTCGGTAACAGAGCTTAACGTTTCACAGAATCACAAGGAAGAGGCCTCTGAGATCCCCAACCCACCCCACAGCCCACGTCCCTCAGTGCCACCTCCCCAGGGATGGTGACCCCCCACCACCACTGCCTGCGTTGGTGCAGCACTGCTCTTTTGGAGAAGACATTTTTCCTCCTATCCAACCTGAAATTTCCCTCAAGCTTTCCACAGAAAGACAAGAGGAGAACCAGCCTCCCCTCCGACCACACTGAACACCCGACATTTGCGTTGCTGCTCCTCCTCAGTAGTTCAAAACACAGACAAGCAACCATCCTTCCCTCCCTAACTGGAGATTTCATTTGGTGGAAACAAAAGCAGAAGCTGGACGCTTCTGAGCAGAGCTGTCAGTGCTGACAGACAGGCTGCTATGGCCCCTGCAGGAGCTGTCCCTTAAATCTGTGCTTCTTCCTTTCCCAACGTGTACCAAAAAACAATGCTTTGATTATTGTAATGAAATGGGGCTTCCTCATCTCCCAACCACTCCCACTGCGCTTCGCATCGCGTGCATTGCAGCTGCCACTGCACTGTGCCCTGAACACGTGCACAGCTCCACGTCAATAACTGCTGGTGGAGTAACAAAGCGAATGAAAAGAGGGGAAAAGGAGCTTTAAGAAGTGAAGGAAACCTAAAGGCTGATGGCTCTTTCTACAGCCGCAAGCGCCCATAAATCCATTACTTACAGCCATCTCAGATGAGGTGCAGAACGCGGCCTTCAGCCCTGCACATCACTCTGCCATCAATAAAGGATGAGGAGGGAACGCACAGCAGATCTTTCAGCCTCCCCTCTCCCTGTATTTCTTTACTACAAAGACATGAGAGTGTTCAGCAGCTTGTCCCCGGGGACCTGGGCCCGAGGTGCCAACCGAAAATTACTTCATCGTCTTTTTAAGTAATGGACTCATTAATTCTAATGGGTATTGATTGAAGGAAAATACATTACGTCCTTATTAATGAGCCTGCCTGAGCACAAAGGAAACTCCTGCATGAAATAATCCACTTCTCAAAATAAACCTCTGATAAGGATGAAGCAGAACACGGGAAAGTCAAGAGCGGGCAACAGAAGGGACGTGGTGTGCAATGGGCAGTGAGAGCCCACACACTGCCCTACAAAGCCAGGGCCATGGGGACGTGGTGGGGCCACCTCCGTGGGCTCAGTGGCAATGCCACCAACACCAGGAGCTGCTGGGGGAGCTCCTGCTGCCCATCCGCCCATAGGGGGCTTTCTTTTCCTCCCTTACTACAACATTCATCACCTATATACAGTCACTCTAACATAGAAGCTGATTTAGTTATCCTGAGGGGGTAGAGAGGATAAGAAACCACCCCTGACTAACTACACATGGCCACGCAGCACTCCCCCCCACTGCCTCATTAAGGCAACCCCATTAAAGCAGAACGAGGTCTGCACAGCCCTCCAAAGCTGCAAAAAACAGCAGCATCCCAACGAAGAGAGATGCAGTGTCTCAGCAGCAGTTTGCTCCAACTGAAAGCTGCCCCTCTGCCATCCCAGACCCTTCCCAGCTCCACAAAGGACTGAAGTGCTTTTCTTCCACTTTGGGACAGCAAACGGGCTCAGGAAACAGGAGTGCTGCCGCTCTGCTGAGCTGCACTGCCCTCCCTGAATACAACCACGTGTTTTGTCATTACAATGAGGATGTTTCAAAGAGCAGCGACTGAGAGAAAACAGCAGGAAAAAAGGCACAGAGGAACTCAATGACATTCTCAGGTGAGGACCTAAGGATGGAAAGCTGCTCCGTACAGACAAAACCAGGGGAACCAGGAGAAGGAGAGCCCCCTGCCACCAGCTGAGCGAGCGAACAGCCATAGTCTAGCTGTTGTTTGTCTGCGATAACCCACCTGGAGCAACAAACTGCTTAACACTGGTGAACTTGGCTTTATCGAGCACTGTGGAAAGGGAGCAGCCCTTGGGCACCGTCCACTCGGCGGCCCGCCCGGCCCTGTCCTTGTCCTCGGCCGTTTCGTACACCTCGACGTGCGGGGGCTTCTCTGTCAGGTTTTTGCTGTAGTGACTCAACCCGTACTGTGCAATCTGGATGGGATAGAAGTAGCCCTGAGGTCCCCACTGCGTGGATAAGGGCACACCTAGGAGAGAGGGACAACGTCAGTGTTACACGGGCGTGGTTCACGCTCCCCCTCCCCCCACTCCTTCCTCACCCCTCCATGTACTCCCAGCAGATGGTGTCAGTGTGCTTCACCATCAGCTGGGCTCAAGGGAAGTCCCGTTCAGAATGAACTGTCCCCATTGATGCTGGGATCCGCCATGTGTCAGAGCTGAGCAGAGGGGAAGGGCAGAGCAGTCCTTACCACGCTCCTCTGCACGTTCCCATCTGTCTCCTGACGCACCACACTTATTTGAATGTGCATTTAAAATGCCCTAACAGATCTACCCCCCAACCCCAGAGACTGCTTGTATGGGAACTGTAGGATCACAGCCTGAACCACTGATGGATCACCTGAGGTGAGCACTGAGTCAGCCACAGGAGAAGAGGTGAAGGCAATGCACCTGTGTGAGCAGGAGGGGTGGAGTCTGACTCCACCTCTCTCAGACCCCATTTAAGGGCTGACCACCAAGGATCTCTTGTTGGAGACTGTTTCCTGCTGCAAGCCTAGGACGCAGGTGAGTATTTCCCTTTATTTTGATTGCCTCTTTCCATCACAATAATCTAACTATACCATTTGTACATTATCTCAACTACAGTCCTGTTTGGCATTATTCATTCTGTTCACCACACTGCTCAGCTCCCGGATGACATTCCATATCACACGATCCCTTTAACACCATTATATCTTTTCAAATCAAGTGCTGTGTGATTGCTGCACTGTGGTGCTAAGGGAGGAGCCTCCCAACCCTGAGCTGCCCCAACTGCCACACACACACCTCCAGCACAAGGCAAACACATGAGGCTTAGGACAGAATGGAGAAAAGCAGGATCCCCCCAAACTGTGCTTTGGTTGGAGCAAATTCCCAATTGCAATAAGAATCCAAAGTGGGAATACATCACCGTGACCCTCTTGCAGCATATTTAGCTCTGCAAGCTTTTGTGTACACGTGAGAAGGAAGATGCAAATAAACAAGTTGGCATTCACACCGCTCTCCCCTTCGGCCACGTCAAGCTCAGAAACTAATTTTGCCTGAAACGTGGCACAGTGAAAATATTGCTTAAACTTGATGGGAAAAGAGAAATTTTCATACATATTTCTGCGCTCCGCGCTGCTAATAAATATCAGCGATGGGGATGCAATGGTTTACTGCTGCCTGAAAACCATCAGAGGAAATGTTTGAATCTCGTGTGCTGCCTCTGCTCCTGGAAGGCAGCTCCCTCATTAGTGCTAAGCATTTGCAGTTAAAGGGCACACTCGTTGAGACTGGGAGGTGCAGAAAAAGAAATGCGCTGGAAGAGCTGGACTTGAAATTGATACGAGATGACAAGACTCAGTTCTCCAGGTCACAGGATGTAACAACGCATTAACCTTGCAGGAAGGGAGAAGGTGAAAATACCGCACGAGGTTTTCAGCATGCAGCAACGTGAGTGTTTGCAGGGCTGGAACCACACGAGACGAGAGCTAAACCTGGCTGAGAGCGTTTTAATATCAAACCCCTCCCCTGCAAGCATTGCTCAGCCCTGCTGGCTGGCTGCTGGTAACCACTGCCTTTACAGCAGCCAGGCTCTGGCACTGCATTTTGCAAGGACGGCTCTTAAATCACTTGCTGCAAACAAAAAACCAAACAAGGCCAATAGAGGAACAACCAGAGAGTCAGGTGCAAAACGTGCCTGTTTCCTGAGCTGTACGTCAGCTGGAGAGAGAGGAAAGGAAAGCCTCTCCCAGCCTCCTGCACACACCCAGAGGATGCGTAGCTGCTACGGGGATGTGCTCACACCTTCAGTAACAAAGATGTCAGTAGAAGACACAAAGGATCCAACCTTGGCCAAGACATGGGAAGACCTCACCTCCCACCTGCGTGGGTTAGGGAGAAGCTCTCACAATGGGATGTGGGGGCAGAGGAGAGGGCACTGTCTGTGTTTTCTGACCCACATGCAGTGCTGCCTACGGGCAGCTCCCATACCTCTAACCCTCAGAGTCTGCACAGGGATGGACCCGGACAAGAGCTAACCCTGTGCTGAGCCAAACACAGTCAGCTTTTTGGAGCAGCACAAAGGGATGGCTCAACTGGTGGAACTGGAGCACTGCCCCGGCCACATGAGGAAAGAGGATGTTGTTAAAGCACGGGGAGCACAAAGACAAAAACCCAAGCAGCTGCCACTCGCACCACTGGGCTCAGAGACAGAGCCTGGTGCTGCACACGGGGAAGCAGAGTCTTCCTCTGCCAGCCCCATGGGTTTGCAGCTTTGTTGGCTTGTTTGATGGAGAATTTGGCTCCATGACAGACACAGCAAGTGGCAGTGGCCGAGCCAACACCTGCAGTGGAGTACCCCATCCCAGCCCCAGGAGATGGCTGCAACCAGTGGAGCTGGTAGATGCTGCAGATGGCACCGGATTTCTCAGAGTCATTGGACTGCTACCCACGCTGTCCTGACAAAATCAGGAGCACTCTGCATCTCAAATGACAACAGCAGACGTTAAGAAGCATTTCAACTCAAAAGGAAAACGCGGAGCACAAACCTTCAACGCCACTTATGCACTTCACTCTGTCTCGAACCTCTACGTTGTAGCCCTCGAAGGACATAAAGACCCCATCCGGGTGGTAAGGTGCTCTCTGTGTGTATACTTTGGAGTAGCTATGAGAGAATTCAAACCTGTCATAACCATCGTACTGAGCAATTTTCCCATAAACCTCAAAGTATTTCTCTACCCAGCTGAACGGCAGGAAGACCTCGCTGCCTTCCCTCCTCCCTTTGATGGTGTGCTCGTCGTTGATCAGACAGTCAATCTCCTCATACTTCAGCCCGGGGGCTTTGTTGAAGCCCCCCACGATGGGGGGAGCCTTCTGCTGCTCCTGGGGGGATGCCTCCTCGCTCTGCTTGGCCACATCACGTGCGGGGCCATTGCTGGCGGCGGCCGCGCGGCGCTCGGGGCCACCTGGACCTCGTGGGAATGGGTCGGCCCCATCCGAGGAGCATCTGTTCCACAGCAGCACCGTCACCAGTGTGAAGAGAGCACAGATGATGATCAGAGTCTTGTAGTTGACCCGGGCTGCCAAGCAACGCATATTCACACCATACCTGCAAAACAAAGGGAGAGCTGTTCAGCCGAGCTGAATTGGGACTGTCGATAGAACCGCGTGGTGGGGAAAGACCTTCGAGGTCCTCAGCTCCAACCAATGGACTTCTTGCTTTTGTGTGCCTGTGTGATGGATAATGTGGGATTTATTTCTGAGCTTGATGCATAATTGGATGTTCTGAGTCCAGTCACCCAACCCTTGGTGCCATGGCTCTTAAATATTGCCAGGGATGGGGACTCCAGCACTTCCCTAAGCAGTAACGCTTGATCAAATTAACAATCACAGAATATCCTGGGTTGGGACGGACCCATGAGGAATGCCAAGCCCAAATCCTGACTCCATGTAGGGCAACTTAAGAGTTAAACCAAGGTAAACTCAGCTAAAACGAGAGCAGTCCCCCAATGCTCCCCAAGCTCCAGCAGCTTGGGGCACCGTCCTCGGGTGCAGAACCTTTCCCAAACCCACCTGCCCCCCTCCCTGTTGAGTTTACCCCCATAGAAACCCCCAGACCCCTCTCTGAGGGCATCACTCAGCCACTTGGAATCACAGACTCCTTAGAGCTGGAAGAGATCTCCGAAGGCCATCCAGCCCAACTCCCTGCAATGCACAGGGACAGCACAGCCAGCCCGGACTGCCCAGGGCCTGATCCAGCCTCCTCTTGAAAGTCACCAGGGACAGGAGGCTTTCCTCTTGTCCCCCACATTGCATTCCCATCCAGATGGGAAAACCCACAGCAGAAAACCACTACCACGACCAGAGCGACGAGAGAGGATTCCCAATGCAACAGCCCCACAACCAAAGCCTGGAGCCTGGCAATAGTTCCAACCAGCCGAAATTGCCTTTTATTTATTTATTTATTTTTATTTTCATATGGAAATAATCAATCACATCTCACCAGTTCTATGCTCCTACACTGTAAGCACCATCTGGTCAGTTAAAGCTGGACTTTAAAAGATAAGTGTCTTATCTACCAAAAGCCCAGTTTGCTGTGAGCTTTTAGAGGGCATAAATTTATATCTCATTGTATTTTTATGGAATCGCTAGCATAAGAATAAATCCAATTTTCTGCATCAGCAGATGGTTTTTAGTGACGATGCTTTCAGGATGACCTCAACAAACACACTCTGCTCTCTTTACACACAGGGATAATTCACTTTTGAACGGAGAATGACACTTCTGACCCCTACCTATAATACTTCACATTAATTAACCCATCTGGATTAGCAGGGGATGGACAGAGGGAAGGGGAACATCACCACCATGTTTCTCCCACACCCATTACCCCATGGGCACGACTTGTTTTCAGACAGACCCACGTGTGATCCCCCAGCTGTGCACAGGCCCTGGCTGTGCTGCCTCAAAGCACTTTTAGCTCAGCATGGTCCTGCTCTGCGAGCACACACGCAAAACCCCAGCTGCAGAGAGGAAGAGGGATGGGGCATGCAGCTTTGCAGACCCCAAATGGGAGATGCTGATGCTCAGCTCCAGCACAGCACGAGCTGCAGTGATACTGAGCCTTTATGAACTACTTTCCAAAGAGAGACAAAATAGCTCGCTTATTATTTCTAGCAGGAAGCCCTCCTTCCCACTGCCCCATGCTGCACAACGCAATTCCTCCTCCTGCATTAAGCTGCTATGGGAAGGTCAGGTGTGCCAAGGGCAGGTAGGCATGCAGCCCTCACTTCTATTTCTGCTCACGCTGTACAGACAGCATTTAACAAACAGGACCAGCAAGCCACAAGCCAACAGCCCAGCCCCAGAGGAGCTGAGGAAGACTCAGAAAAACAAACCCTGCAGCAACTTCCCCAGCCCACGCTGCTGGCAGCAGTTTAGGGCACTCCCATGGAAATTCTCTGTGCTTAAACAAGGATCAGAAGGGACTGAGCTGCAGACGAATGGGACACGCAGCACTGCTCCCAGCAAGGAGCAGGGATCCTGCTCCTCCGTGATAAGCCACCTCTTGGCTTTGAAGCCTGGGAGCTGCTGAGTACAGAGAGAAAAAACGCCGACAGAGCTGCCAATCTGCACCACGTTCAACCTGGTGTTCAAAGAAGAGAGAGCACAACTTCAATGCACACCCTGATCTAAAAGCACACCCGGCCGCGTGCGAGGCTCAGCCTGTTTTTCCCCACGTTTCCTGGAATGAAATGCCATCGAGTTTTGTCATTGGTGTTATATAACAAAACAACAAAAAAAAAAAAGGCAGAAAACCATTCTATCAAAACTTCTGCCCCTTTGCCAAAGCTTTCTTCTGCCTCCAAGGGAGACACCGATGAAAGGCTCCAACTGGAGACAGCTCTGCATTGCCCAGAGCTGCATCTCCCATCGGCTGCTGCTGCAAAGCATGGGACCCAAAGGTGCCACACACCAAGGAAGCCCCCTGCAGATGTTCTGATTGCACCATTTATCTCAGTATTAGCCCGGGCAACTGGTTGGAATAGGCAAGCCTTGCTCCTGATACTTCCTTTATGCTTTTTGGACAGAGCACATCTTCAGTTAGCGTTTGGATGCGCTGTCAGGATGGCTTTTTTTCCCTTAAGCGTGAGAAAAATCACAGCACCGTGCAAACAAATGAGCTGAGTGCAGCTTAACAGCCCCTCCACTGGCTCTTCAGCACAGATTTGCTGTCTAATCCTCCCTGGATTGCTGGGCAGGAAGGATCCTGCATACAGAGAGAAGAAACTGCAGGCCAGAGGTCCACCCCACATCTTCCCAGTGCAACCAGAGCCTAACGGAGCTCCTTTTGTACCAGCACAGCCACGAAGCAGCAGGAGAAATGCCTACTGCTGTGCAGCAGTGCTTCACAAAGGCACAGCACCAACAGAAACCCACGGGACCGTTTGGCAGAAACTGAGATTTGCATCTCATTTCAGCACCAGGTGCACTCACGTTAGGGCTCTGTTGGTGGTGGTCGTGCTCGGCGGCGTTTCTTTGCACAAGTGCTCTGCGTGTGTTGCACGGGTCAGTCCCACCAAAGCAACCAAGGCTTTGTTCTTCCAGTAAATGTGCCACAGGGCACTGCTGAAAACTCCAGTGGAGTGACTGGTGTGTGCCACGCATTGTAACACCTCTTTCTGAGCTATTAAGTATTGCACCTTTAGCACACAGGTTAATGAAGCTCACGATAGAGCTGTTTCATCAGTCCCCTTCCATTCAGGCACTGGGAGCAATGTGAGATCCAACACCAAAGCACGCAGGTGAGGTCCTCTCCTTCCACCAGCCCCACTGTAAGGGGCAGTGCTGCCTGGTGCAAGGGTGGGATGGATGCCCCAGCCCTGGTGCCAAGCTGTGCGCTGCACTCAGCCACCTGAATAATGCAAGAGCCTCAGAGCATAGTTCCACCTCTCGTTTATAACATTAATAAGCCACGTGGTTTTACCAGAGTACCAACCCTGCCTTGATTAACACGATTTTGTCCCCCAAACCAGCTTCCATAGTATAGAAAAGTAGAAGAAAAAGAGTAGAAAGGGATAGATAGAAAAGGATTTCTACTTCCATAGTAGAAAAGGAAGGGCAGCACAGCTACAATCTGAGCTGAACGCAGGGATGTCACAGCAGCAGGGGACAGGAGCACACAAGCCTGGCCCGGTGTCAGCTGCCCTCAGCTGGGTGGGAACTCACCCAGACCCCTCACACATTTACCTGTTTCTATTGCAAAGCCACGAGGAGGGAACTAAAATACAAAGCCCCAAGCATCGCTCTCCTTGCTTTTGAGAAATGAGGGCAACATCAGAACCATGAGAACCTCTGACAGCCCTGAGGAGCAGCCTGGCTGCACTGCTGCTGCTCCCATCAGCGAAACACAGGAGTTAGGATCACAATGAGTCTTCTCAGCAGCATTTCACATCTTCCCAGGGCTGCTCCTGCCTCATCAGGAACGTTGCAATGCCACACAACTCCACAAACACCAGCAGTACGTCCTGCAGCTCCAGTTGTCCCACACGACATCTTTCTGGGATGCTCCAGCTGGAAGTACCACAGGGACCCACATTTCCTTTCCCACCAGCACTGCACAAACAACAGAGCCACAGAGCAGAGAGATGCAGGCACTTCTGCTGCCAGCTCGTGACAATGCCTACAAGAATTCAGCATAGAGCATGCTCCAAACAACAGCTCAGACATCTGGCAAGGATCTGGCACGCTTGCTTGCACGCAGCATCCCCATGCATGGCTCTGAGGAGCTCTCCAGGCTCCTGCAAACTCCAAACCCGCTGCTTTGCTGCACTGTTTGCTATCAGCACCAAGCATTCACATTCACACTCCTACATATTTCAAAGCTACTTCTTTCCCCATGCAAAAAGCAGAGGTTAAGGAGCACAGTGCTTTACAGAACATCTTTTATTTATCTGCTAAATTACAGAAGCTGGCTGAAAGTGCCCCGTTTTCATTGCACTGCAAACGCCAGCACCACACAGATGGATCCTCAGGCAGAGCTACAGAGGGAAGCTGCTGAATTGAAGGCTGCAGAAAATTAACTACTTCCAAAAGAAATGAGCTACGCAACAAAACGCACCGGAAAACTTCAACAAGGAGATGCTCACAGGCAATCTGAGCTTCAGAAGCTTCAACTGCTTCCTGGCCCCTCCTGAGTGCTCCCATGCTGTCCCATAGGAGCAAGCACAGGTCCTTTGTTCTGGGCCCAGCCCCCCAGAAAGATACCACACTTGGGGCCGCAGAACTCCAGCCCATAGCTCTGAACTCTAGGTTCATAGGTTCATAAGGTTGGAAAGGACCTACAAGATCATCTAGTCCAACCATCCTCCTATCACTATCCCTCTGACCCCACAGCTTGCATTCAGACTGCCATTAACCCCATCCCACGTGCTTGCAAACCTTCTGGCTCCAGGTTTTCTCCTGTTTTTCCTATTCAGACCTGGCCCAGCGCTGGTACAGGGAGCCATAGTTAACACCCAGATGCTGCTTTCATTGAAGCTCACAGCAAAGGCAGAGCCAGCTTCTACGTACTGCACCACGGTAACTTCAGTTCTGGTTTCCGAAACGCAGCTCATGAATGCAGATAGCATGTAATAAGGCATAGGAGAGAGAGATCCTTTTAGTTACTTAAAAAAAAATTAAAAAAAATCCTTTCTACTTCAGCTCCTTAGAAGAGCCGATGAAAAAGGAGGGCAGAGTAAAATTAGAAATGATGTAAAAGCAAGCTGAAAGGAGCTCGGTAGCGAAGTGCTCCAGCTGCGAGTCATCCTGCACAGCACTGACAGCCACGGGTTTATTTGCATTATTTAATACTGAAGGTGATTGCTGTCCAACAGCCACCACACACACACAGAAATCAGCAGCAAAGAGAAAGGTCAGAGCAACTGCTGAGACTGCCCATGTCCCTCCGGGATTCTGCTCTCCTGCAGACCCCCGAGCTCCCAGCATGGGTTCCAGCAGCTGCACCCATCCCATTGCATTGGGTTGTGGCATCCCTTGTGGAAGGGGTGAAGTCACCCCCACAGGGACAGGAACAAGGGCTGTGCAACTTGCACGTGCAGTGAGAGGCTTGTGCTGAAGTTCAGGACGAGGGGCAGCTCTGTGCCTGCACTCAGAGCCCCACTCGCCGTTCTCGCATCACAGCATCGCTCTGTGCAGTAACAAGTACTGGACCGGCTGAGTTACAGCAATAAATGTGGCTCTTAAAGCCCAGAAATCACAAGTTACACAGATATCCCAAGACATCCCAAGACCACAAGTCTTGCTGATGAGACTGCTCAACCTTTGGAACGAACCATGGGACTGAAGACATCCTGACCACAATTTCTTACACCCAAGCAAGGACAGGCTTTATGAAGACACAGCATTCTGCTCCAAAAGTGGATCTGCAGTCGATGCCGACCCAGAGGAGCCATCCACAGACCTGCTGCACCAGCAAAACAGGCACTGGCTGCTCTTCCTGCTGTGCCACGTTGGATTCACATCCTCCAACAGGACGCTCAGCCTTTCTCCCAAGCTCCTTCAAGCCTACGGAGCAGAAAGCTGCAGCCCAACCTTAATGCTCTCGACATCACCTCTCTGCTCTTCTACTCAGCAAACCCACCTCGTATCAGCATCCCTCCCCCTCACACTGAGGAATGGATGGATCTGTGCTGGCACACACACACACACTCTCTTCCAACGCAGGTTAAGCCATCACCACTTTGTACATTTGTTCCTGTTGCTGTTTACCTGTTTTTTTTTTCCAAAGCAGCTTCTGCTCTGCAGAAGTAGGAGTTGGGTTTTGTTGGCTTTGTTTTTTTTCCTATTTTAAGTGAAACATCAACAAGTCCAATTCTTCCTCCCCCACAAAGGTACGCAGCGATGGGGCCTGTGGTAGCAACGCAAGGAGCTCTTCCCAGAGTACGAAGGAACAAACAGGAAGGATGCAATCAAGTTTGCTATTCTTGGGAGAAGCAAAGCAAACTCGAAGCTTTCAGAGCCCAATACAATTCAGAACTCCTTCATTACAAAGCAGCTCCAAAACAATGCAAGCAAGAAGACCACAAAAACCAAAAGCCTTTCACGATCACTCTGAACATGAACTCAATCCCAAGGACACTCCGATGCTTAGCTACAGACCAGCACACTTGACCTTTCGAGCATGACTTGCAGCAGATTGGATATGACTCAACCCACGCTTTCTTCTTCCAAGACCACGTGTTTTCCAATGGCAAGAAGTGCTGTCCGGGGCCCTGGGGCACCAAGGCAGCCCACGCAGAGGCCGTTCTCCATCAGCTCTGCGTGACTCTCATCCACTTGCACAGAAAGAGCTCAAGTCCCAAACAAGAGCTGTTCAGCTGAGCTGAACAGAGCACGCTATGGGTCACCCAAGGAGCTCTGCCCTCCCTCCCCCCCACCCCCAACTCTGTTCTGCACACACAAATAGAGAAATTAATCCCTAACCCAAACTAAACCTTCTGATCCGGAATATTTTGACTGGGATTCCTCTGGAAACATCGTATAGTTGAATCAAGGAGGAGCACATTTTGCAGAAGCAATTCCTTATCTTCTCACCTCAACACAAACCCCCACAACCTTACACGAGCATATGTAGGCTTTGGGTTTTAAACTAAGAGCAGAATATTTGCAGGCCTTGGCCCGACCAGCACCACCAGCTGCATCCCACACTACCACAGACAAAGCCTACAAGGAAATGCTATCGTTCACTCCTGGGAAACACACTCAGAATGAAACCTCCCTTGAAGAAGCCTAAGGAAACCTCTGCTTGATGAATGCTCACTCAGAGGGTTCACGTATTGAGAAATCACAGACAGCTTTGCAGTTCAGATGTTGGATTGAGCTCCAACACGAGGAAAGCCAGCCTGAGCTGGCCTTGAAGCCTCACTGAGCATCTGCAGGCAATGCACCTGTGTGACCAGAAAGGGTGGAGCCTGCCTCCACCTCTCCTAGACCTCATTTAAGGGCTGACCACCACTGGGGAAGGATCTCTTTCTGGAGATCATTCCCTTTGGAGTGAGCTTAGGACACAGGTAAACTTTCCATCTATTTTCAATTATTCCCTTCCACTGCAATAATCTTTCTTGGTACGCATCCTGACTACCGTACTATGTGAACTGCTCATTCTGTTAACCATACACCTGTTAACTGTACAGCACTCAGTGCTGGCAGGGGATTTATGGCTGCGTTGGAGCTGCTTTAAAACCTCAGTGCTATTAATCCCAGCCCCACCATTCCCAAACACAGCGTTGCCAGCATCATCCCCTCACAAGTGGTTCTCCAATGAGCAACCAGAGATGGTGCTGCCAACGATTCCCAGACACACAGCCATTCAGTGAGCATGGGCACCAACAATAGTTCTGCTGATGATACCTTTTCACGCCCAACACATTCAGCAGTGTGTGCTGCACAGCAGCCTGCACAGACAGCACAGCTCCGTTCACTGCGAGCAGCTTCGATGCACACGTGAACAAAAGCAATACTCAAATATCAGACATTTGTGTCAGCACATCGCGCACCGTGAGCATTTGCCACTGTTGAAGAGTACTTGCTTGAGAGCAAGATGCCATTAGCAATGGCACGAAGTCAGTGCATGAAGAGGAGAGAGGCTGCACCCTGCGGCTGGAGCAGCTGTGGGCTCCACGGAGGCACTTGCAGAAGATGGGAAACCCAATTAGGGAAAGTGGCAACATCTTCATCAAAACAAAAAATAGCAGCGAGCAATTAAGCATTTCCTACACGCAGAAGAAGTGTGTTAAGGCTGATTATTGTCCATCGGTCAGTGTAATTGCAACTCAAACCCAACGTGGCCCACGTAATTAGCTGGTGCTAATGGAAGCCTCGTAATGAAACAAATTACTAAGGTACCTTGTGTCAAGATGTCCTCGCAGTGCCAGCAAGGCAGGCTGCCACTCCTGTCAGGTCTCGTGTGTGCCTGGCCAGGGAGAAGACAGATGGATGCCCTCCCTTCTCCCCAGCACCAGGAACACCCAGGAGAAGGCATCCTCTTCTCCCCTGTGCTGTTCCTATGTGGTCCTTTTGCTCCATTAATGCTAAGCCTTGCCATCGAGACGTGCTCAGAGACCCCAACACAAATCAAACAAACTGCCTTCTTGCCCTCTGCTTGGAGAAACCAACCCCTACATCAGGGTAATAAAATATGGGGATGTGGCACTTCCACAGCAGCTGCAGAACCGTGTGCTTGGACACAGCCCCTGGGGCACTGCCCACGTCACCTCCATGGGATAACCACTGGGAAACCACCAGGCAGCCATGTACCACCATGTTCATGCAGTAAGGAGGAGAAGGGAAAGCTGCAGCTTCTATTTCCAGCAAGGGAATTAATGTAAGAGGCAATTAACAGCTAGCAGCCAACTCTCATGCCACCAGGTAAGCAGCTCCAGGCTCAGCAGCTCCACGATGCTCGTGGGATGGTGTGCCCCATTCAGACCTGCATTATGGAGAACCTTCTGAAACAAGAGCCTGTCCACACGCTGCTTGTTAGGAATTAGCTGGGGTCTTAATTAAGACAAGGCAGAAATAATAAGCCATAAAACCTGGATCACTCACTCACAGCACACTGAGAGCCCATGCATTCCCATTCCAGCTGGGTCAGGGCACAGCTCCTGGGCCAGGTGGGCCACAGCCGTGCTCAGGGGATGCTGGATGCTGCCTGCTTACACCAAACAAGCTGTTGCATCCACAGCAATAGCTTTTCTCCTGCTCTTCCCCCCGCGGATTAATTATTAGTCCACCCAGCTCTTCTCCTCCATCATATTAACGGATTCAATGTCATTTAAAACATATTAAATACAGCACCACAGCAGCCTTGAATAACTGAATAATTCACAAAGGCAAAATAAGGCCAATGTGAAGCTGGGAGATGTTACAAACATTGTTCTTTAGCCCACCCTGGTTTTTTCTGAACCAATACCAAACTTGGGGGCAATTACAGCTGATGCAGTTCCAGCAGCAGCAAAACAACTGTCAGCATCTCCTTCAAAGCCCTGTGCCATCCCAGCCATCACTTACAGGAGAACAGCATCACGACAGCAGTCACAATACCTCTGCTCCTTCCCCAGGATCCAAACCAGGCTGCTGCTAAATATGCATAATGCCCAGCTCCATTAACACATTAAAGCTTTGCAGATTGCCATCAGTGCTTCTCCTGCTTAATTTCATCCACCCCTCACCATTCACATCTTTAACTACTTTCATCCTAAAAAAAAAATAATAATAAAAATTCACTTTAAATATATATTTACTCAATTCTCAACTCGTGATGCTCGCATCAGCAGATTGCTAAGCCCATTTAGGAGGATATAGATTTAAAAGCTGGCAGCAAAACTTTATTCCCCTCCTAACCAGGAGCATGCTCTCTGATTCTACTGCCTCGACGTTAATAAAAAGCATGCTCTGCAATCAGTTAAGCTGGAGAAGGGCTGGCGAGGTGATGAGCTGGACAAGTCAGACCATCCCAGGGCAGTGCTGCAGCACGGGCTGACAAACATTGCAAGGAACAGCTTGAAAACTCCTCGAGGGACCCAGTGCAGAGCAGGCCCAGCACTGCTGACACGCACCTCACCAGCATGGATTAATTACTGGGCAGAAGCCTCAAGTTCCTTTTAATCATTGCAAAATGCTTTGAAATCACTTCTCAGCTGCAAAGGAGCTTTTATCTCTCAGCTGTGACACGGAGGGGGGAAATCCCAGGAAGGTTTCCCAGCCCCAATTTGTTTCTTTTGAACTGGGTCTCCTACGGTTGCGCACGCTGAGATGTATCATAACCAACGAAGAAGCTGTCCAAATAAATGAACACATTATCCAAATAGATAAACAAATCGCTCAAATTCAACTCCGGGAGAAACTTCTGCTTCTGAAAAGTCAGGGACAGTCCAGCTTCAGCTCAACATCTGAGTTTTGTGCGGCATCCCAAACATCCAGGTCTGCACAACAGGTTAAAACCCGCTCTCCTGCTCTCAGAGCCGGCGCTCTCAGAGCCCGTGCAGCGTGGCTAATTGCACAGCACAGCAAAGCAGGCAATTAGCATATTTCTCACATAAAGCAAGTGGTCAGGCTGGCAGTGCAGCCCCGCTCTCACGCACCACCTTCCCCTCCATCATTTACAGCGGTGTTTACGCACGCTGCCACTCAGTCACTGATGCATCCCATGGCAACAGCCCCAGGGCTGCCTACATTTCCCCTTCCAGCACCCAGAGCTGCCCCAAGGGTTCTGAGCCCCACATGAGGTCCCAAGCACACTCACCGTCCAGATGGAGAGGAGAGAAGCTGCACTGAGGTGCCCTGGAGCCCAGCAGCAGCGTAGCAGAGCTCGGGGTGGGCTGAGTGCCTGCAGCCAGCACAGCTCGTGCCTCCCACGGCTGCAAGGAGAGCTTAACCAGCAGGCAGCAGACACACGCGGCCACGGAGCACGGGTGGGCTCCTTGCTTACCTTCAGCAAAGGGAAATCTCCGACTTCCAACGCAGCTCAGGTTTGTTTTTGACTTCAAAAAAATAAAAAATAAAAAAAAAAAAAGGAGGGATTGGTGATTTAAAGGGATTTCCTTCTCTGATCTCCCATGGGGGGAGATGTGGAGGGGAAAAGAAAACGAAAAACAAAACAAAAAAAAAAAGAGGAAAAATGGAAGCACTTCAGGATCTGCACCAGCTGCTGGAGCTGAATTTCCTCCTCTATCCGCAGAAATCCTCTTACTCAGCCCTGCCTGCTCTGCATCTCAAGGCTCAGCTCTTGACATGCAGAATCACTGAAGGATCGAGAGCAGCACTGTCACTTCCCCCAGGCAGCAGCACAGGACCTCAGCTGCTCTCAACCCGCCCCGATCAGACAGCAAATCCCTGCAGCTCCTTCAGCAGAACCATCCCAAGCCAAAGCCCACGCTGAAGGAGCCCGGGTTTATCTGCTGTCCCTTGAGAAACCTCACAGGTGGAAGAACACGAACGGAGCAGCTGACAACACAGCACAAGTCAGAGCCCAACCTTGCAGGACCGCAGCTGGCAGCATCCGAGCAGCTCTGCGATCCTGAAGGGCCATCCACGGGAGATGCAACCAACCAAGCTGTGACATGGTGCTTTATTTCTGGCACACACCGGCCCCAAAAATATTTGCAAAGGTTTCCCCCCCCCTCCCCCCCCTCACATCCTCTTTATTACTTCTGTGTATTTCCCAGCCGGAGCCGATGGGTGCAGTGCCACTGAGGCTGGAAGGCTTTGCACGGCACTCCGGAACGTGGCCAAAACTTGCTGTAAATCACCACTGGGATGTCACGGACACAGCATCCCAAACGCGGGCGGATTAAGTGGGAATCAGGACGGCAGAAATGCCGTGTCATTAACTCCTACAGCGGCACTCCCATGAGCTCTGCCCTTCCTCAACTTGGAGATGGCAAACGTGTTGAATTACGCTCCTCTGAGCTCCCGCCCCAACCCCAGCCTGAAATCCAACAAGAACTCTTCTGTTGGAGTCAGCCTCGAAGCAGCGCTGCTCTAAAAGGATTACCCTCCTCTATAAGCGAGCCCCACTCGCTCCGGGCCCCCGAAGTCTTTTCTTCCTGATTAGAAAAAGCATCTGATACACACCTGGACCGAAAAGCAACCATCTCCTCTCCGAACCCGAAAACGAATAAAATATAAATGCTCAGCCTCAAAAAACACCTTTGTGACGAAACGCTCATTTTCTTGCCACTTACTTCCAAATGGAAGCAAACAAAGGCAAAAATCCCGACCAACAAAGCCCTGCGTGCCTTTCCCGTACAGCCAGGCTCCAGAGGAGGAGACCCACTGTGCACACAACATCTATTTTTAAATACTGAGCAGCGTTTCCACGCTGCACCCAGCACGAAGCTGCGCTCGGCTTCCCCAGGAGACACGCTTTCGTTATTCAATCCTTCAGCACGCTGTCTTTAAGGAGACATCTCCCAGGCTTTGCACTCTCCCCGTATGGGAACAACATCCAGGCAAGAAACGGAGGGGCTGGCTGCCTCCTGGGGCTGCTCCTTCACCACCCTGCCCTCCTCTCATCCCGGTATCCTTCTGCACCTGCAGATTCCTCCTCCTGAGCTCCTCGGGCGCGGGTCTGGGGCTGTCCCGTAGACATCCCCCGAGCACAGCGGGCTCCAGCACTGCACAGGTTGAGCTCTGCCCAAGCCAAACCCATTCAGAAGATTCTGCCCTTACCCCCGTGCATCAGGACTAGGTGGCCCTCAGAGGTCCCTCCCGACTCTAAGGGTTCTGTATCTTTGCCTTTGAAAGAAATCCAAGCATGCAATGTGTCCACTGGAGGTGACACAAAGGTGGTTTGCTCTTTGTGCATGCACACCTGCTATTTCCCTATCTACGCATCTGCAACAACTCCTCTCTAAAACACAGCTAAAACCCCACAGCACGTGGGGCAGACCCCATCCCCACACCGTACCCAGGGCTGGGCAGGAAGCATCCCCAGCAGCACAGCTGCAGCCAAGCCCTGCTCCCATCCGCCCCTGGCTTGTGGGAACAACAGCTGCAGAGCCTGGAAATACACCCAAGAGAGCGCCTAAAGGAGCAGCCAAGCAGGTGCACCCCCAGTTCCCTTGGCAGGAAGGCGAGATGAGCCTGGCAGAGCTCACAGCACACAGCAGGAGGAGGGCACAGCTCCAGCACTGAGAAATCCTCGCGGTGCATCCGGCACAGGGACCGAGCGCCGGGCGCTGCCAGCTCCACCAGGACCACCACAAACAGGGCCAGGGGCAGAACGGGCACACGGGACAGCTGTCTGAATGCTGTTCTTCCTACCTACAGGACAGAGCTCTGAGCTGCTTGCAAAGGCCAAGATCATCAAGAGGAAAAAAGAAATCCCACTCCTCTCCCAGCTGTCGTGCATTCCTGACACCGCACCATGCCTACAGACACAGAGTGCAATTCCTTCTCCCAGCTGCACTTCCTCATTTCCCCATCTGAGCCAAGATCCCAATGTGTTTGAGTCCCACAGTTCAGTCCCAACGCTTGAAAGAGCCACAGAGCCCACGATGAGAACTCCTGCCCTTCCTACGCACCTCACCAGCACTGCTCCTGCTCTGAACACACACACATCCCTCTGCTGAGAGCACAGGGACAATAGGACAGCACAGCAACCCCATGCTGGGCTATAGGGTGCTACCCAGGGCCAGGTCAGGGATGCTACCCAGGGCCGGGGATTGCAGGGGGTGCCCTGGTGTCCTCAGCGTGCAGAACCCCACTTAGGTCATTTGTTAAGAGCACTTCTCAATTTAAATGAGGTGGTTAGAGCCATAGCATTTAATTAACTGCTCGGTGTGAGGCCAGCGTTTGTATTCATCAAACAATTCTGGGCTGTCTGAACCCACACGCGACAAAGCCACGTTAACGCCATACAGATCAACGCGCATCAACAAAAAGCCATCAACGAAGGTTTGGGGGCTCTATAGGAGGAAGCAGCCCGTGCACCCACGCTGAGCAGCTGCAGAGCCCCTCGACGCAAACCCATCTCCAGGCACTGGCATCACCATTGTTCAGCCCCATCGTGTGTGCTCCTCCTGTCTGCACTGCAGTGCAAAGCTGCTATTTAGAGCAAGCAAAAACAGTGCCTGTTTCAGGGCAATCTCACTTGAGAGGGTCACAAGAAACGGGGTCAGACAGAGCGATTCTGGAGGCAGCTCCCCCGCAAGCTGGTGAAACACAGACAAACCTGCCCACACGTGGGCATGGAAACCCAGCAGCACTGACTTCAGCTTCACAAACTGCTTGCAACACAGCAGAAGCAGCCTCTTTTAAAGCATCCCAATGCCTGCAGACAGCAGGAGATTAAACCACACATAGATACCGAGGGGCGATGAGCAGCAAGGAAGGCAGAAGTTGCATCAGACACCATCAGGGACTGCTGCAATTAGCAGCCAAACCTTCCTCATGGGGAAGAGGAGGGAGCTCCAGCAGAGGGCACTCGGATGCAGGGAGAGAAGCCCGGAGCCAGCAGGGCAGCAGCATCCTGGAGGGAGCTGGGTTCAACACTCAGCTTCACTGCTGGCCATTCCTCGTGCTCCCCAATCATTCCCATGGTGTGCTCCCTACAGTCCCACACCTTTAAAACAAAAACCAGAGAATAAGAAACCCCACACTGACTCCAAGGAACCTTTCCCCTTTGGGAGATGCTTACAGTGCTCTTCTGGCAGACACGAGAGCTGAACAGAGAGGAAGGGAGCAATGGCAGAAATCAAGCCAAGCACCACCTCAGGTGTGTTTCATCCAGCAATATTTTTGCAAAGAAAGCTTTGATCCGATTGTTTCTCCATCAGCAACACAGACTCAAAGCTGGAATTCACACACCTTCTGTGTACACAGGACGTCAGCACCAAATATTTGCATCCAGATAGAGTTCAAAGGCCCAGGACAGGTTCAGCAACCAGCTGTGTGCTGCAAGCAATGCTCCCTGCCTTGCACCAACAGGGACACGCAACCTCCTGTCCCAGTCAGCTGCACACAGAGGGGCAGAGGAGCCCTGCTGTGGGGCACCAGCTGCAAACAAGACCCACAGCTACAGGAGAAATGACAGCCATCAGATAGGAAATCTTCATCTGCCCATCCCCACCCCTCTGCAAGGCACCCATCCTGCTGTGCTGACACACACAGGGGCAGCACACAGCACGCAGCTGCTGGCATGCAGGCACACAAAGCAGCTGCACCCAGGACATCACACACACCACGCTGTGCACTGGGGCACGTGCATCCCTCCCTTCCTCATCCACCACGACACTGCACCGGGTGATGTGAAGGACTCCACATTGTTTTCCATAACTCTTCCCCCCCCCCCCCCCCCCCCACCTATTTTTTTTTTTTTTTTTTGTGATGAAATATTAAAAACATTTCCTCTAAAAGCCCAATTCTCAGCAGGCTTAATGTGAACATTCTCCAAGAGGGCTGTTGGTGCTTAAAAACACGCATTAAGCAGCTGAAACAGTTGATGTTTGGAAACAGAGTCACCCATCTGCGAGGGTTTTGGAAGCAATACGTGCAGGCAAGGTTTCCTGTTCTAAATCTATTTAACGTTCAAGAAAAAATAAAAATAAAAGGAAAACCTCCAGACATGCAAAGCTTAGAGCTGACAAACAGCCCTCCCTGCTCACTTCTGGATCTCCCCTGCCAAGGGCTTGGTGCTCCCGTTACCGACAGCCACGCGTCGCTGGAGATGGAGATCAGATCCACCCCATCCCTGCACAACGATTATCAATTAATCATAATGCTCAGAAATAACTGCCCTACTTTCTGCAGCCGACGAGGACTCGCTGTGCGTGGTGGCCAAGTTGGGAGCGAGCGACAAGCAAGGGCTGGGAGAGAACCCCTGAGCATCCCCATGTGGAGGGATGGGCAGGAAAGCATCCCTGAGCATCCCAGTGTGGGGGGGATGTCTGGGACTATGGAGCCCAACCCCCAGCCCCACACAGCAGCACCCAGCCCAAGCAGCATGCAGTGCTGCCTGAGCTCCAGGCTGTGCCTGCTGCCCTAGGGAGCTGCTTCATGCACCTCTGGGGCTGAGCCTTCCCCTAACCCAACAGCTCCACACTGTGCCCTCAGGTCCGGACTATCCCCCTGCTCCTCCATGAGGAGCCCCAGGGCCACCGTGATGGAGGTGGGTGAGTTACCATCCCTGAATGGGTTTTGTGGTGCTCAGGGACATGATGTAGCAGTGGGTTGTTAGAGACAGGGTAGCGTGGTTTGGTTGAGGTTGGATTTTATGATCTCAAAGGTCTCTTCCAACCCGAGCAGTTCTATGATCCTATGACAGAGCCACAGGGCCTCCCCTCAGCCTCCTCCAAGCCGAACAGACATGGAGACCTCCACTGCTGCTCCCACACCGCGCCCTTCATGCCCACCCCTAATCCTGTATCCCCCCTTCTGATGCTCTCCCATAGTTTTACGACCTTTTTATGCTCACAGTGAGATGCCACCACTCCTTTACAACCAGAACAGCTCCAAGAGATGAACACAGCCCCGGGGCTGAACCCACCAACGCAGCAGCTCAAGGAGAGCCCCAGGGCCACCCTGGGGGCAGGTGATGAGCTGATGGCAGCACACAGTGCAGATCACAGCTCTCTAATCCCCAAACCCCACCAGCTTTAAGTCGGTGCTACCATATGGCCGAGCACAGCAGAGCGTTTCCTACGCCCACCAAAGTGAGGAGCATCACCAGCAGTTCAGCTTCCTCCAAAATTTGGGTGGTTTTTAATCCTGGAAGAATGCCGACCGTGTGAGGAGGAACTGAGCGAGGGACCACCAATAGGTGCGGGAGTTTGGCTGCCATGCTGCCAGCTCAACACCTCCGTTCTGGGCCCGGCGCATCATCCAAGTTCTCATTCCTCTCAATTCACCTTCTGTATGGCAGCTATGGGGAAAACCTCGAGGGGGAAAAAGAACAAAAGCAACAAAACCCACCCTGCAAAGCAGCCACAGGAATGAACAGAACAGAGGCGTTCAGCCCAATTTAAAAACAGACTTCAAAAGCATCATGGCCACATGAGTGATGCCTCCTCTTCCTCCTTCATCATCATCATCGCCTGCAGAACAACCGCAGCGCTGCTCATTACGATCCCATCACCAAATCCCCAGCACCAATGAGCCCTGCAATGCCCACAGAGACAGCCCTGCCAGCAGATGCTCCCTTGCAGCCCACCCAGGTGGGTCCCAGGAGGCTCAGCTCCCCTGCAGCACAAACCACGTGCCCTCTCTGTGCTCCTCAGCCACACGGAGAAGCAGGCGGCCAGAAAACACACACAACACTGCTTCTCCTTTACCACTGCAGAAGACACTCTGATCTCATTTGTTGATGTTTATCATCAGGAGGAGAGAAACCCAAAAGCCCCACGAGGACAGCAAAGCTTCTTAGAGGCTTTAAGAAAGCATTAAGCAGCGGGGACAGCAAGAGCTGATGAGTCCTTTGGCTCGAGGTGCACGGAGCAGTTAACACTTCACAAAGCGAAGAGTGATCCAGAAAAGGAGAGGGTGAGATAACCTACGGAGCTGCACGCGCTGTATCCACACACCTTGCAGCTTCAAGACCTTTATCTACGCATCAACGTCTCAAAAATCCAAAGCTGACATCTGCAACAGCAGATGCTGAAGGAAATCTTTCTGACTATCAGAAAGCAGAAGCATTAATCAAACCGACAATGCCAGTAAATAAATTCAAAGCCAATTCCCCCCCCCACACACACACCTCCATCCAAACCACTGAAGTCCCATTTTCAGGCAAGTCTGCTAGCTTGAGAAATGCTTCTGTAGTGATGTGTGGCATCTCTGAAGTTGTACAGATCTCAGCAATTAAGCACAGCCAGGCCAGCTCGTTATGCTCCGTTCCTTTACGACAACCAGCTGCAAATGCAAACCATGCTTTTAGGGACAGAGCCCCATAAGGCATTTAGCAACTAATCCTCACGTGCACTGCAACTCTGCTCAAAACAATCCAGTAGAAAACATGAAGCCAACTGTCACCGATCACTTCTGGGCCAGCCAGAGCAGCACTGGTCACACAGGGGAATGAGGTGCAGGAGAGGTGAAGCCAGAATCCAGCCCTTCTGGTCATACAGGTGATTGAGTCTAGGATAGATGGAGCCAGGCTCCACCCCTTCTGGTCACACAGGTGCATTGCCTTCACCTGTGCTCCCATGGCTGATTCAGTGCTCCCCTCAGGTGATCAATGAGTGGTTCAGGCCATGATCCTACAGTTCCTACACATCAGGGCAGCACAGGAGCAGCTATAGGGCACCACGGGTATGCTGGATTTACCCAGGAATTAACAAAGGCTGTAACCTGTTAACACGCTGTTAACAAATTAGGGATGAAAGTCTTGAAGCTGGTTTCTCTCAGCCAGTTTATTTCCTTGCATGTGTTTTGTGGGAATGAATTCAACACACCTCTCAGTATTGTTGAGGTTTCCTGTGTGAATTTCCAATATTCATTACATAAGTGGAATTAATTCATCCTGTTTGTATGTAGATTTTCTTTCCCCCCCCCCAATCAAAACCCTTCAGGTTCTTCTAAGAGATATGGGGAATGAAAGCACGGCAGCATCACAGTGCTGCTCCACCCCCACCAACACCTCAATGGAAATCATCTGCAAGAAATCTTTTGTTTTGGGTCTTTTCCTGCCATACCTTTACGCAATTAAAAAGACCAAAATAAATGCACAACAGCCACATTTCCTGTGCAGGAACAGCGCAGGGACTCTCTTCACAAATCCACCTTTTCAGAACACTTATCACCAAAGCACACAAACTCTTGAGCACCGTAAGGGACACAAACGGCCTCTAATCCCACGTAACAGCCTTCATCCTCCATGGCGAGAAGCAGAATAGGAAACAGCTCAAACAAAGCCCCTCGAGAAGCTCAGACAGCTCTGCCCTCCCCAGCTAACACCCACTTGTGGGAAGATCTCAGGCCACACTCATTGCAACCCCACTTCAGCTCTCCCAGTTACCCCTCCATGGGCAGGCATGCTTGCTCAGCGAGCACATGTGGGAGCCCCAGCACAGCACAGGGAGCAGCAGCAGGATGGAGAAGTGCACCCCAGCAGACACACACTGCCCTTTGCAACGCTCCCTTCTCGACCCCCCAAAAAAGCAACTCCAGATGCACAACCGATTCCCATCACATTACCTCATTTTTTCCTTTGAGTTTCTTGAATGCTCAGCATAAAATCCACGGTGAAATTCCTGCCACAAAACCTCAGAATGCCCCTGAGCCCATATGGGAAGGAGCCAGGACAGACGCCTCCCTGCTGCCCAACCCAGCACAGCCACCAGGGGATGCATTCCCTTTTTCAGAGCAGGTAACGTTGCTTGCTCCCACATTTGGGTTTTTGTTAGAACAGAACAGGGACTGTACCTCCCCAGAAAGAGCCAAACACCAGTGCTCCCCAACCCCTTTCCAGTTGGATCCCCCCAATCCCAGCTGGGTACAGCAAGGGCAACTTCAGACAACAGCAAACTCCAGCACTGCCACATCAATCAGCTCCGTGATCAGTGAGGTACCTGTGGCTGAGGACCTGTAAATCAGATCCTGTGAGGTGACACCATACCAGGGGCACCAGCTGATCTTTAATAATACGAGCAATATAAATGAGGGAAAAAAAAAAAAAGAGAAGGTGGCAAACTCGAGATAAGACACTAATTAAAAGCTCATCGTTTTCTTTGGAGTTAGCAGCGAGCTTCCTTCGGAAGGTTCTCATTACCGTGCATTTTATCTGTCCCTTCCAATATTTCTAATTCAATATTTAACATTTGAAACGGAGCTCAGGAGCGACCACACACTTCGGTAAATATTAGCTCGAGTGTTACAAAGCCACGCTGTCCTGACCATGGGCTGCACTCTGCAGCTGCTGCCCGGGCTCAGGGCTGGGGGGGGCTGCAGGTGGGCATGGGGCAGAGCACATCACACAGCAAGGTCACTCCTTCTGAGTGCTCAGCCAAGGAGGAGGAAGCAGAAAGGACACAAGAGGCAGAAGGAAAAGCAGAGGGAGAGGGTCAGGAAGGATTTGGCTCAGGTTGGGGTCAAACTGCACGAGGGAGAGCGGTGTGCAGCACAGTGCTGCAACAGCTGCAGGATGGGAGAGGACGGAGAAGCTGCTCTGCACCCCTACACCAGAGACAGGCACATAACGGGAGCGCTTCCTCCCCAGATCTTACAGGGGTGCAGAAGGATTTCAGCATTAACACCACGAGATAAAAACACTGCAAAAATGGGACCAACTTCCAACGTCTTAGGGCTGCAGGGCAGGATCAGACGGATGACTCAACTTGCTTGGAAAGCCAGCAGAAACGAGATCCTGAAGTTTGGGCTGCTGCTCAGACATGAAAGCGAGCTCATCAAAAACATTCCCCAGCAGTAAAGTTACCCGGTTCAGAACCATCACCAGCAGCAGCTGCCTTTTCATCTTCTGCCTCAATTAAATGTAAAGTAGCTCTCATTCTCTCAACATTTAACTTCAGTGAAATCCAAGGCTGTGGGGGGAGGGGAAAAAAAAAAAAAGAAAACCACCAAGGGGCATTGGGCAGAGCTGTCCCCAGGAGCAGCTCCACCTCTGCCTGCCTCCTGCTCACCTTCCAGCAGTGCTCCCACTCCAGAGGTGCACCCACTTTTCCCCACGTAGTGCATTCCTGCACAGCAGTGACCCCAGAGCTGCTGAGGAGCAGTGCCCAGCCCATCCCTGCCTTCCTGCTGGAGCAGCTGCAGGTGCAGTGCTACTGTTAAGGAATCAATTGCACAATGAAAGCACTGAGGACACATGTCTTACAGACGGTTGCTGCCAAGTGCTGCCAGCCCCAGCTCTCCAATCATTTCGGGTCCCTTCTCATTTTCAGCTGTGTGGCACAAAGGGGCAGCGTGGGCCGGCCAGTGCTGAAGGATACTTTTATTGACTGTGTGAAAAAGGGAACTGCTGCCACCCTAATGCAGACAGTGACACTATCATCTGCTGAGAAGGGGAAGAACTTCCCCTGGGCCCCCAGAGGGCTGCGTGCCAGCATTCCTGTACCAAAGGGACCCGCCTGCTGGGCCCCACACCCAAAGGCGCTGCACTGCCTGGGCCAGGCCAGGCAAAGGACACAGCCCCCACCTGAGCTTGTGTTGATTTCAGTTTTTTAATGAGGAAAAAGCGTGCCCAAAGCATTGTTACATGAGCGACACTCCCTGACACGGAGATTCACGCAAGAGATCTGAGAAGGGCAGCATGACACAGCTGTGGCAGTTACCCTCCAGCTTAGAAACAAAGGAGCCGCTTTTCCTAGCGGGTACGGAGAGCTCCTGAGTAACCACGGAGCCTTCAGCCACAGCTGCATGCACTGATCACCACCTGGATCAGAACTCAGCCCTTCACCGAAGCACAACGGTGCCTTTAGATGCACATGGAGCACAGCATTCCCCTCCCCCATCGCCCACCGCTGTCCCAGCGGGGCAAGCAGCCTCTGCAGACACAGTGAACGTTGTTAAGGTGTGTTATAACCAGCCGAGAACAGCACGTCACGTCCCTAGAAACCTTCCTGCCTCGCCAGTTCCAACCAGCAGTACTTGATGAGCTTTTAATCAACGAGCCAAAAGCCCCACGTCCCCCCAGAGCAAAGAAACCCACTCCTTGTGCCTCTGAGGCTCTGCTGAGCCCAACACCACGTGGAAGAACTGGAAAATCTCACTCAGCGCAGCGATCCTCCCCCACCACCTATGGGACATTTCCTTCACCACATTCCGTTGTGCTCAGAGGCAGAGCTCATTTGCTAACACCTCAAAGCATAACAAAACCACCCCGCAACCATCCAGCGATCCTCGGGGCAGCCCAAGGACACTCAGAACACAACACACCCTATTTGGATGCACTTGTATTTGGACTGCCCCTTACAACAGAGGGCCCGCACCACAGACCCTCCACGAACCCACGCGCAGGGCCCGGACCACCCCTACGTGCACGGACACGGCGCAGGCGGCACACGGAGCTCCCACTTCCACGCACTCGCCCGCACCCGGGACACCCCTACGAGCACCGCGGCTCCGGTTCCCCGTTCCCAGCGAACACGCGGACAGATCCTCCCCTCCCGGACGGGTTTAACCCACGAGGCACAACAGCACCGGAGCGGCGCAAATGCCCCCACCTCCAACACGGGGACCCCCGAGCCGCAGCCCCCCACCGCACCGCGGCACGCAATTAACCCCAATTAACCCCAATTAACAAAGCAATCCCGCCCGGGGGAGGCCCAGTGCCGCTCGTACCTGCGGGCCGGGCCCTGGCTGCCGGCGGAACCCCAGCGCCGGGGAGGCGGGGGCGCACGGAGCGGAAAGCGCCGCGCCCCGCCTCGTCCCCGCGCGGCCAATGGGAGCTCCGCCCTCTTGGTTCTCCTCGCTCCTATTGGCCGCGCGGGAAGGAGGAGGGGCGTGGAGAGGGCTTCGACCAATGGCAGAACGCGGCCTGGCGGAATCCCAGCGCCGGGGAGGGGGCTGGCGCGGCCACGCCGGCACTTCCCGCGAGAGCACGGCGAGGGGGCGGGGCTCTCCGCCGGCCAATGGGAGAGCGGGCGGGCTGAGGGCGCGGCCGATTGGCTGCGCGGCGCCACGCCCCCTGGTGCGTGCACGTGGCGGCGCGGGGGATGGTCACGTGGAGATACCGGCTGGGTTTTTTTTAATCATTAAACTAATTGCATTTTCTTTTTCTTAACAATCCCCCCCCCCAAAAAAAAAAAAAAGCCAACAACAAAACCCAACCAAAACCCCAAACCCACGTTTCTCAGGAATAGGACGTTGATTTTCCAGCTGTGCCATGGGCGCTTTCTATTCGTATTGTGCTGTGGGAATCCCCCTCCTGTCCCGGGCTCCGTTTGCTGCGTGCACTCCTGTTCAGACCTGCCCGTGTTTGCACAGCCCCCACTTGCTGCCATTTTGACCTTTTGCCGGTTCTACCATACTTTTCTCTTTTAATAAGAATCCTCACTTCATGATCTGAACGTCACCTCCTCCTGTTCAGTGCTCCAGACCCCACATTCCCCACCCCTACTGAGGGCGCAGCTGCTGAGCTGCTTTGCTCTGTGCAATAGCACCTGGCTGTCCAAAGGCCGGATCCTGCCCAGGTCTGCCCTCCTGCACGACGTTGCACACTGCTTCTTGCAAAGGAGGATAATGCACTGCAATGCATATAAATTGAGCTTAAAAGATGTGGTCGTGACATCCGTGTAAATACGCACGTTGCAGTTACTGTCTTGTTCCAGACTGGCTGCTCCTGCACAGGGGCTGGAAGACAGGCTCACTGAGCTCCAGCTGGAAATGGAGGAGTGACCTTTCACTGATTTTACATTAGCAGAGTAAGAAGATGCTCAGCAGTGCCTTAATTAGAGGATCATCTTCATTACTCATTAGCAGACCTGGGAAGGTAATTACAACAGGCCCAGCGCTGCCATGAGACCTCCACGGTTGCAAGGCACATCTTTTAGCCTTGCATTCTCCAGGATAAATGCAAGGAAGGCCCAGCACTGCTGCACAGCACAGCCACCCCCTGGCCTGGGCAGCATCGCCCTGTGCATCGCTGCTGCTGTGAAAGCAGACGTTGAGAAAAGGGGCAGCAGCAGAAGCTGAACTTGTGCAGCATGGCACAGAGCGATGGTGGGGATGCACTGCACAGAACCCTCCGATGCTGCAGCTCTGCAGGGCAGGATCTGTCCTCTGGAATTGGCCCAGAGAGTGTTCCCATGGTGACACAAAGATGCACACGTGCACACACCGCTCTTTTGTCTAAGTTATCCATTAGTCCTGTTTGTCGCATGCTGTGAAAACAAAATCAGAGGGTGAAACACAAGGAGGTTTGGAGATAATGAGGCTTCTTGCTCCTGGCTTCCCTTCTTTCTGCACAGGGGCCTCGTGCCATGGGAGCCAGCAGCCAGACACTGCCACATGTCACAGCCTTCCTCCAGGAACCACCCCGGATTGTAATGGTGCTGTGTCTGAAAGTAACCAGTGTCCTCAAAGCGTGGATGCTGTCATTCCAGGGCAGGGTAAAGGATTTCAGCTGAGGACTCATACACTGTAATGCATTGAAATAGAGCTTAAAAGCCGTGGTCCCGACGCTAGTGTAAAAAATTTACATTGCAATTATTATCTCGTTGCAGATTAGCTGCTGTGCCAGCAAAATCCTTTATTTCAGACAGCCCCACGTCGGGCCGTTATTCCCCCTCAGTCTTCTCCCAGATGGGGCCCTGAGCTGATGATTCATGTATTAATATGTGGTTATTAGATGACTCCTCTACCTCCACGGCTGCTATCTGTCTTTGGCAATGGAGGAAGGAAATGAATTCTTAAAACCCCAGGAACAAATGGTACACGCTCGGAGATCAATCCTGCTCCTGCTGACGTCAATGGGAAAATTTCCATCAGCCTCAATAGGAGCAGAATTAGCTGTATATATCAGCCATCCACCTGATTTACTGCCCTGCAAACATCCACAGAGCTGAAGGGGGAAAGTTGTGTCTGTTAAAAATAGCTCATGGGAATTAAGCGACAGTCAATGATGTTTCAGTTTCGTGGGGACAGAAGGGTGCTGAGCTGCCCACTGGGCAAATGGTGATGCTAACTGCAGTGATGCTCATGGCACAACTCTGGGTCCAGCGTCCCCTCTGCATGTGCCTGGAGGTACAGTGGGGTGGGATCTGCTGCCAGAGACTCTGCATGCAGGGAGCCCTGTGGCACCATGCCTAGGACACGTGGGGCCAGGCTGGGAGGGACACACACAGCAGGCACCCTGCCATGCTGCCCACCAAGGACAACTTATTGTTGCATCAATGGAATGGGGAGGAAGGAGGAAGAAAAGCCCCAGGTGTCCTCTTCTCATGGCAGAGCTTAGGCACGGGTGCTGCTGAGAGCCCAGAGCTGCTCACTGCCTCTGGCAGTGAAAATTGGAAATGGTGAGAGAAAGCACAAAAAGCAGCAATGTCCTTCCATAATCTCCATCACCAAAACCATCACCATCACCGAAACCATCATCGTTATCAATGTCACCACCACCATCACCAAAAATGTCACGAGCATCATCACCATCATCGCCAAAACTGTCATCATCACTGCCACCACCATCAGCATCACCACCCAAACTGTCATAGTAATCATCCCTTACACCACCACCACCGCTCCCCAGTGCAGGTGACTGGGATCAGGCTGGTACCAGTCCCTCTAGCTCCCCACCACCAGCGAGCTGCTGCCCCAGTCCCCAAATAAGCCTTCACTCCATGCTTTGAGCCTCCTCTTCCTCATGTCTATGCCTTGGCTGTGCCTGGGGATGAAGGCTGCAGGCCCTGTGCTGCTGTGTGACACCCTGGCCCACAACATGTCCCCATCCCCACCCCACCAGGAAATGAACCAGAGAGTTCACAAATGACCACAATTCCCCTAATTGGAAGCCACCAGCTAACGAGCCAAGTATTAGGAGCTGCATAATAATTACATCAATGAAATCAACAACAATTTAACAGCAAAGGTTAATTACATTTATACAAAAATCTGATAGACAGAACGATGCTCAAACAGTTGGGCAGACTAATTGAAAGCTAACGTTGCTCCTAAATTGAATTTCAAATGAATTTTACATCCATAGCTCGTTTTGCTAATTTCATTCCCCGTATCCTGTAATTTGTTGGCAGTGATTGATTACTTAAATGAATAATATCTATGTACCGGGGCTGCTCAGTGATGGAATGCTGCTGAGAAATCCGTGTTCCCTGCTCCGAAACAGAGCCCGACTCAACATTTCCCCCCCTCTCCGGAGCATCCTCCACGCCACAGTGACATCTCAATGAAAGAACTGGATCCGGGCAATGATGCTTGGATGCATCCGACCGGCAATTAGCGGTTGCTACGCTACGGTCGGAGCGTCATCGCGATAATGAAGGCAGCCGAGGGAGGGCGGTGTGATGAGCTCACCTCGCGCCCCAGCCGGAGCCTCCTGTTGCTTTCAGGTGACAAAGAGATGTAAAATAATGCAGATTCCGGGCTCTGGATTTGGGGAATGTCCCAAAGCATCGGCTCGGCAGCACCTGTAAGCATCATTTTTGGGGGTGTGCGTGGCCCTGCTGGCTGGGGGGCGTGGGGATCCACGCCCCCCAGCCAGCAGGGCCACGCACACCCCCAAAAATGATGCTGTCAGCTCCCACTAAACCCCTCCCAACCCTAATCCCCCCTCAGACACTGAAAAGCCCTCAGCTACGGTCCAAGTGCAGAAAAAGCAGCAGCGGATTGGGCACCCGGAATGAGGACTGTGCTCCCAAAACAAGGATGGATGTGACCTTATCCCAAACGCCATCAGCTCCTCACTGGGACGCGTGCTGGGTGCCAGCATCAGCTGTGATTGATTTCCTTGCCCCTGGCTTGGGATGGCACTCGTTAGGCAGCCTAATTAGCACGCTGACTGAAAGAGGTTCAGCCCCACGCAAATGAGATGCACTGCACGACGGGACAGAGGGGACAGAGGGGACAGAGGGGACGTGGCCGTGGGCTGGAGCCGGTGATGCAGTGTGACACCCACGGACGTGAGAAGCACAGTGCGAGGAGCACTCTGGGTTTTGGGGTCTCAGTGAGAGCTGCCTTGCTGCTGCGAGAGCTAACGTGATGCTCTTCTGGATGAAAAGGACCACGAGAAGGCTGCGCTGGGTTTCTCCGACGCCCCCAAAATCTCATTTTTCCACCCAAAGGGCACACAGCAGCAGGGTCGGGGTGCTTGGGGCCGGCGGGCCGACCCCCCCACTCATCGTTCCCGTTTCCCTGCCGCTTGCAGCCCGGACCGGAGGATGTCCGTTCCCGTTCCCGAGGCTGCAGTGCCCTCATGTGGCACCGCTCCTCCACCCGCCGCCCCGACAGCACGCGGCACCTCCGTGCGTCCCCAAATGCTCCGCGACACCGCTCCCTGCCCCCCCAAAACCCCGTGAGGATGCTCCGAGACACCCACCTCCCCTGCCCCCAAACCCTCCGTACCCCACACAGCCCTACATGGATGCTCCAGGACGCGCGGACGGCCGCAGGACCCCCCATCCCCCCCAGCTCCCCACTGTGACACTACACTGGAGGAGCGGGGCACACGGGGGTGGCACCGGGGCCATCAGCCCCGAGCTCAGCCCCTTCTCAGGGGCGACGAGGATGGCGATGGTCTTTAGAAGTTCTCCTTGAAGAAGCGGAAGCCGAAGCGCTCGCACTGCGCTCTGACCGCTTTGGCCAACGCCGGAGAGCCACAGAAGAACACCTGCACCTCGCCCTTCCTCTCCTCTGCCACCCTGCCCAACACCTGCAGGGGAAGGGGAAGGTGCCGGGTCTGCGGTGCTGCTGCTGGTGCCCTGCACGGCCCCGGCCCTCACCTGGCTCCAGTCGGGGTGCCCGGGCTGTGTGCGGGTGCGCAGCCCCGTGATGGAGTCCCTCTGCTCCTTGGCAGCCAGCAGGTCCAGGGCCAGCTGCAGCCCCACTGCCTTCACATCGCTCCTGCCCAGCGCTGATGTCATGTAGAGGTGCAGCTCCAGGAAGCGCCCTGGGCACGGCAGGGGGAGCCAGCTGTGCCTCGGGATGGATTTGGGATACCCTGGGCTGATTTGGGGTTTTTGGGATGCTCCGGGTCCCGCTCACCTCCCGGCTCCTGCTCCTCCTGCTGCAGCTCCAGCGCTGCCAGCAGGTCAAGGAACCACTCGAAGTGCTTCTGGTCCCGGTTGATCCAGATGAAGTCAACCTGGAAGGATGCAGCCTCTGCGTCAGGGCAGTGGGACATATCCCATGGGGTGAGATGCATGGGGAGCCTGCATCCTGGATGGAAGCCTGCACCCCACATACCCCTGCAAAGCCCACAGCCTGATCCCACCTTTCTGAGGGTCATGTCCTCATCCCCTGGGGTCTCACAGCTCTGCTTCCTCCGACGGTACCTGCATGGGTGGATGCAGCCCTCACCTGTACCCCTCACACCCTGAGCATCCATACAGAAACCCCAAGCCTCCTTCCCCACCATCCCCACAGCGAGAACCCTGCCTGAAATCCCCCGGCTGGAGGTTAACCCCAAAAGTAACACAGTGTAAGGTCCTGTGTCCACGTGTCCCGTGCTTAGCAGTGAGGAACTGCAGCCCTGAGTGCGTGGCACTGCCCCGACCTGTACATGATGCTCTGCAGGATGGAAGCAAAGGGCGTGATGCCAATGCCAGCCCCGATGAGCACGGCGTGCTCCGAGGTGAAGATCCGGCGCGTTGGGGTCCCATAGGGGCCATCGATGTAGCACTGGGAGAGACAGAGGCTGAGCACCCAGGAACAGGGCAACAAACCCAGTGCCAACGGGGCACACGCATGGAGTCCCCTCCCAGCTCCCACCTGGAGCTCACCTTGAGCTGCCGGCTCTCCCCCAGCCCCACAGAAACCTGCAGACAGAGAGTGCCCATCAGCAGCAGCAGGCGATGGCTTCCTCCCAGCTCCCACAGCTCTGCTTCCAGCATTCCCCACCACCACTGCAGCAGCCTGCTTCCTGGCTGCTTTGGGGTTGGTTTTTCCCAGCTGTGCCCATTGGTTCCCAGAGCTGAGCTCAGTGGGAGCGATGGCTGATGGATCACAACCTCAATCCCAAAGCCATCCGGGGTTTGGTGCTGTTGGAGAGGCTGTGCTGGCACCGACCGTCTGTAGGGGTGCGTCCCAGACCCCGTCCCCATCCTCGGTCCCTCTGGCGGTGGTGGGTGTCCCACTGCGTCGGTACGATGTCAGCTCGACGGCTGCGTCCCCGGTGCTGGGCACAGAGCCCCGCAGTGTGCTCTGGGTAGTGCAGGGAGGGGCCTGCAAGGGATGGGGAAAAAGGGGAAGAGAGGGGGGAAGGGGTGGGAGGGGAAAAAAAGGGGGAAGGGAAGAGAGAAAAGGGGAAGAAAGGGAGAAAAAGAGGGGGAGATGAGGAAGGAAAAAGGACCATCTGACCCACAAGGGCTGCCCTCACCCCACCATGCAGATGGCACATCACAGGGTTTAACCTTCCCTGCGCCCACCGACCTGCAGCCACTGCCACCACTTCTTCTTTTCCAGGTTCCCATGCAGCCAGGTGGGCTCGGGCTGCCTGAAGAACTCATAGAGCCGTGTGGTCCACTGCCCCAGCGAGCGGATGTGCAGCCAGATGGTGTCTGCAGGACGGGGACACAAGGGCTGGAGCACAGCACAGCCCAGGCAGCAGCACTCCTGCACCCGAGCATCATTGGGATGCTGATGGGATGGTGCTGGGATGCTCACGGGGTGCTGGTGGGATGCTCATGGGATGGTGGTGGGATGGCGAGGCAGGGTGTTCATGGGATGCTCATGGGAAGGTGATGGGATGCTTGTGGGGCGCAGGACATCCTGGCAGTGCCAAAGAGGAGCCCCAGTTTTGGGTGTCCCACACACCTTGCTGCTCAGGAGCACTGCTGATGCTGAACGGGTGCCACTCGTAGGCAGCAATGGTGGGGATGTTCAGGTAGATGTAATCCCCGGGTTCGTAGTGGAAGGAGCGGGGCCGCTGGATCACCAGGTGGGTAACCTGAGGTGGGAGGAGCAGGAAGCATCCGGACAGTGATTAACCAAAGAAATGCTGCTCTCACCTTCTGCTGCGATCGTTCAGCAAAGAGCTGCAGGTTCCTGAGCGCCATCAAGCGGCCCCAAAACGCATCTCTGTACGAACGGCTCGACTGAAGATTTTACCCAACCCCACTGAAGCCAAAGGAAGGAGCACTGCTGTGACGCAGGGGAGGGGATGGAGGAGCGTTACCCCAACCCCAGGGCCCTCTGTGCGCACCGTGGTGGAGGGGCGGGCACCTGGGAGGGCAGCAGGTGGACCTCCACGATGCGCAGCCCCATGGCACGCGACACGGCCGTGCTCACCACCTTCTCCAGCACAAAGAGGCCCCCAGGAACCAAAAACCACTTCCAGAAGTTGGGGGCATGGAAGAAGAGCAGGGCCCAGACGGCGACGTAGGAGAGGTGGCTCCAGTAGAAGAGCTGCGGGCAGAGGACACGGGTGAGCAAAGGTGGGTGGCACGGGGCTCAGTGCCCCCTGTGCCACGGGATGGGGCATCTTTGGGGTGTTCCCGTGCATTTACACACCTCGAAGTGCCCACCGCGGCGGACGCAGGGGCTGGAGAAGGCGAGCATGGCAAGTAGCAGTGCCTGCAGGGCCAGCCCCGTCTGCGGGGCCGTGCCGCTGAGCCCCCCCCCGCCGGGCCGTGCCGTCAGCAGGAGCTCGGCGAGGGCAGCGTGCCCGCCCCGTGCCAGCCTGCCTGCAAAGCAGCCCGACAGCGAGAGGGCTCTGAGCGGCTTTGTGAGAAGGCGCAGCCCCGAGCTTTGCTCGGATCTATTGCGAATGAAACGTTTGTCGGCGTGCAAAACACCGCGCGAGGGCCACCGAGAGCACCCGGTGCTCCACCCGAGGGCGCAAAGCTTCGCCTGGAAAGCGGCTTTTGGGAACGTGGCTTTGCGCGCTCCCGCAATTAAAGCACTTGAGTTGACGTTGGCTCGGAAGACGCGTTTCTGCTCCTTTTTTTTTTACAGGCAGAGCACGCCGCGAGCATCCCTGCCCACCCCTCCCCATCCCCCCTCGGGGTCGTGGCCGCGCATCCCCGGGTCTCCGCTCACCGAAATTGGCCACGTGCGCTCCGGTGTGCAGCGCGGCCAGAGCCAGCACCGCGCTCCCCAGCAGCTGGTGCAGCTCCACGCAGTGCTCCAGCGGCAGCGCTCTGCCCGCGGGGGTGGCACGCAGCCGGGTCAGGCACCGCCGCAGCATCGGCACCTGCGGGGCAGAGAGGGGAGCGAGGGCAATGGGGACCCCCGGCGGCATCACGCAGCCATCTCGTCCCCTCCTCCCCGCGGCCCAACGCCCGCACTCACGGCGATGAAGGCGCAGTTGAAGTTGAGGCACTGCCCGCAGCCCCTGGCCACTGCCACCCACCCGCTGTGTCCGACGTGCTGCTGGGCAGCCAGGGCGAAGAGCAGCAGGTTGAGGCCGATGTAGCCCCCCAGGAAGGTGAGCTGGCCGCGGTGGTTGTGCCAGTACTGTGCCGTCAGGCAGCGCGGCCGCCGGCTCTGCTGTGCCACTGCTGGGGGCTTGAGCCAGCTGGCAGCGCTGCCAAGGCATCACATCCTGCATCCAGCCCTGCACACATCCCTGCGTGCAAGTCCTTCACCCATCCTAGCACTGCCCTAGCACCCATGTCCCTGCCTGGGGCAGGGGGGAGTTGGAATTACATCATCTTCAAGGTCCCTTCCAACCCAAACCATCGTATCCGTCCCAGAAGTCATCCCTGCATCCCAGCCCTCCACCCACCTCGTGCCCAAGTCCCACACCCACCCCAGCACACCCCTGGGGTGACTGAGGAGCCCTCAGCACCACCGCAGGGCACCCTGCTCTGCAGGCCAGCCCAGGGGCAGTGCCCCGAGAGCCTCCAGGGGGCACAAACCCCACAGCACAGCGGGAGGGAAGAGGCCCTCCCAGGAGGAAGGGTGCCCCGCAGAGCCGGCTGCCGCTACCTGATGGTCAGGTTCTCCATCAGCCCTGGGAAGGCCTCCAGCTCCTGCTGCAGCTCCTGGAAGGTGATGGAGCCACTGCCATCCTTGTCAGCTGCCTCCAGCAGTGCCCGGGCCATGTCGTGCAGGCGCTGCGGTGGCAGTGAGATCGCGCTCTCACGCAGGCAGGCCTGCAGCACCACGTGCAGCTCAGCCACGTCGATGGAGCCACTGCCTGCACGGAGAGCAGCCCTGCATCACAGCCCGACCTCAAACCCAACGCTGCAGCACCATCCCCTCCTGCCTGGAGGGGGAGCTGTGCCCACCAGCACCATCCCTCCTTCAGCGGTGCGTGGGTTTGGGGGAATTGGGAGAGAATTCTGATCTAAAACTCATTCCCACTGCAATGCTGCCACGGGGCCCCTCCCCACAGCACCGGGGAGCACAGTGCACGGCTGTCTGTCTGCAAGCAAAGGCCTCAAGGGACACACGGCGGGCGCATTTGCTGCCTTACAGACGGGTGCCACTCCCATCCCAGAAAGAGATGGGATCTCTCACCATCGACGTCGTAGACCTGGAAGAGGAAGCGCAGCTTGTCGGCAGCAGTGCCGTGCAGCAGCAGGAGCAGGGCACTGTGCAGCTCCCCCAGGCTGATGGTGCCACTGCCATCCGTGTCAAACAGCGCAAAGAAGCGCTCAGCGAAGAAGGACTGCGGGGGAGGGATGCACTGGGGTGGCTGTGGGATGCTCCAGACACCGTGCTGCAAAGCGAGCTGCCACTGCCAGCAGTGCTCAGCCCACGGCTGCCACTGCTGCTGGCTGCTGCAGAGCTTCTGGGTTTTTCCCTCTCACGCTGAGATGCAATCACAGCATCACAGAGTGGGAAGTGACCCCGGCAGCACCGGGTCCAGCACTCACCTCCTTCACCTGGAGGGCCGCCTTGAACTCCTCCAGGCTGATCTCCTCGTCCTGCCCTGCGATGCTCCGGAACTGCTCCATCACCCAACGCAGCCACGCTGCGTCCTCAGCCATGAGCACCGGGAGCCTGCGGGAAGAGCAGTGGGACGGGGAGGGCTGGGGTGCCTGGGGAGCTCCCGTCGAGCCTCAGTGTGCAGGGGATGGCACCCAGCACTGCCAAGCATCGCAGCCTGCCCACCTGTCCTCCAGCTGAGTCGCTTTGCTGTCAACACACCTCGTTCTGCAGAGCTACAGACCGCTGCTGCTGCAGGCTGGGAGCACACGGAGCTGCGTGCTGGGAGCTCTGCAGTGCCCGGTGCAGTTACACAGCGACCTAAAGCACCACCCACAAAAACATCGCCTCCTCATTCAGAAACATCCGTTTTCTATCTATCAGCTATCACAATCTTGCACTCAGGCAAGGAACTGTGGATGCTTGCATACATTAACAAACTGTCTCTACCGATCCTTCGCCATAAATCTGTTCAGGCTTTACCCACGTGAGCCTCCAAAGCAGTTAAAGGTGTGTAAGACATTCAAGAAGAGGCAAAACCAGCACGGCCTTCTCTTCGGAGCGTGGCACGCTCGCACACAGCAGCTCACCTTGCAGCGGGTGTTGGATGCAGCTCTCCTCCCCGCTGCCCTCGGACCCAACGCTCCCCAGCAGCCGTGTGCTCGGCCCCGAGGAGGGGTGGACCCTCCACACCCTTTTAAAGGTTTAATTAATTCAGTCCTGCTGAAGCTGCTCACGTCAAATTAAAACGAAAACTGATTTCGATGGAACCGTTAAGGAGCACCTGGTTGTGACAGTGCCATAATTACACTGCTGTTCTGGACACCACCACACAGATCCCCATCAAAATACTCCGTGAAGGAAAAGGGCACTGTTGGTTCTGTGGGGGCAGCGATGCAGCCGTGCCCCCGCGGCACTGAGCTGTGGTTCTGCACTCCAAACGCATTCACTGCTCCTCACCTTCCTGCCCTGCAGCCTCGGTGACCCACTGCAGGAACGCAGGCTGCCAACTTCAAACTCCATCCAGAACATATCCCAGGCTGTCAGCTTTCCACAGGCTTTTATGTCACGAGTCAATAACATATGGGAAATGATCTCACTCGTTTGAGAGTAAAGCCGAGGAACCTCCCGAGCACGTTCAAAGAGGCTCAGAGTTAGTACAGAGTTATTACTGTGCACCTGTTATTCTGCCTTTAAGTATTTGCAGATGCTGAGCAGATCTCCCTCGGCCCTCTTTTCTGCAGGCTGAACAGAGCCAGGTCACTCTGCTCACGAGGGAGATGCTCCAGGTCCCGTTTATCTTTGTGTGTCTCCTGTGGACTCCCTGCAGGAGAGTGCTGTTTTGAACCCAGAATTGGGCACAGTATTCAAACGTGGCCTCATCAGGGCAGAGCAGAGGGGAAGATCTCCTCCCTCCAGTGATACTGGCACTCACCTGCTCTTATGATTGCAATGGTTAACAGTTCCTTTAGGAAATGAGGGATGGCCACAGCCCGTATCAAGGCGAGCACATGAGCATTAGATGTAAAGAACACTGGGAATAAAATCAGGGAGATGTTAGCAGGAGGGACAGAAGAAAGTCTGACAGGGAAAGAAGAGCAGTCTGTGGGCAGTGGAGAAGATGCAGTCTGTGCTGAAATCCAACTGCGCAGGCGTGGCGAGCCAACACTGCTGCTCCCACTGCGCAGCCATTGCTGGGCAAGGAAGGAAACCCTCTAGAGGGAGTCAGAAAATTGTTTAAAGGATTTTCTTCTCCCTTTCAGTCTGATAGCACCGAAAGGCCAAGGGACCGTGAGGCACTGCACAAAGAAAAAACAGTAATTAAAGAACTTTGCTTCATTGAATGAGGGAGAGAGGACAGTTGGGGCAGCAAGCTCGAGGCAAACACGCACAGCAAGGCAGGAGCTGGAGCAGGGAACTGCAGAGCAAGTGGGAATCTGCCTCTTGGAGGGACTTCAGAATAGGATATTTTCCCTTGACAAGAGATTTTTGGAGATCTGGGCAAACCATGGGGATGTAAGGGGGATAAGTGCAGAACAAAACGGAAACCATATGGGGAAGGGAAAGTTTTGCTTTAGAACTACAGAACAGATTTCCTACAGTACTTTCCACTTTGATGTGTGTGTTTCAAAACTGGGGACAACCAGAGTGGCCCAGCTCATGGCCAGAGCTGGGAGCAGAGCCTGGCACTGCACTGACAGCAGCTAGCTGTTCCTTTGAGACAAGTAGCAGCCAGCACTGAATGAGGCCTGATCCAGGTAGCAGCACAGGGGGTGCTTAGCCCTCTACTCTCCCAAGTGGTGTGCTCTGCCACCCTGGTCCATCCACATCCAAGGTACAAAACTTGCTCTTGGATGAGGAATGGACATAAGGAACAAAAAGGAGGATGGCAATGGCCGCCAGCACGTGGCTAATGGGAAGACAAAGTTGTCCTCAGCAGCACGTTAGGCTTACAGAAGATATAGGAATCTTTGGGTGATGCAAGCAGCCCAACAGAACAGATATCAGATGCACAAAACTACTCAAAGAAAATATTACAAACCCATTCCTTTATTTTAGGAGGAAGTGATTGCAGAATCCCAAAGTCTCATACGTACCTGATCTGCCACCCACAGGTCACTGCTTGCTCTCCTCCCACTCTGAGGTCTGCAGCCAAAAGCAATGCAACAGAGAATTAACCTCGCTTCCCTGTGTGTACTACATCATCTGAAAGGAAATTAGGCAAATCACCACTTTTAATTCAGAAGCCTAGCTCAATTTTAATACTGAAGGAGTACAACTTGGTTCCAGTCCCACCAGTTTTCCCAGAAACTCCACCCCATTAAACTTGCCCAGCGAGGTAATGATTGACAACACACTTCCCCAGTGAGATGGAAGGTAAAAATCACTTTGTCATTGGCATATTCGTTGGCAGAACGTTCTCGAAAGGATGTCACAGCCTGCTGAGGGGCCCAGGAGCTGGTCAGTGCCTCTTTGTTGGCATCCAGCATGTGTCAAAGATGGGTATCAGTGGGGTGTTAAATGTGTAGAAAGTGCTGTCACTGCTACCTAATGCTACCTCTGCAGCTTTTAACAGCAGCATTACAAAGCAGAAAGCCAGCTGCTCCTGCAAACAGACATGCAAACCACAGTGTGTTGGTGAAGAGAACTTCAGAGCGAAAATCCTAGGAACACACTGATATAAAATAATGCTATGTGACAGACTGAAAAGCCCTTCTTCCATCCAAACTTCACAGCATCCCCATAGCTCCTGGTATACACTGAGGATTTTAACCTTATTTTCAATCACCCCATCTTGTTAAAAGCAAGCACAGCTAGCAAAGCTTACACTGTACTCTATACGCAGAGCCCCCAGGGAAAACACAAAACCAAGTCTGTTTGCAGGATATCTTTACTAAATTCATGGAAGACCAACAAATCTGGTTTCTAGAAATCCAGAGATGCAGAATTCCAGAGCCAGAAACATAAGATAAGATCATGGAAACAGCAGAGGATATGCTAACAAAGCTCCCCCACAACACTTTGTTGGGCAACAAGTTAAAAGCACTTTAACATCAGTGACATTTTGTCGTCTACACAAAGACAAGAGTGCTCTGCTGTTGGTTTTGGACTGTGATGATGCACGTTAGGCAACAGCTCCATTTGAGGGCTCAGTTACAGCCACACTAATGGCTGAGTCACATATCTTACCTTGAGACAGAAGTAAGGATAAAACAGTGTGGCACTCAATGACTGAACTAATGAGTGTTCACTATTATACCTTAAAAGAAAGGACAAAACGTGCACTCGTCCCTATTAGAGCATGAACTAAGCAGCAGGTAGGATTATCACTACAACAAAATCAAAAATGCTCTACAACACCAGGCAGTGTGGGGTTAACCCCAAAGTGGTTCTCCCCATCCGTTCCACCAGCCAAGCTACCAGCTTCTGCTCCACTACTCCAAGGCACTGCCTGCAGTCCCAGCAACGAAACAGAAAGTCCAGGGGCCTCAGTAAGCAGCAGGTGGTTGGATCTGCCTCCCTCGTTTGACTGCTTGCCCAGCATTTACCTCACTACAGCAGCATGTGTTTTCCTAACCTTGGCTTTGGTTTGAGCAAACAACAGACTGGGGAGAGCAGGCAGCAGTGCAATAGGATGGCAGGACCCCGCTCAGCCCATTTGGAGCACCACGATCCTATAGGACTGCAGCTGTACTTGGATTATTTCACTTTGCCTGTTCAGTAGCACAGGCCTTTCACTGCTGTTTGAGATTCTGAATAGGATTCCCTAGTTAACTCAAATCCTTCTGTAGCTCCTTTAGCACCTTTCCTCTTTGTTGGAGTTCATATATTCATATACGATACTCTACGATGGTAAGATGGATTTGTGATGGAAGCCCTTTGCAGAATTGCACATATTATCCACGCAGCACCTCCCTTTGCTTAAATTCATTTCCTACTCCAGCTGTAAGTCGTGCTCATGCTTCCTTTCACAGCCAGAGATGAAGAGAGAGACATGAGTATTCACAGAAGGAAGGGGGAAGGCTGGCACGAGCTGAAGATTAAATCAACGGGAAAAGCTTTTGTTGGTGTTTGTGAAAGCCAGCAGTTGCTGAGCCACTGTCTTCATTTGAAAGGAACAAAGATCCCCCTCTAGTATTCACCCAGGGTAGCAAATGCCATACTAGAATCTGCCATGCTAGAATCCCCCTTTTGTTTTTTCTTCAACCTCACAGAATAAACAGTGTCTGATTTCTATCACACTAGCACCTTCCTTGCACTGACTTTTCCCACATACCAGACCTTACCTTCAGTAACCTGTATGCAGCAACGTGTCCTCTGAAACCTAACTGCATATATCCAGATACATATAGTTTTAAAGCTCACAGACACACTCCTGAGTACAAACAGAACACAAGCACACAGGCTAGTTTTCTTCTTGTATTATCATTTATCCAGAACGTGGAGTGGATTAGGTTCTGGCACAGCAGAACAAGCCTAGCACACACACAAGCTGGGTTTGCTCGGTCACTGTGAGTGAGGACACACTCTGGAATGCAGTTCCACATACCTGCACATGCTAATTCTGCCTTCTTGTATTCCAGAACCTGATTCTGCCCAGGTGAGCACCCACCTCCCCTTACAAACACGCATTCTCACCCACGCTCACTATACTTCCCAGTGCCTCCAGTTAAGTTATCCCACAGCTGCCAACAGAAGCTTTTTGAATCTAATTTTCACTCAAATCAATGGTCAGTTTTGAACACCTACTTGACTCGTGGAGAAAACAGACAGCAGCCACAGCATCTGCACACGCAGCCTTTCAAAACAACTTTTACTTTTGCAACTCTTGTTTTCCACGCTGCCCTATTTTCCAGAGCTCTTAACTATTGGAAGTTAAAGAGTTAATAAACACAAACATTCATTTCCTTCGGGTTTCCATTCACAAACCACCTGAGAAAGGAAAGCAAATATCGAAGAAGCAACGACAGAAACAGAATGTTTTGAAGATGACTGTGAAAACAATGGGAATGGATGCAAGAAAAGAAACAAGGTTCCATCACTTCAAAAAGAGAAACACAGCACTTAAGCAGTAATAGCATCACAAGCCTCTGAGATTTGCCTCACCCATCTCCGCCATACATTCTGGTGTCAAGATCTGTGTGTTGAGCTTCGTTCAGGAGACACACAGCACCCTGAGGCACTGTGCACAGCTGCCACCTGACAAACCTGACCCTGCAACAAATGGTGCTGGAAAAGAGAGCTCAATTATCAGAACTCCATTGCAGCGCGGCGCGCTCAGCAGCGTGCCCTGCATATCTGACTAAGCAGCCCATTTGCTGCTAGGTAAGCAAAGAATTTCTGATCCTGTTTGTACAGTGCTGAACTCTAGCACACAAGAGGGTGAACTGTGAATACTGTGAAACTCGTTTGATTAAATCACTTACTGCTTTTAGTAATAGCATTTCTGTTCAGGGGAAGTGCTTCCATTTACTCAGTTGTTTATCTAGCTTAAGCTGAAGTGGGAATACACGTCCTGGATGGAAAAAAACAAACATATATGGCCTAGCCAGCCTGCTTCTTCTTGGAGATGAGTCTTCTTATGTTTAGCAGGTGAAAAATCATTTTGAAATATTCCATATTTAATATCCACTGCTTAGTTCTAGTCTTGCTTCTGTCGTAGGAAAGGAAAATAACATTTCCTTTTCCAATGCCTAGAATAGTAGCTCTGCACTCAGTAACAGATAGTGATTAATAACAAGAAATTCTTCTGTTCAGATCTTCCCCGTTTCTTCTGGTATTGTTTTATCAGTCTGAGAACCCTGGTGAGGATTTGCTTGGCGTGGCAGAGCGTGCTCCTTACCTGTCCCAGCTCTTGGAGTTGTGTGGATGGGGAGGACAGATTTCAGCCACTTGGCCTGCAGGCTCTTCAGAGCATCTGATCCAGTTACACTTGTCTACATCTTCTCTACATTTCAAGATGCAGCAATGAAACCAGGATCCCTCACACTGTGAGCAAGGCCCAGGACGAGACAGTAAAGGAAAGTGAGCAAATTTGTAATGATTCTTGCTAGCAAAGAACAAGCCCAGGAAGAACAACTAAGATTACCTTTGTCATGGATGTCATCAAGGACATAGGCACTTCACTTTTGCTCAGGTTTACAAAAGTGAAAGCTGAAAAAGGATAAAATTCCTCCTCCTACCCACACTACCTAAGGGATAAATGACACTATCTAAGGGATAAGTGTCAAAGAAGCAATGGTTTTTGATATAACAGATACTGCTACTGCTAGGATAAATCCAAAACATCATAAAAAAATAGATCAGACTCCTTATATCCCACCACAGACTTGTGAACAGCCTCAGCATCTTCTCCAGTTATGCTTCCAGTTCAAAGCCATGCAGTTTCCTCATGCTGATCAGCTTTGCATCAACACATTGACCATCCAGATTTAGATGCTCATCAAGAAAAATCTGCAACAACTTACTTACTATTGCTGCCACCTCCACCACAAATACCAGATAGAAAGAACATCGGAGGAAAAATAATCCTATGGTTGCAGAGAAATTGCAGGTGAGCATGAGTCAACAGTGGTTATTTTTTCAGTTTGACAGCAGCACTGCACTTTGTGGGGAACACAGAGGAACATAACCGAGGTCTCATTGGAGCAGAGCACCCAGCTTTGAATGCTGTGCCCTGAGAAAGTCTGTCTCACACAGGCTGCAGCCGGAGAGACAGTAAGAGCAGCAACCTGCTCAGGAAACAGCACACAGGGAGGGACTGGAGAAACAGAGGTGGTTGGCCCGACAAAGAGACCACGAAATCTGTGAGTGCTTTAAATTAAATACTAGCAGTATCAAAACGAATTACCTTTTTTCCATTCACTGCCCATACAAAAAGAAATGGAAGATTCAGGTCAGATGATATGACCAGCAAGGACAGCAAGGTAATGGAACGAATTACTGGGGAGCAGAAATGCCATTACTGGGTACCAAAAAGGGCAGCTCACACAAATGTCTGCTAAGAATGCTGTGGCTGCCCCTGCCCTGAAGGGAATTACAGACGAGCTCACCCTCCATACTTGCAAGTCAAGGTCTGATTTTTTCATGTTCCATCATTATTTGTTTGTTTTACTGTCATGTCCATCAAGTCTAACCTCTGACTCACTCCAGGTCCTGGGACAGAACGAGCATGTGAGAGAAATTCCACAGCAGGCATAAAAATGTAGCACGAGAGATAACAGCAGAATAGACAGGTAGGGAGACCCAGGTAATATAGCACTGAGTGTCCCAGCTGCATGGAAGCAGGAAACTGAGGACTTCTGCAATCCTTGTAATAAGGAAAAGCAAGGGTTTTTCAGGAGACAAGGCTGTTTATGTGATATTCTTCCTCATATAAAGATAATGATACAACAAGCAGACAACGGAGACTGGCACACTGCAATCCAGGATCTAAGGTAAGGAAAACTACTTCCTATTAGAAGCAAGAGAGCAGAGCACAAGAAAGGGCTGCAGTGCCACACCACCACCCTGTACAACACCCTCTGCAGCAGCACTCTGAATGGAGCAACACACAGGGAAACGTGTCACACTAGGGAAAACAACACTGGAAGGAGTGATTAATTAGATGGTGAAACGCTGCGGAAGTCTTACACGTGCAGATGGCCAAGGATCTCATCTCTAAAATCTCACATGGAAATATGGAAGTCTAGACAACCCCAGTAAGGATCAGAGAGAATCTTATTTCAGAAGATGCCTGATTTGAATTTGCATGATAAGCAAATAAGGCTGTTTCATCTGCTGTGCCTGAGACAGTGATGAAGGAGGACTGGCAGAGGAAGACGAGAATCTCCACTTTAATTACGTGATGCATAAGCTGATGCTTCATTTACACAGACAATGTGAGATTTTAACTTCTGACAGAAAACAGAGCTATGCAACACCAGAACTGCTGGTACGAGCACTGCTTTCACACTCGCACAAAAGCGAAGGACATGAGAAGCAAGATGAATGACTCTGGCCCTTTGTCAGCTACTGAAAACCCAAAGAGGGACAAACACAACATGGTCCAGAAAGATGGAGGAAGGTGTGGCAAGCAGTCACAAATGCCATGGGAAAACAGGTCTAAGAACATGGCTGCTGTGGCAGAAGCAAGATGACTACAGAAACTTCAGCTTCTAACTAGTGGAGAATCCTGGCTCTCATAAGGAGAAGTGGATTCCTTTTGTTTCTGGTGTTTTTCTGTCTTTCCACCCTATCACACGTTGCAGACTGACAGGTGGAGAGTCAAGAAAAGCAGACAGCATAACCCTTCCTGCTCTGAGATAAAGCTCATTTCTTTTTCAACTTGAACATCGCTACAGCCGAGCTGTGAATCACAGCCTCAAATGATTCATCAGAAATATCATCAGCATGTGGATATTACAAGATATCTGTCTCAAGTCAGAAGGGATGACCACATGGGTTCACCAAATATAGCACTACGTTACGTGTTAATGCCATCATTCAGCAGGCTTGCCCACAGGAAACACACTTCCCTGTATTCCAGTGGATTGTTTTCACCTCCAGTTTTATAAGAGGCTGAGACACCACAAAAGCATTGAGCAGAAAACGGGGTGCATGCCAGCAAGTTTTAAAATGCAATACATCCTTCTGGAGGAGTGGGGACAAGACAATCATATCAGCACTTACATATTCCTACACAATTACAGCAGAATCTTTTGTTCAGATCGCAGATCTCAGCTGCGTCCATTGAATCGCTCTGATTGAACTCACTGAATTTCAATTGCTCAAGTCTGGTTTTGAACAGTTCTGTGTGACATTCAAAAGACTGAAGACTTCATTTAGAAATGGAAGCGTGAGTGGGGAGGGACAACAAATGATTTGGCTGTTACCCAAAAACTAACAAACGTGTAATATATTTCACTGGAGAAGCGTGCTGAGATTTATCATTGTGTGGAGGCCTCTGTTTAAGTGCTGCATGAAGTGCTCCCTGGGTCAGGGTATCTTCCCATAGGGAAGGAGGTAGGGATCCTCATCCCTGCATCTACTGAAGAACTGTACTACTTGCCCAAGTCCTGCCTCACACCTCTGCAGCTACCACTGTTTTAGCAGTCTTGAAGCGCAGTTGAATCACAGTTTTAGAGGACATGGAGCACATACTACTCATAAAACTCCTGCTTTTGCTGCCCACAAACTCCACGTGCACCTAGAAAGGAAACGCCATAGTGTGACCACCAGAAACTCTCAGCTGTTTCCAGAAAAAGACATATGTTTAATTAAGCTTTATTTAAATGCCAGCCTACACCTCACGGCTGATGTCTACCAGCAGATTTTGTGCAATTTTGCTGATTGTTCCTTACCCTCACTGCAGAGTGGGACTGTAAGTGGCTTACAAGCCAAAATCAAAACGCTCATGAAGCCAATGGCAACAATTCCACCCACAGTACAAGCCAGGCATCACACCCAGGACACGTTCAGCCTCCTCCTCTGTACCAATGTACTCTATTTATTCTCCCCTTAAAGGCATTTATGGTGCAGATACACAATCCTGCCCTGTAAGTTTCCAAAAATGCCCTTCTTTAAAGCTAACTTGGCTTTGATAACTTCCAGGCTGAAGAATTTGCTTCCTTCCCTTTCACTCTGCCTCTGAACAAAGGCAAAGCCCACACATTGCAGCACAAGCCTTCGATATGTTAAATTCTCATTTCATCCCTGAACGTCTTAAAAGCAGCTGCATCTATTTTTGTGACTGGCCACAGGAGGAGGCCATTTAACTGGGCAAAAAAAGCAGTGAGCACACACCACACTATACCTCCACCAGACCAACCAACCAAAACACTGCCTGTGAAACCTGCTGTAGCTTCTGGTCAGCCCCGAGGTGGTGGTGCAAGTGGACGTGATTTCCTTCGTAGGTCCCTTCCAATTGGACTATCCTGCTCTATCTGTTGACCTCCTTTGGAGGCTGTGAATACCTAAGTGTTGAGGAGGGAAAAACGTCAGCTCTGAGGTAAACCCACCTCCTTTTATAACATCTAAAATAGTATTGTTCATTTTAAAACTAGAACTGTTCTCACTTCATAGGCTTTAAATGGAGATCACTTCAGTTTTTACAACAATCAGCTTTTGCCCTGCTTTCCATATTGGAAAGAGGTACAAAGATGACATGGGAAAAGAACTGAACTATCATTTGCAGGCTTGAGGTTTCCCTTATTAAAACAAACAACAAAAACAACCATAACCTTCAAGCGAAATGAGAATCTTAATGGTATCTCCCACAATGCCACGTGACTGTCCATGAGCTAACAGCCACCTATGACAAAGACAATAAGCAATATAACTTCCATAAAAAAGTTGTTTTATTAGGGCTGTGCCCCAGTGTGTACATATATACATGCTGGACACGTAAGGCACAGAACTACATGACTTACTGTCACCCAGCTTGCAGCCAGCAGGAGCTTGGGACGAGCACAGAGTGCCTCTTGCAGCACAAAGAGAAAGTCTGCTGTGTTATTTTAGGACTCACCTTGTGCCCGGATTTAAGCCTGTAGAACTTGTACCATCAGTCAAGAGGAACAACAGTGAGGAACAATTACAGAATGCTCTCAGAAATCAGCTAACCATCTTCTGATACCTTTGGATACAGGAAGTCGTGATTCCCTCGTTAATCTCTGTCTTGAATCGAGCCTCAAACACCGCCGCTGAAGAATGGCAAACATGAGGGAGGCAGGATCTTAAAAACAGGAGATGGAAATGAAAGGGAAATAAAAGGTTGAAAAGAGCAAGATCTGGAAACTCTTTGAAGAGGATAGATAAGGAAGACTGAAAGAAATTAGGAATATTGCATGTGTACGTATTTATGACTTATACATGAAACAGCTAGGAAGGAAATGAAGCGTTCTCTTACATAGGACAGAGTGATTATTTCTGCTGCACAGGTGAGATGTTATGACCTGCTAATGCAGATGTTGGGGCTGGGCAGTTGAACAGATTGATACTGTCAGTCCCCAAATTCTAGGAAATTCTACTGTCTTTGATGTGAGACTGATGCAAGACTTTTGTCAATCCAATTCTAAATGCAATTTTGCACTTGTCAAGTGCTACAGAAGTGAGTTTTGATGATGCACATTAGTAACAGAAAATAACATTTTGTGGTTTGTATTTCAAAATTCCCCTCACCCTCCAGTGAAAGCTTTTCCTCACTTGGTCTAGATATTCACACGAAGCCTGGGTCTAGCAGAACATTCCTTCCCACTCCTCTGTCCCAATGCTTCAAGAGCTCCTCACTCCAAATTCACTTGGCTTAACTGGAAACAAACACTGAACCACAGGTCAGATGTTTCAGATGTTACAGAAAGACAGTTGGAAAGTTCTAACACAGCAAAAAAAGTTTAAAAGCCTTAATACAATACTGAAACAAATGAATGCATTATCAAAATAAAACCTTGTGTGCTGAAAACGTTAAAATCGAAGGCGTTAAAGTCTTTGGTTTTTCCTTGCCTGAATTTGACAGGTTGTGCTCATCATCAGATTAATTCAATCCCTCTGTATCGCTTCTTTCACTATTCCTCACAGAAAACACAAAATTAAACCTTGCCACCCCCAATTCCAGAGTTTTTTCCTCAGCCTAAACACTTGAGGAAGGCCCATGAAGGTTTTATGTCGATTTGAAACCTAACAGAAAGGGCTCCACTCACATACAGTGCTCTGAAGTTGGCACTGCTGCTGCCATCGTTATCACTTTCGCTCTGACCAGCAGAGCACGGGGCATGGCAGGCTTTTTTAGTGCTGGCAGAGTTACTACGGCAGCTGCACTGGTAATTACACCAGTCACTATGCCCCATGAATCACATTCCTCTTCAAGTCCCCTGCCCAAGATCTGTCCTCACTTCCATCTTCACTGCTTAAACTGTCAGACTCGAAAGCTCTCACATCCAGCATAGCAAGCTTTGCACAGTGCTCCCTCTCTACCATAGGCACTTCTTATTTTGAGTGTGAGAAAGAAATACACTATGTTTGCCTGGGATGCTTCTGCTAAATTAAATCTAATCATTCAGAAAAGCATAAAAACCACAAGTACGTTTCCTTTTTTCCTCCCACTGAATAGAGTAGAACTTGTCAAACGCTCCTGAAGTTTTCTTTACACCCTAGCAGAACAGCAAGGCTCCTTCAGCTCAGCTGCAGTCACAGCCCCAGTGTGCAGGCCTTGGAAATACCTGGCATCGTGGCCTTCATGCTCCATGTTACCCAAACAGCTGCTTTAAAAATGAAAAAAAACAACAAAACCTTTCCATTTATTCAAAAATACACAGATATGGGCTTAGGTAAGATAAATAAATAAATAAATAAAACCGGGTTTCCTATTTTCAGTAGAATTCTCACACCTCTTGTCACCTTCAGGAACACCCCTGTAAACTCTTGGATAAGCTTCATTATACACTGTTTCATTTTATTTTCTACTGAAGTTATAAAACATATATACAGACATATTTAGATTTGAATTTTAATACTTCCAACTTCTTAAAACTCTTTGCACTACAAGTTGTCATGGTTTTTTTCCTACATCTGATTTTGTTTTATCCCACCACACTACTGCTGAGTTCATTGGGTTTTGCAGAGGAGTTTTGTCAGTTTTGCAAGATCTCTGAGGCTCTTCTCCTGCTCCTGAGTTAATCCACATGCAGTTAGTCCTATGATGGTCTAGAATATTTGTTCTCTTTTCCTCCTCATGCATGTCTAACAAGTTACTGCATTTTGATTTTCCACCACACTCAGAAAAGCTGCACAGCCTACTCACTCAGCTGAGAGCTTTGCTGTTTCTTCAGTTCACATCCACAGGCTTTCCAAATTATTTGGGAGGGGAAAGTACATCTGATGTTTTTGGTTTACAACATCAACCTAATTCCTGAGATTTTAAAAGAGTTTTGAAGTTGGTTATGCACAGGACTGCTTTTAAAAGAGCGACAGCCACACAAATAGCTGAATGCTTGTTTACAAAACAGGCAGCACGTGCATAGAAACTGGAACTGCTGCTCTCCACCATTTGTGGAACCCTGCACAGGGATCTTTCTCACAGTAATGTGAAGCATCAAAGCTATGAAATAAAAAAGCACCATTTATTTGTAATAATATGGGCCTACCTTTGTAACAGAATGTTCAGGAAATAAAGAAAGAAGGAGCAGCTTGGTCACCTGGCAAATGCTGAAGAATACATTTAAATACTCCTAAGCACTGTCACAAGGACAATATGCAATACATCTGCTGCTAAATACAGCTCCAAAACTCATCTAAGCCCTCCCTTATAAGCACAGCAATAACTAGTTTGTGTAAGAAGTAAAAAAAAAAAAACCCAACAAAACAAACCAAAAAAAAACCCAACCAAACAAACCACATTTGTCAACCAGGAACTGTGGACAAATGGATGCAGAAAGCAGTTTTAAAAGCCCATGTAAAAGGTGAAGACTGATGTGTAAACATTGAGAGGATATCACTGCAAACAGCAGAAACGTGTGAAACTTGATTTCTTTCTTCATTTAGCTAAACATTATGAATTTCTAGGCTCTGCTGGTATGCCAGATATTGTGCAAATAAAAAGGGAAATAACATCCCACACTAAACTCCTGTGGAACAAAATAAGTTTTGAGACATATCAGAAGTATTCATCTCTTCTCAGTTGGGCACCTTGAAACAACTACTCCCCATTAAATACATCACTTTAGGTTACCTTTTTTTAGTTCTTACTTTAGTTTTAGTCTTACTTGAAACACTGTTAGAAACAGAACCTTGTGACACAAACATGCAGCACTTGCAAATAAGTGCAAACATCAATAGGAACCACTCATAGCCAGAGGAGTTACAGTCACAGAAGTCAGCACTGAAGGATACTTTAACCTTATTCTCCTTTGAGCTGGGCAAGTTAAAAGAAAGGCAGGCAATGGCAGACAAAAAACCTTCCGGGATTAGACCTCACTGTGCTTGCATCTTGCTAACCACTGAACAACTCAGCAAGTAACAGAAGGCACAAAACCAACACCCAAGCCTCTTACGATGGCAGTTAGCTGCAATGCTCCTGCAACCACCTCCTGGTCTTCATTTACTTTTCCTACCAACAGTACTCCCATGCTGAGGGTCTCAAAGCATAAAAACCTGTGTTGTCAGAACGTGTAGATTGTTTCCCAGTGCTCATTTTTGCCCTTTTTCCCCCCACAATTCCTGGATAATGGTGATCAGTATTGTTCTCAATTCCTGCTCATGACCAATCATCTTCCAGCTACACCGGAGGGCAGGGAAGTAAGCACAGGAGGAAGAGGGACAATTCACAAACAGAACTTTCTCTTTCCAGTTTCTGTATTTACATACACAGAAATGACTGGGGAAGAAGTTACACAAAACATGAAGGAATGCATTGTATAGATGCAGCAGGGACAAACCAGAGACCAGCAGATCTACAAAGGAGTATTATAAGAGACAGAAAACAATTGGCAGCTCATTTCAGCAAGTGCTCAACTACCCAGTAAGTTTACAGACATGGGAAATCCTACTGGGTTTACACGATGCACATTCTCACAAAGCACAGCTGATTTTCATATGAAACTTATGTTAAAGTACAGCTGTAGCACTTCGTGTTAAAAAAAATAAAGGGGGGGGAGAGGCATGCATAGCAATATAAAAATCTGGGATGAAAGCACTTAATTGCAGTTATGATAAATAGCTTTTCAATGCTAGATCAGAAAGTACCTAAAAGATAATCATAAAGAAGCTCATAAAGACATAACTCAACAAAGCTTCAGCATCTTCCAGGGGGAGTTCCTTCAGTATTTCAGATTCAGGCCAAAGATTCTGACCCGTGATCAGCTTCTACGTGCAAACCTGTACTTCAAATCTGTTGGTCACATAATTAACAACAGATTACTCCCAGCACTGAAGAGATTGGGCAAATACGTGATCTGTATTTAAAATAAAACATTAACTGCAACAATTACTCACAACAGCAACTTCTTTGTACTCGACCGTTAAAAACCAGATGATACAGATAAGAACAGAGTATCTTCATCTTCCACCATGGATCCTCACAGCTATTTCCCACCGTGGTAAGCTGAGCTCAGACCACTGCTGCTGCTCAGCTCTCTCAGGGACTCTGACAGGACAGGATTCCATACATTTGTCAGTACGTGGTATTTCTAATCAGTGACATCTAGAACAGATAGAGGCGACTGCTTCCTTCTCTGAAACACACAATAAAAATTCCCCGATTAAGACCTGGCATTCCTGCATCAAGATGTAACAGATTTTCCCTCTCCCAACAATTTTCAGGTCTTCTAACATCCTCACAACATGAGTAGCATGTGCTTGCATAGGGGCAGAGGGGAAGGATCAACATTTAAACATCTTTTTTCAGTTTTGAACTCTGCATAAATTTCCCCACCCATATTTTGAAGGGAGACAACTTATAATCTTAAAGAAGACGTTCTTGTAAAATAAAAACATCTCTAGATTATCAGAAACTTATTTTTCCCCATGGTGACAGTTCAGTTGATACCTATAGATGCTCTACTTTTCCCAAGATCTTCACCCATGCCATTAAACTGTGTTCCAGACCAAAACTTCCTTGGTGAAACCTCAACCCAGGGGTCACCTTTGTTCACACCTGTAAAGGAGAATTTAAAACAGAGGTAAAATAAAGTTCACCTTAAGCCAGAAGTTTGAAAGCTTTGCAAAGCTTACATCCTAAAACCATGACACAGTGCTGTACTAACTTTTAGCACACTGAAAACAAAGTTAAGGAGCAGTAAATAAAATGATTCATCCGTGCTGCAGAGAAAGCAGAAATTCAACAGTTCTAACAGCTTAACTATAGAGAGATTCATCTCACAGAATCATATTACAGTTTAGGTTAGAAGGGGCCTTAAAGATCATCCAGTTCCAGCCCCTGATGCCCACCACCAGACCCTCAGCTCTCTATGCAGCCTGTGCCAGAACCTCACCACTCTCTGAATGAATAATTTCTTCCCAACAACTTATAAGAGAGGAGGCCTGAATTATTTAAAGCCATTTCCCCTTACCCTCTTGCTATCAGACAGTGTAAATAGTTACTCCCCCTCCTGCTTATAAGTTCCATTCAAGTACTGGAGGGCTAGAGTGAGATCCCCCACAGCCTCCATAACAAAAACATGAACCTGCTGCTGCTGCAAGAAAAAAGAGAGCTGAGGAATTAAGGTTATTTTCTTTTACCTTACGCTGCACGTAGCTCAGTCCTTCCACCAGCTCGCACAGAACCCATACTGAGCCATCCACTGCTGCTCACCCAGCCGATGCAGGCAAGGTGTATGCACACAGACGCGCCCTACAAACGAAAATACTTCAGCAGCCAGCCTCACAGCAACTCTCACCATCGGTTCACGGACACCAAACGCCTCCAACCACTCTCCCAGACTTCACGCATCTTCTCGTGCCCGCTGAGGTCAGCCGGGCACACAGGGAGCTCGCCTCTCCGCCTCCAGCCCCGCAGGAGCAGGACGGACCCGGCGCAGACAGCGAGCCGTGCCAGCACGCTTTCAGCACCTCGTTTCAGCAGCCCGCCAGCCCAAAGATACGGGACAACGCACCTCCGCTCGGCAACGCGGACCCGACGGCCGCACGGAGCCGGGCTTCAGGTGCCGCCTCCGCCCACCGCAGCGCCTTTCGACAGAGGAAACCGACCGGCCCGCGCCTTCCCAGCACCGCTGCCTCCCCCCCAGCCGGACGTCCACCTCAGCACCCCGCATAACCCGCACCCGCGGAGCCCCCAGCGCTCCCCCTCAGCGCCGCCTTCTCCCCCCTCCCCCACCGGCCCCGCCCCGCGCTCTTCCCGCCCATTTCCCCCCCCCCCCCCACACCCGCCGTCGGCCCGCGCGCCATTCCCCTCAGCCGTCCCTCCGCCGCCCCGCTCCGCACCTTTCCCTCCCTCCTGGCTGCGCGCCCCTTCCCCGGGCGGCTCCGGCTGTAAGCACCGCTCCCCGCCCCTCGGCGCCTCCCCCAGGATCCGGCAGAGCGGCGGGGGGAGAGCGCTGAGGGGGGAGCACAGCGCGCCCCAGCCCCACCGCGGAGCCGCGCCGCTCCTTCCCCATCAGCCACCAGCACGGAATGATCCTCCGCTCCCAGCCGGGCTGTCCCCCTGGCCGGCTGTGCCGCTCCCCCATTGGTTCCCACCGCGCCTCGCTCGCTCCTATTGGCTGCGGCCACGCGGTGAGGCGAGACGATTGGCTGGATCAGCCGTCCATCAATCCGGAGCCCCCACCTCCGCAGTTATCAGGTTAGTGTTCGCCGCGGCGCTGGGGCTCGGGATTCCGAGCGGCGCTGGTTGAGCCCTCAAAGTCCCTCATTACCGCGCGGGGTGAGGGGGGGTCTGCGGCGGTGTCAGCACACGGAGCGGAGCCGGGGACAGCGAGCGCCTCCCGCCAGCCGCGGCCATGGACATGAAGAAAAGGATCCACTTAGAGCTGCGGAACAGGACGCCCTCAGATGTAAGCAAAAAAAAAAAAAAAAAAAAAAAAAAAGAGAGAAAAAAAAAAAGGCAGCTCATCTATTTATATATTTTTATTTATTTTATTTTATTTTGTTTTTTTTTTTAAAGGGGAGGGGGGAGGGGGTCGCCTTCAAAGCTTCCGTACCCGAGAAGAGGGCCGCGGGCCGGGCGCTGCCTCCTGCGTGGGGCGGTGGGATGGGGGGGGGGGGGGGGGTCCTCACCTCGCACCCCCACGCGGGGCTGGGGGGGATACGGCCGAGCTGCGGTGCTGGGGGGGGAGGAGGGGGAGAGTTGTGCCGGGGGGGGTCCGGAGCGCGGCGGGTGTGTGCGCGGCGGGCGGGCGCGGAGGCTGGGGAGCCATATTTGTAACTTTGTGGTGCTCATGAACGCGCCCTTTCTCTCTCCCTCCCGATGCCGTCGGGGGGGGGGGGGGGGGAAGGGTTCGTGGGAGCGTTCGCGTGGCGATGGGGGAGCGGGGAATCGGAGGGGGAGCGGTGGTTAAAAACAAGGAGCGAGGGGAGGGGAATGCGCTCCGCACCTCTCCATCCCCGCGCGCCCCGGGTGCGTGGTGTGCGTGTGTGTACAGACGTGTGCGTGTTTTCCTCTTTTTTTAGGGTTATTTTTAATCCCTCCCCTATCATCCTTGTTCCTCGGGACCGCGGTTCGGCTTTTCCCCGAGCAAAGCGGTCGAGAAACTTTGTCAGGACGAAAATAGTCGGCGTCCGTGGGGTGCCCCGGGGCGGGCGGGCCCCCACCCCGAGCACCGCTCCGAGGGCGGCGGCGGCGGGCTTCGAACCCGCGGCCCCGAGAGCGGCGGTGGGGTCCGCGCCGAGGGCGGGGGGGAGCGCGGCTGAATGCAACGTACCTCTCGGGGAGGAGGAGGAGGGCGGAGGCGGATGGATGGAAGGATGGATGGATGGAAGCTGCTCTTTAAACTTTAAAAAGTCCTGGGCCGGGAGGAGGAGGAGGAGGGCACGCGGCGCGGCCATCCCGCGGGGCTCATTGTCCCCGCTGCGGGGGCACAAAGCAGGCGGAGAGCCGAACCGCTCCCCGCGCCGCTCCCGGGGCCGTCTCCAGGCGCGGGCAGCGCAAGTAGGACGCGGCGCCATGTTTTTTTCCCCTCCCGAGCTCCGAGGGAGGAGGAGGAGGAGGAGGAGGGCGGTAGGGCCCTCCCCGCCGCTCCGCGCTCCGCTCCGGGCGGGGGTTCCCCTCCGCGGGGGCCGCCTCGGAGCCCTCGGTGGTGGCGGTGGAGGTGGGGGCGGATCGGGGCCCGCCATGGCGGAGCGCGGCCCTCCCCTCCCCTCGGGGGCGGCCGGGGCGCGGAGGGGCTCCTCCATGACGGACCGCCGCCGTCTGCCATTTTGTCGCCGCTGTCGCCGGGCGCGGGGCGGGAGGAGGAGGAGGAGGAGGTTGGTGGCGGCGAGACGCGGCGGCGGGACGAGCGGAGGGTAAAGCGCGGCCTGCTCCTCTCCCCCGGCCCCTTTTCCCCTCCGGTTTTCCCGTTGTGATCATTTGTTGACCCCGATCCCACTGGGAGGGGGGGGGGGTGGGCGGGGAATGGGCCTCGTGCAGGGCCCGGCTCGGCTTGGGTTTTTTTGGTTTTTTTTTCTTTTTTCTTTTATTGTTATTATCGCTATCTTGTATTTTTCCTTTTTTATTTGTTCGCCTTTGTTTTATTTTTTGCCTTTTGCTCTGTCGCTCGTGCTGCTGGAGGCGTAAATACAGCGTTTTATGCAGAGAGCTGCAGCTCCCAGCCTCGGTCCCGAGCGTGCTGGATGCAAGCTGGGCTGTTCCCCAACCTACATATCTGCTTCAGCTCTGCTCTGAATTAAGCAAAAGGAAGTTCAGGGAGCCCGGGTTGGTGGTGGGCTCAGTGCTCCTCGAGCCCCAGCTCAGCACTGTTTCATTGCACAGAGAGCCCCAATTCACCTCTGTTCTGTTGCCCCTCAGCAGTTCAGAAATCCTCACTGCTTGGCTGTAAAGTAATGCTTGTTTAACCTGACACCTCTTGTTGTGTTTTTTTTAACCTGTTAGCCTTTCATTCTGTCGCTGTGCTCCACTTCACAAGGTAGCAAATGGGATCATAATCCATTCTATAGGTAAACAGTTGCCCTTGCATACAAAAGGGAGCTGCCCTTTGGGAGTGCTGCTCTGTTTACAGGCACTCCTGCAAAACCATTGATCACAGATGCTTACACGTGCTCTTGTGTTATGGGGAACTAAAGGTGCAGTGTGAAGCCTGGTTCTCTAAAGTACCTGTTAGAAGAAAATTCAGCTAAATCCAGCCAATGCTCACAAGAAAATGTTTGAAGCTGACTTTTAGTGCAAAAATAACGCCAGATGTCATTGATTCAGGGATTGCAGTGAGATGTGGGGCATGGACAGGGTGGTTCTGGGCATTGTGTTAACCTCTGCTTTGATGGGTAGGCAGTATTTCTTGTATGATACCTCATGGATCATTATTTACTAAGCTTTAATATAGATAAATCTTGGTGAAAATAAGGACACAAGTGGAAGCATGTTTACTTTTTCTTGGAGCTGTTCCTGTATATGTGCTAAAGTTTGCAGTGCCTCTTCTTACATTTGATATATTCTGTTATCAGAGCTTGCAGAATCAAAACTTTCTGTAGATGAAGCTTTGGTAAGGGAGTGTTGGTAAGGTGTTGAAGCTCAGAAAACCCCTGTTAGTATTTTCTGCTTTGGGCTAGGTAATACAGTTGCGTTGAATACTTTGTAATACCATACAGCGGAGCTAGCTACTTCAGCTGCTCAGTTACATAACCCTGCGAGGTTACATGTTAGCCAATAAAATGTAATATCAGTGTCTCGAAGTGGATTGTATGGTAGCTATTTCTTCTTCTGACTTCCCCGCTACTAAAGCCCTTGCTGCTGAGAGGTCTGGGGTTACAGTGCCTGAAAATTGGTGGGTCTTGTGTGTGTGTGTTGGTGAGAAATCTGTTTGTGGTGCCTGAAATGTGTTTGTTGTACGGCTGGAGCTGAGCTCTCGCATCTGCCTTCCAGGTATTTCAACTTTTAGCCCATTATATTTAACAGTCACTTATGGTAGTGCACTTGCTGTGGCATTTCACACTTTGCTCATCTTATTGCTATCATCTTATATTATATAAAAGTGCCTACTAGAAATTGGTGATATCCAACCATTTTAAATAGTTTTTCTCCAGGCCATCAGCTGGTAGTGGTGTAAATACTGACCACAGGGGCTCAGCTGGGTGTGTTTGGGGATGTTGCTGCTCATTCCTTCTGTCTGTAACCCAGCTTATCTGTTCACAAAGGCTCTGAAATGTGGTCAGTACAAAGAGGGACTTCTCAGCCACGGGATGCAGAGTGACAGTGTTTGTGAGTTACACACAAAACTCACCTTTGGTGGCTTGGTGCTACTGTGTCAGTTCACTTAGTCTGAGGATTTAGTACTGCTTTTGAAAGGAGCTTTAGCAGTTCAAATTTGTGACAGTGATAAAATACTGCCTGCAACACTGGGTGTTTCTTACAGTTATTCTGTTTTCCCATTGCACTTTAAAACTTATTTAAATTGTGATTTCTCTCTAGATTACTGAAAGTTTTAACACTGAAGGGATTTACAGTAGTGGTATCTATGTAAAAGTGTTCTCTCGTATGAAATATATAAATAAAAAAGCTTTTTTCTCAAGCTAGTCATTTGGTGTGATGCTCATGTTAACAGTAGAGGCATGGAAGTGATATGTGCTGCTTCAGAGATCTGCATTTGGAAAAGTTTTGGTATTTGGTAAGTGGGTCAGGATACACAAGTTGACTCATAGCCTACAGATGGAACAGGGATGTGCTCTAGGTTAGAAACAGTGGGACAAGTTGCAGTGGTGTGCAACCAGCATGCAGGAACTCTGCTAAACATACAGCTTGCCATGGATTTTTGCAGACTTGAATCACTTAACCTCTTATGTAGCTGACAGCAGGGTGTAAATATAACAAAGAAGTCACTGAGGTTTTTTTTTTGCCAGCTTCCTGGGTTTGTATAATAGCTGCTTGTCAAGGCTCTGAATTTTTGGATGCAAACCTTTGAAATCAGGGTGGACGGATGGGTGTTTGTCTCAGAGGAGCTGCAGCCCACAGAAATCAGGCTTGCAGGACGGGTGTGATGTGTGTGAGCTGTCCTCTCTGAAATGTAGGCTAGCTTCTCAGCTGACGACTGGCAAATCCTCTTAACCTAGACCGAGTTTAAGCATGTGAGAGGACCTATGAATATAAACGAAAAAAACAAACACAACCACCTGATGGTATATAAACCTGATGCTGTGATTCTCAAGCCTCTGAGATGCTGCTAGAATGTAGAAACAGTAGATTTGAAGTATTTTTTAACCTCCTGTTGAGAATTTGATCAGCAACATCTGAAGTGCATCCACTATTAAAAATACATATTTCAAATGGTGCTGGCATGATAAAAGTGTATTAAGAACTGTCTGAATTTGAAGTGGTGTAATTGTTTTATGGTACAGCAGGAAATGTGTGTCAAGAAGAAATGAGTTTTTGTCCTGTCCACCAAACAAAACAGGTTGTTAAAACAAGGGGGCGAGTATAAATCTTCTGGGATGTAGGTGCTGTGGCCGAATTAAGTGTAATTATTTTATTTTAATCTGTCCTCGCAGCAAAAATTGTTATATATCTGTGGATTGTTCGTTCAATGTCATAAATCCAGTCCGGATGCTGCTGTTGTGTGGTTCTTCCCATTTTGTTCCTTCTATGGATTGCTCTTTGCTCCCCACCATCCTCCTGACCTAAAGGTACAGGCACTTGGAGAAGCCTGCAAAATGCAACTAGGTGCTTTGTATTGAATGCTTCTAAGTGAAGGAAAGGTGGAGCAGGGCTGGTGCCCCAGAGAGAGCCAGGGATGGCAGCATGGCATGCTGGGCAGCTCCCAGCAGCCTTGATCAGCTCACCTGCATGGACCCAGCACTGTGTCTGTGACTGCTGCAGGTCTCATATGGGAGCGTGGAGCAGTTGTGTTTGTTGTGCTCAGAGTGGTGGGTGTTTCTCAGCTGTTTCTGTGACACCACTGGACTTCAACGTGTTACTTTTTGGCCCTACACTTGCTCTGCCACCCTTCAGACATAGTAAATACGCCCAGCACTTACTAGATACTAGTAAATACATAGCTTGTGGGTTTTATCACTGTGCTGCTAAAATCAGTTATGGAGTCCTTGCAGATGTAGGGATGTTTTGTAATAAGAGTCCTCAGTGTTTTCCCTCACAGCACTGTGTGCAAGTTGTGTTCTCTATGGGTGTATTTGTTTGTTGAACACTTCCTTTCCAAAGCCATAAAAGTGCTAGGAAATGCTTATCTTTTCTAAGTGTGATTTGCTAATGTATTGCTACACAACTTGTTGTGTTGCTACACAGCTCTTGCAATTAGTATTAAGTGTTTTATTTAATAAATAGCTGGCAGTGACTGAAGAGCACCTTACATGAGCTGTCAGGCATTGTGGCCCTGGAACAGGGGAGCTGGGATGTGGAGCTGAAGTTCCCCCTGTGAAGTCACTTGCCCCAGCCTGAAGCAGGGCAGAGCGCTCAGCCAATGGGTGACACTGTGTTGAAAAAGAAGAAAGCAATATCAATGTGAATTTTAGGAAGTGTTTAATACAAAGATTGAGCGATGTAATCGCTTACAGATTTGAATCTGTCTCCATCTAAATAAATATTCAGTCTTTAGAGTTTTGCAGCTAATGCTAGAAATGCAAATGAAAGCTAGCTCTGTGCTTTTGAATGAAGCAACTTTCTGTGTCCCCAAAGTGTGTTCCCAGTTTATTAATTAGTGTGCATATTGGCTACGTTGACCTTGTAAGTGTGTGGAAGTACCTTTATGTGAGCCGTGGGGTTTCTTGCTGGGGGGGCTGTTACTCGAGAAAAGCAGCAGTAGGATATTTTTTTTCTGGAAGTTTTTTGGCTCTGAAGATGCTTTTTAATTAGATACAAAGGTATAGTCAGGATCATTAAGACTCTTAAACCTTCTGCTGCTTATGTATTTCCCTTGCACCATTAGGTTCCTCTCAGGGGCTGTGTGAAGGGGTGTAAAGTTGGATGGAGCTGTATGTATTGCTCTCAGGCCCTGTAACTGTGATATGTAAAACATTAGAGTGTAGAAAAATAAAGATCTCTGAGCTATGCAGGCAGACTTGTGATGTCTCCGAAGAGAGAGTAGCTTCAATGACAGATAAATAAATAAACTAAAACATTTTCCTCTCTCCTCTTCTGTTCCTTCCCTTTTCCTGAGGTAGGGGTGGTACTGAGTCCTGTTAATGCTAAGTGCAACTGGTGAGAGGAGGTCATCCTGTGCTTATCCTCATGGGATAAATAAAAGCCCTGCACCCCAGGGTGCTCTTTGCCTGCAGAGCTCAGCACTGGATAGTTAAGGGTTGAAAGCAGTGCAGAATTGCACTGTTCATTAATCATGTGGTGGTTAGGGCAACTCAGAAACATGGGGTGTTTGCTGGGGCATGGCCTGCAAAGGCAGAGTAAACCTGTAGGAGAGCTATGGCATCACAGCTCAAGGATGGTGGTACTGGGATATGTGCTCACCATGTGGACTGTTGCTTCTAGTGGAAAACTGTGTATTGGTGCTTTCAGTGAAAAATAAGTTCCCGGAGCTCTGTCTGCATGTTACTGGAAGCTTCTCTTATTGTCATTTTCTTTCTGGTTTCTAAAAACCTCCATTGAAGAGTTTAACTACACAATGATCTGATGAAAAAGAGAGGCAGAAGGTGGATCCAAGTATGAAAGTTTGGGGTTGTATCATTAGGAGAAAGCCTAGCTGAATTTCAGAGCCCTGTGGTAGTTTCACATGACCTTGTTGCAAGACTTTGGAGCTCCAGCTCAGCTGAACACATTCAGCATAGGTGGAATCAGCAGGAGTGGTGTGGGTAGCTGTTGGACCAACCTGCACTGGAGATGTTCTGCTCACTGTCTGTGAGCTGTGTTGTTTGGAAAGGGCCAGCTGGGGTTTGGGAGACCCACGGTAGGATTTGGAGAGCGTTTTGTGGGGAACTCTGCAAGCTTCAACTTCAACTGTTCTGCAGCTCCAGCACGTGCCAAGTGTTTGGCAAGGGTGAGCTCTGCACTGGGTACCTGCTGTCTGTGATGATACCCAGTGCTCAGAATGACGAGGGCCACGTGTTAATCCCATCCCATCTCTTCCTGACTGTTGCTCACTGCCTCTGGTGGCATGATTTTCAGGTGCTCTGCCTGCTGTATGTCCTGCCCCATCTCAGGGCAGTGGTCTGTGTTTTGTGGCCCTTTTTTGAGCAGCCTTTCTCCTTGTTCCAGGATTTGCAGGTTTCTGCTCAACGCAGTAATGACCAGAGGCAAATGGTAGTTGGCTAACTAGCTTTCATAGTTTAAGACAATTCAAGTAAGCAAAATTTACTTATTTATTGCATCTCAGCTGCTTGAATTGTAACCTGTAGGGGACGTATAAAAATCTAAAGTCAGAAGTTGTTTTGGTAAGGAAAAAACAACTTTACTACTGTCACCTGCAGTTGGTGCCTGTGAGCTTTATTCTGGCTGTCTTTCTGTGTGTGTCTGTTGGTGGGCAGGTCGGAAGCTGCTGACACTGTTGGAATTTTCTCTTCCCTGTTAAATTGATGGTAGGAAAAAAATAAAATTGTACTTATGGCTCAGTCATCACCCCTGAGCATCCTGCTGTCTGGAAGGAGCAGCCCATGGGAATCCCTGCCAGCACAGTGGGTGCTGGACCAGCTGCCTCCTGCTCTGCCTCACTGTGCATGGGCAGCACACTCAGGGCAGGGGGCATGGCCAGGGCCTGCTGTGATCCAGTGAGCCTGGGGGAGCTGAGCAGCTCTTCATTTGTCTTACTTGGCACACAGGAGTCCTGTGCAGCTCTCTCTTGGGCTAGAGGTTGTTCTGTGTTCTTCCATCTTGCTGTTTTCAATCAGGAGATGAACTCTGTGCAGACAGGCTTTGCTGTTTGGTTGTATCACAGGGTGCTGTGAGGTGGCTGAAGACCTGTTGTGTATGGAAGTGTCAGATGGCAGGTGGTGCTGACATGATTTTTAATATTTTTAAAATTAGTTCTTTGCATGGGTTATGTTTCGGTGACCATCTTGGAGCAGAAGTTGCATCCTGTTTATGATCATTGAGAGCAACTTCATTAGCACAAGGTATTGAGTAGGCTGTTTTGTTCAAGCGTTTTTTGACCTAGTGATGTTCTAGGTAGCATCTGAAATGAAGTTTTTTGCAGAATTTCAGTCCCTCCAGAAGTAACCTTGAAGGAACCTAGTAGAAGTTGCTGATGGGAAGCATCATACCGTCCCTGTGCAGCTAATCACAGATTATGAGCTCCGTGGGGACTTGTGGAAGACCTTGAGCCTTGATGGACCTGTTCTGCCCCCAGCAAATGAGAACTTCCTGACTGGAGGGCTGGTTGCCCTTCAACTTTGAGGCACAGACTGAGTGGAACAGAAACCCAAAGAGGTCAATTTTTGCTTGAGGATTGCCAGCTCTACGTGGGTACAGATCCAGAATACAGCGTGGGAACTGGAAGGAGCACAGTCTTTGTCAGGCTGGCAACAGCCAGCAAAGGTCTCTCTTTGTCTTCACTGCAGAGAGGTACAGGGCTTTGCACAGACTGTGCGTGCTTCTGAGAGCAGAAAGTCCAAAGACAGAAACCCAAGTGTCTTGAAGAAATGTTTGCATGACAAGGAGAGAATAAAGCTCTGCTTTCGTGAGTGATTTGTGCTTGGCTTCCACTTACTGCAGCAGGCTTCCCTTGCTTTCCCCTCTCTACTTTCAATGCTCTGCCTTCTTCCAGATGAAGTTTCCATTGGGTTAATAGGTGTGAAGGACTTCTGTCAGTGTTCCCCTAGCATTTGGCTAGGAACAGACCAAGACAAAGTTAACACCCTCATCTTTTCCTGTTTTTGGGGGGTTAAAATGCCGCACACTGGGATATCCCTATCCTAGGGGCACCCTATACAACAAACACTTCAAAAGCATCTGATCCATTGTGCTGAAAATGAGATGTTACAGTCTTTGCAGTTCTGCTTGTGAAGCCAGCAGAATGGTACTTGTACTTGTAAATTTGCCTTTTATCTTTTAAAAATTACATTCACAGCTGTGTCCTTCTGTTGCATTGTTAAGCCTTCAATCACAGACCTGGATTTGGGAGCTTAGTCCCACTGCTGGGTCTCCCTGCCCCCGTGGGCTGTGTAGGCAAAGTCTCTACTTCAGGAAGCCTTTTTTATGTGCTCCTGCAGAAATGCAGATTGAGGGTTAAGATGATACCTTGTGCTGCATGGTAGCTGTCTGTAGCTATATTCCACTGTGTGTTGATAACTGAAGAGTATGGTCACAGGAACAGGAGTGAGTGAGCTGGGGATCTTCTTGCTAGGGCTGCCATGAAATTCAGTCACTGCTTACACGTGGCTGCCTGTACTTAGCCTAAGAAGAGGTTGGAGTCTTGCAGTACTCACCATGGCTATGTTAAAGATAACGTACAGTTGGGCATACAGCTTAATGTGGTAACCATACTAGGAAAGAGATAAGAGTCCACGGTTATCAGGCTGGCGGTAGTGCAGTGTGATGTCATGGAAGCCCTGCAGCCATGCAGGGATGCTGGAGCCTGCAGGCAGCAGCGCAGCATGTGTTAACTGCAGCATGATGTCATGTTCTGAAAGCCGCTGAGGCTGTCGCAAATAGACACTGGCACGGCCGCAGGAGAAGAGGGCCAAAGGCATGCTGTCTCAGGAATTGTTGGAGGAGCTGCAATCTGTTTTTGTGCATGCGTATGAAAACCGAGGACTGGTACCAGCAAACCACAACGCAGCGCTGCAGTGGCAACGCACAGATGAGCAGGAAGCACCTGCTTGAGCAGCTGGCACCCACTGGACAGAGCAAGGAGGTGCAGGGCCCCGTGAGCTCAACAAGGACGAGGCAGAGCAGCTGGCTGGCCGAGGAGCTCTGGGCAGATGAAGCTGTGGAGCATCCCTAACCAAGCAGGTGAAGGTGCCTTACCACGGTGCTATTGAAGACATGGTTGTTTGCTACAGGACGTAACGTAGCTACATGCATGTCAGGTTTTCTGCTAGACACTCATCTGTGGGTGCCTTCTTAGCTGTTTAGGTAAGTATCATCTGCAGTGGTTTGCTGCCTGTGGCATGTTGCTCTTCTGCTGTTTCTTGCTATGTAGCAGTACTCTGGGGAGAGAGAGGAAATGACGAGCAAAGGTCTGGCTTGTGATAGCAGCACCTATGTAGGTCCTTGCTCCAATTTTTTGAGTAGTTTGCAGTTTGTGATGCGTACAGCAGTAAGGTTGACCACGTGCAGCTTCTGCAAGTTGAGTCTTCCTGTCCTTGCAGCTAAACGCAAGCTAGCTCAGGGTGTTTATTACACTTATTACCTTCTGTCCCTCCAAACAGGACCTGGTTATTGCCCTTAGTTCCAACTGTTCATCTACATCCGTGCTATTACACAGACTGCAGTGTGACACAGCCAGATTGGTTCAGACCAGTTGAAGCCTACTCATCTGGCTCAGGCTTAGAGCAGGTCTCAGGAAGGGAGCTTACCTCATCAAGGGCTTATTCTGTGTTTTGGTGACACAGAATGAGGAAAGAGACAGGTCAAAATTACAGTCTTGCTGTGCACTGTCAGGGTGCTCATGGGAGGCTGAGTGGATGTTTGGAAAGTGACTGGGATTGGAATTTTCATTTAAAATTTTGAAGACTTCTGAAGGCAAATAGATTTGTAATCCTTCTCTCATGGCAGTGAGCTATTGTAGGTGGAATGTAGCTCTCCTAAGGTCACCTTTCGCTTCTCTCCTGCATACTGTCTGCAGCAAGCAAGGTTGTTGCAGTTCTGAATCAAAACCAAAGTTTTCTGAAATACAGGAAACAGCAGTCTTGTTCTAGAAGGAGCAGACTGAAAGCAGAAGCCAGATGGTCGACATACTGGTATGGTCACCGGTTTCATGCCACCATAGTAAAGAGTCTCTTTTACATACCTGGCTATTTCCAGCTCCCTTTCTCATCTCTCTGCACTCGAGGAAGCTTTGCCCCATTCCCCATTTGCCCTTTCTCCATCCTGCCCTTGGGTAGGATGTAGGGATGTTCCTGCTTTACGAGGTGAGGACAGATGGTGCTTTTCCCCGTTGGGGCTCAGGTACTGCTTCATTTCATGCCTTGGTGTGCTGCATAGCTTAGAGCTGTGGCTGACACCGAGTGCAGTGCTGTGCTGGCTGCAGGCTGTGAGATTATTCCTCATGCGCTCCCTCCTGCTCTGCTTCATCTTCCTCCTTATGCTCTCACAAACTTCCTCTTCTGGCCTTTTGCAAAGAGAATAACACCAAAAAGACCATGCATGGGCAGCAGCCTCAAGGGGGGAGGGAGGATTGCTCCTCCTGTGCACGGGTGGGCATTGGCCTGCAAAGATAACGGGGCAGACGAGGGGCTCTGCGGGCGGCTGAGCGAGGATGCACGCAGATAGGCATGGGCTGCAGCTGCTGGGGTTGGGCTGGAGCCTTTCACTTCACTTTTTTCTTTCTTTTTTTTTTTCTTTTAAACTTTTTGGCGGGAGCTCTGTGTACGTATGAAGCAGATGTCTGAGACACCCGAGTGTGTGTGCACCTGGACCTTCTCACTGTAGGACCCTGATACTTACATACTGTTACAGGAAGAAGATGTGCATATTTGTCTTCAAAACTGCTTTCCCGCTGTCTGCATTTTTATTTTATTTTTATTTTGTGTGGAATAGATGTATGGGGGATCTGGAGCATTTGACTCGATTTTCAGTTTCTTCAAGCCAGCCTAAAATTCCTCTGGAAGAGTTTTATGTAGTCATTCCCTATCATCATTCTCCTAGGAAAATTGTGGAGTCTTGGAAAACGTATTTCCTGTCTAACTGATCCTCCTACTCAATGAATCACTTGTACTCTCGTGTTGCTTTGGGCTGAATTCCCTATTGACTTCAGTGCCTGGGATTTAATTAGAAATCTAGGGATGTTATTTGGAGCTATAAAACTGCATAGGATTCTTCTCAGTGCAGCAGGACTACAGAAGTTTAAAAAAAAAAAAAAGAAAGAAAGAAATAGTTGCATATGAACTGTCCTTGGTATGAACTGAATAGTTGCTTCACGTTTCCACATACACCCTTTCTGCAAACTTCCCTTTATCCCATCCTCCTAGCAAACAGCAGCACCCTCATCCTTTTACAACCCCCTGCCCAAACCCCAGGGCTGGAGGCTTCTCTGGCTGCCTGGTGCAGGAGGGGTCTGCAGGGCACGTGGAGAGGTGCGTTGCTCCGGGGGTTTGTATGCGGGGACAAAATAACCCCCAGAAATTCTTTGTTGGTGTGGATATGTATGAATGTTCTCCCAGTGGGTGGGACCTTCCTGTGGAGTTGCAGAGAGCCCATTTGATGTTTGCAGCTAATGATCTCGAGTCCTGTAAGGCTGCCCTGGCACTGGGGTGAAAAGCAGCAGCCTTGTTCAGGGTGGGGCATGTTCAGCTTGTCCTGCATGAATGCTGCTGAGTGTCTGTTGGGAGATAGCACCTGCAGAAAGAGTGGGGCCCAGTTTTAAAGACAAGCAAACACAACAGCTGTTTACCAGGCAGGTCCTGTGCTGCTCAGCACTGTGGGACATTATCTCTACCCTTCCCACTGAGCTGCTTGCTGCATCAGGGCAGGGGAGATAAGAGACAAAGAGGCTGCAGTAGCTATGCTCACCAAACCTCCCCTTCCAGCATCACCTGCGGCACACCTTACAGGATTAAAGTGCCTCCGTGGAGCAGATCTTCCCCCAAAGCAACCAGAGGGAGAAGGGCATGCTAGCAAAACTGGGGATCAGGTACAGAAAATAACCTTTTGCATACTTGCCAACCCAATGGAATAGCTTTCATTTTTTTGCCTGAGCTGCGTTGTCCTTTGCTTGTGAGTGAGATCTTTATCCTCCATACAGAGCTGCTTATGTGCATTCTGCATTGCTCTTTTTCCAGGTTAAAGAACTTGTTCTTGACAACTGTAGGTCATACGAAGGCAAAATTGAAGGCCTTACAGATGAGTTCGAAGAGCTGGAATTCTTGAGTACAATCAACGTAGGCTTAACCTCAGTTGCAAACTTACCAAAGTTAAACAAACTTAAGAAGGTAAATATATCTGTTCTCTTCCTCTTTGTAATGTGCTGAATGTAAAAAGGTTGTTTGCATAAAAACATCATTTACGAGTGACCAAGCTGCTTTGCCATGCATGTTCGCACTGGAAACTCACGGTGTTTTTGTGCTTTTTAGCTCGAACTAAGTGACAACAGAGTCTCAGGAGGACTGGAAGTGTTGGCAGAAAAGTGTCCGAACCTCACGCATCTAAATCTAAGTGGCAACAAAATAAAAGATCTTGGGACAATAGAACCTCTGGTAAGTGGATAGAGCAAGATTGAAAACTAAACGTTGTGATGAGAAGGGGCAGAGTGTTGGCCTGGCAGAGACAACGCTTTGCGTTTTGACATTCTGAATCCACTTTCAATTGAATGTCTGCAGCCCCGGAGCTTATCTCTGCAGCCTGGTGGCCCTTGCTATCGGGCTGACACCCGCAGGGCCACACCAGACCGGGGCGGGTGCTGTCCGAGCAGCCGGAGCCGGGCCGAGTCCCCACGGGGAGCGTGAGCCGCTGCTCCCCCCTAGCGGCCAGCCCTCCTCCTGGAGCAGCCCCGGGGCTGGTGCTGCCCAGGAGGTGCCTTGTGGAGCAAAGCAGTGCTGCACCTTGCTAACTCGAGAGGAAGGGAGTGAGCAAGAGTTAGCTCTTAGAGCTGTATTTCCTGCTCCTTCCTGCTGGTTTCCATCATCGTCTCCTGCTCACTGCTGATATATGCTCTTTATTTCAGAGTTCAGGTTGATCAGGTTGCTGTTCCAACAGCCATTCAGCTGTCAATCCTAATAGTGCTTTTTAAACTAAAAACTAGGGAATAGTACTGTGTGCCCTTTATTGTCCAGAAATGAAGGCTTTCAACTCATGCCTACTTCCCAGCTTCCCAAGTACTCGCTCCTCAACATCTTGAGCTTTTTTCAAATGAGTCCTTGGCTCTCCTTCCCTCCAGCAGAAGGGGAGAGCAGAACAGTAAACTCACGTAGCAAGTGGATGAAAGAGGGGATTATAACTACTCCCAGTTTCAGACTTGTTTTCTTGATGTCATCATTGCTGTACATGCTAAACTCCAGAAGAGGCATTTTTTCATAAGTCTTGATACAAATCTTTCACTGCTCTGCTTGCCCTTTCATTGTTTGTACTTTGAAGTGCTGCTGGCAGTGCAGACCTCAGACCAAAACAAAAAAAAAAACCTTCTCTTTTGGATTTCTAAATCATTTTTCATTCTTCCAAAACCAAAAGTACAATCATCAGGATTTTTTCTGTATCTCTTCTAGTAAAGTTCTTGTGTCTAAAGAACAGTCTGTGTCCTTTTCCGTTGAGAATAGCAGTCCTTCCAGGATAACTCCCTGGTCTGCTTTTTATTCTCGATACAATCCCTCACATCACATGTGATTTTTGTACCATTAACTCTTTCCAAATCTCATTTTTCCACTCACAAGGTGGTTAACTTAAGAAAGAGTCTTTTCCACTTGCAGGTACTGCAGCAGCATTGCCCAGGTACTGCAGATTTGTTCTGCCCCAATTTGGTAGGCAGAGGCTGAGGTTCTTGTCACAAGAAGCTCTTGAGGACATGAACCAGCTCTTGTTAAGCTGTCTTCTCTGTAGAGGTTCTTTGTAACACCGAACTTCAGAGACTTTTCTTTCCTTGCAGAAAAAGTTAGAAAACCTGAAGAGTTTAGATCTTTTCAATTGCGAGGTAACCAACTTGAATGATTATAGAGAAAATGTATTCAAGCTCCTCCCACAACTCACATACCTCGATGGCTACGATCGGGATGACAAAGAAGCACCAGACTCTGATGCAGAGGGCTACGTGGAGGGCTTAGACGACGAGGAGGAAGATGAAGATGGTATGTGAATTGTGCTAATTAGTGTGTGTAAGTTAAGAGAGCAATATGCTGCCTAGTACATATTGCTTCCAGCTCTGACTTGTTGGCGAGAGAAGGGTGTTCTCAGCAGCTTCTTCCTGACTGATGTAAAGGAGAAGTACCTCAGTGTCCTCTGAAGGAATGAGGGGAAAGGAGATGGTCAGGGCCTGAAAGAACAACTTTCTCAGTCTTATCTCTAGTGAAAGATCGGGATGACAAAGAAGCACCGGACTCTGATGCAGAGGGCTACGTGGAGGGCTTAGACGACGAGGAGGAAGATGAAGATGGTATGTGAATTGTGCTGCTTGGTGTATGTAAGCTGGAAGATTGATATGCTGTGTGGTACGTTTTGCTTCCAGCTCTGACTTATTGGCAGGAGAAGGGTGTTCTCAGCAGCTCCTCGCTGACTGATGTAAGGGAGAAGTACTTCAGTTCTTTGAAGGAGTGAGGGGAATGGAGGTGGTCAGGGCCTGAAAGAGCTTTTTCTCAAGCTTGTTACGGCTGAAGGATGGGGAGTTGAAAGGGTATAGGACAAAAGGAGCCAGAAGGAAGACGACCAGTAAGGAACCAGAACAGTTAAGGGAACAAGATACATCAGGGAATGAGTACATGAGGGAGAAACATGAGAAAAGATGAGCTGCACACCCTGCAGTTTTCCAGGAACCATACAGTCAGGGAAGTATGTGTGGTTGCGTAGATCCTGGCAGAGAAGGGTAGAGCAGGAAACCAGAGTGGGCATAGAAAAGAGTAGCTGAGTCAAGGGATCAAGTAAAGAAGCTAAGGCATTGCTAGGAGGGTATAGATCATCTTTGAGGACAAGCTGAACTGATTGGGATCAGGCAAAGGAGAGGAGAATGTATGTATTGAAGCTTGCCTGGGGCAAGCACTGTGAAAGGCACTAATGAAGCAGCAAGCAACTTTTTAATGATAGGAAAATGAACCGTGGCTTCCACTGTGCTGTAGGTGCCATTCTGCCTCCCTGGCAGACTGCACTCAGAGGCATCAGTGTGCTGGTTGGACGACTATCAGGCTGACTTTGGGGAATTTGCTAGACTCTTCAAACCCAGCTGCACAGCAAAAGCAGAATAGCTGGACTTGCACTTTTCCCTTGAGTGCTGAATGTGAGCCCTGGTGAAAGGGGTGAGTGCTGCAGCAGTGCCAGGCAGACTGGTGCATTCATCCAGCAGCACAAAGGTTCAGCAAGGACAGGTTCTCTTCATCAGAACACAAGTCTGAGCCTGTGCTGAAATGCATGAAAAAGCTCCCATAACACCATTCCTGCAGCATGAGAAGCATTCCTGGCTTGTTGCTTGGGCTAGTAGCATTTAAGTACTTTCCTCTTGAAAACAAATTGCACATTTATATGGTGGGTTGTTTGTGTTGACCTTTTGTATTGCTCTTGTAGCATGAAGGGAAGGTGCTTCCCCTAGGGAGGCTTCCCAGTACATGGTTCTGTCTCATCCCTGTTGGAAAAGGATGGACACTCACAGTTAAAAAACTGCAAAGCTCTAAAATGCATTTGAATAGTGGGAACTGGAGCAGCTGAAGCAGTCCTGAGGCTGCTGTGACTTATTGTCAGAGGCCCTGCAGCCCTGGAGCAGCTCCATCCATGGAGACAGCTGCTGCACTACCCTGTTGCTTGACTGAAGAGGAACTGTGCCTATCCCAGCCAAGCAGCTGGAGAGCTGCTTTTAGTTCTCTATTGCCTTTAAGCAATGCTTTGTTTGCTCCTTGCCTCAATTAGAGGTCCTATATCTCACGGCAAGGTTGAAAAATTGAAGTTTAAGTGTCTGAGTAATTATTTTGTTTCTCTGTATAGAAGAGGAGTATGATGATGATGCTCAGGTAGTAGAAGATGAAGAAGATGAGGAGGAAGAAGAGGAGGGAGAAGAGGAGGACGTTAGTGGAGAGGAAGAGGTAAGGAATCAATAATGGGTATGAAGTGAATGTTCAGTAAGTCCAGCTGGGCAAGAAATGGACCAAAGTTTGCAGGCTTTTTCAGTACAGCAACTGTGTGCTTTCTGTTTTCACCTGAGAAGTGTCACAGTGGGGGTGTCTTTGAGGACTGCCTGTCTGTGAGCCAGCTGCCATCTAGTGACCACTGACATGAAATCATTCTGGTTTTGCTGATGTCAAAAGTAGGATCAGGAATGCCTGCAGAGCTAGCATGTGGGGCCTCTGAGGGGCTGGGTTTACAGAGAGGAGTGGGACCTGAGTTACTGACCCTCTGCTTAGTCTGAGGTTCTTCTCTGTATGTGTGCCTTGTGATTCTTCAGGATGCTTGGATCCTCAGCACAGTCCTGCTGCTGTGTGTAGGGCAAGTTGAGCTGGTCACTTTCTCCTGAGACTTTACTGTTAACAGAACCACTGGGAACGGGGCTAAAATCTGCCTGCAGAAGGCCACTACTCAGAATCCAGAGATGTCTGTCCATGTTGAAACTCTCTTTGCCCATCAAATGTGTGCCTTCTCCGACTGATCAATCATCAGTAGCAATCATCAAGTTTTACTAAACTCAGGGCACCGTAACAAAATTTGCAGCCACTTATCAGCTGAAGTATGAAACCACTTACTTGCTGAAGAGTTGAAGCTGCTATGATTTTCTGCAAAAGTTGGGCCAGAGTCCAGTTATGCTGCAGCAAAAAACTTTCAACAACTGCACTTATAGAAGCGTGTGGGAACTGTCTGCCTTTTGGTTGCTTTTTAAGATGCTTCAAGGACTCTCTGTCTGGATATTGCCAAATTGTGAGAGGTTCTGAGCTGAAACCGACTTTCTTACCTATTTTTGTTGTTTCTCTTTCTAAATCCAGGAGGATGAGGAAGGCTATAACGACGGCGACGTAGATGATGACGAAGATGAAGAAGAACCCGGTATGGCAGTAATCCACTTCTTCCTAGAGATTTATATATATATATATTTCTAAAAAGCAGGCTCATGTTTTTATTCCTGCTGCTTTGTCCAATTGCCAATGAAGTAGAACTCACTGAAGCTGTTCAGCATCTCTGCAGCTCGTGGAAGGGAAGTGATATGATATCACTCAAGCTGTATTTTATTTTTCAGATGAAGAACGGGGACAGAAGAGGAAACGAGAGCCTGAAGACGAAGGAGATGAAGATGACTAAACTGAATAACCTATTTTGAAAATTTCCTATTGTGATTTGACTGTTTTTACCCTGTATTTCCCCTCCCCACACCCCCAACCTTTTTTTTTCTTTTATTCTTTTTTTTTTTTTTCTCCTGGTTGTAATGTTGCTGTGGGAATGAGAGGGAGAAGCAGACTGGGTGGGCAAGGGAATAAAATACTATTTTTACTGCCACTCCTCCTCCTATTCATTTAATATTTTTTTTTCTTTTTGTCCCTCTCTCAGTCCCTGTAACTGCAATAGTAAGTATAAACCAAGTGGTAATTTGTTTCTTATTATTGGAGTGGATAGTTTGACATCCTTAAAGAAAACAAGTTAACGATCAGTGGATGATACCCCCAAATACACGTGCTCTGTTCTGAGACAGCTGAATATCCTTGGTTGTTGGAATTTTCCACCTCTGCCAGTCACAAAATACATCGTAAGCATTTCTGAGGGGTGCTACAAATCTAGGCAAAGCATCCCTCCACAGCAACAGGTGTGAGAATGGCATATTGATAAAGTGATTTCTTTGTTGCCTGTCCGTGAATGACTGCCATTTTCAGCCATTGCTTTCCCTGCATTTGTAGGTACCTTCTTTCTTTTCTTTTTTTTTTTTTTCTTTCTTTTGCTGTTTGTAAATAGTGACCAAACGTTTCTGGGGGGTTTTTTGGGGTGTTTCTTTGGATCTGGTTTGTGGGGTGAATTTGCAGTCCCCTCCTTCCCCCTGTGTGTTGTGTTCTTTATTTTTTCCCCATTCCGTTTTATTTGGTTGGTTTTTGTTTTGGTTTGTTTTTGGCTAGGGTACAGCCAATACACTGAAAATGGCAGGCATTTAAATATATATATATAAATATATATAAAAAGTGTTCCTAATTCCTGAGTTACTAGTGAAATGACTTTGACAATTGTAATAAAAAAAATGTTTCAACCCTTTTAAATAAGGTGTGTACTATTTTGGTCTGTAATATATAACACCTAGTCAATTTTAAGTGATGAGAAACTACTTCCACTTGTGCTATATACTTGGAAAATTTTTACAAACCTAAATACAGGAGGCAGTACAGCATGTAGGGTAGAAAGTTTCTTTTCATACACTCAAGCACGAGATACTAATACAAAATTGTATTTTCTTACCTAGTGGAAGTCAGTAAAATGACTGAAAATACCTAGTGAATGTACAGTTTTACTTTCATATCCCTCTTTAAAATAGCTTTAGAGGTGACTTGTATTTCCTAGTCAATATTTCATCTGTATAAATACATTTGCAACAGTTTTTTTTTTTGTGTGTTTTTTTTTCCCCAGAAGAGCCAAACTTTGAGTTTTATGTCTGTTTGTCATTGATGAATTTCAATAAATCTTTTTATACAATTTTTTTTTTCTGTGGCTTATTTGAGTAAAATGTGCCACTGGGAATGAATTGCATACCTTTTTCAGAAGGCATTCAGTAAGTTATTCTGGTAAATGCCCTGCTATTTTTAGTAGTTTGATGATATGTTTTGCTCTGCAGAACTGTTAGCCATGGTTGGGTGAAAGCAAGGGAGAGGTTCTGACTTTGCTGTAAATAATAGCATGCCATTTTTCTTTCAGAAGGAGCAGGTTTTTTGCAGTGTGACCAACGTGTTTAACACGGCGTGTTCCTTTCTGCTGTTCAATCCTACCCCAGTTTATCCCAGCCCAGAAGAATGAACTCTTGGTTTCCTTCATCCGAGTGAGGTTCTGTGGCTCTGTGTGAGCCCCAGGTTAGTGCATCTGGGGCCACCTGTTCTTATCCAAAGCCTTCCTGCTGTTGCTCACAGCAGTTCTCAGCTGGATCTCTGCTTTTCCTCTTTGAATGAGTAGTTCGAGAGGTGAGTGGCAGAGCAGCCCTCCTATCTTGAGCACTTGACCATGCCTTTATGTGCTGTGTGAGAGCAGAGTGAGGAGCTGTGCAGGGTGGCATGCTGCCCTCCCTCCATTGGATCTCTGACAAAATCCTGTTATTGCAGTGGGCAGGCTGGTAGTGCTGGTGTTGGGGTGGGGTTTTGTTGGTTTTTTTGGCTGTTTGTTTATGAGAACCAGGCATACTGTTGCTCCTGTCTCAGCTGGGATCTGCTGCTGCAAAGCCAAAGCCGTGGCCTGGCCGGGCAGGGTCATCATCCTGCAAAGCAAACAGCAGCTACCAGTAGCAGAGACAACCCAAACAGAGCCTTTGTGTCATTGAACCTCTCAGAATTCAAAGGTTTCAGGTGAGCTGTGTACTGACAAGCTTGGCTGCTAAGTGTTTTTCCAAAGATGTAAGTTTTCACTCAAGCTATTCAGGGGATTGAGCAGCAGCTGGACCTGATCCTTCCTCCAGACCACGCTGGAGACTTGGGAATGAGCACACTGCATCCCTCTGCCCCTTTGCATGCAGAGGATGTGGCTCCACATGGCAGTGCTGAAGTGACATTTGTTTTAACCTTTGTCACCCGTGGGCTCCAGCAAGCTGCTGCTGCTTGCAAAGCAGCTCTGCCCCTCATCTGAGAAACTCAGACAACCGTAAGCTCTTCCCTTTCCTAAGCAGTGAACGACCCAGGTGTCAGTGAAGTGACACTTCCCTTTGTGCTGCTGATTGTCTCAGAGCTCAATTATCCATGAGGTTTCCCAAAGAAGAAAACTGCAGCTGTGAGCCCCCTCCCACCCAGGGCGGCTGCCTGCTGAAGCTGAGCCCCCTGTGTGGTTTGACACTGCTGGAGAGGAGGAGCTGGGAGGGGACGCTGCCATCACTGAGAGCAAAACTGAAGTTTGCTTAATGTGCCTGATTTCCTAATCATTTCTCAAAGAATGCCAATGGCATGCTGCGTACCAGGGGCTTGTTTTCCCAAGGGGCTGAAGATACCAACCTGCAGCCTCCTCGTGGGGAGAGGAAATCACCCAGAGCGCGGCACTTGGTAACAGTTCTGCAGGAGAGCCTGAGAAAAGGTAGAAATAAATAATGCAAGAGTTCAGCTCATTCAAATGGCAACTTGTGTGTCCCTTAGCTCTTTCTGCTGTCGGTTTGCCTTTTAAGCTGCGCCGTAACGGGAGCCCTAGTCGTGCAGCAGGCTGCTTGTTGGTGTCTGTGTCTGCTTGGACAGTGCCTGAGCAAACCCGCCCAGCAGTGTGAGGCTGTGGGCAGGCAGGGATGTGCAGGTCCCCTCTGTGGTGCTCATTTTCCATCCTGCACCTCCTCGCTGAGCAGAGGCACTTGCAGGGCTGAAAGCAGCCCTCCCATCCACCCCTCCTGGTGCACTGAGTGTAATCCTGTTTTCTTCCATTCCCGCTTTCTCCCCCGAGAGTTTGGGCTGGAGAATGGCACCGTGCTCCTTTTCTGCTCTCAGCTGTTTGTTGACACTGCTGGTTTTGCTCCTTCTTCCCAGAGCCAACAAAAACCCGGTGGAGAATTTCTGGCGAGGCTTTGACCGTCTTCTGCTGGGAGCCTCTGTTTTCCTGTTACAATTGGATGCTGCAGCAGTGCAAAGCACACTCAGGGAATGGGAGCAGCATCGGCAGAGGGAGAACCAGCCGTGCACTTCAAACCTGAACATCCACCCGTGAGAAAACCCCTGTCCTTATTTCTAACATCTCCCTGGAGCACCTTTGCTGTCACTGCTCATCCCGTGCGGTGCTGCCCGAGCTGTGCTCTGAGGCTCAGTGCTGCTGGGGATGGAATGTTCCCATGCTGAGCCCTGGCTGTGTTTGAAAACCTCCTCGCAGGGGACCTTGCTTTGGGTCAAAAAGCAGCAGTGCATCGTTTTAAAAGTGTGGGGTTTTTGTTTTTTTCTTTTTTGCTATGAGGAAGCTGAGCTCCCAAGGGCAGCCCTGAGCCCCACGGTGGTGCGGAAGGGAGGGCCAGCAGCACCCCCTGCTCACTGATGGGAAACTCCACTCAGTTAACTGACAAACACAGGGCCCCTTCTTTATTTAATCTGCTCCATTTTTGCTTTCAAAAAGCAGTTCTTATATTGTCTGTACATTAACAGGGCTTAATCACTGGAGATCCTTTCCAGCTAGCTCTGAACACACTGGAACCAATAATGCAGAGGATGGGAAGTACCACGCTGCCAAGCCAAGCGTTTGCCTCCGACAGAGCACAACCTCCAGGAAGCAGAAAAGTAGGTCAGGGTGATAAGGCTGAGCACGGAGGGGGAAAGCAGAGCAGGAAGGAAATGTTCCTGGCTAGGGCTGCTCTGGGAAGGGGCCGTGTGCTGCTGCTGGCAGCTGAGTTCTCTAATCCTTTCTTCTTCCTACCCACTGTCCCCGAGGCACGGGAGGTGGTCGCCATCAGCAGTGTGAATGGAGGATGAGCCCCCTGCCTGGATTTGTATGGGGACAGCCTGGAAAATCCTGCAGCTAAATCAGGTGTTCTGAAACTGCTGAGGATGCAAAAGGTCCTGGAGGTGCTGCGCATCCCAGGAAACAAGGGAGCATCTTCAGGCTTTAAGCAAATTGCAGTGCTTGCAAGAGAAATGGGGGGGGGGGGGAAATAACTGGGAGCTTAGAGTCAAGGGTCTAATTTTGACCATGATAAAACACTGCAGACTGCCCAGAAGCACAGAAATATCCCTCCACCCCCAAAAGCAGTGTAGAGCAGGCAGCTGGGGTGCAGCCTGGCACAGAATCCGGCCTCACAGCCCCAAACTTGCAGGGGCAAGGGGAGACTGGGCAGGTCCTTATGGTGAGCCATAAGGTTGGAGCTGCACGGGGAGCTCAGTGCTAAAACTGGATGGCTCGAGCTCCCCAAATTGGGCCTTTCTGCTTTAAATAGTGCCCAGATGGTGCGAGAGGAGATGTCAGGAAGAACTCAAGCTGTCACCGAGAGGAGGGAGCTGGAGGAAAAGGTGCGAGTGCAGGAGCAGCGATAGCCTCACCCAGGGCTTGCCCTAGAAACTGAAGCACTGGGGCTTGTCTGTCTGCAGGGCTTTATGGGGCTGAGGGGAGCTGGCGGGGGGGGACAGGACGGGCATCCACCTCAGTGCAGGCACCAAACCTGCTGGGTTTGTGCTGATGTGTGCGGATATGCTGATGATGGCCTCATTAATCATCCCCACCTGCAGCCATAATTGGGCTCATTTCCCGTGGATTCCAGGGGCTTGGGAGAAATGACCCTTTCCTTGCAGAAGGTGATGTAATGAGATAGGGGGATAAGAACATGGATATGTCCAGGAGCAGGACAGCGCTGTGGAGGGGATAGGTTGGGTTGAATTTCTCATCCCTGCCAAGAGATGGTTGCTTGTAATTCAAAACCAGCCAGCCAGGTTTTGCTATTTTGAAAACATTTTATTTCGTCACTAGTCCGTGATAGCATAAATAATATGAGAACAAATGAGAGCACGTGGAACATAAAGACAGGGAAGCGTCGGGTGGAGGGCACGGCGCAAATGAACAGGGGGGAACCGTTGCACAGGAGGTGCTAGGCAGCTCAGTGACTTGATTCAGTGAGGAGTCAGGGCTGCTTGGTGCCCTTCAGTGCACTAGAGGCCTAATTCACAACCTGTGATTGTACACGTGTGTGCTGTGCCCTCACGCCCCTACCCGGGCACCCGCACTTGTCCGGGGGGGGGGAGAAAGGAGGAGGTCAGGTCCCAGTGAGGACCCCTCTGGTTAGGACATCCAGTCGTACTGCTCTCAATATATATATTTTTTTTCTTTTTTAATCTCTTTTAAAGGAAATGCTGAGTGGGGCTGCGCTCACCCAGTTCCAGTTTAGCAGCCTCGAGCATCGCTGTCACATTTTGCATAGGACAAAAAAAAAACAAACCAACCCCAAAAACCAAACCAAATCAATAGCGAGGAGTCGTGGTGCCTTCGTGCCGAGTCCGGAGCAGCCGGTGCACCCAGCTCCCCTTCGTGCCACACGAGGACCAGCTGCTGAGGACGTGCTTCCAGTTAGCAGAGGGCTCTTGGCATGTCACTTCTGGCTCGTGTTCTGTGTGAGTGGATAACCATAAAATTAAAGAGCGAGTATAAACGAAGAGAGTTTATTTATAAAACGTCCCTGGAAGTTAATTATTCTTCGGGTTGTTGCGGAAGTTCTTCAGCTCCAGCTGGAGCTGGCGGATCCGAATGTCTTTCTGGGAGAGCTCGCCCTTCAGCCGCCGGATCTCGTCCTGCTGCCGGAAGAACACCCGAAGGAGCTGCAAGGAGACGGGAGCGGAGCTGCTGCATCACCTCCTGCTTTTAAACCCTTCTGCTTTGCCCCCCCTGTTGCTTTTGCAGCCCCAGTGTGACGGCAGCAGTGTGCTTTCTCTTTGCTAGGATTGGATTTGCCCTCGCTGTGAGAAAGCCAGTTCTCTCTGTGTTTCCCCAGCTCCTTGTTCCAGGAGGATTTAATTAGAAGGAAGAAGCAGGAGCATCGCGCTGCTCCACTGGGGGCACCGGCTTTAAAGCAGGATGCCCCATGCTGCAGGGAGTGCAGGTCGTTTGGGACTCAGAGCAAAGAGCCAGAGCACTGCAACCAGTCGGGCTGCAGACAAACCTTAGTCCTCAGAACAGCCCGGGATGACCCAGCAGGACCGCCCCGAGCCCACGCTAACAGCACGGCACTCCCCACCTCGTTCTCGGTGCGGGGCGGCACGTTCTCCAGCAGGTCGATGCCGTTCACCACCACGCTCCTCTTCTCTCTCACCGGTGCCTTGAAGACGAGTTTGGACGTTCTCTTGTAACCCTCCTTCAGCGACATCAGGATGGGGTCTGTGGGCAGAGCGGGGGCTGAACGGGGGCTGCTTTTGGGGCTCCCCCTGCAGCCACCATGGAGCCATGGGTGCCTGCACGGCTATGGGTTGTGTGGCTTTACCTCTGTTCACTCCGCTCAGCCACTCGTCCGGTGTAAGGGCTGGCTCTGTGCCGGGGGTCATGGGGTAGATGTCCTCCTGGTATGTCTCTGACTGCAGGACGAGGGGAACAAAAGCACCGAGCTCTGTGAGTCCTGCAGCTGCTCCCTCCCTCTGTCAGCGTGCAGTAATGCAGCCACGTGGCAGCGGCCTCCGAACACAACAAACCCGTGTTCAAACCAGAAAGAAAGCATCCCAGGGGCATGCTGGTGCTCTGCAAGGCAGCTATCCTGTGTGGGGCTGCGTGGGACTTTCACCTTGGTCTCTGCCCAATGCAGAGGGATTTGGCAGAGTAAATAATCGTCGCCCATCACGATGACAACAGAGCTGGAAAGTTCCCAAAGGAGCTTTCCAACAGAGGACTGATGGATGCTGAGCATCCACTGCAGCACAAAGCATCGAAAGATAGGGGTAGAAACCCAACTGCTGGAAATAAATGCAGGTGCTGGAAATGCTACCAGTGGAAGGTTTGAGGCTGGACCAAAGGAGACCCACCCGCTGGGTGGGGGATGCCCACCCCCCGGGCACTCACCCTTCTTGGCACGATCATGGAGATGGGCTCAATGAGCCCCTTCAGTGTGACCAGCTTGTAGAAGCGGAAGACCTCGCAGGCAGACACATCCAGCCCATGCTTCGGCATCACCCCTGCGAATGGTGTGTGAGATGATCTCCCCAGTCATAACCCCCAGTGCTGCAAACACCAGCAGTGGCCATCCCAAGACCCGTGTGCTGCTCAGTGCATCCCTATGGGGCAGACAGGGATGTTTGTAGGGTAAGTGGGAAAGGGATGAGCAGCTTTGATTGAGGAAATACCCCAGGGACAAATGAGTGCTCCTGGCAGGGACCAGGCTCCACATCAGGGGAAGGAGACAGAGAATGGGCTGCTTCAGATTAACCCCCACAGCATCCAACCCACCCCCACGGCCGCTTTGCAGCACCGATCCTTAAGCACTCCTACAGTTGACCTTCTGCAGGTGGAGGCTCAGCAGTGCGGGGCGAGCTGCCCTCCTTACCCAGTCCTTTCTGCGGGGCTGGTGAGCGGAACTCCATCAGGTAGCTCAGGTAGGGCTTCTCCGAGCCAATCTCGTAGTACCGAATGTTGCCATCACCCTGGAGCGAGAGGAGCCGGATGAGTGCTGCGCTGAGCACACACCGTGCCAACATCCCTGCCCATGGCCTGGATGTTTGCAGCACCAGCTCCGTGCGGGGCCGTGCCGGCGCTGAGCCCACCAACCTTGCCAGCCAAGTACAGCATGTGTGTGTCCGCATCGTAGAAAGGGAAGAGCAGCCCCGAGAGCCCGTCGATCTCCTCCTCAATGAGGGGCATGGAGAGATCTTCCTGCACAACGGGGAAAAAAAATTGCTTTTCACTGCACAGGGTTTGTGTTGCACCAGGATAAGCCCACCGCCATCCAACGTGGTGCTGCGGGTGGGAGATGCCCCGGCTCCCACTGAGGGCTGCAGAGCCAGGTGACCCCAGTGAGGTTTGCCACGGACAGGGCTCTCCCAGCCCCCCACTATGGGCATTTTGGGGCTGCCTTTTGCTGTGATACCTGAAAGATGCTGAGAGGGAGTCCTGCCCACTGACCTGGTCCCAGAGCGCGATCTGCCGTGTGTTCCAGCGCGAGACCCCGGTGGTGAGCAGCCGCTTCGTGCTGCCCAGGAAGACCACGCGGTTGACACGGTGGTTCTTGCAGCTGGCTTCCTGCAGGACAGGGCAGGAGCTGCCCTGAGCTTCTATTGCGTCCCACCCAAAGGGCTGTGATGCGATTCTGGGGATCCCTCCCCATGTTCCTCTTTGCTGACCCTTCCCAGCCCCCCTACCTGCAGCACCCGGCCGGAGCGCGGCTCCACCACCCGCAGCTTCTTGTCCTTGCAGGAGGTGGCCAGCAAGCTGCCGTCCGTGTTGAAAGACATGCAGAGGATGACATCCGTGTGGCAGTCGATCATCTTGACGGGTTCCCCGATGTCCAGGTTCCAGATGAGGACCTGTGGGAGGGGATGAAGCTGCATTTTGGGCCACCCTAGAATTCATCTGGAGGCTGGAACCGCTTGCTCATCACTGGCAGAGCCCTTAGCCCGCCCTTCTTGTGCAAAACCAAACCAACACCTACAGGAGGGTGCAAGGCACGGTGCGTGGTTGCATTTTGGACACCAGGAGCTGCTTGCACACGGTTCCCTGCACTCACTTTGTAGTCGTAGCCGGCGCTTAAGAGGATGTTGTTGGTGGTGGGATGCCACTCGACCAAGCCAACACGCCGGCTGTGTCCGTACAGCTCCAGCACCGCCTCCGTCATGTTCCTCTTCAGCCCTCCGTCTGGGATCTCCCATATCCGCACCTGCATGGCACACAGATCCTTGGGTCACGTCCCCAGCAGGAGGGCTGCTCCCCCATAGGACCTGATTTCCCAGGTCACCGATGGTGGTGGCTCACGAACCTTCCCAGCACCCCTCCAACGCACTCTGCTCCCCCATAGCAGTGTATAGAAGTTATCATCGAAGGAGGGAGATGGCTCCCATGATTCGTGGCCATGATCTGTGTTCCTCCCCTATTGAAAAGCTTCCTTGACAAGCTCGCAGCTGCCAAAAATACCAATATACGGAGCTGAAGGAAAGGGCAACTCATTGGGTGACAGCGTTTGGTGAAACACAGCGGGTTTGTGAGCTGACAAAAACTGGGTCACCCCAAAGCCCGGCTTCTGCCGTGCAGAACGGGCTGTGCTCTGCCCAGCTCCCTGGTCGAGCCTTTTTCCCTTCCGATCTGCTCTTTGGGATGGACTTGTGCACATCCAGCAAATAAAGGGAGGCAGATGTCAGCTGCTACAGATGACCTGATTCAGTGTCCCCCACTGGCAGTGCTGCCCTTGGCTCACGCTGCTGCATGCACCAGGACACGCGAGCGGTCGCAGCCCTGCGGTCTCCACGAGCAGGAAGGATTAATAATAGCACTGCTGTCGGGCTTGCAAAAAGCCATGGCTGTGCACAGCTGCGTGGGGACACAGAAAGAGCAGCACTCGATGCCACACAGCACAGGGGACAGCGGAGGGGTTGGTCACCAGCAGCAGCCCCTGCACCGGTGGCACCCGAGCTGCAGACGTGCACGGTTTGCCCCACAGCTGTGGGTTCAGTTTTCCTGTTGCCTTGCAGCCGTCTTTGTCGCTCCCCACCTCCAGCCCCACTCACCGACGTGTCCTCGGAGCACGACGCGATGATGTTCTCGATGAAGGGGTTCCACTTGATGTCGAGCACGTTGCCCTGGTGGCCACAGACTTTGGGGTAGTTTGGCTCGATGCGGCCCGTCTGTGATTAAAAACAGCATGTGGAGGTGTAAGATTTAGTAAAACAGCTCTGTTTCCTTAAGGCTGGAGCCCTGGCAGGAGGCAGCCCCTAGCTCAGCCTGGGATGCTTTTTCCCTGAGGTGGCTCAGCCAAACCCCCCAAGGGAAGAGGCTTTTGCAAACACAGGGCTGTGTTTGAGCTCCAGCAACACCAACAGGGGATGTCGGTAAGAAATCTGTATGACCACTTGAAACCACAGGCAAACAGCTGGGACAGGAGGGGCACCGACCCTGGGCAGATCAGCAGCGGGCTGAATTAGCAAAAAAGTGGTATTTTCCCCAAAAAATTTGCAAGCTATCTCAAAGTCCGTGTGCACACTCCACTTATCAAATCCCCTGTGACTTTTGGAATGCTAATTCCCTTGCTCAATTATGCTAATAATGCAACAGCTGTCCCAGGCCATTTGATGTGCTCCTTTCACATGGATGGAAACCCTTCAAGACCTTTAGGGTGGTCGGTGGTTGTCAGCTGGGTGAGGGAAGCTGCAGCAGAAAACAGCACACAGCTCCTGGTCCAGCCTGATGCTGGCTCCCATCGCAGGCCGATCCCACAAACCCCATGCACCGCTGCCAGAATTGGAGTCATAGAAGCACAGAGTCATGGAGCCAAAGGATCATAGTCGTAATCACAGAAACATTGAATAATGGTCATAAAGAGGCAGTGAGTCCTAGACCCAGAGAATCACAGAACCATAGAACCAAAGGACCATAGCAGCACTGAATCACAGAGTCGAGTGCTCCTGCAGCTGCCCCAGAGCCCCACAGCCCCTCCACATCTCATTCTGGTCCTTTCTGCACCCCTGGCACCCAGGAGGTGGTAGTGAGCTTCGGAGCGTGCAGGATAAGTAGGTCAGCACGACACAGCCACTAAATATTTCATAGCCCTCCCAGCTCTGACCTTTTGGAGTATCGAGCTCCTGGCTTCATTTAACACGAACAAAGGAGCGTGGGCAGGATAGCATGCTGCATTTTAAGGATCCACAGCTCAGGGCCACGGGCAGGAGTGCTCTGAGCAGCTGGATCAGGCCCAGCAGCTCGTTCTTGCACTGTTGCTGCCAGGAGGATTTATTCGAATTAATTTGCTCCCAGGAAGATGCAGCCTGCTAATTGCAAGGCAAAGCGAAGCTGCTCACAGGGCTGTGCCTGCTTTCCATCAGCCACTGGAACTGCCTGCTTGCAGCACGGTGCTGCAGAAAAGCACTGCAAGAGGCACAGGGACACACGAGGGAAAATGAAGTGTGTGCGCTTCAGCAATGCACAAAAACGCATTTCAGCTGGAAGCACAGTGCCAGCCACTGGGCCTGGGCATGGAAATCCCTGAAATGCGCAGGTTTTAAGAGGAAAGCAACATGACAGCAACAGCTCGAGGTGTCCACGTGGGCACGGGTGCACCAGGCTGCTCCTCACCACAAAGCTGCTGCCGCTGTATCTCCCTCCACTTCCCTTTGCCTGCATCCCAACAGCAGCGTCCCATCGGAAAGGCTTCACCTGCACGTTATGGAGTTCTGTTGTACTCAGTGGCAAAAGCGCTGCCCACCACACCAGACCTGCATGGGGGGGGGAGTCTGGGGTCCCCCAGACATCAGGGAACCTCCTGAGCTCTCTGTGCTGGGACCCAGAGGTGGAGCACAGAGCCGTGGCTGTGCTCTGTTAGTGCAGAGCCTGCAGCCCCCTCCCTCCTGCCATCTCCTGGGAATTAATGGGATGCACAGCACTGCTCTGTGGGTTATAACACAGAGCACAGCAGCAGACATCACCTCCGTGTGCAGCTCCCATCATCCAGCTTCCCCCCCCCCCCCCCCCGTTTCCCTATTTGCAGGACGTGATTAGCACAGTGTCTGGAGCAGGGATGCATGCAGCAGCTGCTGGATTCCAGGACGGAGCTTTTAGTTAATATGCAATCCCTTTAATTCTGAGCAACCAGCTGAGTAATTTCCTTTGCAAAGTAGATTTGATGGGTTTTTGTCAGAGTACATTAAGCTTCCAGGAGGACAGAGCAGGGTTGGTTGCTGGTGATGGTTTCTGTGCAAGGAGTCAGGAGTTTTAATTAAGACCAAGTGAATACTTGGAGCAGCAGTGGGCCCGTTCCCATGGCCAGGGCACCCCAGAGAGGGGAAGGAGCCTCAGGGGGAGTGGAAGCAGCAACAGCAGTGAAAAAAGAGAACAATAATTATAAAATCAGGGATTCAGGGCAGAGCTTCCCGGGCGGCATCTCCTGAAGGCACCTTGTCAGCACTAAACCACACTGAATCCTAATCCCACACCAAGGCTGGATGGATCCCTGGCCCTGCACTGCCCGAAGCTCAGTGACCCACATAGCAGCTCCTTAATACCAGGCTCTGCCTCCGGGCTCCAGCACGATGGTGTTTTTCACAGCAGGGGTTGGAAGGAGCATGGCATGGCTGCTGCAGCCACTGGGCAGGAGTGCTTTGAGTAGAGAAGCGTTCATTCATGTGATGCTCACGGAGAGAATGGGCAATAAATAATTCCTGCTTCCAGGAATGGCTCAGATGGATGGGACCATCAGCCAGACCACAACCTCAGGATGGTCACACAGCTCCGGGATGGACACAGCCCCAGGACAGGGACCACCACCCCAATGGGAAAATCCTTCCTCTCTGTTGAGGCTCATGCTTCCAGCCCCAGGACAAGGGGAATTTTCCCCCCTCCATCGCCTCCCCCCCACGCTCCCCGCTCTCGTGCTGCTTTGGGGGATCAGGGGAGGGCTGCCTGAGCCATGGGGATTTGCAGGGTTTCCTCGGAAATCCTTGAGTACACACAAGTCTCTAGTGGCTGAGATTAAGAGTAAATACGTTTGCTACTCTCTTCTTTAGAGGAGGTCTCTCCTCCTCGAGAACCAAAGCAGAAAATCACACTGATCCTGCTGACCTGGGGCTGATTTCAGTACACGCAAAGGTCACCGCAGCTGACCCGAATTTCATTAGCAACCAGTTCCACCTGAGCCAGCACAAGCAAGGCAGAAATGGGACAAATCCTTGGCAGGGACCCAGAACAGCCACGGGAAGCTGTGTGCTGCCAGCATAAGAGCTGGGGGCTCAGGGAGCTGCAGGTACTGCAGGGCAGCACATCTGCAGTGGGGGTCATCAGGGCGAGGAGAGGACAGGTCACTGGGCTCTGCTGGTGACAGCTGCACTGAGAGGCAGTGACTGTTTGCACAGACCACTTCCCCAAAGGCCGTTCCCATGTGTGGACAGAGGGGTGTCACTCTGTTTCTATCCAACAGTTGACTGCATACAGATGCCTTGAGGCTTTCCCTTCTCCCTGCTGCCAAGGCATGCGTGCACCAGCAGCTGGGTCCCAGCATGGCCAGGGCCATGGGAACCAGCACTTCTCAGGGGGTCCGTCCTCCTCCATCCTCCCCCATCTCCCCCACGTTCCCCATCCTCACTGCAGTCACCAGGTGCTCAGCATTCCCAGCACAGCCCAGGGCTGCTGGCTCCTTGTGCTTGCAGCCAAGCCTTGCAAAGTGCAGCAGGAGAAGAAACCAGCACTGCTGCTTAGCACTTTTGCCAGGATGAAGGCTGAAATATCAGTCACTCCCCCTCTGTGGATATAAATACTTCTATGGGCTGTAAGTGTCCGTCTCCTGCCCAGCCTCTCTGCAGCACATCCATAAGCCACATTTTGGGTAGCAGCTACTTCTCCAGCCACAGCAGACCCAGAACCTCGTGAGTCCCAAAGGCCAAAGTAGGGCACACAGGAGCACTTTGCACCGGTTCAAAGCCACAGCCATAAAAGCAGCAGCTGGGATCGAGCTAGTTAATTAAAGAGCCCCAAACCCGTGCAATGCTCCCGTTAAAGGGGACGACGGGCTCTGAAACCAAACCCACGTTTGCTGGGCACCCAGGACGGGGTTTCTGGTTCAGCCGGCAGAGGGTGCAGGCAGTTGTGTGCAGGTTGCCTGCCCGCCCCGCTCGCCCCGTCGCGCTCAGGACAGTGTGTGCAGCAGTGCTGGGACACCGCGGCCACTCAGCCGGCCTGCTCCATCCCTTCCTTCCCCATCTCGAGGGGATACATCTCCTTCAGACCGAAATCAGGTCTGGAAAAATGCACAGAAAACCAAAGAACGGTGCAAACCAGAGGAGAGCCCCGAAGTCCTGAGCTCTTCGATAGAAAACACCCTCGGAGCATCACTTTGTATTGAAGAGAAGTACAGAACACAGTGTATTTTCCCCTGCAGAATGCCTCAAGGAGCAAGCAGAGCATCCTCGTGCCGAGCATTCCCTTCTCTGCCTGGTCACCACTCGTGGCTGTCCCCACTGCGATGCCACCAGGTCCCCAAGCCAACAAAGGCAGAGTGCAGGTGGATGGCAGCCCTGGGCACACTGCCTGCTGCTCTGCTCAACAGCTGCCACTGTGGGTGGGGATGGGATGGAGATGGGCTGGGCATGAGACAGGGATAGGATAGGGATGGGATTGGGGGGGCAGAATGGGGGACACAGCAGCACTGCTCCCGGGGGACAGTCTGTGTGCACTGAGCTCTTCCTTAGTTAGGGTTATGGGCACTGCAGAAGCATCCTGGGGTGCTATGGGGCCATTTGGAGCTCAGCACAAGGGATGGATGCCCATGGACAGTGGGGACACAGTGAACGCTGCGAGCAGCAGCCCTGCTGTGAGCAGCAAGCCTGGATTCTGGCTCCTGCATAAGGACAAAGGCTCCTCCTATTGTGTGAGCTCTGATTCCAAACCCAGAAGATGCATAAAGGCTCTCAGCTCTAACAGCACGGTTAAGCACATTCTCAACCAGAAGAAGGGAAAGAGGGAAAAGAAGAGGAAGGAGAAGAAGGAGGAAGGGAAGAAGAAGGAAAAAAGAAGGAAGAGAGGAAGAAGGAAAAGGAGGGAGAGGGAAAGAAGGTAGACATGCCATTTGCAGTGTACCTGGGATTTTTGTACACCCCAAAATCCCTTTTTTCCTATGACTCTGTGGATCCCTTTTGCCCATCGCCCATGGCCCTCTTCCCAGGATGAAGGAGGGAGGTGCTTCCAAAAAAATACGTGAGATTTCTTTCCCAGTTCCTCTCCTGCAGCTTCCCTGAGCCCCAGATTCCTGCTTGGGAATATCCCAGGGCTCTGCACATTGTTTGTTCCCGAGGAGGGTTTGCTGAGAGCCCAAAGGCTTTTGGTTGCAAGGAGCTGGATTTCTTGTGTGCAGAGGAACATATGGCCCAGAGTATGCAAACACATGGGCGCTCACAGCACAAACCAGAGCTTTTTTTTCTGGGGAAGATTTCTGTCAAGAACAGAGGGAAGAAATGTAAAAATAAAAATTATATTAAAAAAAAAAAAAAAAAGGAAGGAAAGATGGCAGCAAATCAGACCCTGAGTAGATGCGCAGTATCTAGGTTACCTTAATTATGTTCGGCTAAATATGGATTCCAATTAATTAGATGGCTGCTGATTTCCAAAGAAAATTAGTTTACTCTTAATGAGCTAATCAGCTCCTATTTAAGAAAAATAATGAAATTATTAGGTTGTACAAAGGAGCGTGCAGCCGCCTGACACGGAGAGCCACGGGTGATCCAGTGAGACTGCCTGGTTTCCCCATGGGCCAACCAGGTTGCAAATGGAAACTTGGAATCGTGCTCCATTTCCCAGGATAAAAAAGAAGGAAAAAAGGAAGGGTAATTTGCTGGCAAATTAGGGTTAAGGCTCAGGATCTGGGACGGCCACATGGGGCGTGGATGGGCGTGCTCTGAGCTCAGGGTGCAGGCAGGAGGCAGCGACGCAGCTCCACCAAAGCTCCTTGTTTGCAGAATATTAATAAGAGTCAAGCTGTGCGCCGCAATTAAAATGCTGATTATGATTTCTTCCATCTGCAGCCGATGCTACTCGGGAAATGAAATAAAAAGGAAGGAGAGATGTGGATGTTACGTGGGGAAATGTCTGGGAGAGAAGCAGCCGCTGCCTGCAGCTCCACATCCTGCACCACGATCCCAGAAGGCAATTTCCGGGGAATCAGCTGAATTTCCGAGGGTTTAAAATTGCATGAACGGGGGATGTGCAGATTGGTGTGGGCACTCATGCAAGGAGCGGATGGAAGATTCAGATGGGAAGGTGAAAGCACAGCACTGCAGGGGGAAGGAGTACGTGCTCCGATTGTATCCCGTAGCACAGAAGTGTGCCCTCGCCCAGTGGCAGGTTGGAGAGCCAATGTGAACTGAGGAGTGCTGATGCATTGGTGTATTTTTGTTCCTCCTCGTCCTCCCCTAGCTGGCTCTTAACAATGAGGTGACGTCAAAAATGGCATTTCTGGAACTGCCAGGTTGCTGCTGCAGATGAGTCACAGCCAGGACCTGGGCAGGGGCAGACGCAGGCTTGGTTCTGCTGTGGCAGATGATGAAGCAGAGCTCATCTGCAGGCCTTGCATTGGGATTTTGTGGCAGAAAACCCAGGTTCAGAGCTGTGCTCCCCTTTTCTGGCTGCCACAGCACCAAGCTGGGGTGCAGAGCCCATGGGGGTGGGGTGAGATGGGATGGGATGGGATGGGAATAGGGTAGGGTAGGGTAGGATGGGATGGGATGGGATGGGATGGGATGGGATGGGATGGGATGGGATGGGATGGGATGGGATGGGATGAGATGGGAGTGAATAAATTAGAGCAGAGTGGAGTAGGGTAGGGTAGAGTTGAGGAGAGTGGAATGGAACAGAATGGAACAGAATGGAACGGATAGTGTAGAGTAGAGTAGAGTAGAGTAGAGTAGAGTAGAGTAGAGTAGAGTAGAGTAGAGTAGAGTAGAGTAGAATAGAATAGAATAGAATAGAATAGAATAGAATAGAATAGAATAGAATAGAATAGAATAGAATAGAATAGAATAGAATAGAATAGAATAGAATAGAAGAATAGAAAAGTTTTTAGTCGGAAGAGTTCTACAAAGACCATGGAGTCCAAATGCTGCATTTTCTTCCCAAAGAATAACACCAGTTCCCTAAAGCAACCATGAACCCCTACTTTGCCACAGAAGAAACCCCACTAAGGAGATCAGAGCCGGGCACACGCTGCAGGAGGGATGCTCTGAGCTGGAGCAAGGCACTCACCTGCTCGAGTGGGATGACGAGGAAGGAGCCGCCGCCGGCGCTCTCGGTGACGATGGCGAGGAAACGGGCGTTGACGGCGCAGAAGTGATTGTCGTGCACGTTCTTGGTGATGGGGATGCCATCAAAGCAGTGCTCCCGGCTCGCCACCTTCCCATAGACATTGCGGAACTTGGAGCTGCGGTACTGCGGGCGCCATGACATCTGCGGGGCAAACAGCGCCGTCAGCATCGCCGCCAGCAAAGCCCTCCCCGTGCTGCTCTTCTCCAGCCCCCGTTGGGCAGTGCTGGCTGCAGCGTGGCTGCTGCTCAACGAAGCATGGCCGGGCAGAGCTGTGAGCACTGCTCCCCAAAAAGAAAACACCACCGGGGGGGGTCCCCGCTGCAGCTCCCGAAGGGCACGGAGCAGAACCGAGCGCCTTTTCAGCATGCACCGCTCATCGGGGAGACAGCACGACCACTTCGTGTGCATATGACAAAGGAATTAAGGCTTTTAATGCGATGACTTGGAAATGGATTAGGCCGGAGCACATGAAAGCATGCATCGGTGCAGAAGGAGAGCACACGGAGAGGAGCGAGCAGCACAGAGCTGTGGGGCTGCACCGCGCTGCCCCGCTCCTTCGCACGGCGCTCCCCTTGTGCTCCCCACTCACCCCGCTCCCTGCAGCAAGGTGGGTGCACAGACACGAGGGCAACTGAGGCATTTGCAGAGCACTTTGCTTTTTGTAGGCGAAAAGAAGGCGACTTTCACCATTTTGATCTTTTTTTTTTTTATGTTTCAGGTTCATGATCCTCGTGGTAGCACAACACAAAGATCTAGGGCACTTCGTGCGTGCTGGAGAGCACAAGCCAGCCCAGAGCAACACAAGCACTCAGCTCTGTCCAAGCACCAGCAAATGCATGCCAGAGGACTCAGAGCAGCGTTCTCATAGCTACATAAAGGCGTGTGAGTGGACATTTAAATGCTGAGAGAGCAGCTCTCAGCAAGGGACACCACCAGCACACATCCCCACCCCTGCAGGGCCTTCCCCCAAGCACAGTACCGGGGACACACGGTCAGAGCAGCATCTCCCAAACAGGAGGGGGGGATGTTTAGAAGTGTAGGCAGCAGTGTTTCCATCTCTAACTCATACAACGGGCTCCTTACCAGGCTTAACTCACAGCTAGGGGCACAGGGCAGTAAATCTGCACCTGCATACCCCATGTATGGCAGGGCCAATAGCAGGAGGGATGCAGAGGTGAATCCTGCACCCCAGTGTCTCACTGGGAGCTGCATTTCCCAGCCCTGCAGCACCAGGAGCATCCTTCAGAGGATGCAGGGCCAGGGCTGAGCGTCGGCCCTGAACCTGTGCAAAGTCAGCATCAGGAGGTGGGCACACAGGTTGGTTGGGTTTGCACCCTACGGTGTTGGGGGCGGTGCTGCTAGGGAAGGGGATGCAGATCCTCAGGGATTTACCCCACAGCGAGAGCAGATGGACTTATATTTCTGGATGGAAATGTTTCTACTGGGAAAAAAATATATATATATACATGCAGACTCACATCCAATGGAGTGTTGAGAATCTGTGCCAGATCTGCCCGAGCAGTGGAGGAACCCCAGCACAGCCCAGGCTGCTTCTTTCAGGAGTCCCACTACATTTTACTTTTTCCTTTTGCTGAATAGGTGAGTTCCCATTTTGAAGCCAAAGTTAACATCTTTATGAAGTTTAAAAAGCACACAAAGGGTCTTTTAATAGCTTGTAAGCTCTCAGCTTCCTCCCTGGGTGAGGCTTTGCTCCCCTTCCTGCCATCCATACCACTCTATTCCTATTGCAGCGGAAACCAAATCCCACCCAAAAGCCATTTGCTCCCTCTTTCCCCACTCAGCAGTTTCTTAGTGTCTCCCCACCTGGGAGGATGCTCTGGCTGTGGAAAGAGGGGCTCCTGATCGTCCTGCATGAAGCTCAGCTCAACGAGCTGCTGCCAAACGAAGCATCACACCCACAGAGCCCCGAGGTGCTCTGTGCCCTCCGTGTGCATCTCCGCCCTCCAGGTACGGACGCACCGCCCCACGCAGCGATGCATCTTTTAGGACCTCAACATTTCTGAGTTGTTCTTCATTGCCTTTGCTCTTTCTCCCCAATCTGGGCAATCCTCCATCCCACCCCGGGAGGAAGCAATCGGTGCTTTGCTGGCCACAACCCGAGCGCCGTTCCTTCACCCCCGGTATTTCCTGCAAACAGCAGCCAGCAGCCCCAGGGCCACAGACAGCACGGAAACGGCAGCAGAATGTCGGGAAACGTCTGGGGGCTGCCCAGCACAATGCTTCCTGCACGTTTATTGTTCTGGCATCCAGCGAGGCTTCCCCGCTGCGGCAATAGATCTTCATGCCATGGGGGTGATGCCGAGGTCCCCGTACTGCTGTGCTTTGGGGACGTGGGGTATCCTGGAGCAGCAGGGAATTGCAGCTGGAGGGAGGTTCTCATGCCAATGGAGCTTTCTGGATCAGAAAATAAAGATCTCAGCATCCTTTGCCATGCTCCAATGGCCTGGGTCAATGGAGGCGCTCCCAGTGGGGGCCCGAAGCCCTTCCTCGTGTGGAGGCAGGAGGATTTTCCTGCAGAAATGAACCAGAGAGATTTTCTGGCCAAGGAAAAAAAAAGCCCTTTTCCCATTGCTCTTTCCATCTGCCGGGCTCATCCCAGGGTGGGGAAGCAGCAGCAGCAGGGACAAAGATGAGAGGGTGGCCCCACGGTGTGAGTCCCCCCAGCCAGCACTGAGTCCCCCAAGGCTGCCAAGAGGTTACAAGCAGGGATGTTTTCCCAACAAAATAGGCAATTTCACAAGAAACCCCATTTTGCTACAGAAAACTATTGCCAACCTGTCCAATTTTCCCACCAGGTTGAGGACAACCTCCAACCCCACGGTCTGCACAATGCAACCGGGGAGGAAAGCAGCCCCTGCCCCAAAGGATTCCAACTCAGTGGAGACAAAGGGACAGGAAATGCTGGGAAAACCTCACAGCTGCTCTACCACAGCCCCTCTGCTTCCTCCTGGGGCGGTGGGAGCTTTGCTCAGGGTGGAGCACAGAGCATCTCATGTCCCACGGGTCATGGGTGTGCTGGCAGCAGTGCAGCAGTGAGTGCTGGGGATATCCCCCCCAAACTCACACTGAAATATGCCATTTCCTTCCTTCCCTCGGACTTCCAGCCCTGGCTTGATCCTGTTTCAAGCAGCTGATGCTCAGAGCCAGACAACCCCTCTAAATTTAGCCGCCACGTGCAGCGTGCCCTGACCATCACCTGCACTAAGCCACAGCATCCCCAGAGCCCTGCAGCAGCTCCCAGCCCCATGCAGAGCTCTGCAGAGCCAGGAGCACTTCTGCGAGCTGTTACTGGAGTGTCTGCAGCCCAGCGGTGTGTAATGCTAAGGAACTGGCTCTTGGGGTAATTCTATACATTCTGCTGAGGCGAATGGGCATTTCATTTTCCCATTGCCTCGCTCTTGGGAGGCACTGCAAGAATGCTCCTGGGTTTTTTTGGAGCTGTCTCCGCTGAGGTTTGCTCCAGCTCCGTGCTGTTCTTGGACTCTGACACCTCCTTTCACTGCAGAGCCCCTCCCTCACTTCAGGTTGAGCAGAACTTCCATGAGAAGCACTGCAGAGCACTTTGAAGAGATGAAACGAACCCCATCCCCAACCACACTGCTCCCAACGGCGTTAGATCTTGCAGGAGGTTGGGAATCTCTCCGCTCTGCTCCAGTGTTTGTTGGACCATGGCAGTGTTTTACTTCTTGAGGCCCTTGAGGGGAAGAGCGTGTCCCAAAATCCCACACTGGGAGGGGGAACCTCTTTCACAAGAACAGTTAGAGCAGGAGCCAGGTGCAGCTGGAGGAGATCTGGGGAGGTTTTGGTGGCTCCCACAGCACTATGTGAGCAACAAGGACATGGCTGAAGCACGCACCTCTAGGAAAAACCCTGCCTTCCACCGTGGGGAGTTTGTTGGTGCATCGTTTTTGTGCCAATCCTTGGGAGCAGAGAGTTGGGAAGGACACCCAGGAGCATGGCACAGCTGCCATTAGCATCTCACCCCCCCACCCCACACCCCACTGCGCAGCAGATGAACGGCAGCACGAAATGTAGGTCAGGCAGGGGGGGGATTTTCTGTACACAGCAGTGCTGGACGGGGGCACGCACACAGAAGGAGCATCACAGGGAAAGGACAGGCAGCCTCCTCTCCCACAGCACCACCTGGTCGATGCTTTGGGGCCTCACAGAGCTGCACCTATCCTGGAGCTGCACTGCAGGAGCAAGGAGCGCAGGGAGCAGCTCTAGAAGCAGCTGCATTAAAAATAAACCAAAGAGACGCACAAAGAACTTTTCTGTTTTCCAGGCTTTTCTGTTTTCCAGGATGAAAAGCCCTTCTGGAGTTGCTGTGCCAGGCTCCCCTGCAGCCCCACGTCAGCTGGCAGAGCACGGCACACAAAGGCCCATCGCCCTGGGAACAGTTTGCTGGGGAATGGGAACAAGGAGCGAGGCTCAGCCCCTGCCTGGATGCACTCGGAGCTCCTGGCAGCCCCAGCCTTTGCCTACCAGCAGCAGCAGAGCCCAGCTCTTGTCTCCACGGGTTTATTTTTAAATGCATCTTTTCAGGCATCGGGAGTCTTGGCAACAGCAGCTGAGGAGCAGAGCTCGTGCAAAGAGCCCGAATGCTGCAGTGGGCAGTCACAACGCAGAGCCTGCCGTCATCCCTTAAAGATCTGAGTGTCCTCTGTGCTGCCTGCACGATGAGGGCTCTCAGGGAAATCAATCGAAGAACAAGTGGGGCCATTAAGGTTGGAAAAGAGCTCCAAGATCCCCAGCCCCATCCCATCCCACCACTGTGGCCCTCAGTGCCACATCCCCGTGGTTCTGGAGCTCCTCCAGGGATGGTGACCACACCACAACCCGGGCGGTCTGCGCTGGGGCATTTCAGAAAAGCCAATCTCACCTTCCCCTGGAGCAACTTAAAGCCATCACCTCTCATCCACGGGCACATCAGCATCATCAGGACGCGGAGCCTCACGGCCAAGGAAAGCTGAGCCCTTCCCAGGGGGCTTCCCAAGCCCCTTCCCCTCAGCCCCAAGAGTACATATTGGCCACGGATTGAGGTGGCCAAGCCCTAAGGATCAGCCAGTGGAATTTCCCCTATTTAGAGAGGAAAATGCAGGAGGGATGGGTGGGATGGGTGGTGCCATGCCCTGAGCTGCATCCACCCCAGCTCCTCCAGAGCTGCTCCGTGCTCAGGTGGGCTCTGCAGTGCTGGAATGAACTCAGTGCAGAAGAGCTCGGAATTACACAGCGCTGAGTCGATCAGATCCCAGCACTGCCTGCGTTACTCATCAAACACTTATTGTTCCTTGCACATGAGATTAGAGCCAAACAAATGCTGATTTTAATCTCTTCAGTTCTCCGACGCTTCTCAACTCAACCTTGAAAACGGCTTTTGTGCACGTTAATGGCTTTCATGCCAGCGAGGCTCAGATTTAACATTTCTCCACATCCGTCCCTCATTTTCATGGCAATCCCAACGTGGAAAGCAGCGCACATGTCACCCAGCCCTGAGCATGTCAGTGTCACCCATTCCTGAGCACACCCATCCCCACCGGTGGGGAGAAGCACCAGGAACAGAGCACAGATGGAGCACATCTTTGTGCCCTTGTGAGCTGCTGGTGCTGGGGCAGGGCTGCCCTCGGTGTGCTGCTGTCTGGATGCATCTCAGTCACAGCCTCCTCCAAATGCCCCGCGCGGGACACTCACCAGGCTGCCGTGCTTGCTCCCCAGCACGCTAGACTTGTGCAGGTCCCTCATTGACTCGACAAGAGCTCTGTGCAGAGAGGGAAAGCAAAAACATTCAATTTGCTCCCACCAGCAAACCCCACATAACCCCTGTGCGCCCTGGGGGATTGAGAGTGGGCATCCCCCTACTCCTCAGCCCCAGAGCACGGCAGGGTCAGCACCCTCCACCCCCAAGGGATGCCCTGGGCACTTTGGGTACCAAAGTCTGGGTTCAGCCTCAGCCAGTGCCCCCAGCACCAGCAGATACGGCCACAAAGCCTCCCCAGCAGCACCCCGAGCCAGCAGCAGTGCTATTTCTGTGTGATGCCACCATGATGTTAGCACTGGGACAGGCAGAGGAGAGACCAGGGAGACCCATCTTACGGACGTGAAGGATTTATCCCATGAGCACAGCCTAAGCAAAGCACAGAATGAACGTTTCTGGAGCAGTATCTGCCAGATGAGTTTTTTTCCAGTCTGGAAGGAAGTGCCTGGGATTTCCCTCGAGCTCAACTTGTCAACGAGTTCTTCTTCCCAGAGACCACTGACTGCATGGGAATGGTCTCTGCACGGCTGGGAAAGTCCGTCCCCTCCATCCCCACCCCTCCCCCTTCACTTTGTGGCCCCGGCCCGCAGCCCCCTGGGGGCTCCATGAAGTCCATCCATTTGCCACAATCCTGGCACCCCCGTGGCACCCGGCTCAAGCTCAGCATGCTGCCAAAGCTCCCGAGCTGCCCACGCTGGGCTGTGTCCCCACATCACGTGGGTGACCCCAGGGCCACCACAGAGGGACAGAGCGAAGGGACACCAATCTCAGGATGCAATGGAGCCAACCCAAAAGCACGCCGATGGCAACGCTGCTACAGACCTCAGGGCACCCCCATGGGGTCACCCCACATCCCAGACCCCAAAGCATCACTGTGGGGCCGTGCCCCCCCCAGGAAGCTCTCCGGGCCCCATGCTGGGAAGGAACAGCAGCCCCACACTTGTAAACAAGCACAGCTTTCCTCCCACTCTGTTTCCCAACTCCTTCCCACCCGGAGAAGGCAGCGGAAATGTTTTGATGCAGAACAAAGGGACAGGGATGAGGGCAGTGCCCCGGGTCACTGCTGTCCATGGGACTTTGCCCTCCTCTCCCTGATCTTGCAGCTCCTTGCAGTCAGTAGGGAAAACAGCGTGCTCGTTCCCAACCTGAGAGCTTTTTAAGACATGTAAGGAGACAAAAAGCTCTTTCCATGTAACGAGGACAGATTTCACATCAGCACCAGCAAATCGTGTCACACATCACCCAACACAGAGCCAAGAGCCTCTGTTACAGCAGTACTTCCAGATTCAGGGAGAATGAGTGGGGCCACCGATGTGCCAAGAGAAAACCTCCAGCGGGAGGGAGCCAGAAATCCAGCCCCTGCTCAGCTCACTGCTTTTTGGTTAGGGAGAGCTGGGAAGTCACCTGCATGGGTGGGAAGGTGTGAGAAGGGTGGCTTGGAGAGGCTGCTTGGGAAGATGTTATGGGATGAAGGTGAAAAACTGGGGTCAAAGGGACTCTGACATCAGCACCTTCGTGGCTCCTTGCTGAGCTTCAGTGTTGCGAGGAAAAAGAGTCCGGGAGGTTATTTATGCTGCAAATGGGGTTTTGCTACAGGAGGAGGGTGCAGCGGGGTGAGCAGTGCAGGCCCAGAGACCCCACGGTGTTCCCCATGGCACTGAGCTCCCCGTGTCCCCACACTGTGGCACCGCTTCTTCAGAGGTTTCTCCCAGCAGAGGGGCAACGTTAATGAAATGAAATGAAATCAAATCAAATCAAATAGACAGAAAGAAAAACATACACTATCTTCTGAACGCATCATGCTGCAGAGATGTCCCCGGCCGTGCAGGGAAGTGCCAGCGAGGCAGCACGGCCCCTTCCCCTCCCCCCCTCCCCCCCCCCACGCTGCCAGCCTGCACCGGACAATCCCGGCCTTGTGCGTGGGGATGGGGGGGACGTCCCCAGCAGCGGAACGGAGCTGCCTGGCTCGGGGCGAACAAGGAGCCCTCACCGCCGAGCTCGCAGCATCCCCGCCCTGCATTTTTTGCACCGGAGCCTCGGAGCCCGTTATTGTTATGGAGCAGACGACGCTGCAGCATCGGGTTTCGCTGCGATCAATACAACCACGGCAGCGCCAAAGCGCTTTGAATCGATCCGCAGCCGCGCAGCCCCCGAACGGCGCCGGCTGCAGCCAGCATCCCTCAGGCTCTGCCCACGGGGATGCTCTGCCCACGGGGATGCTCTGCCCACGGGGATGCTCTGCCCACGGGGATGCTCAGCGCCGGCTGCATCCTGCTCCATCAGCAAGGCGTTCTGCACGCACTGGTTATTTCCACCCTCCCTGATGCCCTCCCCCTCCTCCAGGTGCAGGTGCGCAGCTCCTCACCTGAGCTGCTGGGTTCTGTGGGCACCTCCTGCCACGCGGGGCTGGCGTGGGGCTCAGGGGGTTGCGGGCGCTCCTCGAGTCTGGGGGAAGGGAAATGTCAGTTGCAGCAGTGCCCACAGCCCCCAGCCCCCTCCCAGCTTCCCTGCTGCAACCCCTGCAAAGCACGGGGCAATGCTGCACGTGGCCTGGGCACGATGGGGTGGGCGTGGGGAGCTCTGCAGAGGTGAGCACTGCTGGGGCCGATGTTGGGGTGCACCTGCAGGGACACTCTGGGTGTCTGGAGGAGAATTTGCAGGCATAGAGCGCAGGGAGGCTCAGAGCAGAGCAGAGCTGTTCTGCACAAACATCCCCACGGCTGCAATGGGATCTCATCCGTGCAGCCCTAAGGGCTTTGGATTTGTTCATGACCAAATGTCAGTCCTCCATGCCATCCAGCAGCTCCCTGACCTGGGAGCCAGCCTTCAGATCCTGCCCATTAGCAAACACCAGCAGCACTCGCTCTAATACGAACATTAATGGGGCCAGCAGCCAGAGCTCAGCATGGGAGAGGACCAGACACTCCATACGGGCTGACAGCTTGGCTGGGGATTGGCACAGTGGGGTGGCGGGGGGAGGAACCACCCCGTGCCAAGGAGAAAACCCCACACGGGGGGCTGGGACCACGTGTCCTCATGATGTCCTCGAGCAGGAGCCCTGCTGCACTCATCACCTGCCACGATGGCACCCAAATCTGGGCTCCCCTCTCTCTGCAAGGCAAGCACCCCCTCGGGTCCCAGCCATGCTCTGTGCTCGGTGGCTCTGCCACCACCCGGTGACAAACAAAGGAGGGAAGGAGCTGTGAGAGTTGAGCTGGGGCCCTTCCAGGCTGTGAGCGACGGGACGCAGATTGGTGGGGGCTCCAGCAGCTGGCTGCAGCACGGAGCTTCTGCCTGCTGCCAGATTTCAGTAATTGCACACTGACTCGGGAGATAGGAATCCAGGATCCGGCTACTCCGTGCTCTCTGTTTGCTGGATAATGAATTGAACTATTCATCATTCGATAAAATTTCCATGAAAAGAAGAAAGGGGGGGAGGGGATGGGTTGTGACCCCACGTTGCATTCCGCATGGTATGAATTACAGCCCCCAACAAGCCTGCTGGCCACAGCCAGGCCACGGCAAAGCCCCGCATTAATGCTGCATTGAATCTCAATTAAAACTCATTAAAAAAACCGTGGGCCAGAGGAACTGTCTTTGATGAGAGTCATGCTTTTGGAAATGGGGAGCTGCCATTTTTAGACTCAAAGCGGCCCCTTATGCGTGCTCCCTGCCCCCACAAGTCCCAGCAACGTCGAAGATGGGCGAACCCAACACTGAGAAAGGAGAGTTTTGTGCCCCACATGGTACTGCTGCCCCAGCTGGGAGCAGTGCCATCCCATCTCTCCTTCCAATGACCCCACGCACAGTGATAGGACTTCCCCCAGTTTCATCCAGGACTCCCCAGCACCATCCCTGCCCTGCACCGCCTGTCCCCACCCTCTGTGCACAATCCCTTATTTATGGGCACAAATGAGTTTTCCAACTGCTGCATCCTACAAAGGGACGCCCGCTTTGCTTTCAGGGCAGCGAGAGGTGGAGAGCTGTGCCCCCCAAACACCGTGCACAGAACCCCACGTGATGACCAACCCCACAGATCTCCCTGCCAGGCACGGTGGTTGGCCTGTACCTGTTCCCTCTGAGGTGAGCGTTGGTGCCACCACCAGCACTGCTCCTCGAGGCTCAGAGCACAGACGGTCCCGCATTAAATGTGGCTTTTAGTGAACTGTCTGCACTTCACTTCCTGGCTATTTCTCCAGAAATAACGTCGAGCTTTGCTGCCCAGTGCCCATTTCTGACACAGCCACTCTGCCTGACAGCACGGCCCGGTGCCTGCAACCAAGTGCTGGATCAATTGAACCAGCATCAGCTTTGCCATGGGATCAGCATTCGCCCCAGGCCCTAAATCTGCCCTTAATGATGGGGCAGAGGACGAGTGGCCTCACTCCTGGCCTCCCAATCAAGGTCTCTGTGTTAATTACCACCTGACCATGTTCGGTTGCATCACTCATTCACTATCCTGAACCACGACAGACTGTGCATGCAATTTCCTCTCCGGGTTTTTGGTTTTGGCTTCATCTGCTCATGAACTAAGAGGATAAGCTGTTATCTAAGCAGCATAGCTTGATGACTAATACCAATTAATAGATAATAAAGCCAGAGGAGACCAGAGGATAACTGCATCTAATGCATGCCACAGGACCTCCCAGACTGCATCCAATTTAAACTGTGCCCTTTAGAAAAACCTCCAGTCATTTTAAAGCTGTCTTTCCCGAATTAACGCTCCCTCAGACCCTTGTTAATTTGTATTCATGGTTAATTACACTCTGGCCTTTTGAAACAGCTTCTGGCAGAGGGCAGGAGCTGGGAGCACCACACCAAGCCAGCCCCAGCCACGCAGAGTGTGGGGTACCAAGTTGCAGCCAAGCTCGGCCCTCCAGCAATGCCTCACTTGCTGCAAAACCAATGCTCAGCCAGCCAAGGTCTCACTTCTTTGTATGTGAGCTTTGTTCCTTCGTGAGCGTGGTGCTCACAGTGCTGTGCATCCCAGTTATCAGCCCCACTGAATGAACGTGCAGCTTTGGGACCAATTCTAGAGGAGTTGGGCAAAATCTCTGCCCCGCAATTCTTTCTCTCCTCCATCTTTCTGCTGGCGGGGCTGGCTCCAGCAGCCCCATATCTGATGGAGGCTGTTGGCTGTAGCATCCACCCAGCTGAGTCCTGGGGGCAGAGGAGGACTCAGGAAATGAGGACAGACGTTGGGCTGTGGCTGAGGAGAAGAGCTCTGTGTGCTCCTTCTGCAAGCAGACGTGGTTAGCTCTCTAGCAAGGGCCCTGCCCTTTATGCATAATGCATTTGGATGTTTTTCTGCTTGCACGCAGCAGATCCCAAACCCAAGCCCCAGACTTCCTCTAGGACAGCTCATCTACAGCAGGGATGAGTTTGCCTAGTTCCTATAGCACTTCTCACATCGCTGGTTCTTACTCCAGAGCCTGGAGAAAGCAGAGGTGGTCTGAGGGAGCGTGGCACAGCATGCAATGCAATGTGACACAACACAATGCAACACAACAAAACACAGTGCAGTGCAACACAGCGCAACGCACCTCGATGCGTCTCAAGGCAAGATTCCTGGCATCTGGGCAGATCCCCAGGCAGGAGTGTGGGCTCTTCCTGCGTTTCAACCCATCGTTCTCCATCCTATTTATAACCTGACTAAACTCTCCTGGGTAGAACGCTCCCACTCCTCACCGTGGGAGGGAAGGGGGTGGCTCAGGGTGTGGATGAAACCAGCTCGTTCCACATCCTGACAATGCATGCCTTGCTCCCTGCTTGCCTTCCCCTGCCCACCCCCACTCCCAGAAGAGCCTTTTGTGCCTCCCCACACCTCGAGCTGGCTTCGAGATAGCTCTGCCTGCGCCGGGCAGCTGGACCTGCTCATCAAATAGATTTTCCCCTAGATGTGAACTGCAAAGTTGGTTCAATGTTTCCCATTGCCACTGTTCCCAGCAGCTCCCGGGAAGCGGTCCCAGCGTGGGAGGAGCAGCTGCAGGGACCCACTGGCCACCTGCACTGGGCAGGATGCGAGGAGCCCTTTGCTTTCCTCCCCTCAAGGACACACACACACAATTCTCAGTCGCCAAACACCCCAGGCCATCCCCCACATCACCTTGACGGCAGCTCCCCGCAAGCAGCCCGGATCACACCACCAAGCATCCCCTCTCCCACGGGTGCTGATGTCTTTTGCTTTCTCTCCATCCACACGCCCTGAGATGAGCCACGGCTTCAGGTCACTGCAGTGCTGGGTGTGAGCCCTGACCTGCTGAAAGCCCCCAGCACTGATGTCCCAGCAGCTCCACGGCTCTCTGCCTGCATCAGGACTGTCCATTCTGCAGGAAAGCAGCACCCACGGGGTGTGCTGGAGCTTTAGGGTGCTTCGGTGGAAGCACACATCGTGCGTGCACCGTGGATCTTCCCAGCATACCCCTCTGCTCCCTGAAAACCACCAGCACATCCCTGTACTGCTGAGCACGCTCTCCTCACAGCCCGGCCTTTTCTCTGAATGAATCTGCTTGCACTTAGGAAGAAGGAAAAAAAAAAAAAACCATTAGTGAATACATTAAAAAAAAAAAAAAAACAAACCTGCTAACAAGCACTACAAATTAATCATCCTGCCTGGGTGTGTGACTCCTCAAATCAACAGCTCTCAGGTCAGCGGGTCCGTAGTTCTTTTAGCCTTTTTGGTCAGCCCCTCAGTCCCTCTCTCAGCACCCAGAAGAGCTGGGAACACACTTCTCCTTCAGCACAAAGTGCCGCTGGCTTTGTCCAGCTGGCAGAGAGCTCGGGACGGCAGCGGCGCGGTGCGCATGGCAATGGCCAGCAACAAATGCTGGTGCCAACCCAACAAAAGCAAAGCAGTGAAACACAAGTTATTTGTTAAGCACGGAGACGTGGGGTGGGGGGGTTCCTCCCCTGTACTCTCTTCAGCAGCATCAGCCTGGAGCTGCTCTGGGCTCTTTGGCCATGAGCAATGTCCCCATCACACTTGTGCCAGCGTCCCCCACCACGTCCCCCCCCAACAGGAGGCCCTCACGTGGAGTGGCAGGCAGCAAGCAGGGCACGGCTGCTGTTTGTTCCCCCAGACACGTTCCACATGGGGGCTCATGAGGTGACCCCCACCCCGTTTGCTTCCACGCGAGGTTCGTTAGCACCGCGCCGCTCTCCGTGGCAATGGGCCATGGGCAAAGCTTTGTCTGGGCCCGAAGCAGAGCCCAGCCCCAAAACCAGGGCCGTGGTGCTGTGCCGGGCTGGGAGCCCACGCCCTGGCACCGAGGCTTCAGCCCGGACCCCTTTGCTCCCGGCCGTGCGACGCAGCCCCGTTCCCCAGCACACAAATCACAGCGCTGCAGTGGGAGCTGCCCGGACCCCCACGCAGCAGCGTCCAGCCCAGCCCCCTGAGCCCACTATGGGGTGGGCCGAGTGGCGACCGCCGCTCCACGGACACGGGGAAATAATGGGAATGAAATCCCTTCCCCCCGTGCAGCAGCGTGGGGAAGCACCTGGGGCTGCTGCTGCAGGTACGGTGAAGCTTTGGGGACCGAATCCCTGCATCACTCCCCTGGGCACCGGGAAGCTCTGCTCAGGATGGGTTCCCTCTACCATCACCGAGCCCCCTGCATCCCCCTCCATCCCCTCCCTGACACCCCCCCCCCCCCAACCCCTTTCTACCCCCCGTCAGCCCGCAGCCACCTGTAGAGATCCGGGCAGCAGCTGCCGAGCAAAGCGGCTTAACGGGGCCGCGTCGGGGGGGATGGATGCTCGCGGCCACCCCCGGCCACCGCCTTCCCTCCGGGCTGCGGCTCAAAGGGTTAAAACTGCAGCACCGCCGCCAGGGGCCGAGCGGAGCGGCCGGGAACGGCCGGGCCCCGCTGCTCCCCGGCCCCGCAGGGCCGAGCTGGGAGCGGGGAGCTGCGGGAGCATCCGCGGGGAGAGGCGGCTGCGGGAAAGGCGGCTCCTTACCTTTGTGACAGTCATGCAGAGCCGAGAGGAAGGGTGAGCGAGCTGTCCGGGGAGAGGAGGGGAAAGGGGGGGGCGAGGGGGGGGAAGGGGAGGGGGAGGGGGGGAAGGAGGGGATAACGAAAAAAAAAAAAATAGAAAAGGGGAAAGATTAAAAAAAAAAAAAAGAGGAGGAGAAAAAAAAATAAAGCAGGAAGGTGATGGGTTGGCTGCTTTCTTTTTTTTTTTTAATTATTATTATTTTATTTTTTTTCCCTGCCTGAGCGAAGCGCGGCTGTTTTTCCCCGCAGAGCACTCGGCGTCAGCGGCTGCGGGCGGCGGCCCGGCCAACCCCTCCTCCTCCTCCTCCTCCTCCTCCTCCTCCTCCTCCTCCTCCGCCCGGCGGCGGCCCCGAGGGCGGCTCCGAGCACCCCGAGTGGGGACACCCCACGGAGGGGACACCCCGACGGCTGCGGGGGGACGGGGCCGTTCCGATGTGACGCTTGGTTTTAACGCTTTGCACTCCCAACCGCCCCGCGCTGGCTACAGGCACCTGCTGCACACACACACACATACACGCACACGCACACGCACACGCACACACCCCTCCGTGTGCAGAAATCCACGCGTGGGCAGCGTCAATGGCAGCGCTGCGTTCTCTGCGTGCCCACCCCTCGCACAGTGCTGGGATGGGGGGGGGAGGGGGCTCTGATGCGTGGGTCCCCCCCACACCTCTCACAGCCACAAAGCGGAGCCCCGCGGTGTGCGTGGGGTGGGATGCGGCGTGGGGTGGGATGCGGCGGCTTTCCCCTCCCCGAAGCAGTAAGTGCCGGGCTCTGCAAAGCCAAGCTGTGGTGCTGCACGTGGGGCTGAGCTGGGGACAGCTGATGGGGTTCTGTGGCATCCAAAGCTTTGGATGCAAAGCCAAATCTCCCTGGCTGCCAAACTGCACTGCTGAAGGCTCAGGGGAACCCCTAAAAGCAGAGCAGCTCAAAGCAGAGGGAACCTGAGCACAAGTCAGTTGAGCACAAGTCAGTGTCAGGCACCAACGCTTCGTCCCAGAGCTCTTGTTCCCCTTTTCCATGTGCGTGGCACTGGGATGCTCAGGGTCACTCAGGATGCAGGTGTCCCATTGAATCCCACGGGGCCTGGTGCCCTGGATGGGAACAGTGCCTGCTACAAGGTCACAAACCTGAGAAACGCAGCTTATCTCATGAACTGCTCCCAGCATGGAGCAAACTGATCTGACCACGCTGAGCCCCACAGCACCGCAGCCTCCGTTGCCAGGCCTTGCACACCCTTGCACACGTGGTGTCCCATTGCTGCACTTCCCCATCAACGCAGGTGAGAGGCAGTATTTAGGAAAGCAGCATTTAAGCTGCTTCTCGGCGTTTTAGCTCAGTGTTAACCCTTGTCTGCAAACAGAATTCCCCAGCCCTTGGCTCAGGCCTCTCACCTGCTTGTTTTGCTGCTGCCGAATTAGAAATAGTTGAGAGCAAAAACAAACGCGTTTCCAACTCCCCTTAAAGAACAGCGCTCCGCCAATAAACAAAGGATTTCCTTCTCGTAAGGAGATTATACAGCCAAGAGTCTGATGAAAGATTACTGAGTTTTATTCCAGCCTTGAGCCTCCCCATGAAATATCAGTGGGTATGATAACAAGCGAATATCAAGTCGTGAAAAACAGCCGTTCTGAGATATCCCTCCAAATAACAACTCCGTTTGCAGAGATAAACTGCGAGCTGGGAACTGTGAGAAAGGTTAATGCAGTTAACGTGGAGCTAATGACATTAGCCAGCAGAACAAGCCCCCTAATTCCCGAGCCACCCAGCAATGACCTCTCCCAACAAAAACCCCATTTTTCCCCATTGGTGACCTAAGTGGGAGGCTCAGGGTGGATGGACGGTGCTTAAAACCAAACAGCATTTGGGAAGGGGTTGGGGCAGAGGGCACGGAGGCCTAAATCGTCCAGATGGGGAACAAATGGGTTCCTGTAAAGCTGCAGAGATGCTAAGGGGAAAACTCGCTGTCTGTGGTGGGCATTGGGAAATCCTTCTGCTTGTACGTAGCCCCGCTCCCACATGGAGCAGTGCTCAGCTGGAGCTGCTGGGATTAATTAGCACCAATTAGTTGATGGATATAGCCCGCGTGGTGCAGCAAACTGGGACAGCTGGGGAAGGGAGGGCAAAAGGAGTCAGATCTGATCCTGTGGGTCCTGTGGTGCTGCAGGACTCCGTGCGTGGTCTGTGGGAGTCCCAGCAGTGACAGCACCCATGGGTGTGCAGAGGGCACTGCCCTGTGGCCAGGAAAACAGCAGCTCCAAGCCACCAGGCTTTAGAACAAACTAGAAGAGAGCAGCAGTTGGGGTTGAAACTGAGCTGGTGATGGGTTTCAGGGGTGTTGCTACATCCTTTTTAATGTTTCTTGCTTTTTTGTTTTTTACAGCACTTGTTCTGAACCACATACTGCAGCACTCCTGGGGTGCTCGGTGCCCATCCCTGCTGGCACGGTGTGGGTCACACCCCTTGGACACCCTGCAGGGAACCAGCAGCAGACGTCCTCCACGGGGGGAGGGTTACATGCACAGCTCAGTGTGAGTGTGCTGGGGTGCTTGTGTGGGGCTGGGCTGGAGCACGCAGCACAAACCTGGCCTTTGCTGCAAAATGCTGCTGAGAGGGAGCCTAAATCCTGCACCCACAGGGTGTCCCCACTGGAGGGTGTTCCCAGGGGTGATGCACAGTACCAGGGTGGTAGCCTGCAGTACCTGCAAGCCTCCTTGGATCGGCCGTGTTGTTATCTGCAGACTGAGCATGAAGCAGTCAGGGTCCCAAATGAGATGTGAAGCAGGATGCAGGCACAATCCCACAATTCCAGCCCTGAGATGCAGGCACCAGCCCAACCTCCAGCACATCCCTTGCTGGGAAAAAGTCAGTGTGAGTGTACCAAGGTGCTGGAGTCCCGAGGCAGATGGCGTGGGGATGGGAAGGGGGGTCCTCACGCAGCCAGATACCAGGGGACCCTGAGTGCGTTCCCCTTTGTGGGGGGCAAACCCACAGCCATAGCTATTGCAAAGCAACGTCACCCCGTGCAACCAGTGCTCAGGAGCTGGGCTAATTTAACAGGAGCCCCTGGGGAAGCAGCTGGGCGCTGTGCCCCCCTCCTGCTGCCTCTGGAGTCCAACAGAGCCCTGCTGCACTGCTTCCCCACCCCTCTCTGTGTCTGTGGGCTTCCTCTGCCGTTGCTGCTGAGCGGTTGGAAGGAGGATCTGTCTCAGTGCATGTGAGCAATTACAGCACTGTGGGGCTCAGAGCTGCAGGAGGAGCGTGGCTGCAACGCTGCAGGCGTGCACCTTCCTCCAGCACGATGCATCACTTGCACAGGGGAAGGTCTGCAGAGAAATAGCACAGAACCCATCCCAATTACATCTGGAGAGGCCCTGCCGTGCCATTACTCAGCGCTTGGCAGGCTCTGCGCTGGGGCTGAGGTTACAGCAGGGCTGTGCACAGCCTTCCAACGATGAAACCCACGGAAGGATGCAGCCCCACGGCACCAGGCTGCGTGTGGGGATGTGTGGAGGTGCAAGGAGGTGCAGGTGGAGCTGCAAGGACAGATCCCCCGAGCGGTTCCTTGTGCTGTTGGAAATGAACGACAGCTTGCCCGGGGAGGCCAAAACCCAGTGCTTCGTTTGCACTGGATAGATTAGATTGAAATTAATATAGCGTGGGTACAACGCACAGCCCGGGCATGGCAAATTGTCCCACGTTATCCCCAGAGTTGCAGCAGCTGTGAATTATACGGAGGTTAATGTTTGGATTTCAGGCCAGATAATTTATGGCGAAGTCCAAGGACGGGCTTTTATCTGCTGCTGAAAGTTCGTCTGGAATAACAATAGTTGGGAGACCCTGGTGCCTGGACACACGGAAATCCCAGGCCCTTCTGCCTGAAAGCAAAGATGTTTCTTTTTAAGAGCACTGTTAGCAAGAACAAACACCTCCCTATTACTGACGGAGTGCTCCTCTGCTCCACCACCATCATCTGGTTCGGATTAGGGCTGAATACGGTCCCGCTCTGCCACGGCAGTGAGGGGGGGAGCTTGGAGCTTGTCTGCTCACCCCGAGTCTGAATTGAATGTGGTACACAACTGCAGGTGAAAGGGGCTCCAATGGGCACAGGGCAATGGGAGACAGCACAGCTCCTCCAGCTGGGAGCTCCTTCCAGCTGAACAGTGCCATCCCAGGCCATGGGAAACCACTGCTGTGGGTGGCAATGACCCTTGGCAGAGGGATGCTGTGCAGTTTGGGGGATCTTTGCTCAATCCAGATGCTGCCCTCACCTCCTCGGTGCAAGGAATGTGCTGCTCGGGAACAGGGAGTCCCTGGAGCCAGCTCCAGTGCTTCTTGTGGCTTGGTGCTGACACAGCTCCTGCCCAGAGCCAGCTCTTGCCATAGCTGCTAATGTGATAACATGATAAATTGCAAACACTTTGCAGAAGGAGACAGAGGCAAAACCAGAAAACTTGTCCCATCAGCAGTGAAGTTTCAGCAGCATCTCAAGGAGACAGATTGCTCCAGGAATGCTGATCCTCACCTTAGGACCTGCTTCACACCCCCCCACACCCCTTGGGTTGACCTGGCAGCTCATCACACTCCCACATGCCACACAGAACATCCCTCTGCTTTTCAGCACTGATCTCAGACGAAGGACAAGGTTTCCTGGCCTTTTGGAAGGAGAGGGCTGCCAAGTTTTGGACACGAAGAGATTTTTGGTAGGAAAAAATCTTCTGATTCAGAAAACTCAAGGCATGCAAGCAACAGAGGGAGGTTAAAGCCACACACCGAGCTCCAGCCTCAGCCTCCCAACCCTTGGGTGATGTGGGACCCACCGTCTGTGGGTGCAAATCGAGAGCTTCCCAGGACTCAATACTGCCTTGTAGGGTGGACACACGGCCCTGGGAGCAGCACACAATGCTGAGAGGTGGATGTGATTCAAAGTCCCCACTGAGGACCCACACGAACTCATTCTCTGCCCTTCATCCATCTGCATCCTCCTGGCTGAGCTGAGGCAGACAAATGCCTGGCGGTGATTTGGGTTTGAACAGAGCATGGATTTAAGGCTGCTCTGAGCTCTTTCCTGCTGGGGAAAGGCGTGTGCAGCGTTTGGACAGACAGAGGACCCGTGGCAGAGTGGAAAGTGGCAGGACCTGGGAGCTCACCCTGCAGCAAGGGGTGTGGAAACAGGACTCCATCTTAAGCAGAGAGTCCTGGCACGAGTCCTGCCTGCGGGAAGCCAGCCCGGGCAATGGAAGAAGGGTTTTCCATAGCTCTGTTGTTCGGTGAATGCGTTGGGCAGTTGCATCCAATATGCATTATAAAGGGAAACTCAAAACGCATGGCCCATTTGCGCTGCAGCTACGATCCCTGCGCTGTGGGGCAGGAGGAGGGAGATGGGGAGGGCCCCTCCTGCCCTGGGGTGCTCGGAGCCGGGGACGCAGCAGTGCCGAGCTCTGCCAGGGGGCTGAGCAGGGGGAAAACATCGCGTTTTGGATGCTGAGCCCACACGCTTTGCAATTTTCACGTCCCAGCCCTTGGCACTGCAGCACCTTTAGGGTCCGAGCCCGGGGTGCACTGGAGCGTTCTCCGGGGGCTGAACGTGGGGGATGTGAGCGCTTTGGGGAGGGGCTGAGCTCTGCATCCCGGCGCCGAGCACGGATCCCCGCTGCATCCGAGGCCGCGTTTGCCCCCTAGCGCCGACAGCTGCCCCTTCACTCACCCCAGGAAAAAAAAATAAAAACAACGTTCAGAGCATCGCTGCTGAAGGATCTGTTGAGATTCAGGCTTCCCCTGCCCGAGAAAGGCAAGGTTTGGTGCCATGGTCTGCAGCCCCCAGCAGCAGTAGGTGATGCTGGTACCCCGCACGCGGTTTGGGGGCTGCTGGACCACCTCTCCTGCGCCAGAAATGCCCCCACGCGTGGTAAACGTACTTCGTGCAGCTCCAAAGGTGCGTGGTCACTGGGTTCATCAGTCTGGAAAAACCCACTGGGGTCCTGTTGGGGCGGAGGTGCAGAGCCCACCGCCGTGGGGTGTTTCACACTCCCCTCTGCCTTAGGGCCCCTGGGCTGCTCCATCCCCTTCTGCCCCCGGGGCTGCAGAGGAAGCATCTCGATGCTGGGAGTGCCAGCTGGGAGAGAAACAGCAAACGGGCTCGTTAGGCGGAAGGTGCTAATTGGCTGCTAATTGCTTAAAAAGGGCGGGGCTGGTCTAAGGGGAGTGCTTTCGGGGAGTGTGGAGCTGTGCTGCCCTGGGGGTGAGTACTTGGGGTCTGTTGTTTGGGGGGTCTGCCTTTGGGTGCTGTAGAGGTGGTTTTCCCGTTGTAGGGCATCTCCTGGCCCTGCTGGTCTGAGCTTGGGGGGGGTGGAGGAGGACAGGAGAGGGCCTTTGAGATGGGAAGAGGTGCAGCACTGCTGTGGCCCAGTGGCTGCTCCCCCCTCTGCGTGCTGGGGAGAGCTGCCTGCAGGCAGCAGGGGAGCTGGCATCCTCATTTTTTAAGTCTTATTCACTTTCCTGTGAATAAACTTGGGAGGTTTAATAACGAACTTGTTTGTGTAGATGTGCACGTGTAAGAGGAGTGCTGCTGAAATGACAGAGTAAGGAGCAGCTCCTCAGAGGTCTGGAACTGCTGCAGAAGAGCTTCTTTTTGGGGGGCTTCCAGCTTTGCTCCAAATTTTCCCTTCAGGGGACTTTGGAAGCTCCTCTCTGCCTTGGATCTAAAGGTGTTCATAGTTGGGACAGATCCATTTACTGCTTGGAAGAGCTATTGAAGGAGGGGGGAGTGTAACGGGAAAAATGCTGTGAGAGATTCCTCCCTGACTGCACCCCGATGAGACGGGGCCTGGGATGGGCTGCCAAGTGCTGCAGAGGAAAAACCACGATCCTCACTCTGGTTTGATGCTTCTAGCAGGCCTGGCTGGTATGGCAGCAGCAGCAGGGTAATTGAGAGCTCCCCAAAATGGCTTTCAGGTGTGAGTAGGCAGTGTAATGGGGGCTATAACGTGAGATGAAAGGGAAGGCTTTGCTTCTGTAAATGGATAACCATCGTGCTTAAGAGAAATAAAGGCTTGGATGCATAAAGTGAGATTCCTATATGATAGGGCTGTGGAAAAAGAAGCTGATGGGGGTAATTTTACACCTGAGAGATCCTGTGGTGATGGATATAGCAGGGGCTCAGTGTGGAGAGCCCAGAGATGGCATGGAGCTGGGGTGATCCAGCACCAGCAGCATCTGATAGGTGCAGGCTGGGCTGTGGCACATATGGGCAGTGATTTATTGGCACCTGGGTGCACCAACTTCCTATGGTCTCCATCCTGGAGTCCTGTGGACCTCCAGTGTTGGGGGAGAGATGACTTTAAAGGGTTGAGCAGTCCCCACTGCCCTTCTCAAACACTGTGAGTGCAACGTCTAGAGATTTCGTGACGTCATCTGGTGCTTTTCCCCTCCCTAGACAGCAAGCAAGGCTGTGTGCCCCCCAAGCTGCCCACCTGCTGCAGAGCATGGGGCACGTGTTCTCCCAGTGGTGGTGAACAGCTGCAAAACACTGCTCCTCTCACCGCAGCTTGCAAAACAGCATTTGCTTCCCCACCCCACCGGGCCCTAAAGAGCTAAATACAGTGAACTAGAGCCAAGAGCAGGATGAGTTCTGCTCAGAGCATGGGGGAAAAGCAATGGGTTCAGCAGGTGGCTGTGCTGCACATGGGGCAGAGAAAGGAGGAAATCTACTGTAACACAGGGGGTGCTTGCAGGGGGTGGAAGTGCTCTTTGCTGATCTGCAAGCCAGAGCAGTTCTCCTATTAGAAGGTGATGCCTCTGTGTACCCATCTGTGGCCCATGTGGCCATTCCCAGCCATCCCAACATGGTTTTGTATGTGCTCCACGCATGGCTGCTACAAATGTGGCCCACAGATGGCACATAAGTGTGCTTCTCTACTGAGAGGAAGACCTTAAAACCTGCTTCGGGGCCGAGCAACTCGCCTTGACTGCACTAGGTATAAATATCTTTCACGAACGGAGCTGTATGTGTCACAGCTTGGAAGCTGCAGACAGATGCAATGGGTGATGCGCAGCACCGTCTGCTGGAGGAGAGATGCTGGCACTTGGGTTCAAATAGCAAAAAATAAACACGAATCCACTGTGCACTGCCCTCCCCAGGCAGCACGGATCAGTGCCAGCACACGCTGGCACAGCCCTGCAGTGTGTCGGCCGCGGGCAGCTCGGGCAGCACAACATCTTGTTCTCGTTATGCCGGGGCAGGTTTCTTGCTGATGCTGCATCCTCTCTGTGAGCAGGCATTTCCGTGCCACTGAGTCATCCCCGGCCCTGGAACGTGGCCACGTGTGCTCAGCCCATCCAGCCCTGCTCTCCTGGTTGTGCCCTGCGAGCCATGTAGGAAATAAGAAACGTGGGGGGGAAGCAGCTCAGGAGCCTCTGTTAGCAAGCAGAATGGGATGTGAGTACAGGCAGTGAGGCACTGTGGCAAAGGGCTGACCCTTTCCCATCTCATTTTGCACCGATTTCCATGAGAGAAGGTGAAACCCAAGCAAAGGGAAAGGAAGAAGCTGGTTTCTTCCATGACTTTAAGCATGCAATGGGCATGAATTGAGTTCCTGAACAGGAGTGAGCCGCCCCAGCATGGAGCAGTGCTTGGTGGTTTCATAGCAGCCCTGAGCTGGGACACAGGAGTTTGTATGTTGGGCAAAGAGAAGAGAAGCCACCTCCTTGGCCAGGCTGTGAGCACCTCAGCCTGAAATATTCCTCATGTGTACCCCCCCAATCTGTGGTGCATGTGTTCACATGTCGAGACAGCACTTCTGTGTGAGCCAGGCAGATGGGGGCTGTGTTCAACGCCTTCACTTTTTCCTTTTCCCATCTTTCTCTGTTCCTCTAATTGGAGGCCTTGGGCTGGCATTTCCTGCCCTGCAGACCACGCTGCATGGCAGAGCTGTGCCAGGGCTGGCAGCCAGGAGACAGCTCAGCTCCATGGGGAGCACTGGGTCAGCCTTCCCTGTGAGAGCTGCCTTCCTGCTGGATGCCTTCAACCTTTCTTCCCTCCCAAAAAATTGAAATGATCTGAGAATGTGTTGGCACTCAGCTCTGCCATAAAGCCTTAGGTTTCCTTAACAAAGAAAGTGCCTTATTTGGGTTGTTCCTTACCGAAAAATTAGGCTTGCAAATTCCTTGGCAGAAGCAGGAAGCTTTGTGCTAATACAGTCTGTGCTGGTTGTAGGTGTGATATTAGAGGCTGCCTGAGCGTCTGTGCCTTTCCCTGCTGTGCTCATGTGCTGCATCTCCACCATTCACAGCACTGCTGCTGTTACAAAGCTGCATTCCCAATAGTAGGGTGCACAGGTTTTGATTTCTCTGATTTGTAATCTATGCAATTCCCAGCAGAGCCCATTGGTTTTAAAGGTGGTGGCCAAAGGGTCAGCAAATGGGGCTTAGCTGGCTTGTCCATGCTTCCAGCTTCCTATGACAGAGAAGCTGGGGCCACTGGGAAAACCCAATATGGATGAGAAGAGAGTGAATTTTAGAAGTCCATGAGCAGTGTGTGCATCAAGGCATTTGCTTTGTATTATCAGCCATGGGACAGGAAGGGTTGAGCGTATTGCCCCCAGCTTGTGCTCTCCAAATAGAAATGAAGGGCATTGGATGCTCTCTCAAAGGGCCAACTGCTCTTGGCTTGCACTTTGCAAGACAGCTGGGTTCCCTCTGTGCTCATGTTAATGCAGGTGATGGTCCACAGTGTAACCAGGAGCTGTTCTCCCCAGCACAGCGATGTGAGGTCCTGACCATTGCTGCCTGCAGGGCAGGGATCAAGATGCTTGCACTCCCTGGGGCCAAAAATGTCTTTAGCAGAGCACAGCTGGCAGAGCCTGGTGCTCTCCAGACACCTGGAATGTGTCACATCTGTCTCCAGAGCCTAAAAATGGCTCATCTCTGCCTCTTCACAGAGGGCTGTCCACAGGGTGCTGGCACTGTTCTTGGACCCAGGTGAATGGGCAGCAGTGGATCCAATGTGTTGGCCTGTCTGGTTTGGAAAAGCATGTGAGATGCTTCTGTGAAAGCACGAGGGCTGGGCGTGCTGACCTAACTGCCTCTCAGGATGGGCACTGTGCTTATTTCCTATGGTCAAGTGACTCAGACTCTCCAGTTCCTTTGGAGCAATGTGAGGATGCAGTCCCCATCTCACCCGTGGTGACTTGCACCCCAGCACTACTCCTGGCTCCCCGTGAGCCTCAGGTCCCTTTGCTGAAGCTTCTGAATCCCTTAAAGCTCACGTTAAGGAAGGCTTGTTTTTCTTATAAGAAGCAAAAAGCACATTTTTGGTTTCAAAGTGCTCTGTTTGGTTTTTTTTGCTCTACCTCAGAGGCTGGGAGGATCTGGGGTGTCACTCCCAGAAATCTGCCCCACTTTGCCAGCAAACAGTGCCTGTTGTTCCATCCCTGGGGAGATGTGGGTGCATAGGGGGTGCTAACAGCCCCCTTCTGCCTCCTCATTTCACACCAGCAAAGTGGGAAAAGCCAGTCTGGGAGTTCAGTTTTTAATTCCTTCTTTGCAAATGACTCCATGCCCAGAGTCACTTTCCTGCTGCATATTTTCCCCTCCAGTACGTTCAGCAGTGTATTAATCAAGAGCTCCTCTGATGTTGTGATTTTTTTTGTGGCCTGCCAACTGCACAAAGCCAGTTTGGCATCCTCTCCAACGAATCAGTTTAAATGGTTTTACCGTTCGTATTTTGGGCTTAGCTGTGTGTGTCACTTTGGTGGAATTAAAGTGGGAGAGGGGGCGGTATCGGCTCCAGAACTCATATTGCTCAGCAGCTCTCTCCAGACTGAGAGGAATTGCTGCATGTGGGCAAATGGAGGCAGCAGAAGTGCTCAGCTGTAAATAGGACTTCTGTGGAGCAGGAGATAATATTAATAACAAATAGCTGAGCATTACGCAAGTTGGTCTTTTTTTTTTTTCTTGCCATGGAAAACTTCCCAGGGGAAACATTCTGGGTTTATTGGCGAGATATTCGAATACTTTCAATTAAGTGGATGAGGGACTGATGGAGCGTCGCCCTCAGTGCGGGGCCGTGGGATGCAGTGCAGAGTGCTGGCCCCATGGCCGAGCACCAGGCTCTGTGCTCCTGGTTGGAGGTGATGGGGTTTACGTTGGTGCCAGGTAGGTTAGTGCAGAAGTGCAGTGCTTGGCGTCTGATCCATTTGTGGCAGATGAAGTACTTGGGGGCTCGTTCATCTGGAGTGAGAAATGAACTGGGAGAGACTAAATAAATGGGAGAAAATAATGCTAGATAAGCAAACAAAGAAATTCCTCAGTAGCAAACAGTACTTTTTTTTGTGGCTAACGCATTGTCAATGCGGTGTAGGAGCTGCTTGAGCTGTGAAGTCACTGGGACAGCACCTGGGGAGGGTCAGACCGGGCTCTGACCGGGGTGAATGGGCTTAACCCGTGTCAGGAAGCTGCAGAGCAATCTGCTGGGAGGTGGATGTTTACAGCTGGGGGCCAGGAGAGCTCTGAAACACCCAGCAATGCGCTCCATGGCTGCTGGGATGCTGCATGACGTGTAGCCAAGATGTTATTTTGGAGGGGTTTGTGTAAGTCGGCCTGGCACACTCCTAAAGCCAGGTGTGGAAGTGCATCTGAGCCAGGAGAGCCTCAGTGCTTGCTGTGGGAGCACTTGGCTGCAGCACGAGCTTGGTGGCAGAGAGAGGAGACTTCTGGCCAGGGCTGATAAATACAGCAGTGCTGATGGAGTGCTGAGGGCTAGAGTTCCTCCAAACACTGTGCTGCTTCCAAGCTGCTTTCCAGAGGTGAAGTTATTTCCTTGCACTGCGTTGAGCCCTGAGAACCTGGAGGGTCCTCTCCCCATCCACCCTTGGGGTGCTCACAGCTCCTGTGCCGGGTACCACGAGCTATGGGATCCAGTGTTGGGACCCCAGGGTTGCATCCCATGCTGTGCTGGGGAGGATGCTTTGGTTGGAAAGGCAATGGGTGAGGAGCTGAGTGTTGGAGCCCTCTGGATGGTTCCCTGGGGCTTTCAGCCTGTCTGCCTGAGATCTTCCTGCTTGCCGCCTGCTTTCATTTCCAGCCTCGTGCTCTCAGACGACGTAAGGTTTCCTGGCCTCGTGCAGAGCTGGTAATCCCTGGAAGAGCGTGGCTTTGTGTTTACATCAGCCTTTGTTTTGGACAACCAACTCTCTAGGGCTCTGAGCTCAGCAGGCCGCGTGACAGTCAGACATGGCAGCACCACGTGCCCCCTTCCCCCCCAGGTGACCATCCCCTGCCCACCCCAGAGACCCCTGGGGGGGGGGGGTCCGGCTTTGTTCTGAGCACCCCCTGCCCCAGCCCTCCACAAAACATAGGGGAGGAGCAGTTTAGGGTACCACATTGCTGTCACCCCAGGGATGGGGCAGCTCACCGTGAAACGCACCGCACGACCCCATCAGCCCTTCCTCTGTTTGGATTTGGGAATTGGGGGGGGGGTGTTTTCATTCCTGGCCTCTGTTTACATTCCTTGTATCCTAGCTTAGTTCTTCTGTAGCTCACGGAGTGGCTGAATCCAACGCATGACACCCTCCTGAAGGTCACGAGTGAGGAGCTGGGAACAGCTGAATTTAGGAAAAACTGAGCACGTGTGGGGGGATGTATTGGGAATGTGTGGGATGAGGTCTAAACACAGGGGAAGTAACTTCAGGTTGTTGGTCCACCGGGCTGTGCTTCTAGCTCTGGAGGCATGGGGGGGTGGGAGCTTCAGCAGCAACCCAGCTGGGATGTAGGAATGGCTGCTGGAGTCTACCTGCAGGATTTTCCTGGTGAGAGGTGCACGAAGCCTTGCTCAGTTCAGGAGAGAACGTGGGGTCATCCAGCACTGCCTCCTGGCTCTGAATGAGGGTGCAGTCAGTGTAGCTTTCTCCTATCCAAATTTCTTCAGAAGCCCATCCAAGTTGTTAATATGGGGAAGACATGAGATCTCCCCTTTGGGAATGGCTGAGAAACAGCTAATGTCACTCCCTGCTCAGCTCTGCAGCCAAGTGAGCTTGCTGCCTGGGTTGAGGCTGCCCTGCCTGCTCTCTCCTTGCTTCCTACCAACCCACAGCAGCACTGGGAGAGGTCCTGCTCAGCACAGAAAGGGCTGAAGGATGCAGAATGCAGCTCAGGTGTGGGCTCAGCTCTGGGGTTTGCTCCCCTTGCTAGAGGGATGGGTTGGTTTAAACACAAGAACGTCTGGATGCAGAGTACTGGTGGTCTGCAGCTTGCATGGATCTTGGTTTGTACTTTGTCACGTGTTGGCCCCTGCAGGGATAGCATGAGGATTTGGGCTGCAAACTTGTGGCACTTGAACCACACTTTTTCATGGGCTGAAGGTAAGGGCTGCCCTCCCCCACCAGAAGCTGTTGCACTGCTCTGATTTCAAGGGGAAATTTTCCTCTCTCATTTTCTCCATCCATTTTTTTTTCCTGGCTGCTGGAGGGCCCTGAGGACTCCGTGCCACTCACGTGGGGTTGGGTTTGGTTTTGCAGCACAGTGCAATGCCTGAGCAACCAGCAGGAGTGATGCTGTGTATGCCTGCAGGTGCAGCATCCCTGCCCCCAGCAGAGCCCAAAGTGAAGACCCCCGTAATGGGGGCTCACTGAGAGCCAGGCACAGATTGCAGCACATCTTTTCCTAGTGCTCTGCCAAGCTGCTGTGCAGGGCTGAGGAGGGGGGTTTGTTTCCAGCCCCACTGGGCTCTATTGGAGATGCCGTCCACAAAATGCTCCCACTGCAGCTGGGGTGGGAGAAAGGTCAGAAATAAAATGATAGTGATGAAGAATAGCCCTCATCAGCTGCCTGGGGCTGTTCTCTGCCCCAGAGCACTGAGTGGGTCACCCCTTCACCCTTCCTCTGCAAGCTGAGATTTTGGGAAGCGCTGCCTGGGTTGGACAAAGCAGTGCTCAAATGGCACTGGGATCCAATAAAGGAAAGGGAAAACAGCATTTAATGTGTTCCCAGCTTTTTGTTTTTTACAGGCTTAATATCATATGATGAATAGATGAGATTTGTTTGCTGTAGGCCTTTTGGATGTTAAAGAGCCCTGCTGCTGAGCTCGCCGCTTGGAATATCATGGGATGTCCCATAATAACTTTGCTTTCCTCAAGTAACATTTTTACATGGGGCTGAAATACCATTATTTCCTCTTTTCCTTGTTTGTTTTTTCCCATCTAGCTCTTCCACAGACAGCTGCTTACATTTTGGGAGTATTACATCACTATTAGCACAGCACAGCTCCTCTCCTTGAACCCTCTGCTGGGAAAGCAGTCCTGAGATGCAAATAGGTTCTGACCCAAGCTAATGAGAGACCTCAGGAGATGTGCAAGCTGCTGGTGGGCAGCCGATGGAGCAAACCAGGGCTGAAGGAGAAAGCTTCCCCAGCTCAGCACAGGTCAGAGGGGAAAATCCCCTCTGCTCCTCTGAAGTTTGGTGCTGTAATCACGCTCTGGGGATGAGCAGCAGTGCTGCTAGGTCAGGAGCTGCTGCAGCATTGTGGTGCTGGGCTGTGCATCCTGGGGCATCCCTGGTGTTGTGTGAAACATGAGGCCTGTGAGCAGGGAAACATCCTGCCCTGCTTCTGATGCCCTGGAGAATGGCATTTGTGCTTGGGAGAAGCACAGATATTACTCTCTACTCCCTAAGAGCTCTTAACTTTAACCAAACCAACTCTACCCTCTGTTCCCTTCATCTCTTGCTGCCCCCTGAAATTCTGATTTGTTTTCCTTTCAGGGTAAGGTTCAGGAGGGACAGCTGGCAAACACAGTTAAGAGCTGCAAACATTTGATTTTGTCCAACAGCATTTTGCTGGGGGAAGGGGTGCAGTGCAAACAAGCTCCAGAGCATTCACATCTCTGAGACCGTTTGGATCCCACTGCTGCTTTGATCTCTGTTCCAGACATGTGTCCTCTCCCCCTGGTGCCCCAGAATGTATATATGTGGGATGGAAGGGGGAGTAGGAAGAGGAGCTGCATCTCCTAGGCACTCCCTTTCTTCTAGAGGAGTATCTTGAGCAAGCTTCTTCAGCCCTGAACTGTCTGGCAGAGTCAGCAGATGGGGATGCTGGTGGTTGGAGCTGCTTCAGCTCTTCCCTGTCAGCTGGGGGGGGAATGGGGCACAGAAGTGTTGGTCACAGCTTGGTCTGGTGGACTGTGGTCTGTGCAGGCAGCAACTCCCTTGCACGCAAAGGGATTGGAAGAAAGACTTGGAAGGGCCTCTGGGGTCTGAAGAGAAACCTGCAGCAGTGGGTGCATCCTCTGCAGGTTGCTCCCAGATTTGGGAAGGATGGAAACATCACTCAGCAGATGTTGTATAGTATGTCTGGGGCTGTTCAGCCCACCCAGAAGTGACAGGGCCATAGATGACAGCTCTCAGAGAAGTCATCCCAAGGGCAATGCAGCCTCAAAGCATCCCATCGTGCTCAGGCACAGCCCAGAAAGTGCTCCTTGGTGCCCTGCTGCTTTGCTGTTGCAATGGGGGTTAACACCTGAGCTGAAGTGGCATCACAGCAGCCCTGTTGAGGCACGGGGACCCCAGCAGAGTACCACGTGGATGGCACTGCCGTGGGGACACATGTCCCATCCAGCTCAGCCCCAACGCAGAGCCGATCCCTAAAGGGTGCCGTGGCCGCGTGCAGGCTGTCCCCTCTCCTGATGTACCTCCTCCTCCAAACCTCGCTCGTCCCTCCCACTCCCTCCCAATGCTCGCCTGCTGTCAGGGAACAGGGGAAGGCTGGGGATAAGGAAAGGGCTTTCCGAGCGGGGCTACCACTCTGGCTGAGAGCCTCCAGCAGATGCTCGGGGCCCGGGAGCCCCCGGTGCTCCCATGGATCTTCCCAGCGGGATGCTCCTCGCCTGTTCCCTCTGCCTCCTGCCCGGTAAGCACCTCTGTGCCTGGGGAAGGAACTCCAGTTGGATTAGGAAGGGGGAAGGAAGGTGTTTGGGAAAGCCCAGGTTTGATGGGGCTGTTGGAGAAGTCTTTGAGGCAGGCAGAGAGTTAGTTGGAAGGGATGTGCCTCCCCATCGAGCCTGTGGGCACAAGTGGGATGAGTTAAGTGGCTTTCTGCAGTAGAGAACTGAGAAAGAATAAGTCCCCTAAGCAGCCAGACCCTTTTACCGTGGGTTAATTTTTGCACCCTTCATTCAGTTTATCATCCAACTTACCCTGCTGCCCGTGAAGTTGCTGTGTGAAGGAGAAGTGCCTGGGAATAAACAAGCAAAGCAAGTCTTTAGGTCTGTGTCTTGCTCACGGATGTGGTCCCGCAGCCCTGTTTGCCTGGGATGGGGCAGAGCTCAGCCCCTCGCTGCCTGCTTGCTCCGTCCTGCTGTGGTTGCGGCTGGCAGCATCCTGCACACCGCCCGGGCTGGGGCAGCTCAGCTTCAAAGCGAAGAAAAGGTCCCATTCCCTCTACCAGGAGCGCTGCCGGCTGCGCATCCCCGGCAGCACCGAGTGCTGATGCCACTGTAAACATTTCTAAACGTCCCGATGGAAAGCGAGCCAACACTTTCTTTTTTTTTTTCGTTTTCCTTTTGTTTTTCTCCTCTCTAATAGCGCCGTTGCTGGATGGTTTCAAGCCAGCCGCGGCGGAGCTGCTTTTCTGTGCCTAATGGGGACCATGTGTGCAGGGCTCGCATGGCGGCGGCTGCGGGGCTGCCTGCGTGGAGCTGCGGGGCAGAGCACTGTGGCCGCCCCGTCTGTGCTTACGTGGGCAACCGAGTCCCTCGGTGAGCTCCTCTTAAAGAGCTGCTGCTCGTAGGGCTGTTGCAGAGTGCGGTAGATCTGTGTTTCTGCTTTGGGCTGAACAAAAATCCTCGGGTGGAGCGTTTCTGCCGGCGGGGATCTCCGTCTGCGTGATGCCCGAGGGTGGTGGTGCTGCTCCTAGGGGTGGTGGAGTCACACAAAGGGTTAACACCGCTTCCAGCACAGCGTGGTGGTCTCAGCCCAGCCGGACCCAGTGCTTTGGTGGCTGTATTTCAATGTATTTTGCAGAGGACTGACCAACTCAAAGCACGTTTGTGCCACGTGCGGGCACTGAGCCTGGATGTGCACTGTCAGGAAATGTTCCTTCGCTGTGCAGGCAGCCACTGAGTGTCCTGCTGGTCTGCAAGGCACTCACCCAGGCTGGGAACCTCGAGGCACTGCCACGTCCCAGTGCTGGTGGGCATGGGGCATCCCCCAGGAGTTACTGCAGGGGTTACTCAGTACTGGGGGGGGGGGTTCATGATGCTCAGGGGCCACCAGGGCCATGCATCCTGTGGACAAATACCTCAAATCCAGGCCGAGGGCTTGCTTACCCCTCCAGGCAGTGGTTGTGTTGGGTGATAGCCTGTAAGAAAGGTGCAACCTACACCATGGGGACTGGGTGGTGTCTGAACAGCATAAATTTATTTGGGAAGTCATCCTTAGATTCAGTAAATTCTGTTATTTCACAGCATTCGTTTGTTTCCCTGCGTTAGTTTCCTTGCTTAGAGAAGGCAGTCAACTCATCCCTTCACCATAGGGTCACCAAATGGTAAAACCCTTGTGCTTGGGATGGTCCAGGTGGGGTCACAGGGGACCTCCAGCAGTTGTGCCTAGGGCTTTGCTGATGGGAACTAAACACTGAGGGGCTGCAGAGCCCAAAGATCAGGGCTGGACTGTCCCACACCTCAAGTCCCCCATCCAACAGCCAAGGTTTGGCCATTTGGGCAACTTGAGTGTAGGAAGTTTGCCTCCATTTCAGAGCCTTAGGATGAGCCTCCTGTTGGCACCTCCCCTGGGATAGGAGCATGTAGAGAGCAGCTGATATTCATCCCCCGTTGCTGGTTGTGTTATTCCTGGTGAACACGCTGCAAATGAATAATCAACGCATTCCTCGATGCTGTTAAACGTGGTCTGCTGCAATTAATGTGGTCACGCTGCTCCTCCCCTGCTTTTGGGGGGCCAGAAAGCTGAACTGTGGAAGCACAAGGTACTCCTGTAGCGAGTGCCCCGGGGATGTTTGTTAGACATTTTGTGGGTAACCAGGAATGTTACAACACGATGACTGATCTTCTGTTCATCCCCAGTATTCCCTGGCTCTCTATCTGCAGCTGTGGCAGCCACCGAGCCCTGCTTGTTTCCTAATAGCTGATGACAAATGCTGGCTATGTGATAGCGACCTGGAGAGGAATTTGATAGAGGCTGAGGCTGGAGGGAGGCATGGGAACAGCTGGCCCAACCTGCTCCTCCTCGGAGCCTGCTAGCTTTTGCACAGATACTCCATATCATCCTCAAAGGATTCCCTAAGCCGATCCTACGTATGAAAGTAAACAATATGTGTGACAGAAGGATTGCAGAGGAGCTCTGATGCCACCAAAGACCACGTGGCAATGGGGATCCCATCATGGGAGCCAGGCTGGCTGCCCTGGACACACCGGGGTGGCATGGGTCACAGCTGTGCAGTGGTTCAGTGGCAGTGCTTTAGAAGTGTTGTCCCGAGCCATGGAGGAGGAATGGTGCAAAAATAGCTCTCCTGCTAAAGCTAAAGAGCCCAGAGATTGGGCTTCACCCTGTGCTTCCACCTTTCCTAAGCTGTGGCAGCGCTAGCTTTGGGGCTGCCCCATGCAGTCAAAAACCCATACAAAGCACAGTAAAATTGAATTTATTCTAACAGATCTGCTGCACAGACCAGATCTCCTCGAGTTAACAGTTTGCAGCAAAACAATGAGCAGCAGCCACCGACTTCTTAGCTTGGGGCACCGTGGCAGAACCTTCACCCACCCCATGAGGACCAGGAGGAGATGAGTTGGTGGCAGGGTGATGGGTGGATGGTTGGACTAGGTGATCTTAGTGGTCTTCTCCAGCTTTTGTATTCCTATGACCCAGCTGGAGGCACAGGCACTGGGAAGGAGGATGGCACAGGGATCCTGAGAGCATCCCTGGCTCAGGGCTGCATAGGGAGGACTTATTTTTATTCTTTCTGGCAGCATTGATTCCCAGTATTGTTCCTCAAATGTGCTTTATTTTTCCCCTTTTCAATATTTGACCTGACAAGAATCAAAAGTTTGGACTCAACAGAAGTTCCAGTTCGGAAAGGAGGTATTTGAGGCTTCCTGCCTTGGCGTGATTACAAGCAAAACATTTGGGTTTTGGTCACATATTTATGATAGTGATGTCACTTCTGACAAGAAAATGAGGCTGAGCCCTTCTGGTTGCTAAATCTCCTTGACAACTCCCATTAATTTAAGCCGACTTAAATCTTGACGTGTTTATTTTCTTTCTTCCTACCTCGAATGCACCCACATCTGTCTGCTTTCCAAAATTCCTTCCCTCCTGTGTCCACATCCCAGCAGCATTGCCATCCATTGTCTGGAAGCTTTCTTCCTGACTGCTTTGTTTTTCTGCCTGGTACCTGCTGCAAGCACCGGGCATGGGGGCCATCAGAGCCCATGGCCATCTCTCTGCAATACTATGGGATTGGGTCAAGGTCATCTACGGGCCCTCATGTCTATGTGGGCACTATTTGTAGATAAAAGTACCCAAAAGCTCTTTTTATTTTTAAAGAGGAGGAGCAGCAGATTGGAGTCCAAGCAGCTCAACAGAATTTGGGATCTTTGGGTGGATGGCTCTGGTGCTGGATGAGCGGAGCTCTGCTCTTGTGGTCTCTATCTTTCTGTCCCTATGGGACTCAGTGGAAACATTTGAAGACAAAGAGACCCCAAAATGCTGAGTTCTAATACCTAAATCACTCCAAGGAAAATGTGAATGTTTGAGAGCAGCAGTGCTGTACCCCTCCCAAGGATTTCGAGGGGATCAGTTGGGATGGGAGGGAATGCTTTTTACCATTACCCTGCTTTTTTTCCCTCTATCCAACCCTGAATGTAATCTAACCAAGCTCGACTCTCAGTCTGGCTTTCCCCTTCATGCTGTGCCTGTCCTTTGAGGATCCAAGCCATGGGAAAGTGCTTTCCATCTTCACACTCTGCACACGTGCATTAATTGGCCCACCCCACGATTCTCCCTGCTTCTCCCTATTTAGAGGCTCCAGCCAAGAGCCCAGAGCTGCCCACAGTGTTAAAGCAAGGAGCTGTGGGATGGGTGTCCCCAGCTTGTCCCAGCATTCCTGCTCCCCAACACCACCTTTCATGCTGGCTCCACTGACCAAGGGAAATGCTGCTTCAGTGCAAATTTGGAGGAAGTGATCACCCCAAATGCACCCTCCTCACCCTCTGCCTGCTGCTCGATTCCTCCTTGTCACCACTGGGCAATGGCTAACTCGGAGGAGGTTTTGATTTGTTTTGCAATGTTAAATCAGGTCAAACTACCACAAAATGTGCTGGCTCTCATTCTCCCCAGTCTCTTTTTTATTTTTTTCCCTGCTTTCTAGAATTTCTTTTTGTAGGATTATAAAGCTTCTTACCTCAGCTCTCCCTGGCGAGACTGCCTTTCTCTATTTATCAAATCAGCATTGCCAATTTGTTACCATGATTGCAAAAAAATAAATAAATAAAAGCAAAAAAAAGTAAAAAGCAGGTTTACTCCTAACATTCCTACCCTAGCACTTTCCATCCTAAATTTTCTGCCTGGGAAGCAGCATTCCCAACCTCTTCTGTTGTCAACTCCTTCATATCCCTGTGAGTACCAAACGTGATCCCTCTTCTGCCTCTGAAGCTGCCTTACGAGTGATGCCAGGATTCTTCATTTGCAGTGGGCAAGTAAATCACGTCTCCTACATCCCTTGGTGACTGCAAGCGGGGTGGGTTGAGGGCATCTGTGGTCTCAGTCTCCCCTCCATCGTGGATGATGGAGGCAATGTTGTGCCACCGAGCTGCTGTGATGGGATCAAACCAGTTCTGTGCCATGCCAGACCGTGGTGTTGGGGTTGGAGGAAATTCTGGAGAGCATCTGGTCCAGCTGTGTGCTAACTGGGCTGGGCTGTGGGAATATCCCCATGGATGGGGCTCCAAACTGCTCTGGGTGACCTCTACAGGGTCTGACCACCGTCACTCTAACAAGAGCTTTCTCTTTCTGTCTCTGTATTGTGTTTAATGGGATCCTTCTCTCACCAGGGCTCAGTGATACCTTCAACATTGACACCAAGAGGCCCAAGATCATTGCCGGCTCTAAGGATGCGTATTTTGGCTACACAGTGCAGCAGCATGACATTGGGGGCAAGAAATGGTGAGTGAGCTCTGAGAGAATGGATCTACAACGCCCTAAGGATATGTGAGCATTCCCTGCTCTTCTCAGCCTGCTGGTTTGGGGCAGGCATTGCCCAGGCTCCATGGGAAAGGGAGCTTTGGTACTGGTAAATGCAAGATGTAAGTGAGGTTTAGTGCTGGATCCAAGTTATGTGCACAGAGCAGGGCTTGCAGGTGCTGCAGGGGCTCTCTTCCCACTCCAGGCAGGTTCACAGCTCCCCAGGGCTGCTCAGCCTCCAGCACTTGTTGGAAACCCATCTGGACTTTGGGTCAGGGCCATCCCATCTATAAAATGTTATAGAGTTTCCACCAAAGAGGCGATGTCTGCAGAAGTGATCAGAGCTGCCTGCGGCAGTCAGGAGTGCAGGATGACACTGGGATGAGCTCTGCTCGGGATTTTGTTCAGATACTGGAGGATGGGGCAGGAAGGAGGTGGTGTAATCCAGGAGGCAACCCCATCCCCATGGCAGAGCTGGGACCTGAGCACGTGTTGTAGCTCCCAGGGAGTTCATGGCAGGGTCTCCTCCAAAATATGGTCATGCTGAGCATTGGGAGGTCCCCACTGCTACGCCCCAGTGGTCCACGAGCAGATTTGCATATGGCATTGGGGAACCTCTTCCTAGCAACGATCCTTTCCATCCTCACTGTCCAAGGACCTAAACTACGAGACGCTTTCCCCACTGTCCAGCTTACAGTTAGCAAACCAGAAATTCCTTCACCCTTCCTGCGCTCAAGAACGTGGCTATTTACCCAAAGTAAGGCTTTCTTGGAAGGGTGAGGAATTTTGGGCAGCCTGCCAGCACGACTGCTCATGGCCAAAGCCACCGGAGCAGGGAGTGAACACAGCCGTGAGGCAGCTCCTGTAAATAGAGGACATTCCAGCAGTTCCCCCCTGTGCACAGCCCGGGAGCAGCTCACAGCAGCAGCGCTGCTGTTTTGCTGGGAAAAACGTGTGGTCCAGCTCCGTGTGATGCTGGAGTACGTGCCCCTGCAGCACAGCTGCTTTGAGCCCAAAGGGATCGCTCTTTTAGCCCCAAACTCTCAGAGTCTTTCTGTGTTCAGGCCACAACCCAAACACGAGCTGTCCCTGTGTGCAGAGGTGCAGCAGAGGGCTCTCACCACACCAGCAGTGCCAGAACCTCGCCAAAAATGTGAGGTTGGGGCTAAGCCTGGGAAAGCACTGATCAGAGACCGCAGTTCTTTGAAGCAGATAAGGAGCAGGAACAAAGTGTCTCTGCCACCACATTCCTGCTGCCTCTGCTGCTCCGTTTCTATATTGCTTTTAATCCTTCAAGTGCCAAAACATTGGTGGAGAGCAGAAACCGGTGAGGACAGTATGTGGGCTCAGGTGCCACCATGTTCCTCAAGTGACAGAGCGATGTCCACCTGTACAACCTCCTCTAGGGGCCCTGTGTTAGCACAGGGTTGGACTGGGTGGTCCCCATGGGTCTCCTCCATCCCCTCCAGTTTTGTGAGAGCGGCAGCAGGGAGCCAGTCCAGCTCATGTGGTCTTCTCCCACATCTCCTATTCCAACGTCTGCCAGCACTGAGCTGTTGTTTTCACAGAATGAGTATCCCCAGTTGGAAGGGACCCGTAAGGATCATCGAATCCAACTCTTGGCTCCACAAATGACAAAGTTTTTCTCCACCGCATGAAGAAATGGATGTTCTCTGCCCCGAGTAAGCATAGGCATATACATAAATACAGTGTGTATTAGAATGGGCAATTACATAGTATAAAATGTCTATTAAATGTGTGCATCATTAAAAATGAAGCCAGTGTGACTCACTCTGGTTAAAGGATAAATGACTGAACAAACAAAACCTCTGTAGTATAAACCAAGGACATAGAAAGCCATGTGATAATCATCGTGCAGAGCCTCAGCCAGGCTGGAGAGCTGCCAGGGGCAGAAGGAATGGGAGCAATATGGCAAAACCACGGCTACTGGAAGGCTGGAGCTGGGCGAGCAGCACCCAGGAGCTCAGAGGAGTGAAATGGCTGCGTCTGAAACGCAGCTCCTCCAGGAGTGATGCTCTGACAGTGCTCAGCCATACAGCTGCCAAATACTGACTGTGGAATCTGAGGATTTTGGCACCTCTGCTCCAGTCTGAACCGTTTTAATGCTGCTTTTGGCCAGTGTGGATGGCTGCAGGAGGATTGCAAAGCAGCTTCTATACGTGTGAGTGAGAGTATAGGAATATCTGCGTGTGTGTGAGTACACAGATATGATTCTGCAGGCGTACTTTGAGTTGTGACTCTTTCTCTTGGAGTAGCAGCCAGACAGCTTGCACGTGGGGGCTACAACGGCAGCCCTAATAGTGGAAAACCTGGGAGGAAAGAATCCCGATTATTAAACCCTGGGGGAAGAAAGCAATTGGAAATACACTGCTCCAGGAGCTCTCTGCTTCGTGGGGTCGCGTTCCCTGCTGGCAGGCAGCAGTGCCTCCCAGACCTCCCTCTTGCTGCTTCTCTCCCTTTTTTGTGAAGCTGGAGGTGTGAGCCGTGCTCTCTCCAAGAGTGCAAATGGAAAAAATGACAGTAGGCTCCTGAAAGTCATCCTGACGCACAGACCAAACTCTGCCTGGAGCTGGTGGGTCCGAGCATCCCAAAGCCCTCAGGTGATGCTGTGATACTCACCGGGGTCAGCATTTCCCCATCAGACGTGGGCAGAATTTGGGGTTAAAGAAGATGGAGGTGCTTTTGGGGTTGGGGGATGACAAGGTCCCAAAGAGGTGGAGCTGCTCCTCTTCTTGCTCTGCTCCGTTGTGCAGTTTAGGAGTACTTGAGATGTGAATAGCACGAATCTGAACAGGCCTGTTGCTGTAGATGCATTTATTTGGGAAAAGTAAGGATGTTCAAGCATGGAAATGGGGAACTCAGCATTGGCACAGGCAGCTCAGAGCAGTGGTGGGGTCGCTGTCCCTGGAGGTGTTCAAGAACTGTGGAGATGTGGCTCTTGGGGACATGGTTATTGGGCACGGTGGTTTGAGTTGGGGTTGGGCTTGCGGAGGTCTCTTCCAATCTTAAGGATTCCATGAATCCCATCCCCACCAGGCACGTGCATAGCAAACACAGACTGGAACTGCATGAAGTTCAGAGGGAAAGCTGAAAGATCCCTCTCCCAGGTGCATCTCTCAGCCCTCCATCATCTCAGCATCCCTGGAGCAGGAGCTTTCAGAGGCAGCAGGGCCCAGCCCCGCCGCCAGATGTTTTGGATTACCCCCCCCTGGCTCCAGATGGATGGGGGACATGGGATGGGGCAGGGGCCAGGGCTGCAGCCTTCATAGTGCTGCACAAAGCCCACCCTGATCAGATTAGCACTGCGCTGCCGAACCAGACAGGACTTTCCACTGCACCACCTGGGAGGGATTTATAGGGGAAAGCTCAAGGCAGGTGTCTGCAGCAGTGTGCTGCAGTGGGGAGGTGTGGGCAGGCTGGGGGCACTGCGTGTGTCATCTGAGTGTGTTCCCAGCCAGAAGCCCCAGCCACCGCCCTTGGCTTTCCACCACAATATTCCAGACGCCCACATCCTTTTCCCCAACTAAATAAAAAGTGTGAGGATGGGAGGAGGTGGCTGTGCCATGGGGCAGCAGGAGCATCACTGCTGCTCGTGCTTGCGTGTGCTGAGCACTTCCAGCTATCCAAAACAAACGAGGCATGGGGAGAACTGGCCGTGGAAGTGAAACGCTGAGAATAAACATCCATTAGACTTCTGAAGCTGTAAAATAATAAATATAGCATTCTCAAGCAGGCTGGGAGCGGGGCTTTGCTAATGCTACTGGCAAGGTGGCATCGTCCTGAGGGCATCGCCAGCCACTGCAGCTTGTGCTGCCCTGACCCCTGCACGACATGCAGTGCTGCAAAGCTCTGCTTGGCTGTGGGATTTGGCCCTACAGCAGCAGAAGGACCCCTGGGGATAAACCCCCCAGTGCCCGTGGAGAGCAGCCCCAGCGACAGACGTGACGTTTGCAGTCTGAGTGCTCGTGAGGGAAAAAGGAGGAGGGAGAGGGGAGAAAAGTCTGCTCGGTGGATTTAAAGCTATAATTGTGCTGATCTGGAAAAACAGTTAAAGGGTTTGCTATTTCCCTACTACTGCGAGGCTTTCTTGGCTTGCAACTCTCCTGTGGTTTGGCCAGTGCCCGAGTGCTGGGATTATTTTGGTGAGAGGGTACATAGCTGCAGAGCATTCCTTCGGCGCGGGGAAACGTCTGCTCCTGGTGCTCCCTCCCACCGTGCTGGGGATGGGGGGTTGCACTGCAGCCCCTCTCTACCCTCCAGTGTTCATGGCCCGTTCCTGGTTCTGTGTTATTTTGAGTGTGATTCAGGGGGGGTTTAGCTGTGAGAAGCCCAGGGCTCTGTTAGTAGCATCACTGAGCACCGTGGAGGAGAAGGACTCATCCTTGGAGAAAATCTTCCAGCTGGTTGTCACCAGCTTCAGGGCTGGATGGCATCAGCCACAAGCTTAGGTCCCACCGTTTGTATTTATCATTTTTATTTAGAAAGCCTTTCATTCAGTTGGAAAACAGTCCTGTGCTCCTCGTGGCAGGACTTGCAGAAGAGAGGAGGAGGTCCTCCTGCATTGCTCATGGGTGCATTCCTTCAGCCTGCCTCAAATCCAGGAGGAAAAGTGGAGCTATAGATACTGTGCAGCAGATGTTTATGAGTGGAGATGGTGTTACTCCTTCCTACCCCGTATTGCTCGACCATAAGAAGGCTCCTGTGGTCATTTCTTTGCTATTTAGGGTTGGGAGGTCTCAGAGCGTTGCAGGGCAGCTGGATGGAGTCGGTGACCTAATGGTGGTGTGGGAACCACCAAGAGCATCGTTTACAGGTGATAATGGGCAATTTGGGAAAGCGAGAGGCAGCGAGGGAGAACAAGTGTCAGAAATCAGGGTTTGCTTTGGAAATCCCCAGTAGAAATCACTGCTAGGATTGGGATGGTTGTGGTGCTTGATGCCTACAGAAAGCACCGACCAACTGCCCCAAACACCACGGTGGAAACCCACAGCCCAGGGGCCTTGCCTGCAAACACTCCTGGGTTGCCATAGCCCTACGTAAAAGGAAAAAATGACACCAGGAAAAACAAGAAAGTATCATTATTTCTGACCACAGTATTCTGCGAGTTCCTCAGCCGTGTTCTGCAGCACGCCCATCATACGCTATTTTAGGGAGAGCTCCAGCCATGCTGCTCTGTGTGATGTCTACAGAAGTGTTATGGCAGCAGGGACACTGCATGGCTTGCTCTTTGGTCCCGTGTCCTGTTGGAGGCCCCCTTCCCATTACAAGACTGCAATGGGTGGAGATGGCACAGCCATGGGTTGTGCCTGGAGCTGTGCTGTGTAATTAGGAGCATCCCTTCCCGGCTCGACCTGGGGAGCTGGTTGGACTACAGACGTGTTTATGTTCTGTTTTGCAATGAATGGGTTTATTATACAGCAGGGAAAACACCAATCAGCCCTTAGGAAAAGAAGCAGTGAAGGTGCCTGTGCTCATTGGAAGCAGCAGGACAGTTTCCTGCGGGCTTCCTCCATGCAAGTGGTGGCTGGGAGGGAATGGGGATGGAGCTTATGCTCAGGGATAGATGAGCTGAATTCTGCCATGTTTCTCCAGCACCATCTAAAGCAAGGTGGGAAATCCTTCCTTGGGATGGAGCATGCAGTGGAACAGTGCTCCTGATCGCTTTGATCTCCTTGAAGTCCCCCTCTGGACTGTTTTTTCTCTACCCTTGCCAGTGTAGAGAAAAATATCTCCAAGTCCGTTCCCCTCCCGTGTCCAGTCCAAGCAGCCACGAACCAACTTAAAGTTTTCCACTGCTGAACTCTCCCTTTCCTGAACCCCCTTAATCACTTCTTCATCCAGTCCCATCTTGAATAAATTAACTCCAAGTGAATTTGCCTTGCAGGAGATTAAGTGTCCCATTGATTGAAAAATCCTGTGAAAAGCATAGTTTCTTCTCCATTCCTCCCTAATCCCTGCATTCCCAGATCACCAACGAGACATACCTTCTTTTCCTGACTTCTTTCCATTTAATCAAAACATCTTGGGGCTCGGAATGAGCTTTGCAACCTCTCCGTGGTGTGTGGGGAGTTGCTCCCTGAAGTCAGAACGTGGCTGGGTGCTGGAGGTCCTAGGGGGCTTACAAGGCGTCCTTCATTTGGGGTACACAGCACCAGTGGTGATCACACCACTCTTCTGCCTGGGGAGAGGTGAAAGGGATGAGCTCTGCAACACGCTCTCCAGGGAAGGGATGGGTTCTCAGCATCTTCAAATCACAGTTGGATGGTTTTGGGGGAGGTGTGATCCAGCCGAGCATCATTCATTGGGTTCATTACTGAGCTAACCTGCATGAATTAATGCCTGTGTTGCAGGGAATTTCACCAGACAGCTGGGCTAAGGGGAGAAAAAAGAGAAGCATGGTTTGGCACCAAGCAGCCAGGACTCCAGTTGTTCCAGACACTGCAGTGCTGTTGTCTTTCAGGTTTTGTGCTGCCACCCATGTTCCCGTGCAATGAAACCACCTAAAATAACGCAAAAATAAATAAAATTCCCAGATTTGCGTTGTTTTGGTGTTTGATGTGAGTCATGCACAGTCAAGGAGCATGGAGCAGGGCAGGGCCATGGAGCAGGGCAGGGTTTGGTGCTCCAGCAAAAGTCCCAATGCCCCATTTCAGAAATTCAGTTCTTATTGCATTGGCTGAGAACATGACGTGGGCATTTCCATCCAAACCTTTGTTTTCAGCTTTTTTTTTTTTCCCAGGAAAAAATGTTAAAAGTATGTCCTCAGTCATATTGCTCTGAGCAGTCTGTGAGCTTCACACTGAATTCCTTCTTTTGTTTTCCCCATAAGGACCGCATGAAAAGGAAGGCGAGGGAGGGATGGTTTGGTTCTTGTTTGCTCTTAAATCTTCCTTTATTAGCCGAAGCGTGATGCAAGGCCACTGCTCTGGACTTTGCAGAGGGCTTTGCTCTCTCAGGACCACTGGGATGGAAAGGGGAGGATTTAGGGTGACCCAGCGTTGCATGGGAAGACGTAGTGGGATGCTCTCATTGGATTCAGGTCATTTGGGATAGGATATTTTAGGAAGTTTTGTGATTTTTTTTAATTATGGGGGAAAAAAAAAGGCAATTTAGGCCATGAGTTTTCAAAACCAAAAGACATAGAGAGGGGCTGGTAACCTGCGAGCTGGTGCTGCTGCCTTTAGGGGATGCTACCCCAGTCCTGCAGCCTGCACCATCACCTTCCCAACAGCTGGAAAAACCTTCTCCTGAGCAGCCAATTTTCCACGGGAATTTGACAGCTTCAGCTAATGAATCACTTCTATTTAACCCAAGAGAGAAAACAATGCCATTGTCTTCGGAAGGCAAAAAAAAAATCTGTTTTTGTGAGCTTCACAAACCCTTCGTGCATTTCCGCTGCATTTATGGCAGTGGCTGTAAATATTTGGGCTTTCTTGGAGCCCCCAGGCTTGATGTAGGGCTGGGGACTGGGAAGAATGGGCTGTTCTGCCATCACCACACTCTGTTGCTTTACACATCGCTGTTCAGTGTCGGTGACTGTTAATTAATGGGTAGTGTGATAATAGTGATATGGGTGTGTAAATTAGCGGGAGATTTCCAGGTTGGATTTTCTCATGGGGAGATTAATTCCTGGGCTGGGGAGCACACATCCTGCAGCCCTAGAGGGATCCTGGACGTAATGCTTTGGGGGCCACCACAGTGAAGGTGCTCCAAGTTCCTGTTAAATCCCATTTGTGTTCAATTCTTGGGGAAAGAAGGGTGAACAGATGAGGACTTCATACTTTGAGATGCCTCAACCTTTATGTCTTCTCATCTCCAGGGTTTTATCTCGTCTTCCACCCCAGCATCTTTTCACATTTCACATCTGCTGCCTTCTCTTTTTCTGACCATAATGATTTGTGGGGTGGAAGCAGAGAGCCATGAGCAGATTCCTTGTACGTGTCCAGAAGAAGGTACCAGAACCTCTGGATGCCATTCAGGACGGTTCCAAATGGTTGATATTTCATCCTAATCAATCTCCTCATTAGCATTGAAGCTGTAAGACAGGAAGTATTTCCATGGGAATCCTTAAATGCCTCTTAGATTTTGAAGGTTTTGGTTGGTGAGCAATCCCATTTTAGAGTGATGGAATAAAAGAATGAGTGCTTACTGTCTCTGTAGAAGCAGTGTTTAAAAAAAAATACCAGTTCTGGCCTAACTGAGAACATCTGTGCTGGGAACAGTGGCTTTGCCAGCTGTTGTGTAGGGCAGCCCAGAACAAAAGAGGTCCTGTGCGTTCGGCAATCCGGATGGGGATGGCTGCATCCACCAGTGGATTCTTAAAACAAAATGCAGTGGACCAGATTTATTTTGGGCCAACACGCTGGGAGGAGAAGGTGCCAGGAACCCGTGGTTCAGATTATTTTTGAACTGGCCTGGAAGAAAGGGCCGAATTCCTCAGGTCCTGCTCTCCTCCTCCTTTGGTTTGCTGCTTTGTTCCAGTCTGGTCAAGTCCACAAGAAAGTGAGAAAAATGCTTGCAGTGTCCCAGACGCATGCCACAACCTTTCTGGCTCTATGTGCTTCTGTCAGCTGATAAACCTCTGCTTATTTCAACGTACAGATGTATGCCCATCATCTTTGCCTGTCCCTGAGCTGGTTACCACTGGACCACTCTGGGCTGATCTTAAGTGAGCAACTTCAACAAGGAGCAGAACTCCTGGAAATCCACTTTTTATCTTTTTAGTGAAGAATATTCCCCGTGGGCCTCAGTGTGAGTTACAATTACTTATTCCTTTGGGTATTGCCTGGCAGGAGCCAGAACTCCATCACATGCGTCTGTGTCCTGAAGGCAATACTGGCACTGACCACTCTTGTTCCCAATCCCAGCCCAGCCATGAAAATACAACAGGGTGAAGCACCCTCTGCTCCTGCCCGTGTTGCGGGTTGTGCAGACCCCCACTGGATCTGTCAGGCAGTGCTTTCCAGCAGCAGTAAGGCACACGGCCAATCTGTAGGTTTGCATGGGACTGGGGGGCTCTGGGTCTCACCTTGCAAGAGGCAACAGACGAAAATGTTTCAGCCACATCCTTGCAGGGAAGGGTTTCATGTTTTTTCATTTTTCTGATGACAAGTCAGCCTCGAGACACTGACAGGTGCCTCTTTTTTGCAGGCTGGTGGTGGGGGCTCCCTACGAGACCAACGGGCAGCAGAAGACGGGAGATGTCTACAAGTGCCCGGTGACCAGCGACACTCACAGCAACTGCACCAAGCTCAACCTAGGTACTGCATCCCAGGGGGTGAGGGCTGCTGGCTCATTATTTCAGCTGTCTGTGTGACTCCCGGTGCTGAGTTTTAAGCACCAATAGGACAAAATGAAGCAAGTCAGGATGGAGCTAGAAAGTTGTTTTGTTAATAGAGCTTAAATTTCTTGATTCGTTCAATTGGGACAAAGTCAGCAGTGGGGAACGACCACCTCCATCTCATCACACACCAGCCATACAAAGAGCAGGATGTCCCAGGCTGGGGGATGAGCTCCTCATATTGCCCTGTGTCAGTGGGAATGCAAGAGCTGGGGACTTTCCCAGGGTCTTGAGAAACATCTCTGGGGCTTAGGGGTAAAGTCTTGAGTGGTTTCACAGCAGAGCAGAAGTTTGCACTTTATTTATCATAATTATTCATCTAAACTGTTATGGGTTTCTACCAGAGCTGATAAGAGAGAAGGATCTTTGGCTCATCCACGGTGTTTGATTGATTGGAAACAAATATGGTTTGGTTTGAAAACATTGTGGTTTATTATTATTATTTGTTTTGTTTTTATAAGAACTTCAAGATTTTTCCAGTGAATAAATCTCTCATGTAAATCTGAATTTTGCTAAAACATTATCCTTTCCCATTGGAAACCAGTTTCAAAGGAAAACAAAATCAGTTTTGAGAGCACATTCTGTTTTTATTTTTATTATCTTGTCTAGTTAGCACTGAAGCCACCTGAGTAAAAGCAGGCCCAGGGCTGCAGTGACACTGGGCATTTCTGCATGGCCAAGGTGTGCAGAGCAGGACAGCTGTCAGCTGCCACAGGAGCTGTGCTGTGCTTCTGCCTGTCTGTGCAGAGCTGCCCATGGGTACCAGAAAGGCTGGTTGGACACTGCTCCCACTGCCTCCATCATCCCCATCATTACCATTTTTCCCCATCCGTTCCCATTGTACCCATCAGTCCCTTTGTTATCGTCCCCATTGTTCCCATTATCCCTATCCTCCCCTTTGTTGTCATCACCCACCACTGTTCCCATTTTCCCCATCAGCCCCGTGGGCCCCACCTGGGTTCTCAGCCCAGGTCAGTGGGCATCAGCAAGGGTTAAGTTTCATCAGCTTGGGTGGAGGGAGCTTGGATGCATTCGTGAAGCTGCACTGGGGGTATGAAAGGGTTAGACAGTGTTTTTGTCGAAGCTAAATGCTATTCATGTTAACCAAAATAAAGGGTTGCCCCATGGGCCGTTCCTGGTTTCTGGAGTGTGACACTGGAAATGGAAGAAAGGCACAAACATAAATGCATGCTGGCCCAACATGAAAGGATGAGATGCTAGAGCTGCTCAGAGGGGTTTCTCTCCTAAGGACCTACTACGTAAGAGCCTGTGACTCACAGTTTCATTCCCAGAAGACATTTCTCTTTGTTTGTTGTGGCAAGAAAAAAAAAATAAAAATCTTATCTTGACAATCTGCTTCAAAAACAAAAGGGAAAGCACAAACTCTGCAGCCCTCCGTGCCCCAGCTCTCACGGCAGGGATGCCCCGTGCAGGCAGGCAGCAGCTAACTGTGTCCTCTCTCCAAAGGAAGAGTCACCCTGTCCAATGTGTCTGAGCGCAAGGACAACATGCGCCTGGGGCTGAGCCTGGCCACCAACCCCAAGGACAGCAGCTTCCTGGTGAGAGCCGGGGCGCCCTCTGTGATATGCACGTGTATCAATGCATGCTGCTGTATTTATATGCATGTTTATAACGATGCACGTGTGCAAATGTTTTCCCAGCTCCCAGCATGCCCTGCTGGTGGTTCAGGGTCTGGGTGGAGGGCAGCTGTGATGGTGATGCTGGTGCTGGTCATGGTGGTGGCGATGCTCCAAGCGATGCTCTGAGCCCCTGCGATGAAAAAGTGTCATTCCCCAGGACCATCCGTGATGCTTTCTCCCATTCCTCCAGGCCTGCAGCCCTCTCTGGTCCCACGAGTGTGGCAGTTCCTATTACACCACCGGGATGTGCTCCCGTGTCAACGCCAACTTCCGATTCGCCAAGACCGTGGCGCCAGCTCTGCAGAGTAGGAGAAACTCTTGCATCCCCTCTGTCCCTCACCCTGTGGGGTTGGATAAATTCCCCAGAGGTCCCTTCCAACCCCTACAGTTCTGTGGTTCTATGCTTGAAGCTAGCATAAGTTTCTGCTCCCAGAGCACTTCGGTACCATTGAGCAAACAAAGCTCTGTCGGTGCTCACGAGAAGGAGAGATAGCAGAGGAAATTATTGCAGGGCAGTGATTCAAAGGGGGTTACGAGCACAGACATCTGGTAAACATTTTCCTTCTGACTGACACCCGGGGAAGACAAAAATACTTTATTCTTCCAAAAGCAGAACAAAAAAGCATCCAGAATATTTTATCAGCGCAGCTCAGAAGGCAAAATAGGGAAAGAATTCAGCACTTGGCCACATAAAACAAAGAGCTCATTGACTGGAAACTAAATATCCTGGCCCCAATTTGTAGATCTGGGGGCACGATTTGATTTTGAGATATTAAACAAGCTTCCTGGCTTTCCTGTGGGTGGTGGGAAATTACAGAAGGCTGTCCTGGGGTCTCAGCTCTGCAAATGCTCCTTCTCCCCAGCATGGCATGGGGAGGTTTGGGCAGTGGGGGCAGTTGGGGCAGAGACCAGCACCAAATTTTAGGTGCTGCTTCCCTCGCTGTGACCAGAAGATGCTTTTTGCTCTCGTTGCAGATGGGTGTTTTATAAAGAGGGCTGTATGAGGCGGTATGAAGGGCCAAATCTGAATTAGAAAAGATACTGCGGGGTGTTATTTTTAGGCAGGGAGGATGCACGTGGCTTCTTTCTGCCCTGCTGAAGTGAATACACCCAGAAGGGCTTTATGAGGGACTGAAATAAGATGTTTTTTTTCAAACAAATCATCAGAGCGAGTACCTGACGGCGAGGAATGGGGCCGTAAATCCCCACTTCTCAAGAGCTGCCAAGGGCTTTCAATACCACAGTGCATATCTTTCACAGGATGCCAGACGTACATGGACATAATCATCGTCCTGGATGGATCAAACAGCATATATCCCTGGGTTGAAGTTCAGCACTTCCTGATCAACATCTTGAAAAAATTTTACATCGGGCCCGGCCAGATCCAAGTAAGTGTCGTTGTCCTCGTGTGTTGCCGTGCTGTGTCTCTGTGCAAAGATCCCGTTCAGACAAAACGCCGTAATCTGGCACCACATGTTCTCAGTGTGAGCACTGGATGCTTGAGTTGTAAAGCTGAGCCCATGGAAATAATGCTCACATTAATGTCCCTAAACGAGCTATGGGGAGCACAGCAACCCACACCCCAGCCAGGCATGGGGAGGATGAAGTCACATGGAAATGCAGTGGTATTGCTCTGGGCAGACGCAGTTATGCACTTATTTGTGCAGGGATTTTGCACAGCTCTGTGAGGAGGAAAGGGAGGAGAGAGGTGCTATGGCCACTCCTGATTCCTCAGCGCTTTGCACAGATAACCCTCAGTGGGTCCTATCTGGAGGTGGTGTGGATCACATGATGGCTGCATCATCCCACACCTGTACACCCAGAGAGGGCAATAGCAGGCAGAAAATGGAAACAAAAGTGAGCAGTATCAGTGGTCCCATAGAGGGAAAACTGGAGCAAATAGAGAGTGGCCGTAAACTGCTGTGGAGGTCGGGTCCCAGTGGGGCTGGGGATGCTCAGCTGCTGCCTCCTCTGACCTGGAGTACGGTGAGCTGTGAACTGCTGCATCACTGTTCTGAATGGCTTTCTCTTTAGTAGGTGAGCACAACTCCAAACAACCATTTTGGCTGTCACTGCTAGCCCCAAACCCTGGTTAAAATACCCCTTGATTCACCTTTCACCACTTTCCTTTTTTGCTTTTTGCTTGGCCCAGCTTTACTTGGGCTGTGGTTCCCAGCCTATGCAATACATCCACGCCATAGATCTGGGAAAGCACCCCTTCAGGTTGCTGTGCCCCACTGTGCAGCAGGCTTTGGTGTGACATATCTGTGCTCTCTAGGTCGGAGTTGTTCAGTACGGAGAAGATGTGGTCCACGAGTTCCATTTAAATGACTACAGGTCTGTAAAAGACGTGGTAGCAGCTGCCAGCCACATAGAGCAAAGAGGAGGCACGGAGACCAGGACTGCCTACGGGATAGAGTTTGCTCGGTAAAAATCCCTCACACTCACCTTCATTCCCATGAGTTTAAACTCAGTGCCTTCTCTCCGTTGTCGCACTCCATCCCTCCCTGCAGTCTGCAAAGCTGGGGGCACAGGGACGCTGCCTTGGGGACGTGCTGGGGTGGCCACGACCCCTGCAGCGACCCTGAGCAGCCCAGGGCATCTCTTCAATTGCAGCTCGGAAGCGTTTCAGAAAGGTGGCCGGAAAGGGGCAAAGAGAGTAATGATTGTAATCACAGATGGAGAGTCGCATGACAGCCCAGACCTGGAGAAGGTGATCGAGGACAGCGAGAAGGACAACGTCACCAGATACGCGGTGGCAGTGAGTAGCGGGGTGCTTCTGGACAGCTCTGTCCACAGCACAGAAACGCCTGATCTCCACGTCCCTACCTCCACCCTAGGTGTTGGGTTATTATAACAGAAGAGGAATCAATCCCGAAGCTTTTCTGAACGAAATTAAATTCATAGCGAGCGACCCCGACGACAAACACTTCTTCAATGTCACGGACGAAGCGGCGCTCAAAGACATCGTGGATGCGTTGGGGGAAAGGATTTTCAGCCTGGAAGGTGAGCAACGCCTTCCCTGCCCTCCCCAAATTCCAACCCAGTCAACGGGAGCTGGGATGGCATCTCCACTTGATGCTCATGCCCTAAGCTTGCCCTAGGTTGAGCAAAGAGGGGGGAGCTTTTTGGTTTTCACCACTGAACTTATCTCCATTTCATAAGGAAAGGGCACGCAGGGACATTGAAACAGAAGATGGAAGGTTTTTGTTGAATATAAATTTTGGTCAAACCAGCTCCTAAGCTCCCCACAAGCTATCCCAGCCAACCCAGTGCTTCTCCATGGCAGGATATGTCACAGGCTGAGGAATTTCATCCAGTTGTAATGAAACAAAACCCTTTGAATCCACAATTTCTTTTTTTCCCTAACCCTACAATTAGCAGCTAGGAAACAAGGCAGCTGCACAGAAGCAGTGCTCACACTATTTATTCTGCATTATTCGGTGTCTCATTAGCAGCACAAGTGTGTGTAATTGTGGTGATTGAGGGATATTTGTGCCAGCTGAGGTCGTTTGTGCTCAGCAGGGCGGAGGTGCTCTCATCCCACCCGAACCAATGTTATCCCTTGCAGGAGAACTTTGCATTAAATGCAGAATCTTTTTTCCTTTTTTATTTTTATTTTCTTTAAGGAACCAATAAGAATGAAATCTCGTTTGGACTGGAGATGTCCCAGACTGGATTCTCATCACACATTGTGGAGGTAAGAGAGTAAAGCTGCTGTGCTCCTGTAAATACCTGTGGATGTTTACAGATGGGGAAAAGAGGTGGGAAGGGGATCAGTGGGTGCTGCACCAGCACAGCCTGCCCGGGGAGTGGTGGGGTTGCTGCACCTGAGGGTGTCCCAGAAGTGTGGGGATGTGGCACTGAGGGATGTGGGTGATATGGTGGGGTGGGATGGAGATCTTGGAGGTCTATTCCAGCCTTAATGCGTTTAGGGATCCCACTAAACCATCCTGTTGGGGTCACGGGACCATAGAACCACTGAGGCTCACGGATCACCTTCACTCACGAGAACGATGGGGAAATGAGAACAAGTGGGAGAATGATCTCCAATGGGCAAGAAATAGCGTAACAAGTGGCTTTAAAACAAAGGCAGCCAAAGTAGATGCAGTGCTAACCTCCTGCGTGCCGTGCCATCTCTGCAGGATGGGATCCTGCTGGGAGCTGTGGGTGCCTACGACTGGAATGGGGCCGTGCTGAAGGAGACCAGCAGTGGGAAGGTGATCCCGCTGCGTGAATCCTACCTGCAGGAGTTCCCCGAGGAGCTGAAGAACCACGGCGCGTACCTGGGTGAGGCAGCTCAGCTGGGCTCTGCAGCTGGGGTTTGGTGCTCGCTCATAGGAAGAGCAAAATACGTCCCAAACTGGGAAGGGTTGCCAACATCGGTGGTAACATCCATCCATGTGAGACCTCTGGTAATCCCAGCACTAAGGGAGAGCCCCGCAGCGACTGTGTCACGCAGCACGAATGTGATTTTGGTGCAGGAGGAGCTCACCCCAAGTTCTTACTGGAACAGCTTAAAAAACACCGATGAAATTTCATGCCCAGGGAGGAAATACCTGCTGTGTTAATCTGTTCCATGTGTGGGAGCCCCGCAATGAGGATCCCGGGCTGGTTTGCAAAATGAAGCCTCTACCCGGGCTGTGTGTGCTGGGGTCTGGGGCTGCTCGCTCACGGGGACACCAACAACCCCAGGCACTTCTTTCCTTACTGGAAGTGGTGGGAAAGACAGAAATAGTAAGGAAACCCCAGTGCACCCTGCTCTGGGATCTAGGTGCTTTGAGATTGATGCTCTGCTTAGAAATATCCCCTCAGGATGGGAAAATGTAGAGAAGACAAAGACTAAGGTACGGTCAGTGCCCAGGGAGACAGGGTCTGTGAGCCCCAGCAGACCCCAGGCATTCAAATCTCAGCTGGGTGTGACCATGGGGGATCTCAGCCAGCCTGGGGCTGGCTGTGCTTTGAGGCTGCAAAATAATTTGAGCAGCATTTAAAGACGGCTGTGAATGTGTAGGAACCTGGAGCTGGCCACAAGTATGAAAAATGGGGTTTGTCAGCCCCACAGTTGTATTGCTGTTGTGTAAGTTGCTCTGCAGCTCCGTGTGCAGAAATACCAGGGTCAGAAATCGGGATTGCTTGGCGTTGTTAGCTTGACAGGGTTATTCCCATAAGCATTTGTGAGCAGTGTTTGGGATAGGCTCATGGCTTTTATTGCACTGTGAATTTTCACTTTGAGCATCAGTGAAATCTTTTGTGCATGTTTGGACGTGAGTCTGGAGGAGGGATGCAGTGGCTCTGCAGCAAAATCAGTGCGTGCATCCTGCTAGGGTTTGCTTAACTTCAAGTGAGCCTTGAAATACACGTGGGCAGGCTGTGAAATGGCCCCACTGCCAATGAGAGGTGTGTGTTTTGCATGGGGTTCACTGGCTGCATCGATGGGTGCCATACGCCTGGAGCTGGCTGTGCTGTCTAAGTGACTTTGGAGAAGCCTTGGTCACAGCTTACCAGCAGCTCATAGATGACCCCATGCAGGATGAAGGACAGGAGACAGGCATGGAGCAGATCTTGCTCACCCCACACCCACCCCACAGGTTACACCGTCTCCTCTGTCGTGTCCACCGCACGAGAGCGGCTCTACGTCGCAGGAGCACCCAGGTTCAACCACACTGGGAAAGTCATCATCTTCACCATGCACAGCAACCGCAACCTGACCATCCACCAGGCGCTGAAGGGCGAGCAGGTAACGCCAGGCATGGCTGCACTGCCACCTCCTGCTCCTCCCCTCTCTGGATGCCAGGTGCATTTTCCCCATCTATTTTGTATCCGAACACGTGAATAGTTGGGGACCTCTGGGCTGCTGCTGCACACGCAACCCCAAAAGGAATGGGAGAGGAGGGGACTGGAGCTGTCCTTGCGGGCAGGGTCACCGTCTCCAGATGCTCCCACCTCACTCCTGTCTCCCCCAGATTGGCTCCTACTATGGAAGTGAGATCAACTCCCTGGATGTGAACGGTGACGGTGTCACGGACGTTCTGTTGGTGGGAGCCCCCATGTACTTCAGTGAGGGAAGGGAGAGGGGCAAAGTCTACGTCTACACCCTGCAAAAGGTACAAGCGTGTCAGTGCCACCACGGCTCACAGCACCCACGTGCCACAAGCCTATTTATTTTGCAGAGCTCACCTCTTGTTTATTTCCCTTTGGGGATTTTCCAGGCTCTCTGCTGACGCCGTTTCCCACTTTCTCCTTGCAGAACCACTTTGTCTCCAGTGGGGCCCTCGGGGACCTGCAGAGCTACCAGAACTCACGCTTCGGATCCTGCATCGCCGCTGTGCCCGACCTCAACCAGGACTCCTACAACGACGTTGTCATAGGAGCACCTTTGGAAGATGACCACCAAGGAGCGATCTACATCTTCCTTGGCTTTGAGAAGACCATCCTGAAGAAGTACAAGCAGGTACAGCTCTTTGGTTGGCTCCATCAGCTGTGCCCGTGGACACTGACTTCACCAAACCCAAGCTGAAGTCAACGTCCATCAGTGTCCATGAGCACAGTGACAGAGTGCTCAGTCACTGATTTAAGTGGGTCAGGAATTTACGCTCCGTTTTTTCTTGCTGTTCAGTCACCAGTTATTTTGTTTTGGTGGGCTCAAGACAAAACAAATGTGTGGTATGGAGAGCATGCTCAGCGTTCAGCGCAGCAGTTTGCTTCAGATAAAATACTAAAAGCACTAGTAAAGAGTAGTAAATGCCAACAGAAATCTTTGGATGATGTCTCCAAAGGGAAACTTCTCTCATCCTCTGACAAACGAAGTTTGATGCCGTTACTTGGGAAGAGGCATCCTCAGTAACCCAGGAACATTGGGGGCTGGCACTGCAAACCTTGGTGCACCCAGGCTCGCATGAACACCCATCCTTCACGAATGCTGACTTTGTAGGCAGAGGTACAAACTGGGCTGGATTCTTTCCCTTCTGCTTTTCAGAGGATAGCAGCTGCAGACCTCGGACCAGGCCTGATGTATTTTGGATGCAGCATCCATGGACAGCTGGACCTGAATGAGGACGGGCTCATAGACCTGGCTGTTGGCTCCTTGGGGAACGCTGTGGTGCTGTGGTTAGTCCATCTCATTTGGCACGTTTCCCTGCCCAAAGCTCATTGCAATGTGCTCACGTTTTCAGGGGAAAATGATCTCCCAGAATCCTGACTCATGTTTCCAGAATAACACCCTCTGTCCGGTGGGGCTGTAGGATTCCAGATGCAGTTGAGCCCTAGGAGGACATCAGGGATGTTTTACATGGAATCCCAACGTTAGTTCCCTGGGAGCTTCAAAGCAGTGTATTCACCTGATGATACCCAGACTCTTCCTACTCTTATTTAATAAGACAGCTTCGTAATTAACAGCTGGGAGGTTCCTTGGGGCTGTTAGGATGCAGGTAGCTGCCCCAGTGGAGATGCACTACCTGCACACCCCCTGGGGCCGCAGAAGCACTAATGTGCATGCAAAGCAACAAGTCCTGCTGAGGTGCTCCACTCCCATATGCAGAGAGTAAAGGCATAGAGGAAACCCTATGCTTCCAGGGCTACCCAGCTGAGCTGAGAGCACGTCTGCGTGCTACCTTTGGTCTTCTTGATATTGAGGGGAAAAAATGTGTGAGAAGGGTGAATGTAGAGATCTGGGGCTTCCTGTAGGATGCTGTGGTCATGCACAGGTGCCCCAGCAGCTTGCTTGCCCCTCAGGTCCCGCAGTGTTGTCCAGATCAACACCAGTATCCACTTTGAGCCCCCCAAGATTAACATCTTCACCAAGGACTGCAAGCGCAATGGGAAGGATGCCACCTGCATGTCAGCCTTCATCTGCTTCACTGCCATCTTCCTCTCAGCCCATTTCCAGACAGCCAGCGTGGGTAAGCAGCGGGCAAAACCCCCATGTGCTCCTCTGGGGGCTCCCAGCCCTGCAGGTTGCTCGCCTCTGCCCCAGGCCACAGCTGTCCCACCACCTTGCAGCCACTGGGACGACGGGACGTGCGTGGTCCCGCAGAGCTCCCCTTGCCCCGTGCTGCAGCAGCAGGACACATCTGCACTCCAGATGTGCACACTTCCGATCAGCTCGGAGCAGCTTTACAGATGGATCGTTCCTCTCTGAAAGCACTGCGCGCTGCTGCGACCCCACATCCACCCCAGTGCTGGGACTCAGTGGGGAGGAGAGCAGCTCAGCACCAATCCTGGCAGCAAATGCTCTCAAGGGCGTTCTGGATTGGGAAAAGCTGGTCCTGAGCAAAGCCCAGGAGCCTCCAGCTCTTTGCTTCCCCACGCACGTCGTGCTGCAGTGGGTGCAGAGTTGTCCTGCTCAGCACCAGCTGAGAACCCGCAGTTGCAGAGCAGCAAAGTGCCTGTGAAGCAACACCTCCAGAGCGCTTCCAGGCCGATATAACCATGCATGAGCTAACTACGTAGAGATGCTGCACATAACCCAACGTTGTCATTGCAGCACTGCGGTACGAGGCGGCCATCGATGAGCGGCGGTACGCTCCACGGGCACTGCTGGATGAGAGTGGTGAGAGGCATGCACGGCAAGCACTGGTGCTGCCAGCAGGGCAGGAGCACTGCGAGACGCTGCGCTTCCACGTGCTGGTGAGTAGGGCTGCATCTGCAGGAGGGAAGATGCTCTCCACCTGGCACAAAGTGAGGATGCAGCAGCCTGCATCCATAGGGTGATGGCGGAGGGCTCTGTGTGGCTGGGAAGGAGCCTGGTTGCTGAGCCTGGATTTATTGGCTCTGGGTTTGATGTCATCAAGGATGGGCCGTGGTCACGGAGCCGCGTCGCATTCCAGCTTGCTCTGTGTGCGTCTTGGGGGTGGCATGCACTCCGTGCCTGGATCAGGCTGGTCCTCCCACTCCAAAAGCAATGCAAATTCACTTTTTCCTGTTGGAAGCCATTTAGCCCCTGCTGCTCCTGTCTACTGCATCCCAAACCTCGTGGTCCCCACCCCAAGCGCGGGAGCTGGCAAAACCCTTGATGTCGTGCATGGGGAACAGCTGATGCACAAAGCTGGCCAAACTCAAACATTCCCAGCAAATGATGAGAATTCTTCGGAGGCCAAGGAAGCTGCCAGACTGGCCTGGCCCCAAACCCCAGCCTGAACTGCCATGAACTTCTGGGAAATTTTTGGTTCTGGAGACGGAGCTTGGGATTTAGCTCCTGAAGCATCATGCTTCGAAGCAGCCTCGTGCACCTCGGGTATTTGGAGCGTGGGGGGAATCTGTGGACATGCATGCAAAGCGTGTGAGCTGTTACCAACTGGACAAGCTCCAGGGACGGGCCCCAGCGGGGCAGCTCTGGGGTGGGAAGTGCTCAGGATCATCCCCTACCTGCACCATTGGTTGGGTGGGTGCAGAGAGGGGATGATCATACACAAAGGATACTGCGCTGCAAAGCTCTCAGCGCATAAAATAACCACCCGTGCCTCCAGTTCTGCTCTCTGATGTTGCTCCACCACAGTGTCCCTGTCCTTCCCAACCACTGCTCTGTGCTTGCTGCAGGACACGGCTGACTACGTGAAGCCGGTGACGTTCTCCATTGACTATGAGCTGGAGCAGCCCGAGAGCGGCCCCGTGCTGGATGATGGCTGGCCCACCTCGCTCCGGGTCTCGGTACGTGCAGCACTCTCACACAGGAATCCTTGCTGTCTGATCTGAAATGTCCCTGTTCATTGCAGGGGAGTTTAAAGATCCCTTCTAGCTCAAACGCTTTTATGGTTCTATGGAAATTCACCCAGCAGTGGCAACCCAGCAAAGCACCAGATGCTGAGGGTTTCTATTTCTTATTCCCAGGGAGTTTTGCCGTGGGATTTGGGAGTTCTGGCTGGAGGTGCTGCAGTGAGGGGGTGTGCATCCATGGTAGCCCTGGTTTTAAGCAGAGGTTTCCCATGGGAGCTTAGCTGCAGAAGGGTGGGTGCACACCAAGCGTGGTTAGTGATGCCCAGCAGTACTGGAAGCAGTGTGGGACTGGTGGCTGTTGAGGACTTAGGTGTCTGCAGTTGGAATTGAAAATCCAATTTAGAGGACAGCATGCTCAGTGGGCTCATCCCCAAAGGAAGCATCTGCTGTCTTATTCTGGAGCTGCCACTCCCACCCCTGCTGTGATCATTTCATCCCAGGGCAAAACCATCACCAGTCTGTTCTTGTTGTCCCCACCAGGTCCCTTTCTGGAATGGGTGCAACGAGGATGAGCACTGTGTCCCTGACCTGGTCCTGGATGCCCGAAGCGATGTGCCCAGTGCCATGTGAGTTGGCCATGCTGGGGCTGGCACCCCAACCCCAGTGGCGGCACAGATCCCGCACTGAGCACCTGGATGCTCCCAATATGGGTGGCGTGGGGCTGGTAGAGGACAGAGCAGTCCTGCTTCCACTCCATGAGCATCCCCACTCTCAACTGGGAATGGATTGGTGTGTTTCCACACAACTCGTATCTGGTGCCATGGAGACAAATCAGAAAATAACAGGGGGATAAATGCCAGGCTTGATTCATGCAGCAGAAATAATTACGTGCTATGTCTGATCCCTTAAAGAGCTTTGAGAGGTCATCTCAGGGGGCCTGGGCCTCAGCTCACGTCGGTGGCAGTGGCTTCTGCGCTGAGCTCGTGGTGATAAAGAGGTGACATCTGCCGAGAAAATCACTTTTGAGATTGTGTGTTGGAAGAGATGCGTTCCTTCATGTCCCCCAGCAAGGCTGCAGGGCTTTGCCTGCTCCTTACCCCTGTGAGAGGGGAAAAAAAAAGCCAAAAGCAACACACAGGGACGTGGTATGCTGACGCCATGGGGTTTACATCCTTCCTCCATCCCACAGGGAGTTCTGCAGCAGAGCCCTGCGTCGCGCAGCGCCCGCCTGCTCTGCCTTCAGCCTCTCCTTTGACACCTCTGTCTTCGTCATCGAGAGCACACGCCGGAGGGTGGCAGTGGAGGCAGTGCTGGAGAACCGTGGTGAGAACGCCTACAGCACCGTGCTCAACATCTCCTTCTCCAGGAACCTGCAGTTCGCCAGCCTCATCCCCAAGGTGCGAGGCTGGTGGGTGGGAGAAAGGGGATCCTCAGCCCTGTGGGTTTAGGTCCTCTGCATTCACTGCCTCTTCAGCTCCTTATTTCAGAAATACAACAGTGTTTTTCATCTCAAGCAAAGTTATCAAAGATTTGCTCTGTTCACAGGCACCTGGCTCAGGAGTAAGCAGATTGACAACAGAGGTGTGGGGGTTGCTGCGGGTTTGGGCTCTGCAGAGGGCGAGAGCTTCCCAAAGAGCTGGAGGTGTTTGGGCAGCAGGGACCCAAGCCTTGAGCTGAGCTAATTAACACTTACTCCTCATCTGGTCACTGTGCAGAACAGTATCTTCTGATGATCAGAGTTCACAGGGAGGCACAGAAAAAAAATCTTCTTCCCGAATTTAGTGCCAAGAACAATCGGTTTCATTCATTCAGCACTGTAACTGAGCTTTGGAAGAGGATTTAGATGGGAAAGCTGCAAGGGGCTTGTTGGAAATGCTGCCCTCCAGGAGTTGCGTGGGGGGCTGCCCCCGCAGCAATGCGTGGGGGGCTTTCCCCAAAGTTTATGCCTCTCCTGTGAGGGATGTTTGCCAGCTTCACGTGGCCATGAGGTGGTGTCACAGCCGCTCTGCGTCCCCTTTCAGGATGACACCGACATCAACATCGACTGTGCGACCGAAGAGAAGCACCCCAACAGGAGAGTCTGCAATGTGAGCTACCCCTTCTTCCGTGCCAAAGCCAAGGTAATGCTGTCCCCTCAAGAAACCCTTGGTTTGGGGGCCCAGGTGTGCCCAAGCCCGAAGCCAGCTGTGCACGACCACGATTGCTATTCCATTTCCAAGACTGGGAGCCAACGTTCCCACCTTTGCTTTCCACCGTGCGTTTTCCTGCCTCCAATTAACCGAGGCCAACCAGCCCCCTGCCCCACCCCCACAGCAGCACCCCAGATCCAGCACAAACTGCTCTGTGTCACAAGCCTGGAAATGACAGCTCCTGAAAGAGCACTCTGGATGCCTGTGGCCAGGAGCGAGCAGGGAGCAGCTCCCCATGACCTCCGGGGGCTGAGAAGGCATCTGCCCAGGTAGCCCAGGTCCTGCCAAGACAAAGACAAAGCTGGAGATGGAAATTTGGCCGACGAGCAGCAGGAGCTTTAATATCATCGTCAGCTGTGCAGTCCCAGACAGCTTGAGGTCATCGCCACGGCACTCGCAGATGTGACACAGATCACAAAGTTATTGCTGTTGGCCCCCGGCCCCACTGCCCGACCCCGTGCAGCAGATGTGCACTGCGGCCCCGCACTGCTGCTCCCCCTGAGAGCACCCTTTCCTGAGGGGCTGCTTTGTTCTCCAGCCTCGGAGCAAAAAATGCAGCACAACAGAGGAAAGGGAGCGAATCCTGCCCGTCCCCAGCACGGCCTCTTTCCCTGCTGGGAGATGGGGCTGTGCACGGTGCCCTGCAGCATCTCCCCTGCTGGAGCAGGAGGTTTTTCCCCACGTAATGCTTTCTCCCCCCCCCCCCACAGGTGGCTTTTCGCCTGGATTTCGAGTTCAGCAAGTCAGTATTCCTGCAAAGCATGGAGATCTACCTGGTTGCCAACAGGTTAACTTAGCTAGCTGCCCCCCCCCCTCCCCTTGCTGTCTGCAGCATCGCAGCCCCCTCCTCTGCCTGCAGCTCTCTGCTGGGGGGGTTGGTGGGGAGGGACCCTGCGGTGCTTTGCTCAGTGCTGGGTTTGCTGCATCCGGATGGGGAAGAGCCACACAGGGACACCACTGCTGTGGGTCCCTCTGCTCAGAGCCCACGGGGCTGCTCCGCTGCTGTCTGCGTGCAGCCCTCCTCCAGCATCTCACACCCCAGGCTGATGAAAGCTCTGCTGTAGAACTGCTTCTCTCTGTGCTCTGGCTGTAAAGCAGAAGTGGACCTCTTCCCATTGCGCTCCTGCACCCCAGCACCACACAGAAATACCCAGGAGCTGCTCACCTTGGGCCTTGCTTCTCTTTCAGTGACAGCGAGGAGAAGGAGAGCACCAGGGAGGACAACGTCGCCCACCTCAACTTCCAGCTGAAGTACGAGGCCGACCTGCTGTTCACCAGGTGAGGAGCACGGGAGCCACTGCTTGGAAAATCAGCAGGGAGAAGCAAGGAAGCTGCACTGGGTTAAATGCATGAGTGGAAATTATTCGTGGGGGGGAAAAAAACAGGTTTCTGTCAGTAATAACATTCCTAGCAGGTGTCTGCAGCCCATACTGGGGCTGTAAAGCTGCACCTGGGCTGGCAGCTGTGCAGTTTGCAGTCACCTCTGCAGACTGAAGGCTGTGCATGGAGAGCTCTGAGCATCTGCCAGAGCAGAGCGTGTCCTCTGTCCAAAGCAAGGAGGGAGCGAAGGAACAGCTGATAATTCATTAACCTGATTGCAAGAAATAACGTGGACACAAGCAACACGTTCCCTGGCACTGCTTGCTGTGATTCCAGGAAGCTTTTTTAGACTTCTGTGTGTGTGTGTTTTAACACTAGAGGAATCAGGGGAGAGAAAATAATGCCGCTTCATTACTGACAATTTATGGAAGCGTTCTCTGTCCCCCTCTGTCACCACAGGGCATCCAGCCTCGACTACTATGAGGTCAAGTCCAACAGCTCCCTGGAGGGATATGGCAGCACTGGTCCCCCCTTTCACTGCACCTTCAAGGTAAAGAATTGCCTGCACCCCACCCCTGTCACTGCCCTGCTCATCCCTGTCCCCCATCCCTGCCCTTTGTCCCCACAGCTGCAGAACCTGGGCTTCTTCCCCGTGGAGGGGGTGACCATCAAACTCACCATGCCCGTGGCCACCAGGGCTGGCAACCGCCTCCTGCTCCTCACCGAGTTCCTGGTGGACCAGGTAGGAGGGGTCCGTCCCAGTGAGACCCTCTGGCATTGGGTTTGGAGGTGGGGATGGAGGCACCCCGTGGTGGATGGCCCTGCGTCGTGCACCACATCACGCTCACTCTGCTGTCCCCACTGCAGGGCCACGGTGCAGCAGTACCAGCCCTGAGGGTCAGGGGGTGTCAGGTCCCCCAATCCCCCCAGGATGCAATGAGGTGGCACCAGCATGTCCCCACCTGTTTGTCCCCATCTGTTTATCCCCACAGGAGAACACAACGTGCAACATCTGGGGGAACACCACTGACTACCGCCACACACCAACCGAGGAGGACCTGTCCCGCACCCCACTCCTGGTAGGCACCAAGCCCCACAGAGGACCCCCTGGCTGGGGAACCAGGGGGCTGTCCCTGCTCGGTGCCACGGTCAGGGCACAGAGCCCACAAGGCTGATGCTCCCAATTCCCCCTCTGCAGAACCACAGCAACTCCGATGTCATTTCCATTGACTGCAACGTGAAATTGGCCCCCAACGAGGAGATGAACCTCCACTTGCGTGGCAATCTGTGGCTGAGGTCACTGAAAGCAGTAAGTCCACACCAAAAGCAAAAGCCGTGGGGCCGCAGGGCACACCCCCTGGGATTGCAGTCCGCTCAGCCCCAGCGTCTCTTTGTGCAGCTCAAGTTCAAGTCACTGAAGCTGACCACCAACGCTGCCCTCCAGAGACACTTTGGGAGCCCCTTTGTCTTCCGTGAGGAGGACCCCGGCCGCCAGGTGAGCCCAGGGCAGGGAAACCCATGGGAGATCATACAGCCCCATGGCTTTGGGGCCATGATGGGCTGGAGCAAGCCACCATACACCAGCTCCAGGCACCCCAGGCTGTGTGCTCCGTGTCTGCAGCATCCCGTTCCCTGCTCCGTCACCAGCCCTTCTCCTTTTGCAGATAACGTTTGAAATCTCCAAGCCGGAGGAGTCGCAGATCCCCATCTGGATCATCGTGGGCAGCACGCTGGGGGGGCTCCTCCTGCTGGCACTACTGGTGCTGGCGCTCTGGAAGGTGAGCAGTGCCCTGGGAGGGGGGGGGGGAAGGGGATTGCGATGGAGGGACCACCCCGGCTGCGTGCCCACGGTTCCCACCTCTCGCGTGGCTCCTGGAGGAAAAAAAAATGCATCCTCGCAACGGGAATGCTCCATTGGGCATCGCGGCAGCGCCTCTGTTTTTTTCCACGCCGTCTCTTTAAAAGAGAGGCGTTCCCACGCAGCCAGCCCGAGTGATGCTGGGCTTTTTCTCTTCTCTCTGGTTCCCTACAGCTCGGCTTTTTTCAGAGCGGCAGGCGCCGGCGGGAGGCGGAGGAGCAGCGGAGCGCAGCGGTGCTGGAGTGATGCTCGCGGTGGGGGTGGGGGTGTGGGGGGGCTCTCCCTGCCTCCCAGGCGCATCGCCCACCGCCCCTCTCGGTGCTGGGAGAGCCGGGGGGTGTGAAATGACCTCGACGGGTCCGAAACCCAAAAGAAAACGAGAAGCAAAAGATGCGTGGCGAAGAAGAAGACGTACACCCACCCTCCCCGCCCCGCGGCAGCGCAGCCGGGGGTACTTCAAAGCGGGGTGGGGACGGCTCAGCGCTGCAGCAGCACCCGCGGGGCAAGCGGGAGCGCATCCCCACCCCCAGCACTCCACGCGGGGCTGCAGCACCTCCGTGGGCACTCGCTATGAGAGACGTACGCTCACACCTCCACCACGGAGCAGCACCGCAGCCCCAGGGCTCAGCCCCTCCCCCAAAATAAGGGGCGAGAGGAGCAGAGTGGGGCTGCGCGGCCCCGGAGCCGTCCGTGGGGCAGCGCTGGGGCGGGGAGCGGAGTTGCCTTCTTCTTCATGCACTGAAATGCAGAGCAGAAGGGCGGGGGGGGGAAGGGGGCCGTGCTCGGCACCGGAGGGTCAGGGCCGTGCGACAACGCTGTTTCCTTTTGGCGTAGCGGAGTTATTTATGCTGACACTCATGTTAACGGAGGGGGAAGGGAAGGAGACCGTGTGATGGTGGCTGGGAAGGAGGATTTTGGTCTTGTTTTTTTTGTCTGTTTGGTTTTGTTGTTGTTGTTGTTTCTTTTGTTTTGTTTCTTTTTTTTTTTTTTTTTTTTTTTGAAGGATTAAAAATATGATGTTTGAAAACCGAAGGAGCTCCTGTGCTGTTCTGCACTGCAAGGGGAAGGAGTGGGGTGCTCCTCCCCATGGACTGTGACATCTGTGGGCACCACCGAGAGGAACAGGGGCAGTGTGTGAGCCTATGGGTGCACACAACCCATGCACGTACATACAGATAGATACACATGGGCGTACACACACACATCTCCCTATATAATGTCTATAGCAACACATACACACCCCTAAAAATACATATATATATATATATATATATATATATATATACATACACACACACAATTTATGTATACACACATATGCATATCACTGTGTGTGTATATAATTATATACACATTCCTATATGAATTTAATATGTGTAAATATTGTATAGCCCCTGTAGCTTCCTGCTCTGCTGTGAGCAGGGCTGTCCAGAGCTGAAGGGGAGCTGTGTGTATACATATATATACACATAGCAGAGCAAAGATGGCAGGGTGAGGAGCCAATGTGTTTGTAAAGCACTTCTCTTTGAGGGCACACAGCCCCCATGGCAGCAGTAACCCCCCCAACCTGAGCCAGGCTCTTCCCCCTGGGCTGCACAGAACTGCTCGCTGCTGCCTAAGCCCACATTCAGTGTTTATTTGTTTGCCATACAAATAGAAACGTGTGCCCAAATCTCACCTTGAAGTCCTACCCAGATAGTTCTTTAAAAAAAAAAAAAAGAAAAAAAAAAAAAAAGAAAAACCCCAACCTCCAGAACATTCTTCCATCATCTGACAGTTAAAAAGCTGCATGTAAAATGACAGAGTTCCCGTGGAGACCAGTGCAGCTCCCAGCCACCAGAGGCACTGTCTCGAGCAACAGTTCCACTGTACAATCAGCTGCTTACTGTAAAAGACCTTAAGATAGGACAGTTCTTCGTAAAAACTTTAAGTTTTAAGAGCCATTTTTATCATAATGAAAGGAGTAAAAATGATGAAAAATTCTCACAAAGTCCAAATCCGGGGAGGCACAGACTCCACGCGTGTTGGAGAAAGCAGTTTCAAGCAGAACCACGCTCTGAAGGAAGACTCTCTTTGGCGACGACGACCCCGTGAGGAAGATACAGCATCTGGAATCGGAGAGTGCAGTTCCACATCCTTTGAGTCAAAGGAAGGTGGGTGCTGATCGTCCAAACAAAACGAGTGAAAGCAGTTTGAAATGCTGGGACACACACAGACACAAATACCCTACACGTTTTCTAGGGATCCATGCATGGTCTTTACATATGAGGAACTTAGCTACGTAAAAGGGAACCACGGTGTTGGTTCACTTCGACCAGAAGTCACTCAGTACTCACTGCAGCACTGCAAGAGAAACAGCTCAGTACAGCTCAGTACTTCAGCTGCTACGAGAGGAACAGACCACATTTTGAACCTGTATTTCCTAACAGAGCATCCCCTACTTCTGTAGCTGTTGATAACTGCCGTTCAAAACGTCATTAAAACAAAACAAAATACGATTAAAACTTAAGATGTTACCAACATCTTCAGCACGAACTGAAAGGCATTGCAAGACTGTGAGGTATAAGAGCAACGGGCTGCTCTGTGTGCTGAGACCTTAACCAGACAACTAGCAGGGAATTTCCTTCCCTACCTCGCTTGGAGATGTTTTAAAACCTGCAGAGCTGCTGCCTCAGGAGCAGTGTGAGCGGGGCCTTCGGGGCTCCTCTGTACCCTACTCAGAGCATTCAACTGCCGTCACCAGTGGAGACTCACACCTGAAACAAAGCGTTCTGCACCACTTACACAGGGAATCCTTCTGTATGTTTCTGAAAATGCAGGAGAAAACGTCACGATTATTATAATTTCTCAATTAAAAGACCAAAATCTCAAACAGATCTGATTACAGGAAAATCATGTGGCTTTTTTCCCCCCCCCCCCGCCAGGATCCACACGAGAACAGAGGCCGCAGACCGAATCCAAAGGAACCGAAACAAAAGCAGGGAGAAACACAACTCCATGTACACACACATGTTCAGTCGTCTGCAGCTGATGGGATAGCACCACCACGAAAGATTTCACGTAGCCTAATGAAACTTCACAAACTCCTCCAGAGTTCTGGGGATCTGGTTCTGATAGCTGATGTTATAGATCCGCACCGCACGGGCAGCCAGGCACTTGAGACTCAGCTTCATTTGAGTTTTAAGGAGTATTTCAGACACCCCCGTGGTACTTTTATCCAGAGGAGTTTTCTTCTGCTTATTCGTCATGTCCGTGTGGGCACCGGCCTCCACCAGGCTGATGATGATGGAATGCAACGTCAAGAAGTCGCTGATGGGCCTGTGGTACTGGACGATGAGGTGGAGAGGGCTGTTGCCATCGTTGTCCACGGCGTTGACGTCAGCACCACAGTCCAGCAGCAGCTTTGTGACGAGCGCGTTGGGGAAGCTGCAGACGTCATTGGTGTGGAAGTCGTCCACGGGGGTGCTGGAATTGACGGCGTGGTGCAGCAGGCTGGAGCCGTCCCGCGTCCTGGGGTCGAGGTGGATCAGGTTGTAGATCTGCTTGTTGATCCGCGACTGATCCTCTTCGCCGCACTGGGTCTTGGTGGAGATGCAGACTAAGTAGAGAAAGGTAAAAATATTGCATTCGTAGTTGTCCATGGCTGTGTGGATGTCGGCGTCCTGGGTGGATTTGATGCGGGACATGCCTTGCTCTATTTCCAAGACGCTGCACCTCAGAACGCTCTCGATGTCCTTGGCTTTCACCGGCTCGTTCAAGTGTATCATCTGAGAAAAGACCTGGGCGAACCTCAGGAGGTCCTTGTGAGTATTCCTGTTGCCTTTCTGCCTCAGATGCAAGGCGTGGAGCCACAGCTTGATACACTGCTCAAACTCCATGTTGTCCGCATAAACGGCCCCGCGGTAAATGATGGGGTGAGAGACATCGATGTTGTCCGAGCCCAGAATTCTTTCACGCACAATGAGGCCCTCCATGTGCAGGGCATCCCTGTCCTGCCTAATAGCCTCTAATTCCTGAGGAGTTCTGCATTCCGTCCTGTTTCTGTAAGCTTCGATTGGTGGGAGGACCTCTTTCTCGACGATGTTCTCGCTGTCTCTGTACCTCTCCAGCATGGCTAAGTACAGGTAGTGGTAAGTCTTCATGATGTCATAGTTCTCCCTGTCATTTGCAAACGAGGCTCCCAGCAGCTCCAGCGCCTCGATCCGGCTCCTCCTGCTGCAGCCGGCGTGTGCCAGCAGCAGCTCCACGATGTCTGCCTTGCAGCTCTCCGCCGCCACCTTCAGCGGCGTCATCCCGTGGCCGTTGACCATCATGGCCGCCTTCCACTTGACCAGCTCCCTCACGATTTCCAGGTGGCCGGCCTCGGCCGCGAAGTGCAAGGCCGTGGCTCCGCAGTGAGCTTTGGCATTGGGGTCTGCGTGCTGCTCCAGGAGGTACCTCACCACGTCCGTGTGGCCCTTGTAGGCCGCGATCATAAGGCAAGTGTTGTCGTACTTGTTGGCGATGCTGATGTTGGCGTTGTTTTCCACCAGGTACTTGACGATGTCCAACCTGCCGTCGAAGCAGGCCGCCCTCAGCGGGGTGGAGTTGGTCACCGTCGTGTGGTTCACGTTGGCGCCGTGACTGACCAGCAACTTGACCACCTCAAAGTGCCCCGCTCCTGCCGCGCACCACAGCGCCGTGGCCCCATCGATGACGAAGCTGAAAAGAGAAAGGAGGGAACAAGCAGCTCAACGTTGGCGCCGTGCGCGACAAAACCAACGCCTCGCCGTTACAAGACACTTGACAGCCACCCTGTTTCTGAAGGCAAAGAGACCCAACGGGATAGCTGAAGTGAAAGAAAAGGGACTTAGTGAGCACACAGGCCTCCTGCAGGAAGAAGTGCTGTGTGGAAGCTTCAAAGCAGCCTGGGGTGGAGCCAGGTTTTGCACCAGCACTTCCCGGGCTGCTTTGAAGGTCCTACCTGCAAGCTGCAGCCCCCGGCCCGCGGAGGTCTCCGGAAGAACAGCGACAGCAATGCTGCTCCTTTCATCCCTCGTGCCAGAAACTCATTAAAGGAACAGATTTATCTTTAAGCTCACATATTGACCAAAACAAAACAAAACAAAACCCCTTCTTTGAGTTCAGGCACGAATAACAGTGTAACTAGAGCATACATTTGGCAGCAAGGCTGCCTGAAGAGCTCCACGTCACTTCACGTGTTCCCTGCCCCCTGGGGCTCTCTGCCACCCCTTCTGCTGCACCGATTCCTTGAGACCCCAGTGCAAACCAGACCAGCAATCAGATTTAAAAAAAAAAAAGAAGACGTTCAGGAATAAAACAGCACTTTAGAAAGAGGAAGCTATTCCAGGCCGGAGTGCTCCGGGGCTCTGTTTTGCATTACAGCCCTGCAGACAGCTTGCTGGCACTCTAAACGTGGGGACAGTTCCCTCCAGCAAAGCCTCACAGCTCCTTAGGCTGCTTTTATTCCTAAATCTTCAGCGCCTTCTGCAACTACAAATGCAAGGGCTGATGTCCTTCCCAGTCCCCTACATCTCTGAAGCAGCACTTAAACACAGTTCACCCTGCACATACAGCCAATATCTGATTGTTTCCATACGTCCACGCAGCCACGTTTTTCAAAATTAAAATATCATAAGACACCAGCTCACTTTCAACTTCAGCAGCCGTTTTCACCCTTCTACAAAGCTCTGCAGAAACAGCTGCTTGTCTATTTGTAAATCCAGCATCTCTAGACAGCACTTCAGAGGCCACTTAAGAGCCCTGGCATGCAGAGATGTCTATATAACAGATGTGGCTACCTTTGTTCCCAGTAAGAAGTTCCTTATTTTGCACATACGTAACCACAACAAAGCACTTTTCTATTAAAACAGCAGTAAATCAGGATCCAGGCTCAGGGAGTGAACACAAGGTAATTCACTCACGTGCTACAGGTCCACATTTACAAGTCAAAAGCTCAGAGGCCAAACCAGGGGGGGTTTCTGGGCCACCTTATCACAAATATGAAAATAATGCCAAGCATGATCTGGGATCACATGCTGCCTTTCTTCTCACCAGGCTGTGACTCCTACGGAGGCCAGCGGAGAGGTGATGGCACACTGCGCCCATTGTATCTCAAACAACACCTCCTTTAATCTGTATCAGGCAGAGGCTCTGGCAAGCAGATCAGCATCCCATCAATGCACAGCATGAGAGAAAATGCAGCAGCAGAGGGGAGACAACAGCCCTTCTATCACTTTCTGTCAGCAGAGGCGCTTCTTTTATCTAAAATAAGGACAGACACTCATGCTAGAAGGTACCCTCAACTAGTTTTTACTTGTGAAAAGAGGGCTGAAAGAGGAATAAAAACCACACACACAGGGAAGTCAGTTCCCTCCACTTCATTCAGCATGCAAGAAGCAAGACAGCCTTCCCCTGGGTTAGGTGGAGCTGCACGGACATCACTGCAGCTCATCAGGCAGGAGCCAGATGAGAGATACAGGGGAACCATGACGATCCCTCTCGGTATCTGATGGGAGCTCTCCTTTCTGTGCCAGCACACAGCCAGCTACCTGCCAAACCCGAAGCTGTTCAAAGGGCAAAGGGACCTTCAGGATTAGTCAGCCGTGGTTTTAAGAATGACACATGAGGAAGTACTTGACAAGAGTGGTGAGAGACTTTAGAATCAAGAGAGGTAACGAAGCTCATGCCAGCAAAGCGAAGGGACGTGTGAGCACAATGGCCTGCAGGTTTAAGGTGAGGACAGGCAGCACTACTTCAGCACCTAACACGACAAAAGTAATGCTCACTTGCTGTTAAGAGAGCACTGTTAAAAGGCTAAAGTCTACTTAGAAACAGGCTTTCTGCAGTGAGCTGGCCACGTCTCCCCAGACCGAGAGCAAACCAAGAGCGTTCATCCTGCCTGTCACACAGCACCACGAACAGTGGCTCCTGGGCAATGCTCGTGTCCTTCAACACAGCTCCTGTCCTAAACCATCTCCTTTCCCTCCCTGCCGCCCCGTGCCAGCCTCCAGTGGTGAGGAAGCAGCTACTTGTCTGAACTGGGAATGGAGCAAGCGAGTAGCACCACCCCACCCTCATCCTACTCATGGTCTGTTACAGAATGGCTCATGTCACAGAAAAGCTGCTTTGGTGCAGAATGCATGTGGAGTTTCAGTTCGACGTGGTGAAGGAGCATCAGGTGGCTACACCCCCAGGACAGCAGTGCCATGCCCATCCCAACAGCTCAGCCACCAGCTGAGCAATGCCAAGCAGGCAGCCACGGCCTGGTGCTGGTCCTGGACACAACATTATAGGCCCCAGACACTCTGTGACAAGGTGCAGTGCAGGCCCTGGACAAACTGTCGCGTGCCCAGGACAGACTATGACCATAGAATGACAGAACTGCTTGAGTAGGAAGGAATCCTTAAAGGCCATCTGGTGCCACTCCCCTGCAATGAACAGGGACACCCACAGCTCCACCGGGTGCTCAGAGCCCCTCCATCCTGACCCTGGGTGTCTCCATGGATGGGACATCCCCCACCTCGCTGGGCAGCCTATGCCAGTGCCTCTCTAGTCCTACCGTAACAAGTTTGTTTTCCTTACAGCCAGCCAAAATCTCCTTTTAGTTTGCGCCCATTTCCCTTTATCCTATGACACAGACCGCACTAAAGACTCTGTGTCCTTCCTTCTCTTCCCCAGCCTGAGCAGCCCCAGCTCTCTCTTAGGGGAGGCACCCCATCCCTTGGGTCCTCATCTGGAGGGGCTCCAGCAGTCCCACGTTACGACAAGTCCACGACAGGCTGCACACACACCGTGCCCCGGCCAAACCACCTCCGGGACCAGCGTGGGCCCCATCCACGCACGGGCAGGCCCCAGGCAGAGGGCCCTACGTACCCATCGAATCGCACGGTGCCGGTCTGCTGGGTCTGCACGCGGTAGTGCTCGAGGAGCAGGCGGACCACCTTGGTGTGGCCGTTGCGGGCGGCGATGATGAGCGGGGTGGAGCGCTGCCCGCCGTGCTGGCTGACGTAGCCCAGCAGGTACTTGATGTCGCTCTCGGAGCGGTTGAGGAGCAGCGCGGCCAAGGTCAGCACTCTCCCCTCGCTCGCCGCTTTGTACACGTACCCCGCCAGCCCTTCCATCGCCGCCTCCTCCTCCTCCCGGCTGCGGCCCCGCCGGCCCGGACGGCCCCGCTCGGGCCTGCCCACGGCCGCCGGGGCCGCTTCTCCGTCGGCCTCCCGCTCCGTCCTGCCTCGGGGCCCGGCGGGGGGCACATGCGGCCCACTCGGGGCCAGCCGCCCCCCGGGCCCGGCGGCTGCGAGGCGGGGCAGCCCCAGCGCCCACCTCCTCCTCCTCCTCCTCCTCCTCACCCGCGGCCCATCCCAGCGCCGCCGTTCCCGGCCGGGACGCGAACCCGCAGCCCCGAGCGCCGCAGGGTGGTCAGGGAGGGGGCGCCGGAGGAGCGCCGCACCGCTACGGGTCGCCGGAAGGGCCCCACGGAGCGCGCGCGGCCGCTCCGCCCCCGATTCCGGAAGCGAAACCGGAAAGGAGCGCCGCGCGTACTCTTCCCCCCTCCCCCACCCCGGGAAACAGGAAGCCGCGCGCTGACGTTCCGCGTTGCGGACGTTCCCCCCATCGTTTTCCCCCCCACCCCACCCGCGGGGTCTCCCTCAGCCTGCCCTGCCTTTGGGTTGGAGTCACTTGGCGTTTTCTTTTAACAAGACGTTGCCGGCGGCTTTACAAGCGACCCCGACCCCCATTGCCTCCTCCCCAGTGCCACCCCTCCCCCCGCGCGCTCAGCAAAGCGTCCCGAAGACCCCCGAGCTCCCCCCCCCGCAGCCTGAGGTCCCCGTGGGACAGAGGGCACTGACACACGGCCCACGCCGATACGCAGCCCGTCTGCTGCGCCCCATTGTCCTGAAGGGGATCCGGTATCGGCCCCATTAAGAATTAACGGAGAGCCGTGCAACCGGAGCTCTGCGTGGGGAGCAGCGTGCATTATGCATGGCAGCGTGGCCCGGCCGTCACCGAAAGGAGCCCCGAGGAGAGGGGTCGGGGCGTTGAGTCAATGGGGATCGGCCTCGAGCTGTGCCGGACACGATGAGTTCACGGTGAGTGGAAGTGGAGTTCTTCTCCGTTACCTCCACCGTCTCCTCCACTTTGCAGAGTGTTCCCAAGAAAAGCACGCGTCGTGTTCCTCAGCGCACAGACGGTGATGAAGGGAGAGCCCACATCCGTTCTGCCGCCCCATCGCAGCCATCCGTGCCATGCTCGGTGCCGTCAGGGTTCATCATCAGCCTGCAAACACTTCCAGCCCAGCAGCACTTACCAGGGCTCTGCACTGCCATCCCTCCCCAGCACCATTCGTTGGGGCCACGCGCACGGGAGGCAGCGCAGCATCACACAGCGTTTAGATCTCTGTGATCCTTAAGGTCCCTTCCAACCTAGGCCGCTCTGTGATCAGCCCCTCGTGGCTCCCTGGGTTCCCCCCTGGTGCACTGTGCCCGTGCTGCCCCACGTCTGGTGGCTCGCTGACAGCAATGCCCAGCCCGTGGCACAGCCATGCTGCTCCCGGACCCCTCAGTTGAGCTCTGTGTTTACAATGAGACGCCGATGGTGTGAGGCAGTGTCTGTGCTCCGACGGCCTTTCCCCACTTCCAAATCTCATTTCCTTGTCCAGGTGGGGGGGGGGGGGGGGGGGTCGCATCCCTGCATGTGGTGGCACTTCGGGACCAATAGGGTTTTGTTTCTGAAGAGCGCTTAAGGATTTAAATACCATCTCTCTCTCTTTCCTCTATTTTAAAAATAGCAAAGATTATCCGAGCACGCTTTGGACGGGGAAATAAAACGAGCAGCCCAAATTTCCTATGACGTGAAATACAGGCGACGATCACGGGCTCCGAGGGTTTCCCGTGCGTTATTTACCCACTCTGACAGCTGGAGGAGGCAGCAGGGCAGTGCCGCACCCGCAGAGCAGTGCCTGCTCCCCGTTTTGGGGCTGAAGCAGTGCGTTTCAGTCCCGGCGCCCACGCTGCGGGGCGGCACCGCGTGCTGCCCGGCTGCTCCCCGTCCCAGTGTGCGTGGTGGGAGAATAGAGGAGGGGGACGCGGGGGGGTCACGGTTCCCATCTCCAGCCCCGGCTCCCCCCGCCCGCAGCCGCGCAGCCGCCCGCCCTCCCCCAGCGCCGAGGCGGAGCCCGGGCGGAGCAGCTCCGCACCGCGCCGTGCCGTGCCGTGCCGAGCCGGGCCGTGCTGAGCCGTGCTGAGCCGTGCCGAGCCGAGCCGAGCCGGGCGGGCGCATGCAGGGCTCGGCGCGGCGGCGGCCGTTCCCGGCGGCGGCCCCGGGCTCCCCGCAGCCCTCCGGACCGCTCTACGCGGGCAGGTGAGCGGCGGGGCCGGGTGCGGGGTGGGTACGGGCACCGGGGCGGCCCACAGTGCCCAGAGCTCCCGGCACCATCCCTGGGACCCCCCCCCCCCCCTCCCCCCAGCATCACCCGCAGCGCCCCTGTCCGCCTATGCCTGACCTCCCCCAGCCCATCCTGGCTGCATCGGATACCCAGCTCCACGCGGATCCCCACCCCCCACTTATACACATCACCCTGACCGCCTCCCTGGATCTTTACGGACCCCCCCCCCACCCCCGGCCCCGCTCCTCCAGTGCTCCCCGGGTACCACCGCCTCATCCGAGATGCCGCGGTGCCCCGGGGCATCCCGGGCGGTTGGGTATCCCCGACCTCGTGGCAACATCTTAAGGGAGCCACGGCTCTCCCACGCTCATCCCAATCCTCCAGCGTAGCGCCGTCCATCCCGCAGCTCCGTGCTCAGCTCGGGGCTCTGCTCTCAGCGCCCCAAAAGAGCTAGTGGTCCGTCGGCCCCAAAGCGGCTGCTTTCCCTCTCCCCTGCCTGGAGGAAGGGGCTCGGAGGAGCGGCTCTGCAGGGGCAGGGCAGAAGAAGAGCCTGAGAGCGAATGGCCGGAGCATCCCTGTGCTGCAGCACGGCAGGGCAGGGATACTTTCTTGCATTCGTTAACTTTTTTTCCATTCAGTGCTTTCATAGCATTCGACGCCTCTTTATTTTTAGCGTTGGAAGTGCGGTTGGGAGCTTTGTTTTGTCACCCAGAGCTTAAAAAGAGCTGCACTTCATTCAGCATTCGGGTTTTTCATCCCGCTTTTCTGCCCCCTCCTCGTCTGGGAAGAGCCTTCGCGAGGGCCGTGTGGGTTTTTATTCCCGATGCTTCACCTTTCTGTGCCTCCTCCTCCTCAGCTCAGCTCCGTCCTTACACCACCCATCCCAACCCACCCAGCAGCAAAGCTGAGCACGCAGCCCTGGAGCCTCCTCCCGCCTTCCCCATCCCCGTGGGGCTGACGCTCTCCTTCTGTCCCCACCAGGCATGGGGCAGCAAAGAACGAGGACGCCTCCAAGACCTCCCCGTTCCACCTCGACCTGTGGTTCTACTTCACCCTGCAGAATTGGGTGCTGGACTTCGGCCGTCCCATTGCCATGGTGAGCTGGGGGTGGCAGAGCTGTGGCAGTGCAGCCCCATAGGTTTATGTTTGCGTAACACCTGTGATGTTAGTGCTGCTCATCCCTTCACCTTTGCCTGCACATCCTGAGCGTGGGGCTCTCCGTACGGCACGTGGCAGGACACAGGGGCTGCTTGCCCTAAAAATGAGGCTTTTTTTAGTGCTGGCACCTGAACGGGACAGCACGTCAGCAGGGATCCGCCGCTGTTGGGTTCCTGGTGCTTTCCTCTGAGATTCAGCTGCACCGTTCCTTCAGCTCCCGTGTCCCAGTGGTGCTGGCAGGGATGCTCCCAGCTAGGACAGCTCCCCTGTGTCGTTCTTAAAGCACTGATGGGTCTCTTTCCCCCTCTCCTCAGATAATCCTGCCGCTGGAGTGGTTTCCCCTAAACAAACCGAGTGCCGGGGATTATTTCCACATGGCTTACAATGTTATAACACCGTTTCTTCTGCTAAAGGTAAACCATTTCTACCATTGCCAGCCATAAAAGCAGGGCACGTGGCACTCCTCCTCAGGTGAAACCATTCACCAACTGCAGCTCCTCCTGCCACGCTCTGCTGCGTTCTCTCCAGAAGGATCTGAGGATATGGGCTGCTCGGGACCGAGGCAGTGCCCACCACCCCCTCCCCCCCTTCCTGCACTCTGGAACCCGTTTTCAGCCTTTCTAACAATCTCCCAGCCACCAGCCCTGAGCCCTGATGGGGCTTTTGAGGCTTCTCCTCCTGCTTTGAGGCGATGCGGTGCTTGTGGAGCAGTGGCAGTCAGTCTGCTTTCACCATCCGCGCCCTGAGCTGGAACAAACCCGGTCACACTCTGCACCCACACAGCTCAGCCTCTGCCAGAAGTGCTGATTCGAGGGGAAGGCCACAGGAGTTGGAGCCCGGGAGAAATCCCTTTGCTTGTCCGTGTGCTCCCTGCATGTAACAGCACAGTGCTTCGCCCCGGCTCAGCTGAAGTGCATTAAGACAACATCCATGCAGACCTTACGGGGCAGCTGAACTGCAGCACATTTCCTAAGTCGTTCAGTGCTTAATCACACTTGCTCTTCAGCATTCTGTCTGTAGCTCGAATTTATCCACTGCCAGCTGCCAGGTCCTGCAGCCACGTTTTCAGGTTAAGGACTGTCCTATCCCCAGGAATCTTTTCCTAGGGAACACTTGGCAGCCAGGAGATGTGAGAAAGTGATGATAAATATATTTTAACCTTCATTAGCCAGGAATTGAATTATGTCCCGAGATGGAAATGGTTCTCTCCTGAGTCTGGGAGTAATTGAACTCCACTGGGGCAGGAAAGGAACGCTGTCAGCGCTCTGCAGGTCGCAGTTTGCTGCTGTGGTCTCCCCGTGTTCCCCTGAAGGACATCTCTGCCCTTCTTTCTGCGTGGATGGGAGCTCCCTGAGCCCCGTGCTCCCCTCCCTGAGCCCTCTGACAGTGACAGCCGTTAGAGAGAGGGAAAGTTAAGCCTCAGAATTAAACACAAATAAGGAGCTTTTCTGTGTTTATGCAGACGAAGGACTGCAAAGCTGCTTTGGCAGCGCAGGGCTTGCTGGGTCCCAGGGCTGCCATATCTCCCACCGATGGGCACTGAGACCTTCCCCATCCCCAGGCTGGGAGGGACAGCACTTCTCTGCCCACAGTGAGTGGGCTGAAATGAATTAGGGCTCATTGCACTCCAGGAGCAGAAAGAAAGGGAGGGGTCCACTTCCATTAGGAAGAAAAGAAACCAAAGAACCCGGCAGAGCCCCCTGCCAACCCTCTGTGTGGGGATGGGTGTGCGGCGCAGGGGAGCGGTGCGGGAGGTCCCTCTCGCCGCTGGAGGGCACAGAGAGGCTGCAGGAAGCACGAGGGGAGGGAGAGCTGGCAGCTGCCGCTCTGTGGCCAGTGAACGATGCCTTTGGACAGGACTGGGGGAGGAATTGCTGGGCGTCCCGATTGGGAGTCCCTGATTGGGAGTGGGAGCGCCCCACGATGTGATTCATCGTCCCAAAAAGGGACTCGTGCTGGGAGCAGGAAGCCACACGGGCTGCGCTTCTCTGCAGATCTCTGTATGGCGAGGGCGACTCCTGCCAAGCGAGAGAGGGACGAATTCATCACAGCCTCACTTCGTCCCTTCTCACGGCTCCGTGTCTCCGTTGTCAGCTCATCGAGCGCTCCCCGAAGACACTGCCGCGGTCCATGGTGTACGTCAGCATCATCACCTTCGTCATGGGCGCCAGCATCCACCTGGTGGGCGACTCCGTCAACCACCGCCTGATCTTCAGCGGGTACCAGCACCACCTGTCCGTCAGGGAGAACCCCATCATCAGGAACCTGAAGCCAGAGACGCTGGTAACGCCACTTCTTTATGCCGGGGCTTAGAAAAGAGTCACGGTTAATAACGGGCTGCTCTGATTTCAGAGAGCTCCGTGCCCTCTGTGCCCTTTTCAATCTGTTCCGTTGCATTGCAGATTGATTCCTTTGAGCTGCTCTACTACTACGACGAGTATTTGGGTCACTCGATGTGGTAAGTGCTCTGCAGCGTCGATCTGGCGGCCTCAGAGCGATGCGCTCAGGGGCAGAGCTGCTCTCCTCGTGGTTTGCTATGTGAAAAACCCCACACAGGTTTGGGGAGGTGGCTGGGGGGCTCACAGGGGTCTCTCCCTCGCAGTGCCTTCCGTTCCTGATGGCAGCACTGTTTCCTCCCTCCTCTGCCCCTTAAAGCACCACCACCACTGTTCAGATGATCACGCTCGTGGAGTGGTCGTGCTGTCTGTGTGGAGGGGGAGGGGCAGGGCTTGGAGCCCCACGCCCACCCCAGCACCGCCTCTGCCCCCAGGTACATCCCCTTCTTCCTGATCCTCTTCATATACTTCACCGGCTGCTTCACGCCCGATGAGGATGAGAGCAGGATGCCCGTGTCTGCCCTGCTGCTGACGGGGCCCAGCAGCCTCTATTACTGGTGAGTGCCCCCCACACCGTGCCAGCCTGGAAAACCCAAGCAAATCTCCTTTCCATGGGCTTCTGAGGGCTGGGGCCACTTCAGTCCCTGACCCTTTGTGGGGTGTTCGCTCACCCACTGCGCTGCTCCTCACACTGGCACAGCTGTCCCAGCACCCCGTGCTTTTCCAGCTCCTCGGGAATCCCAGCACAGGGATCCCAGGGGCTCAGGATGTTCAGCACCACCCAGCGCCCTGCAGGGCTCGATGGCCTTTTGAGAGAGGCCTTATTTATTTCCCATTTTCATTAGCCTCATCTTCTCACACGGTTTCGCTGACGGCAGCCTAACAGCTTCCCGCTCATTCTCAGCGACTGCGCCTGTGCCTTTGACCCCTGCTGAGGCTGTTCTCATACAGTAAATTAATTTTTGATCATCAGAGCCATCAGGATCATTTGGTCAGTTCCCACTTACCCCTTTAAACACGTCGGCTCGGTCTCTGCCCCTCCAGGCAAACCATTTCAGATGCACTGAGCGCAGTTCCTCCTGCCAGCACCCGACTGATCCTCAGCACAGCTCCCTGCAAGGAGGCACCCACGGGTCCCCCCACCCCACAGCTCCTGGGGGGGGCACCCAAAGCACTCCGTGGCCCCCAGCACTCCCCGTGAGTTTGCTGCCTGTCTGTGCTCTCTCAGATGAGTGCAGTGTCATGGTGTGCACCCGCAGGTCTGCGTGGTGCAGGAGGAAAGAAATGGGAAACAAACAAGCCACAGTTGCTCAGGTTTCCCATGAGCAGAACCCAAACCCTCCTCATGTCTCATAGATAAGAACCAAATCCTTCCTCATTTCCCATAGACACGAACGAAGTGCGAGAGGTCCCCCACCATCACCACCAGCACCATTTGCCTTAAGCTTTCAGGACTCACCAGGGCCATTTCTCTGCCCCACAGTGGGGAGAAATCAGTTCCTGGGCTGACCACAAACATCACGCGTCCCATTCGGAGCCGAGCAGGGCCAACCCAAACCCAACACCAACCCAAAGAGCCACTTTAATGGGGGAAAAACGGCGTAGGGTGCTTGCCATGGGCTCCTGCTGTCAGTACAAACCAGGCGCTGGTTTTGGGGTGGGCACTGAGGGTGCTTTGCTTTGCAGGTACCTCGTGACCGAGGGGCAGATCTTCATCCTTTACATCTTCACTTTCTTCGCCATGATGGCTTTGGTGATGCACCAGAAGCGCAAGGGGCTGGTGCTGGACAGCAACGGGCTCTTCCTCTTCTACTCGTTCATCATCACGCTGGTGCTGATCGCGGTGTGGGTGGTGTGGCTGTGGGACGACAAAACCCTCAGGAAGAAATACCCCGGGGTGATCTACATCCCCGAGCCGTGGGCATTTTACACCCTGCACATGAGCAACCTCCACGCGGCGAAGGAGAGTTTATAGGTTTTGATATTTTGGAGTGAATTCGAGCAAAACAAAAAAAGTAATAATAAAATCTAGTTTTTCTAATGTAGAGATATTTCAAATAAATCCTTTGCCCGACGTTGGCTGCAAGGTGAATGCTGTCACCCGGGGGGGGGGGGCTTTGCTGGGAGCCCCCATGCAGTACTCAGCTGATGGAGCTGGGTTCTCGTGGAGGTGGGGAGTGCAGGGGAGGGTGTGGTTGTGCTGGAGCAGCACTGGGGTGGAGCTCGGGGTTGGGGGCTGCTGCTGTGCCCCATCTCTGGGCAGCATGAGCTGGGGGGGGGGGGCACGCAGTTCCCATCATGGGGGGGTTCGGGGTCCCTTCCAAACCAACCATTCCACAATGCATTACAGTATGGCAATGTATTTCCATAAGTTGTAGGACTGCTCTTTGGCTTATTGCTTATTTGTGACATGTTATAATACGTTAATGTGTGGGAATGATGATTTAGGGCAGAACCGTAACGTTTGTTCAGCAGTTTCATAGAAAACCCTTAAAAGAAGAGAAAAAGGATGGAGAAAAAAAAAAAAAAAGAGGAGGAAAAAAAAAAAGGAGGAAAAAGAAGTGGAGGAAAAAAGAGGAAAATAAAAGGGGGGGGGAAAGGGGGAAAAAAGAGAAAAAAGGAATATAGAGGGAAAAAAAGAAGAAAAAGAGGAAGATAAGAGGAAGAAAAGAGGAAAAAGAAAAAAGGAAAAAGGAACAAGGAAGAAAAAGGGGGGAAAGAGGGAAAAAGAAGGAAAACAGAGGGAAAAAGGAGGAAAAAGAGGGAGCAAATGGGGAAAAAAGGAAAATAAAGGAGAAAAAGAGGAAAAAGGGAAAAAGGAAAAAGGAAGAAAAAAGGAAAAAGACTGAAAAAGGAAAAAAAAAGAAAAAAGGAAAATTAAGGAGGAAAAATAGGGATAAAAGAGGAAATAAAGAGGGGAAAAGGGGGAAAAAGAAGAGGGAAAAAGGAAAGTAGAGGATGAAAATAGAGGAGAAAAAAAGAGGAAAATAAAAGGGGAGGAAAAGGAAAAAGAAAGTGAAAAAGAAAGTGGGAAAAAAAAGACAGAAAAAAAAAAGAGAGAAAAAAGAGAAAAAAGGAAAAAAAAAAAAGGAGAGGAAAAGAAACCCACCCGGAGCACCACCCCACCGCCCCACCCTCCGCCTCCCGCGGCGCTCCGGGTGTTATTTCAGCCCTCCCCGCCCCACCCGCGGACTTCGGCCGTTCTGCGCTGCGCTGCGACCCGCGTGGATCGGCCATGGTGAGGGGGAGGGGATGGGGGTGGGCGTGGGACCCACGCGGTGCGGCGGACCCGCAACGATCACAAAGTTTTGGTTGTTTTTTGTTTTTCTCCTGTCTTTCCCCCCCCCCCACCCCCCCCCGCAGGCCAAGTTTCTGTCCCAGGATCAAATTAATGGTACGTATTTACTGTTAGCGTTAGCGTTACTTCCCATCAGCAGAACGGAGCGATCCCCGCTCCCACCGGGGGCCCCCCCGTGTCCCCCCCCCCGCTGGGTGTGCCGGGCTCGGGGGGGGGGCACCGTAGGCAGAAGGATTTCAGCTGTGGTGGGAGGAAAGGGACAGACCCGGCTGAAACCCCCGGGGGGGGATAACCGGAGACCCCCACCCCGTGGAAGGGGATCTGAGAAGTGGGGCTGGGGGGGGGGGAGGGTGTGCACAGAAGTGCACGGCGGTGCTGCGCTGCAATAAGAGTATTATGGCCAATCTGCTCAGCGGGATCGCGGCGGGGGGAGCCGGGGCCACGGCCCCACCGGGACCCGGTGCCGCTGGGAGGGGGGAGGGGGGGCCGTGCCATGCTCCGTCCCTTCCCCGCTTTGCAAGCCTGGACTTTTAATTACCTTTAGCACTTGAATAACTGAAACACAAAATCTCTGAGGTTGGAAAAGATCTCCAAGATCCCCAAGCCCACTCCCCATCCCCGACTTCAGTCCTCCCCCCCCCCCCCCCCCTCTACACCGAGGGGTAAAGGGACACCCGACACAGCCACCCGATCCCCCTCCTTCGCCACGAGAGAGACTTTTGGCTTTTAATTAGAGTTCAAGGAGTGCTTTTCGCTCTACGACAAGAGCCACAAGGGGAAGATCCGTGCGGCGGACCTGCTGGCCGTGATGCGCTGCCTGGGGGTCAGCCCCACGCCGGCCGAGGCGCAGCGGCACCTCCACCTGCACAGGATTGGTGAGTCCCCAAACACGGCCCAAAATGGGTCTGAGGGGAGGGGCACGGGGAGCGGAGCTGTCGGACCCCGGCACGGGGCGGTTGGGGGGGAGGGGGTTGGTTAAAATGGGGTCTGGAGGTGATGGGTGAGGAGGAGGGGATGCGTGTCACCGTGCACCCCGGGAGCCAGCATGCAGAGTGTGCTCCAGGCTGGGAACTGCTGCACGCGGGCTGTGAGGGACACCAGCAGCGCTCCCCCCATCACATCAAGGCCGGGAGGAGCCCCAGGAAGGGGAGCTGGGGGCTGGGGGAGGTGGGACAGCTGCCCCAGGCTCCATAGGTGGGTCTTTCTCACATCTCTTGCCAGAGCGCAACGCGGAGCTGGACTTCTCCACCTTCCTCAACATCATGTACAGGCAGATGAAGCAGGAGGAGCCCGAGAAGGAGATCCTGACGGCGCTGGCCATGATCGATCGGGAGAAGCGAGGGCTGATCTCTGCTGCAGAGCTGCGGGCCAAGCTGACACGCCTGGGGGAGAAGCTGAGCGAGGAGGAGGGTACGGCGGCTCCGGGGCTCCCACTCCTCCCTTTCCCTCTTCCCCCATCCCTCCCGTGCACACGGAGCACTCCTAATTCCTGCCCAGCAGCGCAGTGCACTCAAACACTGAAACCCAACTGTCCCAGAAGGGCACTCAGCTCTACTCGGGACTGAGCAGCTGAGCTGCAGGGACGCAGATGTTTGGATGAGGTATTATTATTAGGACATTAAAATCGGGGTCAGTGGCCGCCAGTTTCACACTGGGTGGCACTGCTCAACCGACCCTGACCCCTTCAAAGCCCACACCCCACGTTCCCCAGCACCACGGAGCTGTACCTGAGCTCTAATTAAGCCCTGGCCTCCCTCGTTTGCTTGCAGTGGACGACCTGCTGAAAGAAGCCAAAATTGGACCAAATGGAACCATCAGATACGAAGAGTTCACCCGCACCGTTTGTCTCCCTGCAGTTGACTACTGACAGCAGGAGGGGTTTGCTGGCAGCAAGACCTGCAGCTCCTCCCCATCTTTCCCCATCCCCATCTGGACTCAGGAACCATAGTTTGCCTTTGGGAACCCAGGGTCCGCCTCAACCCCACCCCACCGACAGAGAAACACTCACAAAACACGAGCTGATAACTGAATAAACGAGGTGTGGCATTCCCTTGTGGCAACGCGTGGTGCTTCACATGGGTTCGTAGCATCCAGCAAACCTTCCTGCCCTGCCAGGCCCTGCAGCCTGACCCAGCAGAGCCGTGGGCTGCTGGCACTGCTGCACACGGAAGGGATGCGGGCTCTGCTGGCTGTAGGTGTTGCCAGCCTCAACGTGTGGGAATTCTCGTCCCCCCTCCTGCAGCACACTGATGCCCGGAGTGCTGCGCTCTGTCGGGGTGCAGTGTCACACAGGGTTGGTCTCAGTGATGCTCTGCTGAGCTCCTGAAGGAGCCTGGCAGGGAAAACAGGCTGCAGAAATCCAACTTTTCCCCAGCTGCAAAAAACAAATAGAAAACCAAGTGCAAACCCATCTCCAGACTGCTTGAAGTCAGTACTCATCTCGTCCCACGGTAGCATGGCAACCATAGCTGAGGACAGAGGGCAGCACACGGCCGCTCCCTGACGCCCGAGGAGGGATGGGCTCCGTGTGCACCCCACTGCCCATCGCCTCCTCCTCCTCCGTGCACTGCTGCCCCACTCGTGAGAAGCCCACCAGCAAAACCCCCACAGCAGGGGTCAGCGTGGGGCACCCACAGCTCCACCACACACCCCCCCCCACGTGGGGCAGGAACTGGACCAGCACACAGAAAGCAGAGAGTGGGAGCATCCCTCCAGCAGCAAAGCACCGCTGCTCACCCCCCCCGCCCCCCCCAGCTGTAGGAAACACAACGTAGCTGAATGCTTTTTATTACATCTAAAGATTTCTACATAAACAGGTAACATTCAATAGGTAAACCTTATTTTTTTTCTTTTTTTTTTTTCTCCAATGCATATAATAAATATTTTTCACTCGGTACTTTTATACAAACTGACATCGGTCTACTATACATCTCTCAAAGCTGTGACTGGTTTGGCATGCTGTGTGGAAGCGAGGAGGAAGTTTTAAGGCAATGAATGACAGATCTGAGTGAATGGTCATTTTAATATTCTGCTTATATACATTTTTTTTTATCCCTTTGTTAATTAAAACAATTCACAGCAGCACTTTCGGGGACCACCAGCAATTTTCCCTTGTTAGAAATCTAAGCTCTGTTAAAAAAAAAAAAAAAAAAGCCCTAGAAGTTACACTGACAAAAACAAACCTTTCCTCAAAATGGTTCAGATGTGCTTCAAACCCTGAAATGTGATGGTGCAGTGAGGAGCTCGCTGCCCGTGGCTCTCCCTGCAGCACCGCAGCGGGCCGCCCCAGAGCTCGGTGTGCCCCGCTCTGTTCCCCTGTAACACAGCAGGGATGCACACCAGGACCCAACGGGACCTGTGGCTGCTGCTGGCAGTGCACACTGAGCCCACGTGGACCCCCCCACGCTCCAGGGCAGCACGGACACATTGCAAGGCCGTGGGAGAGCGGAGCTCCACGCCACGTTCACCGCGCTCAGAGGCGCAGAGGTGGGGACCACACAGCACAGCCCGCGTGGGACACGAGGGCCCGAAGCACACGGGATCAGCACCACAAAGGGTTTGGGGAACGCTTCTGTCCCTCTGCAGAGCAACGAGGTCGGGGAGGGCAGCAGGGAGCTGAGCCTTCCTTCCCTCGGGAGCAGCGGAAGACGGCCCCAGCCAACCTGGCGGGCAGGAGGACACCAGGCTCCACCTCACCCCATTAAAAGAGGAATGAAAAAGGTTGGAATACCGTTGTGGGAAGCACCAGGAGCTGCTCCTCTTCACCAACAGTCCCCGGGAAGCCCGCACGCTCCGGGTGCCCCACTGCCACGAAGCTCTGTGCCGCGGCCGGGTTAGTACTCGTGGCTAAAATGTATGAGACAACATTCCTAACGTAGGTTTTAATCAACTTCAAAAATCAGACTTGAGTTTAAAAAATAAGTATTTCCCGTTTTCTAGCCTTTTATTTATTTCTTTATTTTTTTAAACTGACATTTAATAAATTATAAAATCGGTGTATGGTGAAATATATATATATATATCAGCCAGATATGTATGAAATACACATGCATGGGAAAAACTATTTAACTCACTTTTAACTCACACACACGGATCTATAAATACATATATACACACACATATACATATAAACACAAACGTTTGTTTCCAAAATTCAAGTCAACTATTTAGTGGCAGAGGGATGCTGTAAAAACACTAAAAACAATTTTGATGCCACATAATCATGTGAACCTCTCAAAGAACCATACAACTGATCATACAGCAATACCTAATGCTACTTGGATTAACGTGGTTGGTTTTTTGTTGGTTTTTTTTTTTTGTATTTTTTCTTTTTTTGTTGTTTTTTTTTTCTTTTTTTTTGGTTTTTTTTTTTTTGCCTTTTTTTAATTAATGCAATAGTTTGAGACAGCTTCATAGGCAAAAGGTGGCCCTCGTCAATGCTCGAAGCGACCAGCTGCAGCTGACAGCTCGGGACTTAAAAACTCAGACAAGCATCTGCTGACCTCTGTATTCCTCTCTCTCTCCTGACAGACCTGTTACCTGCACTTTCAACCAGTTACAAAAATACTTTTCACACCAGAGGAAATCGTTTCTCTCTGACGCGGACTTTGGGACACGAGAATCACCTCCTTCCCTCCCCCCACACTTTAAAGTATCTCCTGAAAAACTGCATTCCAGCTATTTACACATCTCTCTGTAACAAGAGCGGATCAGCCCAAATGATCCACCAGTTCTTATAGAAAAGAAAAACAAAACCAAAAGCATTTTTCCTATGTCACACACAGCTGAAAAATTAAAGAAGGGAAAGCAGGAAGCGAGCGCGGCTCCAAGTGCGACTGGAAATGGGGAATCCAAGGACCTGCCAAGCCAGAAAGAGAAAACCCAACAGGAACCCCACAGCCCTCAGAGACTCCAACAGGCAGAGATTCATTGGAGAGCAGGGAAAGGCGTTGGGCTTTTTGTGTTTGGTTTGTAGTGACTCACATCAAACGCTTAGCATCGCTTAACTCAGGTGAAGGTGAACTCAGAACGGCGTTCCCAGGCCGCCATCAGCTGCACCAACCGTGCAACGTTGTGCTGGCATGTGTATTTCTCTTCCTTTTGCTGACAGGTTCACTTCGAAGCAGAAATCTGATCTACTGCAGCTAAAAGGTTTTCCCAGACAGAAGCCAGGCCCCAACCCAGCGGGCCAGATCTACACGCGTGGCTGATCTCAAAGCACAAGCAGCTCCACGAGGCTGATACTGACACGTGCTTCATATTGTGATGAGGATCTTAAGTTATTTCAGAAGGATTTCACAGGAAGTTATTAGAAACGAAGACCTACGGCTGGATGTGTCACTGCTTTTATCCGGGGTTAGATTCTAGGAACATTCGGTCTTGTCCCACAGAACACAGCCAGAAAAAATTTCTCAGCCTGACATTTTATTGAGTCTGGCCCTGAAGAATAATTGGTGCACTAATGAGCTTGCAACATGCTTGATTAAAGCGTGGAATTAAGAAGAAGTCAGCTGAACAGAGGGTCACACAGAACAAGAAATGACAAATAAACACTCCTGAAAGGCTACGTGCTGCAAACCGAGGGCACGGCGTGGAACAGGCTGCTAGCATTTATTCCACTTCAAGCACAACAAAACCTGCACTAAAACAGGATGGGGGAATTACATTCCACCACCAAATACAGATGTCTCCAAGAGGCAAAACGAAAGTAAAAAAAATAAAATAAAATAAAAAACACAAAAAGTTTGAACTTTAGAAGTTCAGCTCCTTTTCCCAACTATGTTACTGTGAAGAAAATAATGCCATTTGCATCCAAACTAAGGGCAGAAAAAAAGTAACTCACATGACAAACGCACAGGTGTAAAATCTTCAGCATCCATCAAATTGAAGTTCCTTGTTTTCGTGGTTGTTTTTGTGTGTGTGTTTTGCTTCGTGGTTTTTTTTTTTGTTATTTTTTTTATCAGTGAGGCCATCTTAGGTTTATATACAAAAGTAAAACTGAAAATATAGTTTTGTTCTCTGTACATGTAAATTTTTTTCCCTAAAAAAGGAAAAAAACTTGTCTATGTTTCTAACATAAAGTAAAACCAAGCACAAAGACTTCCTCTGACAAGTTCATTTCCTCAAAAATCAGTCCAACGAAATAATGTCTGATATGATACCGAAGATGGACGCCGTGTCCGCGCCGCTCCTACTTGCAACTGGGTGACCATGACTCTCTCGCAGGCTGTTGGAGGAAACAAGACTGCTGTTACTGCCACTATTGCTACCGTTTGTGGCTGGCAGAGAACTGCTTCCTCCTGCATTTAGCTGATCGAGAAACATCTGAGATGAAGTGTATGGGAAAAAACGAGAGTGTAAGAGTTCTTGATCATCTGATGCGGAAACTGCCGCAGCTGCAGCGGCAAGAAGGGATGTGTTGTAATGCTGGGGGGGGAAAAACAACATTTTCAAGTTACATTTCAGACACCATTGTTTCGATTCAGACCAGCAAAAAAAGAATATATTTGTAAGCTACAGCTCTGACAGCTTCTGGGTTTCACACCGGCTCGCCCACTCAACCTTTCTGCAAGGTAAGAGGAACGACGCAGTGAACTTCTACCTCTGCAGCCCCTGACTTCTGAAGCCAAAAGAAACGGGGAATACTGGCAATCAGTAAGAAAAAAAAAATGCTAGAAGGGCAACGGCATTGCGAGACAGCCAAACAGTGAGAAGTGGCAAGAAGCAGCACTCTTTTACCTCTCCATACAATTCCCAAGGTGGAAAAATCCCCCAAAATTCAAAGAGTCACTTTGCCATCCCTCCGCTCATTAGTCATCAGCTACAGCTGGTAAAACTACGTGCTACTCACTGCTGGTGGAGGAAAGAACACCGCTGTGGAAAGCACATTTAGAAAAAGCATGTTTAGGCCCATCAGAAGGCAGCAAAAGCTGCCCCAAGTTACACTCCTCTGACAGGCAGCCCCCAAAAGGCAAGGATCTCCATTATCAAGAGCTGGATTTTAAATGCAATTTATCTGAATGGTAATTTGCTTTTTATGGTAAATTGCTCTTTACATTTCTATTCACTATGACAAAACAAGGCCATTCAGCCTTGTTTCCTGGCACTCAGGCACTGGTATCATTATGCCATACCAGTGCAACACCGGACTTTAGCGATGCTCACTTCAGAATAATTCTCATGTCTGTTTTTACTGAATATCAAGATGCCTTTCTGAATCCAAGAAAGATATTTTCAGAAAAGCAATCTGCCCGATGATTTGAGTTTCCTTAACTTACCTGATTGTCTCCTGACAGGAAAGGGAAGAAATCTAAACCTGGAAAGAGACGAAGAAAACGAGTCAAGCTTCTCAGTACAAACAAGCACCTCCCAACTTTTCCCACTGAATTTTGAAATGAATTTAATTAGCATAAAACTAGTGACACTTCGGACTCTCTTTACCACCAGATCTTGGAAGAAATACGGCTTTTAAAACATTAAGACACAAACCTAAGCCTCCTTTCTCTTAAAATACCACCTCGTCTTCCATGGATGTAAAAACACTATTTTGCACAACTGGACTGTGAAAGAACTGGATGTTTGAATCCTTTTGTAATAGTCACAGTTGCTGAGAGCTGTACCTACAGCTACCAATAGCCAGGAGCTCACCTTGCAAGTCATAAGGCATAGGTGTCATATGGAATGGATGCCTGTAGTCTTGGATAAGAGATGTGTTGATGTAACTGGTGTCAACAGCAGGAAGGCTTGGTGTTCTTGACACAGGAGATGCTTGATGGGGTAAATTCAAAATGCTAGAAAAACCAAAAGGTTTAAAGAGTAAAACTTAGCCTTAAAGCCAAGACTAAAAGCACATCATTTGAAGACTTCTATATCTCTGCTGCTGTCCCATGCAGCATGTGACTATTCTCAAACTTAACAATCTCACTGCACATTATGAACAACGTTAACAGGCATATAACAGCTCCCCTGCTAAGTTTCAAAGCTTCACCAGAAAGCATCAAGATGTTGCCACACCTCAGCGAGTCTTGTAGGGAAAAGAGGTTGAGCATCACACGTTCCCCAAGCTTTTTTCTTGCAATGAAGTTTCTAAATCAGAAAACTGATTCAGTTCCAGACAGACTGCCATCCAAACAGTTGAAGTCCAGCAAAAATAAAGCGAAGAAAAGCTGTCTTAACAGAAGAAACTGCAGAGACTCACTGCAAATGGTGCAGGGATCTTTTCTACCAAGATTCTACATATACATGTAAGAACAGAAAAGACAACCCTAAGGCATTTTGTATCCCAAAAGGAGGTACAAATCTGCCTAGCAGTACAACAGCTGTACTCTAGGAGGCAATTAACAATGGAAGACAGCCAAAAAGGCCTTGAAGAGTTTTAAGTGATCACCGTTTACATCACTGCAGTAGTAATCAGTTCAATGGCAGGATCCCACAGGTTTAGCTTCTTCAGTTTTCATCCCCACGTGTTTACATAAACAGGGTGCTATTAACAGCTTGGCTACTTAGGTGTAATCAGGTTATTCTGGCATTCTTTATTACTATGCTCCTGGCAGCGGTTACTGGCAAAGCCCACACACTCCCATACCACACCAAGTATGTTTCTCACTGCTCGCTCTCCATATGTGCTCCTGTTATGTTTCTCTATGGAAGAAAAGCACTTTCAAGGCCACAGAAAAATACCTCTAAGCCACCGCCTCTTGCATGATTTTATACTCATTTTCACCAATGCAATTAAAAACCTGTATCATGTTACACGCATACCAACGTTAACTTTGCAAAGCTATAAAAGCACGTACGTATTCAACTTTGTTTATGGACTGTACATCCTTCACAGTGTTATATGTGTGTTTTACAGAACAGAACGTGCATTTAGCATTTCTGTATTCCAATCTTTTCAGGCTTTGTGAGCCAAGACTGAATTCATTTGTGATAAATAACTTCGGATATAATTTAGGTACGCTTTATTTTTAGATCTGTCAGTACTTTGTTGCAAATAAAGCAATTACAATAATAAATAAATAAAGCAATACGTTCTGTCTGCACTGGCCTGCATTTTTAACTCTCACCCCTTATTATTCATTGGCGATGCTGGAGATATGGAAGGACAGCTTCTCTTTGCAGATGGTTCCTCCTCTTCTTCATCTGACGAGCTATCAATGGTCAAATCAATCACCTCTACCTTCTTATTTTTGTTTGATTGCTGGTGAGAAGACACCTGATGTTCCAAGGAAGAGCTTATGCATCCTGCACAAAGTAAGACAACAGCAGCTGTAGTTTACAGCAACACTACAATCATCACAGCTTACTAGACTGCCTCCAGAAACAACTTAGAGGCAGCAAACTTGTGTAACATTACCTATTCCTTAAAAAGTACCATCAGCCCCAAACGTGCACCAAAAGCCACCACGTGCAAAAAGAAGCACGTCATATTGAAGTTACAGGGGCATCAACTCCACCATGAAATGTGACTTTCAGTCCACGCATCCCAAACCATAACTCACCATCAACTCCATTGTAAGACGCAGTCACTTCCTGCACCTCCTTCTTCGATCTCATAGGAGCCCATGAGCCATCTTCCTTAAACTGAATTTCATCACAGTCTGTACAATACTTCAGGATTTCCATGAACAATCTGTCAAGCAAAATCTTTCAGTATCCATCCTCAAAAAGAGCTTCACTCATTTCTGACCCAATATCTTCGTTATTAGTCAGTGTAAGTTTGAAAAAGTGTTGAAAAAGGACTGAGAACTTTTGCTGTTCTATCCTTCCCTCAGCCACTGCCTTATTAAGATGGAGTTACTGGCTGTTTTGGTTTTAAGCTACCTAAAATACACATCTGCAAATTCACTTACAAGATGGGTTTAGGACACTCCAGATCTCACAGCACAGAACTCTATTTCCCAAAACAAAGGAAGAACATAAACACAAACAATCTTACTTACCCGTGTTTATTTTCAACAGTGTTTAACTGAGAAAACCCGTATCTTAAAGCAATCCTCACAGCTGAGTATTTCAAGGCCAGTAATTCAAAAAAAGCTCTTTTTCCTTCCTAAGAGAAATGCTTCCTAACAAAGGCTGGGCATGGGAATCTAAACTCACACACTCTTCCCCTATCTGCATCTCCTAAAGCATCGAGGATCCTGGCAGCACATCACTCCCAGTGTGAATTCCAGCTTTTGACCAAGACTATTCATGTGGTTCTGCCTATTAAAGAGCCTTTCTTTCATTAGTGAGAAAGTTCACTCTTTCCCAGGTTAAAACATTTCCAGAAATAACCTTTCCTCTGGGATGCCACTGTTCTGTCACCTAATCTCCAACATCCACACCTGACAACACAGAGGTAATAAGGATGATACACTGCTTTAATTATTTACTAACTCTTGGTCTACACTGCTAGAGGCTGAAACTGTCAGCCTTTACTGCTATAAAGAGCAAGAAACCTCGCAGTTCTTCAATCCAAAGCTGACGATCTGCAAATCCAAAGGTCCCTGATTCCAAAGCTGCCTGTAGAAAATCTAAGTGCCTCCAAAAGAGCTTGAGAGTGGATTTCTGCAGTTCTAGTTTTGTTTTTCTGCTTGTTTTTAGCAGTCTCCATGAAACCCAACTTGCTGTTCCCCTTTATCACGCTCCAGAAAGATAACTCCTATTTAAGAAATTAAATTGCAAATTCAGGAATTCACATTTGGCATTCCCTCTCGGAGGCCAACGCTCACTCCCCTAATGCTCTGCATGTAGGCAGTACCAGGGAATCGATCTCTGTCACTTTCTATATACAGCAACTCCCCAAGTGTGAAACCATACGTGCATCTGGGGGGTGAGGTGGCAGCACTTATTTGATCTGACACACATGTCTCATCAATTACGGCAGATTTGTGCAGTTGCTTCATTCGAGGGGGAAAAAAAAGTCAGTATGTGCTATTTTCAACTAGGAATCCATCACTGTGGAATATCTGAAAGAACAAACAACTTTCAAGCACAAGAGCAAAAAATTTGTCTGGGTTTGGAAGGAATGCTTTCCGTTACTATAAACTTTCAGTCTGATCACCACAGTTCCTCCAGAACAGTGAATGAAGATGTACCTGGTGAGCAGTTCTTAACAGCAAGGCAATTACAAGATGTGGTGACTTAAAACAGCTCATAACCAGATAACCTAGACAGCAGAGCAATGTATTCTGTGCTGCACAGACAGTGGAAGTTATACCCTTCATTCTGAGTCAAGCTGGACTTACCCATCAATAATGAGATGTTCATAGGGAGCCTTCTTGTCACAGACAGGGCAAACCCAAGTTGGTTTCTTCTCATTCATCTGAATGTATAAAGTGGCATCAAAACACTGCAGGTGTGAACAAGTCAGAGCCCTACATGGTATAGTTAGCCGCATTTTACCAAGCTGTAAGAAAAAAACCCAACAAGATTATTAATTTAATAACAAGGTGATGCAAACAGGGCTTTTCTGACTGAAAAGAGGCTGGGACAGGCTGAATTCTACTCAAGAACGCTTTCACAAATCCAAGGTCCAGTGAAGACACGCTATAATACACTGTTCCTCATTTCTAGATTTGATTGGCAACACAGATATTACTAAAGTCACATTTTCAGCCACATTGGATCCAGGAAACCAAGGACTATATCCCTCTCTATCCTGCTCACATCATACAGAGCATACCAACCACCCACAGCACACCACTGTCCAGGACAAGTCATGAAAATTAATTCTCCATGCTCATTACTACTTCAAATCTGAAGAACGTGCTTTATTCACTCACAGTTGATAAATCTTGTGCTCAAACTGCTGTCCATATTCCAGCCATCAGGGTACCACTGGAACTACCTGTTAATTTCCACACTTGGGAGCAAGCACACAGAGGTGCCTTTGCAGGGTTACACCTCGTTTCCTCAATTTTTTTGTTATTTTCACCACTTTCTCCAAAGAACTGTCAGCAAGCAGCTATTCATGAAATAAACCATACCTACTAACCATGAAGAAACTGTTCTATACTCCTCCTGCTGGGATAGGCACCACTGTTATGCATAAGTTGAGTTACCCTGAAATTTTCTGCCTTCTTGTACAAAATGAAAATAGCTGTCCACCCTCTATTACACATTACATCTTTCCAACATCACAAAGGGCTTGCAAGAAAGTGAGTGCTAATATAAGCTTCTAGAGGGGAACGGCCTTCCCTTCCCATTTGCATGTTTTGAGCCAGCACAAAGCTTCCACATGCTTGGTAAAAACAGCACTAGTGGGTGAGCAGAGAAGGCAAACACAGGGGTGCTGCACACAGCAGAGGTGCAGGCTGAATTTTGCAATAGGAACAACTTGGCTTGGATTAAATAGATTAATGATAACCCAGACCACAGAATGTCAACGTGTGATTAGAATGAACGCAACACTGATTGGACAGTGACAGGCACTTCATATTCATCTGAGATTAAAAGTTTCTGCAGTGAGCAGTTGTTTCTGGTGAAACTGCACTCTAGGAGGGACCGACTACGCTAAAAAATAATAAAGTCTAAAGGAGACTCCTCCCTACATGAAAAAAAGCCACAATGATTTATTAAGAAGCATTGATGCCAACTATTTTGAAGCTAGATAACTGACCAAAATATATGTTATGACTTCACTTGAAGCCTCCAGCCAATTCCAGCAGTGGCTGGGAGGAGGAACTGTTTTTAGTATGGCTTAAGCAAGCAATGTGGTCACGCATACTGATTGCAAGCAATACAAGATGGGTGCCACAGGATGGCACTCAATCTCAGAATATCACAAAACTAAAAACAATATCAAGAACAAAGGCTCTACTCACAGTCCACTACTTCCTCCATGATGTTTTTTTCCACCCCTTCTTTTGGGAGCCCCGCAAGCAGAAATCCCCCCCCACCCCATTCTCAGAAATCCTGCTTGATTACAGGACCCTGTGCATTTCTGTCCCCTCCGGCTGTCCATCACTGTCACAGACCTCACCACCAGATGGAGGAAAGCAGGGACCTCCCTGGGGAGCCTGCAGCAACGGTGCTGCAGCCGGGGCAGCAGGAGATGCTGCATGTGCCATGTGTCTGGCACCCCCTCTCCTAAAATCCATGACCAAGCACATTATTTCTAGCCTATAATCAGCCCTCAACAAAGCAAGGGCCCCTGACCCACATCTATTATGAATCCTTATCTCCCAGATGGCAGTCAATGGCTCATCTGTCTCCTGGGCACAGAGAGAAACAAGACGGGTCAAAGGCACACGCTGCAGGAAGAACTTAAATATCCCCATGTCCCAAATGAAAAAGATTTAAACCAGAAACGTCTCCACAAGCTCTTGGTATAGAAACTGTGCCTGGATTTCATAGGAGCCACATACACGCAGGCAAACAGCACGCACAGTGTTAACAGGAAAAGTCTCCTCTCCCCATTTTTGGCACCGAACGCCTGGATCAGCTCTGCCACGATGGCCAAGTTGTGTCAGAACTGACAAAAGGAGAGGTCGTAAAAGAAGGGATGCTTCCCAACTTCTGAAAAACTCCCAGCACTGTTCCTGGTTCCTGCCTGCTGTCAGGAGAAGAAACGCTGCATTCATTTCTTTCCCAAGCATACAAAACACACCCCTCTTTTCATGCTAAAAAGAACGTACCCAAAACAGGAGTTCTGGATTTGTAAACAAAGCTGCAAAACCTACAGTGAAATGCTAGATCTGGAATTTTTGTTCAGCTAAATATTTGGTCCTGCTGCAGAGCCTGAGGATTTATTTTTATTCTGAGGGCGGGAGGAGGGAGAGAAAAAAAAACACCCAAAAAACACAAATTCAAGAGCCTTCCTGAAGCACAGACTCAGCCCAGCCTCTGCCTGCTGCATCTCAGGCAGATCCAGCCAATAGTTAAGGGCAGCTTTTCCTCCGTGCTGCATGGTCTCCGAGGGAGAGCAGGCACTGTGCTATAAAAAGCTCGGCAGCAAACCGAAACACATTCGGAGTGAGCTCCCTAGCTCCACCTTTTATTTTTTATTTGTTATTACTGCTACTTTTTGAGGGCAAAATAAAGGTTATCGAGTCTAAACTTGCCACCCTTTTCCAGATATGCAATCCCATCTATTTCAGTCAACTATACACATGACAGAATGACATAGTGAATGAGACAGGAGGAACAGCATCCTCACACCAAGAGACCTGAAGATGCACTGCTCTTCAACTTCTGCTTTTGCTGTTGGAAACTAAATAAGCATTTTCAGTGCTTACTTTCAAATCATCCACTTTGCACTCAACACATTAGAAAGCGAGCACAAAATACAGGGGGAAAAAAAAGTCTTCTTAAGCCAAATGTTTACAGATCTGCAAGTAAAAACATGGAGCATCCAACAGCTCTGCATGCAGACCTGAGGACAGCCTGAATCCTGCCAGCCACCCTTCTTTCCACAGGACTGTTTGAAAGGGGCAGACTTTGTCCTGCAGAGCTTTTGCAATAATGGATTACTCCAAGAGCTACAGCGAGATCAGACAGCACTGAGTGAGGAACGAGCTGGAAAAGTCTGTTTTGAAGGAAGCATTAAAATGACACAGATAAATATGTGACTACAGACTCCATTTTGTATGCCACTCAGAAAAGAAGCAAGAGGAAACAGTGAGAAAAGCAGGGCTTCTGCTGAGCTACAACCTAATGCCTGGCTGGAGTCATGTTTCCATCCCTGACATCGCTAGGATGTAAAAATGCAATCCTAAAACCAATCTTGTACCTTCCTGCTCTAACACTAACTCAACTGAACCATGGACAGCAAGAAAAAAAGTATGCTTCAAAATATCAGTGCTGAAGAACTCGAATCATTAATAGACAAAATGAGGACAAACAGAAGTGTGGCAGTAAACTGAGACACAATAATCTATGGAGAAACCCAACTGCTTCAAGTGGCAGTTTCAACCAATTGGCCGTGGTCAAAGTGAAAAACCACTTCCAGACGATGCATGAGAATTAATGTAAGATAAGGAAAACACAAGCTCTTCTAAATTCTTACAGTCATTCCATTCCCACTGATTGATTTATTATTTTTGTCTGTACTGGAAACTAATCATGTGCTAAAAACATCGTGCCTAAAGAATGATAGAAAAAGCAATAGCATTGTCAGCATCCTTCCCAGGACAGAACGCAAACAGCACAGCACAAGTTCAGCTAAAGCAGCTCAGCAAGATTTACTGCCACGCGTGGAGGTGAGGTACTTCAGCATTCCCAGTCTGCAGCAGTTTCAGAGTGGTGTAGTGGTTATTGTGCTTCTAGGATTATAGGTTACAAGGCTGTAAGTTTGCAAGATAAAATTCTGACCTGTAAAGGTAATCCCCAGACAACATTTACAAGCAAGTCCTATTTTTCTACAAATGTGTTATTTACAACTCTCCATCTCAATATTGATGGCAAAGCCTTAAAAAAGGTTGTGAAAATGCCACACAAAGACGTACAATAATCTCATTTAAAAAAAAAGAAAACATAACTACTATGCTTTTAGATAGAAAAGCTTTGCTTTGTGAGATGTTTCTTTACAATGACAAAGTAGACATTTAATAGCTATTAAAATAAACTTCATCTTCCTAAGAATAAGGTCAACTCTCCTTTGATTTCAAAGCTGAGGATTTCATGTCCAGCTTGAGCAGACTGAGCCAAACCAGGACACAGCCTTATCCTCAATCTTCAGGACAGGTTAAAGATGTTACACTGCAATAAAGATACTGTGTTAATCAATACATAGAACAATCAAGTGTGCTGAAGGCGTTTGATATTTTAAATAAGAGCACCACATCCCCAAGACTTGAGAAATATACATAATGTTAATAGTGTGCAGTTCAGCCAATGATAACAAAGCCAGGTATGAACCACTGCTAAACCCTACGTGCACTTGGTTAAAAAAACAACAGGTCAAGATACAGCAAGCCTGTCTCTTCCACATCCACTGGAACTGTACTCCCACACTTCACACGTGGTACAAGTTTTATTTGAACATTCTCTAGATCACCACTTCATCTTTTGTCTACGACTACGAAACATTCAATCACCTCTGCTGAAGCGATGCTCAACTCTTTGCTGGCAGGCACTGGCTGGGCCAGCCAGAATCACCTGCCTTACTGCTCAGAATGGTGTTACCACCACCAAACACCAGGAACCCAATCTGTACACGTGCACAACCTAGAGACAGATTTAAATGTATGCATACACAATTTTGAATAGCATCTTCAAGTAAATGGAATATTTATCTGCTCAGGGGCAAGTCACGTGCTTAATTTCAGTACTGGATCCTATTCTCATGAAGCTGGCACACAAGCCAACCTCTACCGAAAGCTCTTTCCTCAACAGCCACAGTTTTGTTTGGTTTTAATCAAGTTTTTAATTTAAGGAAATTAAAAACACTTACTGGACAAAGAAGAGAAACTCTTAAGCTTGTCGTTGCTATTTCACTGTCTGGATCTGCAGTCAGTTTCTCTTTGACTGTCATTTGAAAGAAAGAAAGTTAATTTTACAGTTGATTTAAAACGAGTTTGTTAACAGAAACGAAATAACTCTAAGCTTGCTCTATCTGCTGGAGACAAACAGTAGTACCTACTGTTTCTAACATGCACAATAAAGGTGTCACGTAAGCCAGCTTTACCTCTAGAAGGATCATAAATGACAATTTAAGAAAGCTAAAAGCAGGAACAGCTCTTCTTAAGCTAAGATACCTAGAAAAAATCATTTATTTAGAGATGGCTTTTTCCCCACGTATACAACTGCTCAGTTGAGAGTTATTTAAAAGCCACCACAACGAACAACAGTAACACTACTGTGAACTTCAAGTTTATTTTTTTTTAAATGCTGTAGTAACTCTGGTATGGACACGTCTGTGCAAACCTCTAAAACATTCATCAGTAAAACATCCAATTCGAGACTGAAAACCAAACTGAGCAGTAGGAAATCGCAGCAGAAGTACCCTGACAAAAACGGAGCCCTAAATAACTGCAGTGAAATATTAACACTACTTAATACACTAGTCCTCAATCTCCACCCAGTTTCTATTTTTATCCATAAGGACTACTTCATAAGCAGTCATTGTTTAAGTGAACAAGTCAGCTCCACGTTCTTCCTGCTCTGCAAACCATACCCGCACCCTCACTGCCCCCCACATACAAACAGTGGTAGCTGCCTGGGAAAGCTGGATTTCTGTGCACCATGAGCTGCTGCTCAGTACTGTACACCACCAGCTTTGTAGCCCTGCATTTACTGGTGGGCTGATTTCCTCCCCTTCCTGGGGACAAATATGCATGATCTGAACATCTCCCAAAAGAGCACGAAGGAGTATGACTCCAACAGCTGTCAGGTGGTGGTCTTTTCATAACTTCTCTGGAAAAAAAAAAAAGGTTTGTAGCACATCTTGTTTGCATTTTTCTTCTATCACCGTCAGAGCAAACAATAAAGCAGCAAAGCTCGCACCAAGTTTGGAAAGGAGTGGGGAGGCAGTGGAGGGCATTCTGTGCCATGCTTTGCTGGAAGCCCACTCTCCACAACAGTGTGCCAAAGGAACAGAGAGTGTGCTGAGGAAGACCTTCCTCCAGCACTTCAGCATCAAGGTTCAGTCTCTGCCATTTAGTTCAGCTTGCTGAGGTACTGAATTACCAGTTAACTATGTAAATACAGTTGTTGTACTCTGAAGAAACAAAACCAGCACGACTGAACTGAAAGAGATTCTCTTGCATTTTTCTCTTCACTGTGTCAACAGGGTTCCTGGACTGGCTCCTAACACAAACAAAAGCCTCCGAGTCTTTGAATTGGAACTGAATACAAAGAACGCCACTATCAGATTCTCCAAACCCAGAGAACTGCAGGAAGTCCAGGCCTCAGTTAGCACTGCCCTATTTCAGATCTCCACTTACAAAGGCTACTTTTTCTTGCTTAAAGAGCAGTACATCTTTTTTTAAAGAGCAGACATACTTAATGCTCTCGAGTGATCGGGGTTCCGGATGCCTTTCGCTCGTAACCTCTGCAGTAGCACCGTAGAGGACAGCTGCTTCACGAGATAGACTGCCATGGAATAGTTCTGGAAGACAAAACAGAAGTTCACTTCTAAAAATGGGATACCACACTACGCCATCGCCACCCCCACGCCCCAGAGAAGTAATGGAAAGGACAGAACATGTGTCACGTTAAGGTGCACCAATTACTTCCTGATACAAAGCACTCTCCAGACCTGCAGATACACTCACACAAGCTAAATTGGAAAATAGAAGGCTGACCCCCTAGCAACTATCACGTACATTTCCACTTGCAAAACAAAGCAGAAAAAAAACAGACAATTGTGACATCTGCCACTCTGTGTAGGATGCAACCAGAACCCAGAGATGGGATTGCAGTAATATATCTTGGCATAAAATTACACAAATTGAACTAGCATCAGAAGCACATTTTAAATATTTCATTCTTACAACGAATGCATCTCACATCGTTAAAAACCACTACTGCTTTAACTTGTTTAATGCCTCAATTAGTACAGAAGTTAGAAAAAAAGCTAATTAACATCGTGAAATTATTTACAGACAGCTTGAATCTACAAAGCTAGGAACTTGCCCAAGGCATCTTTTACAAAAGGCTCTTGAAACAGATTGTGTAAAAAATCACAATTACGGCTTCAGGAAAGGTAGAGTACACTAGTTGAGACGTGCAACTGACACCTCAGGGAAGGTGGGGAGAGGAATTCAGGTTTTGTACTATGCAGGCACATCTGAAAATAGAACAATTCCTCACATTTAGCTGTCCAGGGCTCAAACAGTCACATTAGGAAGCATTAGAGCTAATGAGAGGGGAAGCTCTGACCGGCACATAACTCCCATGAAGCACTCTAAGAATCTGCCCCTATCTTCAGTTTCATACTGGACGTTGGAAGTCAGCCAGTATATTCTTTTATAACTGGTATCTACAAAGGCTAAGGAAATTGCTAGCTCGCTAAGGAGTAGCTTGGAGGCCACACACTTGTGACATCTCTTCTCCCTAAATCCTCAGTTGTACTCTTAAGAAAAAGCACAGCGTTGGACTGAGAGCAGTAACCCGACTCATCGGTGCGTGCAGGCACCTCCATAACAGAAACCAACGTGGATTTAAAAATAAATGCTTCTTTCTGATACCTGTAATTCTCATTAGATAAAAGATGACTTTGAAAAAAAATCACTCAGCCATCATTTATTCTGTAATCTGAATTGAGATTGTTTTACGCTCCACAAGAAATCCATCATGACAGAGAGGGAATGAAATACCATCGTGATGTTTTACAACTGCCTATTGTGCGTGGCTGGGCTGTAAGCACTCTTCCACTGTGGTTCAGGAATCCTGGGCTTTGCACGCAGACAAATGTTTGGACCAAGTTTCACCCCAGGACAGTTCTCAGGTCCTCAGAAAACAGGATGGTTGCAATGGCAAAGCCACAGTTTTTATAAGTGCATGTCAACTCCATAACACATATCCAGCAGTTATTTGTCACCAGTGAACGTAATGCACTAATCTGGGACTACCTTATTTAATTATGCTTCTGCACCATGTTCCAGATTTAATTAGTACTGTGGAACACCAGCAATTTTATAGCACCGATAGTCACATCTGACACTCTCCCCACAGACAAGAAAAAGCTATAAAATGATGACTTTTTAAATATTAAATACAAGGACAGTATTTGTGAGAACAGAAACGTGACAGAAATTAAACGTGAACCCTACTGAGCTGCTCTGCTTTGTGTCTACATTTACAGGGTTGTAAGTCACCATTCTGTACGCAACGCCGCATTTGTTTGTCAAGTGCCCAAAACCAGGAAGAGCTTAATGCCTGAAGTTATGACAAGCAAATTACCTGGGCCCTGACGCACAGAGGCAGGTGGGTGAGAGGTAAGGAGGGACAGTTGGCACCACTAAAAAGTTGGGGACTACTGACCTAAGGGAGCATGTCTTATCAGCCTAGCCTGAAGCAATACGGTCAATGTAAAGAAGAATCCACTGCAAAACCATGAAGTAATTTCTGCACAATTGATCTTGCTTTCCTTCCAAATCCTTCAAGCAGACGCCAAGGCAGGAATTAGCAAGCTTTAAGCAGCGTTATGCACCAAACAAAGTTACTTACTCTTCCAATTTCTGCAGTCCACGAAACAACGATTGTGTTTGGTACCGTTGTAGACAATCTGACGAGTGAGGTAATGTTGATTGGTCGGCTAGGTCGCTTTGGTTCAACACCATTTTTGGTTGGTGGAAGGTAGCCCTAGAAACAAAGACTTTCTCCCTCAGCAAAAGAAGAAGAGTGCTTTCGCCTTCTCCCTCCCCGCTCCCCACAACCCCGCCACAATAACTGCCGGGTCCCATCTGAACCAGGCTTCCTCTTCAGTTTAACAAGCACGAACATCAGACAGCAAAATATCACGTGTTTCCCAAGTCCTTCCTCCTCACACGTAGCTTCACACTCCTAATGCTCCAGTGGACGGGGTTCAGATTTGCCAAGGCAGCTCTGACACCTCTTTCTCTCAGCATTCTCACTGCACGTGCCAGGCTAACACAGCCCAGCCAAAGCCCACGCTCCTCCCCACTCCTCCAAATCTGTGCCTTACTCTTTAGCCCTGCTGGTCAGCGATGCTCCATTCCCAGCATACACAAAGTCCAGAACAGAGCCCCACGTTAGCCAGACTCACAGGATGTTTATCAAACAAAACCCTACTGTCAAGCATTCAGAATATCAGTCTCCTTCATCTGCTGACTGGTCTCATGAGAAACAATTTACTTAACTATCTTGTTCATTCCTTTATTCATCTTCATTCAAATGCTCCAAAACGTGAAAACAAAGGTTAGGATAAATTCCCAGGCAAATTTCTGACAGGCAGCTCCTAACAATGCTATCCAATTACATATGTCAAAATAACATCTTACTTACTGGAAGGCTGCATGGTTTCCCATTTACTTTCACACACAGATTGGGTGGGAAGTGATCTTCTTGTGGACAACTGGTTTCTGATAAACAAAACCTAAAAGCAAAGAGCTTCCATCACCTTTCACTTATAAAATGACTTAAAAGCCATCTCCTCCTAGAAGGAATACTTTCTCCCCACCACTGAATTGCAAAAACTAGCCAAATCTTGCTAAATACAGTCCTCAAATTAGCTGTATGGATTGTTAAGCAGGAAAGCCCCCCAAAATTACAGGTTTAGGTCAAGACAGATGTAGGTTCCTCCTCAGATTTCTTGAATTCCTCAGGCTGGGTCTGCCTAACAATGGACTCATTCAGATATGCAGGTTCCTGTTACAAAAGACAGATCATCCAAGTTTCTTTCCTACCATTTCTCCAGCCTGACCTCGATACCAGACCAGGCTTTCACAAAGGACAGCACAGACAGTCTCTTCAACTGCTCCTACTCCAATTTCAGTAGACACCATCAGATGGCATCCTGCTGCCCACGTCAGGCCTTCTAGTTAAGTTCAGACAGTTTGTGATAATACTACATCAGAGGCTTATTTGCAGCTGGAATCTGAACAGGCCAGGAGAGCAGAACATAGGCACTGAGAGGACAGACCAAGAGGAGCCTCTTTACCCCTCCAGACTTCTTCCACCTGATGTATCACCAGGTCAGGGTATGGCTACTCAATGCAGCCGAGCCCAGGAGGAGCTTTCTGCTGTTCTCATATCCTCCAGACCCAGCAGAAGAGAGAAGTGAGCGCGGCCAGGACCAGCAGGATGAGAGGCAAGACAGGCATTCTTGAGAACAAGCTGTGAAGTCACCTCTGCTCACAGCCTTGCACATAATTACAACGGTACATAGGATTTAATTTAAGACAAATTTATCAAAACTTTAAAAATAACTGACAACTTAAGACCAAATCTGGTGATTCCCAAAGCCTTGCCTCCTACTCCATGAAGAACAGTGGCCTTGGCACCTTAAATCTGGCAGCTGTGAAGTTAAAGAAAGGAGCTTATGCCAATTGAAAAAAAATTGAAGAAAATAAGCTGGTTACAGCTAAGTACACACAGGATTTTTGATGTGCCACCAGGAACTGTGGAAATGCTGCATGGAACAGAATCAAGGTTAGGCCTGCCCTTCCCAAGGCAGCCAACAGCAAACTTAACTCAAGAGCAGGATGAGACACTTCTCCATGCATACTGCCCTGCTTTCCTTTATATCTGGCTTTAAAAAAATTAATAATAAAAATAATTAAAGAATAAAAAAACCACATCATTGAAAACAGGCCATATGAATACATACCTTAGCTGGACCTGTACTGTGAAGTCACATTTGGTCCCAGAAATATCCCTAGCAAAGAGAGAAAACAAGTTAAGATGCACTGTTTGTATAATAGGTTTGTCAGTTTTGTCAGACATCGCTTTAAGTCCGATTCTCTGCCAACCCCTTTATGCACCACTTTCCTCCTGGTCAGTCAAACCACAACTCTTGAGATACAGAGTACCTTTTATTTTTCAAGGGGAATAAACCAATTACATTCTCACCTGACCACTGCCATCTCCCTTTTTCAGTACAGCATAAAGAAAATTCTGATGGTAGCTGTGAGGAACATCTTTATACTGAATAAATACAGAATTCGACAACAGATCTGACTCATGGTGAAAAAGGGCTGCAAGTAGGAGAGTTCTGTATTTGTACAGCATTTAATGCAAGAAAAATCACAGCACAGTGGAGGTATTTCATTCCTCACCCCTTTCTCCTCCATCAGCTTACGCACAAAGGAGGAAAGAATGCTCCACTCGAGTCCTCCCTGAGCACTGTGTGCACTGAAGATCACATTTTAAAATGAAACCTGTTGTAAGCTGAGGTTTTGGTATTTTCAAGGATTTTGTAGTATTTAAATACTGTATTACTGGTCAAACTCACATTGAACTGCTGATTTGCTGCACTTGCTGTGGTGTCAGTGCAAATGCAAAGCAGGTTTCTCGAAATCGCTGACTGTTATCTGATGCTGGAAGAAAACAAGAGATCATTGCCTTAAAACAGTAAATATAGAAATGATTAACAACAGTCTCCCTTCGTTAAAGCACGTACATATATATACACAACACATTTATAGCCAAGCCCAATAATCTGATACACATCTGCTTCTGTGAGCAATTTTGGAGCCAAGATGGAATTTGTCATTTAATCCCTCCTGTAAATAAAAACAATAAACAACTGTTGTATTTGTATGTAAAGAATACATTAAAAACACAGGTAACAGCAAAACTGAGATAAATCAGCTCAAGACCTTATCAGTCACAATAAGAACATTAAGTATTTGATATTAAATGAAAAAACAAACCTATAAGGAATTCTCGATCATTTCATCTCCTTTAAGACCTAAGATCATGGGTTACCTCAAAAAAGCGTACGGAAGGACTGAGAAGGATAATATATGCAGCTTCTCATGGCTCCAGAGCTGTTTTATAGGGTGAGATGCACCAAATACACACAATCACAGAACACAGGGCAGTGAAGCTCAGCTTTGAAGTCCTTCAACTCTGCACTACATACTCCACAACAACACAAACACCGCTTAAGAATTAGTGCACCTGCTGAACAAAAATCAAAGAAATGTTAAGCATCTCCAACACAGCGCTTCGAAGGCACTCCCTCCCTCAGGGTGGGGGCACTGCCACAAAGCCTGGCTGTATCCAAAGCGAAGGAAGCAGCCTGAAACCAACCAAGCACATCACCTCCCTGCACAGATGTCCAGCAGGTTCCAGCTCTCACTCCAGGACACGAGCTGATGAACAAGCTCACCATTCAGTTCTGCTCTTAACGATGGCATTAGGTTACGAACAACTCTGTTTGGTACTGAGCACTCAAAAGCATCATTTCTGAGTTGCTGTAATGCGTGTCCTGACTCATCCTCGAGCGACAGACCTCAGAGCAATACCTCAGGTACTTCCTTGAAACCAGCATGTGTTAGGCTGGGGCCTTGGTGTAAATATTAACATTAGCAATTTCACTAAATGACATCCGTCCTTTCTCTGTGCAACAGTGCTGTGAGCCCTTTGCCTTTTCCTCCCTGCAACAACCATGTCGGTCGCCCCAAAGCTGGCGGACAAGTATTGGGAACATACACAAGTTTCTGTTAAAGTATTAGCTACTGTTAGAAGCATTGAGTTATTCGAAGAGACACTTATATGCAGGACATTTCTAACAGTGCCAGCTGAGGCTCACAGCACAAGAAGGCCTCCAGCACCTCCACCTGGGCTGGCTGTCACCCTCACACACACTCATCCTAACAACTGGAAGCAGAAGGCTAAGAGCTGATAGATAATGGTCCCCAGTGGTCAGAGATGCACTAGGTCACACGCTGCCCACCCCTCCCGGCTGTAAAGCAGCACTAATACCCACTTGCCATGTTTTCAGGATGCTGCTTCTGTGTGCAAGCACGCCCAAATTGCAAAGAAGGAAGAAGCAACATGTTAATTAAAGAAAGATAATGCAAAAGCTGATCTTCAAAGGCTGCAAAACTCTAGACAGATCGAGCAGTGCAAGCAGAGGGAAGACATCCCAGCACACAAGATCCAAAGCCAGGCCCTGAGCCATGGGACAACTCCCCCTGCTACCAGCTGGGAAAGGGCAAGCTCATACACCCATGGTTTACTTATTTTGGCCACCCCATGTGCCACTGGAAAGCAAAACTAAGATTTGGTGGCTTTTTTTAATCATTATTTCTTTGTAAAAGGGGAATGCAGGGGTGACAGCCCTGCAAGGGCAGAAGCAAAGAGGATGGGAGGATCTGTTCTCATCCCCTCACCCAGGAGGAAAGGGGGAGGGGGGTACTGCAAACAAACAGAAGCGTTTTTTGGGGAGGGAAAATGAGAAATGTTTTTCTTCTTTGTGGTTTTCTCTGATCTCCCGTATGTTTTCTCATCTCTTTTTATAACCTTATCTATTATTTCTACATCTACTTATCCTACAAACGATGCATGAAAATTTCAACAAAACAAATCAAAGAGAGCTAATTTAGCAGCTCCACGACCAAGCACCAGGCTCCCAAGCTCAACCACAACAACACAGACTCCCTTGCTCATAAGGAGTTGACGTTTTTCACGGAGGAGATTTTGGAAATTCAGATCACAGAAAAGCCAGCAGACTTCTCCCAGGTCGTCTGCCAGACCCACGGGGTTTAGGAGCACCCAACAGACCCTGACGAGACAATCCCTTTGCTAAGGGATTTGGTTTAGTAGTTGGGTAGGGATAGTGATAGGAGGATGGTTGGACTAGATGACCTTGTAGGTCCTTTCCAACCTTATGAACCTATGAACACCTTGCTTATTTTTAGGGGTCTGGAATTCAATCACGACTAGAAATATGCAAACAGTTTTCATATAAGAAAATAAAATTTCAAGGCAGAAAGGATCCAACCACGCCTTGCAAACAGCTATTATTTAACAAAAGGAGGCAGAAAGATCTCCAACCGACAACTGAGCAGATCAAAATAGAACTCATAATCTGATGACGTTGGAGCAAAGCCAAGAGAGTTAATACAAAAACTTTTAACGCAAGTTGTCAGAAACACATTTTTCCCCTCACAATTATAATTTATTGAGCTTCATAACCTTTCCTTTCACACATTCTGAACGGCAGAGCTCAGAGGATTACTTCGTAGGCCATTTTCCTTCTCATCTCAGAAAGGAGGCACCAACACAAATGTCTAGTGGATATTCCTCGCCCCACATGTGCACACCAATTTCCAGGAATGCCACGCGTCGCTGCTAACAAGATGCCTGAATTACTCAGACATCAGAAAAGATGAATGTCTGAACATGGTAATAAAAACCTTTCCAAGCAAACTTGTGTAATTAAATGGATGCCAACAAGAAGAGCTTCAGACAAGCCATACAGAACCCACTTCTCCTCCAGCAATCTCTCTGTTCTCAAGGTGTCAGAGCCAACTATTTACTACTACTTCGTTCTCACAGCTTAAAATCCAGAGGAGGCCCTGACAGCAACAGGGACCAGCACACCTGGGCCCCCACACCAGTACAAGGCACACCAAGTTGTCTGAAACACTGCAGAGCAGCACTTCTCCTCCAAAGTGGCTCCCTCTACCAGTTCACTGCCAGCACAACCTCCTGAATTACTCCACGTGTTCTTCACTCGAGCAATGATCCAAGCAGCAGCCAGGACTGCTGTGCACCCGGAGTGCCCCGCTCACACCTTGCCTGTTGCATGCTTTATTGAACGTGTCATGTGAGTAATGAGTTTTCCAAGCTGGAGCAAAAACCATCCTTATACTTTGGAGCACCATTCACAGGACTAGAACACTTCAAATTCGATATACACATTTATTAAAACAATAACAACTCCTAATAATGACCAAAAAAAAGTTCCCTACCGGTTCTGCTCTATAAAGAAGAGAGTCTATAGCATTAGAGTGAAGAAGGCAGCTCGAGTGGCTGCGTTTCCTACAGCTCTAAAAATACTCTGTTCCACCTCACCAGTACCCAGGGCTAAAAATAGCCACACAATCTTTCTGCAGTAAAATACCTCTTGCTGCCTCAAGAAAAAGCTGCTCTGAGTTTCCATTCAAAACCAGACACCTTCAAACCCTTAATGAACCTCAGGCCACTACAGCATCCATGCAGGGATGCTTCGTGGGGCTGCAGCTGCTGCCCATCGCGCTGCCAGCTGAGGTTAATGCTCATCCAGCTCATTACATTGGGAACGCACCCTTTCCCAATGCATACTTGGACTAAAATTAAGCTTACATTAAAGCCCTCGCTGAACTGGCCTTCGACTGGTCATCTGCAGTAGTAGCATGCTTATTCCTGAAAGCAGAAGTAGTTAAGCAAGAGGATCGGGGCTACAGCAAAATTTGCTCGATGCTGTGAGCCGAACAAGAGGTGTTAATTGGCCATTCACTATGCTAATAGAGTACATCGTCTTCATCAGTTACATTTGTCAAAATATTGACCAGTGAAACCTAAACACTACAGAAGATGTCAATCCAACACATAAATATTTATGCATCTTCCCTAAACACATGAGATGCTTCATTTTGTTGCAAGACAGACATTTTGCTTTTTTATTCTACTCCGGCTACAGAAGGCATTGTATCAGTTTATGCTCAATCTCCTCTCAAGTAGCACCACTGAAAATTTAATACGCTGGCTCCAAGCTAAGATGAGAATTGCTGCATTCAGATTAAGGCACAGAAAACATTTACCTTTTTAAAAAGATAAAACTGCTGCAAGGGACAGCAACAGTGAGAGGCTGCTCCTCATGCGGGGGACACACAGCATCTCAGGATGCATCTCTGCCCTTTTAAAAGCACCACAATTTATGAAGCTCCTGAGTAATGCAAGCATTTAGACACAAACACTTCCCCTCTATTAACCACAGCCTTTTAGCACCAGCCAGAGCCAAGCAGCAATGCTGTGAGCCCAGTGCCCCACTCCCCTTGACTCCTGCTGCCCTCAGAGCAGGCTGCCCACGGCCCCATCCAACCTGGCTCAGACCACCTGCAGGAGTGGGGCATCTGCAGCTCCCCTGGGAGGCCTCTCCCATATTTCTCCATCCTCACTGGGAATAACGTCCACTTCAGATCCAACTTCAACCTCCTGCTGATGACCAGAGCCAAGTCAGCCCCAGCTGAAGAAGGACCCTGCACCAGACACCGAGAAGCACATCAAAGCTCCTCAAGAGGATGCACTGCTGTAAAGACACAAGTCATTCCTCCCCTGAGAGCAGCGGCCAGCTCCTCATCCACTCCCAAGGGTTACAACTGCACCTGAGAACACGTGGTGCTACTGTGAAATGGCAGCACTGAGTTCTTAGGCTTAAAACCAATGAAAAACTGACCTCAGGTTCTGGTCACTCTGCTGCATTTCACTCTTCAGATCGTTTCCAGATTCCACTTGGCTTAAGTCACTCCTTTTAATAGTTAAGCTCTCTTTACTCCCTGCCTTCCCCACTCCTGGTGGAGCTACGCCTATTGCTTCTTCTGAGCATTATTTGAAACATTGCCTAAGCATACGTATACAAAAATAGCCTGGAAATACTCCAAAGGCTACAATTAATTCATAAATATCACTTACTTTATAACACTTCATTATATATTGTATAAAAAGAATAGATCAGCTGGAACCTCCGCGGAACTGAACAGATATTTACGCATTATTATTTTTAATCAGCCATGTATTACAGCATTTCTGAGCAATGCAGACTTCTGAAGACATTCAGGGCCAATCCAAAGCTGACCGACAGCATCAGAACTCTCCCCTTTCCACCCCAACTCTCACCACTGCTCCTGCTGAGCCCACAGATCATCTCTGCAGACTTCTTCCATCATTTTGCTAGAGGGAAGGAACACCACTGGATCTTCCACACCCTGTTTACATCCCTTGATTTACTCACACACCTAAATATAGATCCCAGAACTCACCTTCTGCCACTCAGCCTGGAAAAACTTTGCTGCTGCCCCTAGGAGCAGCAGCAGCAGAGCACTCCAAGCAAGCTGCCAGCACTGCCTATCCTGATCGTAAAGTACTTTTGGTCTCAGCAAGACAACGACAACTTCTATAATCCTAACAAGAAGGGCAAGAAGCAAGTTCAACATTAGTGATCAGGTAGGAGTCCCTGCTAAGCTCACTCTTACAGCGACCCACACCACCTTCTTCTGGAAGTCAGCATAAAGGGAGATGAAAGCTCTTCTAAGATTCCAACTTAAATCCATTTGGGACACAGAAGCACCCATGCCTTAGTTGTAAGTGGATATCTTATAAATACGTATGTCAACAGCACAGCTTCCTCCCACCATACCTGAGCAACACCTCCAAGTCTCAAAGCGCCTCAGTGGGATGCCACCCCAAGGCTTCTTCACTGATTATTAATGGATTACTCAGACTTTAAATCAACAGTGTGGTTTGCCATAACTCCTTCTACTGAAAGCTTTAATTATCAAAATGATATCCTAAAATTTAATCCCGGGAAGTAAAGAAGCTTCTGAGGTACATCCAGGTTAGAGCTCTTAACAAGAGTTAAGATTCCAGCTCCCCCTTGCGCAGCCCAACGCTGCAGAGCCGGAAGTCGGAGCCGGGCTGAGAATGCACTGTTTTGCTGAACTTCCTCCCACAAAGAACATCTGAAAAAATAACAAACACAGAAGACAGTAAAAGCGTGACTTCCATATAAACCACGGTTCTGATTACACAGAGCAACACATCAGCTTGCTGATATATGGAAGGGTGAAATACTTGCCAAACAAAACTTTTCTAGTTTCCAACCTAGATTTCTAGCTGCTTTCATTTGTTTAATTGTTTAATAGCTGTAACTTGAACCACAGCCACACTAAAGGTCTTGGTCAGACCAGATGCAAGCTCTGCCTTCAGGAATGCTCCAGGTCCCAATAACCACGGTCAATCACACACAAAATATAAAAGTCTCAGTGTAAATGCAAGTTGGGAGCACGACCGTCAGTCGGCAAGCACCAAGCTGGAGCTGCTCTCCTGAGGGCAGGCACCAGGGGAGAAACCCTGTTGTAGTCCATAGATGATGAAACTCAACCAGGACCTACACAAACCTGAGCAGAGCCACAGAAGCTCCTTTCACCCAACGGAGGCAGCTTCGTGGGGGTGATGCCCTGAACACCTCACCTTTGCCTCCTCCTTCCAGCAGGCTGAGATGGGCAAAAATTCACATTTCCGTGGCTTTAGATTTAAGCACCACTTAGCGTGGAGGCAGAGCAAACAAATCATAGGACCAGAACCCATGTGGAGTTCAGGCAGCTTCATAAAAAGAAAGAAGGGCACAGCCCATAGCCTCCTTAATGCTTTAAAGTGAAAAGAAAGTTAATCTGCTGTTACACGCAGGTAAACAAAGACCCGTAGCCTGGTTACAGTGTTTTCTGGAACAACTACACAGCTAAAGCAATTAGGAATGGCATACGCTGTAACAAGAAGTATTTTTAAGATGTTGTTTAACAACCTAACGTCCCTTCCATAATAAGCTGGCAGAATTTGGGTACTCATTACTCATCTCATAGTAAACATCTTACCACACAAGAGATCTTATCGGTGTGATAGAAGTTACTTTTAGAAAATTGGCCCTATTCTTAAAAAACAACCAATTAGTAGTGTTTGCACACTCACTGAAGGCTGAAAATAAAATTAAGTGAAAGCTGTAGCTTCTCTTGAGAAACTAACGAGCAACAGACTCTAACTTAAAGGAATTCCCATTAAAAAAAATAATAAAGAAAAGAAGTCAAAATAATAAGCAGCTTCCATACATTCATCAAGGCCGAATGGGATCCCTTCCTCCAAATGCCTTCATGTAATCACATGAAATGGCTGTTCAGCACGAGGCAGAGTGCTCACGCTTCTCATTAGTGCTGCAAGAGCTCAGGGTACACGCTCATCCACCACCGTACCCCTCCAGAACAAGCACTGAGTATTCTGAATTGGCTCGTACACAAAAATATCCACTACAGGCTCCTTCTCAATGCTGCACGGATGGTGACTAACAAAAGATGGATAAATTCCACAGAGCTGCTGCCATTTGGAGAGATCTCTTCCTTTCAGCTAAACAAGGCACTGGCAGCCTTCATGGGACCACAGAAACGCTGTCACCTCCAGCAGCCCAGGCAGCAGAACCACGACCACCAGCATTAGCCATAAGGCTCTGAAAAGCTACCGAAGAGTTATGGAGCTGCAACACCTGGAAGCAAAGGACCTAAGTAAGCAGAGCAGCAGGAGCACTCCCACCACCAGTGCCCGGATCGAGGTGGTGCTCTCAGCTCTTCAGAGCAGGATGAAGTAGCATGGGCTGAGTTTACAAGTTCAACTGGTCAGGCAACTCCGCAGCACCCTACTGACTGCTGGGGGCTTTATGGGCTGCTGCAGAAAAAATAAGGACAGCCAACAGCCTTCTAACCATAGCTTGTCACAGCCATGCTAAAGACAAGACCCTTAGTAGGGGCTGGTAAGAAGGGGGGAATGATAAAGCATTATGTTCTCCTCCTAGTGAATTAACCCTGCCCAGCTAGCTGTCAGCATGCAGATTTTACTGCAGTTCAGAGCTAGATTTTGAGGAAGCAAGTATAAGAAGGTAACATCCATTTCCTCCTTTTGTTCTTGACATTAAAAATAATAGTTAGCAAATTTAATTTCCTTATCTGTTATTCACATTAGCTTGCATGCTGCCTACCTACACAGAATATTTGGGTACAGAATGCATATTCAGTGCCCTGCTGTGCAACTCCCCTCCCCCAGGCTCTGTCCAAGTATCGTTTTCCAAATTACTAATTACTTCTTGATGGCACAGAAGTCTACTGCAGGCAATCCTTCAAGCAGCCCCACATTGAGTAGGGAAAGACCAGGGGAGAATCAGATCCAAAGATGTGATCCACTGAATTTCTATGGAATGAATATTTCCGAAGAACCCAAAAATCCTCAAAGCAATGGAGTTTGCACTCATTCCCACGTACTCTTACCATTGTGATGGGTTCTATTTTAAGAACAGTCCAAAGCTCTTCAGCAGCCCATTTCTTAGTTCTCATGGTGTAAGGAAATGAAGAAAAATCAAAGTTTCTTATAACCATCCCACAGTGAATCGGTCAGGAAATAGCAAGCAGGAGATCCCAAACTATGGGCCAGGTGACAAAGTTTGAAACGTTCACAGTATGTGTCTGCCACGTGAAAACAAAACCTGAGAACCCAGAATTTGATACTCGAGGAAAGCCATGCACTGCCACAGTGAAAAGAACGTCCAAACCATCCAGGGCAAAGTACTAAAAAATCACTTTTAATTTGTAAACGTACAGAGAAGATGACACACGGGGCTTCTTTGGCTGGTTTACATAGTTAGAAATATAAGTCCGTGCGCGCTGAGCTGCCAATTGCTCAGAGTTGTTTTGCCATGGACACGTTCCTGGGCACTCTGCTCCACACATCCCTGCTCGAGTAAGGGTTGGACCAGGAGGACACAGAGGTCCCTCTCCATCTCAACCATCCTGTGATCGTGTGATAGAGCACAGGACTGCACATCCCTGGTTATTAATCCAACAGGTACTTTTTTTTTCCCCATTATCATACACATCTATTAATTTAAAACATTCTCATGACATTTATAGTTGGCAGCTTCACAAGCTGCAGAAGCATTACTTTCCACTACAAAAGGAAACCAATGTCTCTCACACACATGGACACTGAAACATTCCTTCCCAAAAACACAGGAAGAAACAGCTTTTTTACAGTACCGCCTCAGATAAACAGCACAGGATGCAGACACTAAACAAAAGCCTGGAAGAAACCCTCACACCAACTGAAAGGAGCAGAGATGACTTCAGCTGTTTGGTCAGAGCTTCACCCACTTGAATTTTCTTATCATGGCACTCAAGAGTCCACGAAGAGGAAAAAAAACAAAACCAACTAATTGTATGTGAACTCCTCAAGCAATAAGAAACAACAGAGCGTGAATTATGATCTCAATTCAGAGCTGGTTTGTCAGGCACAGGACCGACAGAAGAGCATCCTTATGACACCTAGAAATAAATACAAACCATAACTCCTGCACTGGAACGTTTTAGTAATACTGTAATTTCGATATTTGTAATGCAGAAGTGACGTGACGCATTCTGAGCACCTCATTATCTGTACCACCAGCACCACCAGCAGTGCTTATCAATCTGTCAGACTTCAGACTAGAGCTGAACAGGTACAGTACGCCTTGGAAAAGAATACGTGAACCAGAATCTGAGATGATCAAAAGCCATCTTTTTTTCTTGCAAAGTCTCATATTCAAAGGCTAAAACAAAACACGCACAACTGCGCAACATGCTGCGAAGTCTGCCAACAACCACCACTCACATAGCAGGCTCCTTCCAGCCCTGCAGCAGTGCAGGCTATGAGTGTAAACTACCTGCTCATTTCTGCTTACAAGGAATCTCTTCTGCAGAGGACGATCCCCTCGCTCCCCACCACCTCCCATCTCCCCCTCCTGCTAGCTCCTCCCGCTGTGAGTCTTTGCCAGGTTTCAGAACAGCAGAAGGCTCCGACATTCAAGCAGTCTCTCCAGGAATCAACAGGACTATTGCACTGAAGCAGTATTAAAAGTTAGCCATGTTCACAAACGCAGGGTGGAATCCGAGCCAGAAAAAACCCACACTGTTACATAATGCTCCGTAAGCATCATCTGATGCTCAGCAGCTACCCAAGCGATGTATACCTTGGTACAAAAAACACTGAAGAAAAGAAGCCACAACAGCTGAAGAAATGCAAATCTTTCTAAGCTTGGACGTTCAGCCCATAGGGACTGTGGCAAATAGCACTGCATTCCTTCCCAGCAGAGATGGGAAGACTTGTGCAGGCCTAATGGACTCTAGGTTGTTGGAGTACTTTGTATTTTTTATAATTAATCTCTATGCTTTGGAGGGTTTCTTTGTTTGTTTTTTTTGAAGTTAAACAGTTGTGGAGTTTGTTTGCTTTTTCTAAGTTCCTTTTTCTAAGGTTCAATTGTTTCTTTTCAAACTCACCCCTTAAACATAACGGAACTTTGAACCATATTTAATGGCTCAGCTAAAGCAACTAATGAGCATTACGTAAGATGTCTCTCCACATAGAACAATCTGTTCCCAAAGTTGCCAAAAATAGCAATTCTCTAAACACTGCTGTGATGCAATATTTAACCAGTTACTGCACTAGCAGCTTAATTCATCCGTTACTATTACAAAGTCAGTCTTCAAATACTATTACGACACGTGACTCGCAAGCTTACCTAGGCTGGTAGGTTTTATCAGCTCATCCAACAAGTCGTAAAAAGGTAACTTCTGAAGTTTGATGTCAGGATGGACAGGGTGGAGCGCAGATGTGAGGTGAGGGAGTTCCAGTTCATGTTTAGGTCCCAGAAGCGAAACGGGGAGCAACGGCGACGTGGCAGGGTGGCCATCGTAACTGAGCTGTGGAATGGTAGATGGAGACAAAGCTGCTGGCATGGAGCTTGAGTGTACGCTGGAGATAGTTAAGTCTGCGGGCGTCATGATTTTCTGGGGGAACCTTCGCCTATAGAGTTCTTTGATTTTCATTTGTACAGCAGGACTGCAGCCAGCCTTTAACAAATGCAGTGCTTTCGTGAGAAGTTCGTGTTTCCGTCCGTGCTTGTTCCTCCCTGCGTAGCCCAGAAGTACTTGCAGTTCAGAAACTCTAAGGCTCATAACCATTTGCTTAAAAGAAAGAAAACAACAAAAAAAATTAGCATTCAAGTTCCATCATCTTAAAGACTAACATTAGAATGTAGCTTAATCTTGTTAAGCAGAACATTCTTCAAGGCACGCAACTGCTGCTCTTTTCCCACTGATGATCTGAAATATAATGAGAACAGGACTAGATAGGTGCATCTACTTGAGTCTGTAACGAGCAATTTTTAAAGGGATTTCCCATTGCCATCGGCAACTCAGGATAGCAGCACTGGGGAAAACCTGAGACAAGGACAACCTGTCGGTACGAGAAAGAACTCAGACTCCTAACTATTTTCTAATCAGCATTCTGCTGACATCTATAATATTAACAAATTTCCTGACTTGCAGCTAGAGGAATTAGAAGTCACACGTTGCCAATACCCAAATCTCTAGTACTTGCACTTGAAAGCTGTGTCAGCCCTTAACTCCGGGGCCCTACTTCACTTCCAAGTCCCTCTCGCACTTTCACCATGCAATTTAACCATTCCACACAGGTTCAAAGGAGAGGAGAGAAATGACTGATGTTTAAAGAAACAGAAAAAGTGTAATTATAAGTTGAGTTGTGTGTAACCTCACACGATCATCACCAAATTAAAGGAAACTTCTGGAGTTTCAATTTCCTCACTTATCGTCAACCTGTTCTCCCATCAGAGCTGCACAATCTGTTTTGGTTTGGGGAGCTCAGCACGCCCTTGATTACTTAGCATCTTTATAAACACCACTTCCTCAGCAGCCATCTCTCAGCATCACCATGCTCTCGTCCTGCTAGAAACTTACAGGCCCAGCTTGCAAAAAAAAAAAAAATGCAGAGGAGTAAGAAATAATTGAGCTAAATGAGAAACTCCTATTAAATGTTGGATTGTCTCCATCTCTCAACGTATAGAGAAGTTAGAAATAAGCACATGCACAGCAGGGCCCACCGTGCAGCCAGACTCCTGAACCAAAACAAGTAAAATTCCTCATATTATCCCCATCCTGAAACATTCCTTACGAACACAAAGAAAGCTGTTTGCAGCATTACAGGCACTAGCAGATACACCGACTGAGAACAGTCACAAAGAAATGGCACCAGAAGTCTGCAGCAGAGAGCTGCCCCTATCTCAGGCTGGTTATCAATATAAAGTCTGGGTTTAGTTTTTCCTAAAGCAGAAGCAAGCAGCTGGTGGAAACATAAAAATTGAGATTGGCTCAAGTTAAACACAGATAAAGACTGAAAGCTAACTTGCAAACTGCAATTACAGGTAACCCAGTGTTACAGCCTCGAGGCCAGGGGAACACACGACCCTCCCAAGTTCACACTAGTGCACAGAAGTGGGTGCTGCTGAGGAAGCCAAGCTGCTCACCCCCTCTATAATGCAGCGTGAGGCAACAACATGACCATAAGCCAGTTTCGTGCACGATGAACCCCAGTATCAAACCAACAGGGTGCTCCGATTGGTACCTGCCATACCAAGGTAACAAGTGAAGCCCAAGGAGAGGGGGCAGCAGAGAAATTGTTGCAAGCGTAGCAGAGTAGAAACCAGCTCTACAGAAACACAACTTATCTTGGAGCACTCAGTTGTGACTCACTGCGAAGCCCTTGACAGAGCTCGGAAGGTAACTAATCTATAAACACCCATCTGACATTTCCTGCTCGACAGCACAACACAAGCACGTGCTCCTGCAGGGAAGCTGCATGAGTCAGGAGGGCTGCCTGCCTGCCTCGCTCCCATGTGCCCTCCCCCAAGGCTCAGGGCTAAGGTGCTACCAGTGCAACTCCCTGCCCCATTGCAGGTCACCCAACTGCACGAGTCAGGCAAGAAGTCCTCAGAAGCACTGCAAGAGGAGGGCACTACTTTCTCACCTCCCAGCTGCTTGCTTCCAAATCCAGGCCACAGCACTGGTGGCCAGATGGCAGGCACACAGCCGTTCGATCTGCTCCCTCTGCACCGCTGCTGCTGACCGAGGAAACACCACATCCTTCCCACACCTACTTCAGGTAACCAGTAAGGCCCGAAGGAAAACAGCTTAAGGATGCCAAAGCAATCCATGGGCATCACCCGACGATACACACCGACTTCCCTCCCGTGTCTATTTATTAGAAAGGATGCTCTACCTACAGTTCTCTTTCAAGAGCTGCCACATTTTAAAAGGTTGTATCAATGTATCAGATATGAAAACCCATCAAGTTACCCAAACAAAACAGGAGGACTCATCTCAGGTGAACAGGAACACTTGTTTTCTTTTTTAAACCCAAGATATCCACCCTAGGGCTAGGAAATAAAAAGCAACAAGCTGCTCAGTGCTCACCGCAGCGTCAGCACGTGCTCTGCAGCTCCTGACCCACTACAGTATCTCCATCACCAAGCGTGCCCTTTGGAGAAGGGCACCAATGCCACAAAACAGAACCCTTTTGTTTCATAAATGCTACTCAGGCAGAATAACCACTTTCCCAGGAGCCTTAACTTCTAGAGAAGAAATCTGCACGCAACTATCAGAGCCATCAGTATTGTCATTTACTGTGATTTCTCCCAAAGAAAATGGTAGAGAGAATCTTTCCTCTCCCTTCTCTGCCTCTTTAGGAGGAAGGAGTTACCTGGGAGCAAAGACACCTTGACCTGGGAGGTAAAAGCAAGCAACAGTAAGCTGGTTTCTTTGTTTGCCTTCCTTTTAATTAAATTAAACTGCATCAACAGGAAAGCACAACAGCCGATCACAAGCAGCAGTCAGAAGATGCTGTCCACAAAGCAGCGCTCACCCACCCTCAGCAGCACAAAGAGCACCAACAATCAGGTATCACCTTCTACAAAGGGTTACTTCTCCAGTAATCAGTGCTGGGATCTATCTGCAGAATTTAACAAGTTATTTCCGGATGCCTGCGATCGCTAGAAGCTGTGAACAAGCTCCAAAACACATCCAAGAGATCTGCCAAGACAACAAGCAGCATTTGGCTGGGTACCACACCATGCGGTGTGCCTAGAGCTATGCAACAGGTCCTCCTCAGCTCCCCAACCACCAACACGAATGCTAAAGGGGGAAAAAATACGTATATCAGAAGATGAGAGAAGTAAAAGAAGAGAAAAAAAACTCCAATTCCTTTTCCCAAATAAATGCAACCAGGAAATAGTAGATTAGTATGGAAATGGTCTTGGAATTAATCTCAGAATGCCTCCGACATCCAGCTGTAAAAATAGAGGAGAGTTCCTGCACGCTACGAGCGGCCTGTTTAACCCCATATAAATCTTCCTGAGAAGAAAGAGCTACACAAGGCCTCTGCAGACTGAGCTCTCGGGCTCCTGGACACCTACGATTTGTGAAAATGACAGAGTATAAAAGATGGGAATGCTTTTACCTCTGTGAAGGCACGTTCCTGGGTCCTAAATTCTACCTGCGAGGCTTACACGAGGAAACTAACACAGCTCATCTGTAAAAAATGAGATCACAAAAACCTACAAGAGGGAGTGAAACGGCCAAGGCGTGGAAGCTGGAGCCTCCACGGCAGGCTGTAACTTCCTGCATTTGTCTAATGCAACCCAAATACTAAAAGGTTGAAGTCACAGTAATTCAAAAGGGAAGGGAGGCAAAAGCACAGAAGAATGGTCATAAATACGCAACGCGCCGCAGCCTTTAAGGAGGCAATTGGTGTTCATAATGAGAAACTCAGCTGTCTCCCAGTGTGATACGTACAATGTTGTGGCAAGCAGGGCAGCTCCACAAGAATAGGTGCAAACCTACGGCAGGTACAATGATATTTGCCCTTTATTACACGCATAAGGAGATCGAGTTTCTTTGGTTTAAGAGATACTCTGTGTGTGCCCAGTTTAGCCACGGTGATAAAGAACATTTCAATGGAAGTACACATTCATAATAATTCTAATCCACACACACGCACAGAAAAGGAAACATCAAAATGACATTGACTGCAAGAGCCAAAAGCAGCCTGGCTTTGACCTACTGTTAGCATCTCTGTGGTTGTGGGCTTAAGGTCCTGATTTTCACTAGCTCCTATGCCAGCTGAGTAAGCACACTGCCAAGCTGAAGTCACCGGGTGATACTTCCTTCAGTGTGCTGACCAACAATCGCTTCTGTGCTACTGATGTAAAAACTGTAACATGAACGTTCCCACCCTTGAAAGAACCCAGCTCAGCTCCAAGCACCTCCCAGGAGCAGGAACCCCCTCTGGCACCCGAAGGGTCACCTGAAAAGCATGGAGCTTCACCCCACAACAGCTTCTGCCCAGAGGTGCCACAATTTGCTGCCGTCCTTCCACGTACAGCTGACATGACAGCTGAGTACACCAAAACCACTCAGCTCTACTCCAAATTCCACAGATAAGCAGCGCAAAGAAGCCGGTACGAATCACCCCGGTTGGAAGGATGCCCCACGTGGCCAAGCCCAACCACCAACCTGCCCCACAGAGGGCCATCCCTGAGTGCCACATCCACACATCTCAGTGCCTCCAGGGATGGGGACTCCATCCACCAGCCCCAGGCAGCCGTGTCAGTGCCTGCCCACCCTCTCCAGGAGGAAATTCTTCACAAAACCCAATCTGATCCTCCCCTGGTGCAACCGGAGACCACGTCCTCACATCCTATCGCTTGTCATCTGAGGAAAGGGACCGACACCTCCTCGGGCTGTAGCCTCCTGGCTGCCAGTAACAACAAGCAACCCAAGCTGACAATTTTTAATATAATACCCTCATATTAAAAGTTCTCTCGCATTTTGTTGTTGGTTTTCTTTCACTTTGGAGTTTTGAGGTGCTAATATTCTGCTGTGGAGCAAGGAGCAGCAAAGGGGAAATCTGCTGCAAGAAGACAGGAACAGCCCTCCATCACATCCACGCTGGGTTTGATTTACAGTCACTCACATTTTTTACCTTAATCCATAACAAAAGTTTTATCGCTCTCAAGAGATCGTACCCACTAGGTGAGCTATATTAGGACTTGTGCTATTAAATAAGGTTGCTGACAGTAGTAATCTTCATTCCAGTTCTTGGAGACTTGAGGGTTTTTTTTTCCAGCCACACTCAGTCTTAATTGTCCCCAGTGTATTTATCCTTGCAGATGGGAATTACTTTTACAGAACTACGCACTAGCATAATTTTCATGACAAGTAATTGCAGAAATACTACTTTAGATGATCCCTGGATACAAAACAACGTGCCTCAGGACTAAGCTTACACCTAGGGCTAACAAGGAAGACAATTACTTTCAGCTATTCGGGAGAGGGTCACCACCAGACAAATTTACTTTCTATTAACAGTGTTCCTATCCTTAACTAAAGCCTTTCAGCTGGCTGACAGGAGAGAATTCCTACGCCATATACTTCAGTGGAGCCCACACAGGCTGCAAACACAGCTGTCCCAAGAGCTGGTAAACACACCAAGTCCTACTATAATCTGCAGCTGGTCACACCACAAGTCTACATGGGTAAAAATCACAATATAACTTGCACAGACAACAATAACAGCCTGAAAGATTGCTTCTTAGTTTCAAAAGGATTGAGATGCCACAACTTTCGGAAGGCACATGGGGCAAGCACTTATTCCTAAACCCAGAGATCTTAAGTTCTCAGAAAAGAACACGTGCATTTTTAAATTGGCAATGAAGACACAACAGCGATGGTTACATGAACAGCGTGAGTGATTTGAGATTTACAGATAGGGAATCTGCTAAATGGGAGTGTCCAGCCCCCATTTTCCAGCAAGACACCAGAGAATTAAGCTCTGGTGAGTTTCTAAATATCTAAACTATCTGCCTGAAGCACACGTAGCTTTGGGAAGGCAATCCAGAAGGGAAGCTGGAGAAGAATGTACCTGGAATGCAATGAATGCACTCACACTGCAGCCAGGATGAAGAGGCAGCTTCCACGAGAAGCTCAGAGAGCTGCTGAGCAGCAAGGCACACAGCACTTCCAGGACTTACATTCCCACTTTCAGTTCTGATGTTTGCTTGCAGCAGTTATTTAAATCTCTACTGCATCAACAGATGTTGGTTCTTAACATGTGCTAGCTAACTTAAGCATCACTTGATTAAAACAAATTAATGCCATAATACACGCATGCTTTCCTCCAAGGTTTTAAAAAAAAAAGTTCTTTCAATTCCTTTCAATTACAAAACTGCAAAGTGCTCAATTTCGCACATGCTGTAAATCAGCACCAAGTACTGATGAGTTAGTTGTCCTTTGTAAAGAAATGAAGTTTTTTCTACTTAGCTCGCCTGATACAACACTTCAGGATATGAAATTATACAAGCAGATGCTCAAGGCGTTGTCCAATACACTGCTGTTCTGTTTGGGTCTTTTTTCCTAGGATGCAATACAAGATGCAGGCCGAGTCATCACCGACCTACGCTGACGTCTAAAGAAGTCTTAACATTCATATCAAACTTGAGTAACAATTTGAAAACTAGTGAACAGCAAGCTGAAGCCAATATCTAATTGATTCTCCCTTCCCCTGGAAGTAACCAATTATGCCCCTGGAGAAGGAAAATAACTGGAATAATCTGTCCACAATTCTCATTACCACAAAAAATAATAATAATAAAAAAGCCAAGATAGCATCTTCTGCCAGACTCGAAAGCAGCCCTCCTCAGGAACTCCCATTCTGAAAAACATCCCCAGGCTTTGTGAACTGCACCAAGGAAGGGCCATAGCATGCTGCAGGATCCACACACAGCGACGGGCAGCAGCTGCAACCCTCCCCCAGGCAGGGCCATGGCAGCACCAGCCCTGGCACTGTGAACCACACACCAGTACCACCAGCATCTCACTGGATGTGTGGAAGCACCTGGCACTGCTTTCATCCGTAACCACGTGGGTATAAAAATGACAATAGTCAATAAACCCAAAAAGAGCAAAACGTGGAAACAAAGGAAGTAAGGATGATAGGAAGGGAGAAGGAAAACTAAGATATCAGATAAAACATCATGTATGGGAAACACTTGTGATTTATCATCAGAATATTGCCCTTGCCAAAAGGGGAAACGGAAGCCAAAGGAAATAAATCTCCTCACAACAAATACCTGTGAAACACACCGGCCAAATACCTCGTTCCCTTGTAGTAGTGGTCCACCAAGAATAATGATTTATTATTGCTAACAAGTAGTCTTAATTGTTACGGCAGAAATAAGCAACTGGGGGGAGGGAGCAAAGGTGCCCACTGTGGCAATAAACAGAAAAGCAAATACTCCATCAAGCAATCATATTGCCATCCACATAGTTTGGGGCTGTTTTTTTCCTGCCTTTCACATCACTGCTCCTCCAAGGACCAGGTAAGCAGTGTCATACAGCAGGAGCCATCTCAGCGGGTCTGCAGGGAGCACCGAACGCAGCAGGAAGCCTCCAGCTCCCACACCAGTGTTCTCAGAGCACAGCTCAATGTCCATTCACCTCTACTTTGAGGAAGCACTGATTTCAAGCACGTCTGAGCTGGGTGAAGAAGGCATCAACTGGGGAAGGGTTCAGTGGAATACGACTCCTTAACGCTCACCCATAGGAACACGTGGGGCCGAGTATGAAACTAAATCAAAAAGTCACCAAGCAAAACCACTCTGACCTATCCTAGCACATTTTTTGTTGAGACAAGAGATCCAGAAAAGAGATAAGCAACATACCAAGAAAGTGCCAGCAGGAAAGCTACGCCTGAACCACGCCTCAGTACCCAGTAATCCAAGAGAAGTGAATTTACTGAACTCTGAAGAGGCACTGACCATCATAACACAACGTGGAATACAAACTGCACACCCGACTAAACGTACACTAAAATCTGATTTATTCCTAACTGTACAGGTGCACTAAATATGGAATTATTTATAACATGCAACGACATGACATGGAATTTATGTTTACATCAGATATTAACACCTCAATTTTGAAGTGCCATGTATTACCGGGGAGGAGAAATCAGAACCTGGATAAAAAAATACCAGTGTCAAAGGTGGGTGAACATGCCACCAATGCCCACAAGGAGAGGAACCAGACCTTCCTACTTCCCTTCAGCATTCAAAAGAAGATTAAGACAACAGTTCCAATGACACCAAGCAGTGACAGTGCGTACAGATGCCTCCAAGTTCCTCACAAACCGATCCTAAAACCATACCCCTGCTTCACCCCTCAGACCTAAGGCTGCTCTGATCTCCCAGCCCTTCCAGGGTTGTCTACGACGGACAAATGTATTTTTACACCTATTAAATGCATTGTGTTACCTGCAGGCTCAAAGACAAGCAGGCAGTGCTTAAGAACGCATTAGCTGGCAATGATTAAACCCAGGACAAAACACTCAACAGTGTTAGAAAGCTAAGAATACATCCCCTATGCAATATTTTCCTGGCCCACATACAGCACAGACAGAAACACTCCTTCCAGAGGCAGCCTAAGGAGACACACCGAGGAACCTTGCTCAGTGCAAAGGGACATTTCATGCCACGTGCCATCAGACTGATGCACGGGCACCCTCCCCCACCACCAGCTTCTTCTCAGAGTCCAAATAACTCTGAATTAAATTAATCTATCCACACAATAACCCCCAGCCCTGCATGGAAGCAAACTGCCTGATGGAATGAAGGTTTTCTGAACAAGCCAAGTTTCAGCCACACCTATGATTTAAAATACATTAAAACTCTGCAAGTAAACTCCAAAAACAATACTGCATTTAACTTGGCTTTCTCCATAAAAGAGCTGCCTAAGAAAACTTCGATAGCACAGTTCAAACTTCCATGGAAACCCCAACCAAGTGAGAACAGAGACACACAGCATTTCTGCAGCAGTGCCTGCACGCAGCTTTCCCTGCTCCCCGTGTGTGGCACAGGGGGAAATGCTGCAGCCACTGCACACCCCTCCCTTTTTTTTTTTTTTTGTTTTTGTTTTTAATCTTTGGTGGCCAAACCACTGCCCCACCTCATTAACAGCACCCATCCAAATCCTGCTCTCAACAGGAATTTGCATATATATAAGCCTTCTGTAGCTCATTAATGTCATCCACACGACTCTCACTTGCTCATGATTATATACTCTGTCCCTTTTCACACATATAGAGCAAAGGCATTGGGGGGGGGGGGGGAAGAGATTTAGGATCTCCTGACAAAAGCAGGATTTTTCTGGGTTTCAGCCCAGCACTTAACGATGAAGTGTCTTCATCTGTTTGCCTCCTGGTACACTCGCTGGATAACATGCAGCTTCCTCCCAGGGAAGGATCCTGTGAGCTGTGCATTATTCCCCAACCTGACTCAGCCTGCATCCCACAAGTACCAAAAGCCCTCTTTCAGGAAAAAAATACAACCAGAGCCACTGCAGCCAATGCAGGTAATCCACTAACATGGAGCTCAAGTCCTTTGCTAAGCTATGTGAACACAGGCTGAAAAACAAAGGAAGCTTTAAAAAAAAAAAAAAAAGCTTTTCTAATTAACCAAACACAGGCAACAAGTTTCAACACATCTCTGCTTCCCCTTCAAACAGCTGGGCACCTCCTCAGTTACACGTATGTTTAAAAACAACTGTGTAGCACAGGTTGAAAGGAACTCTGAAAATCCAGTCTGCGTGCAAAAGCCAGGTATTCTTACTTAAAAAACTAAAACAGGCAGAGATCCCCAGTTTGCCAAAGTTCTTCTATTACAAACCCATCCCAGCTAAAACAATAGTGGAAGGTCACACATGGAGTTGTGCAGGGGCCCATGCTGGCACACACAGTTAACCCGCTCGTTAGTGACCTAGAAAACAAGTGATGGTGGTGACAAAGTTGCTGACAATACGACGTGGTCATAAGGATGAAGGCACACTGAGGAAACAGCAAAAGATCTCAGGAGACTGAGTGCCAGAGCAATGCAATGCATGTAAACGTAACGTGATGCCTATGGAGACAGATGGACCGAGCTCGGTGTAAGAAGCAACCGGCTCTGAACGACCTTTCCTACCCCCAGAGCAGCTTCTGCCCCATGATAAACACACATGGAAACATCAGCTCAGCTGCAGTCAAACACACAAACTATTGTTAGAAATTACTAGAGAAGAAATAGAGAACATGATAAACCATCACTCGCTATATAAATCCCTGGTTTACCCAGATATGGAAGTGAAGATGAGATAACCAAAGCCACCTAAAAAATACACACACGTTAGAAGCGACAAGATTCACAGATGACAGAATGACACAGGATGACAGAAGTCACCAGGCAAAAGCTTAGGACTCTTCAGCCTTGAAAACAGAGAAGGTGGGGATGGACACAACAGCAGTCCACAGAACCACGTACAGCACGAGCAGAGCGGACAGGGATCGGCTGCTCAGCCTCTTCAGTTACACTAAGAGTGATCAGTGCACGAAGCTGGGCAGAACCAGACTCAAAGCAAAATGAGAAGGGCCTCCGTGCAGCAAGCAGCACAACAACAAATCCCCATCGTGACACTGGGGACAGAAGAGTAAGCATGTTCAGGAGCAACGTGCACCAGCACTCGGGAGGGTCCCAGACCACAGCCCCAGCAGGGACAGAGCTGAGCTGAAAAGGGACAGAGACCACGAGAGCGCTGCAGGGAGGTGGGACCGACCTCTCATATTTGCTCCCCTGGCAGTCCTGCCTATACGTTCACTCTGAAAAGAAACAAAACTGAGCTAAATGGTACCTCGGCCTCATGGTCTGCAACTTGCATCTGTACTGTCAAGAGCTCTCATAAAAATGAGACTCCTCGAGTGAAAGAGTCAGACCCTAACAGAGGAGAGGTAAAAGTGAAAATCGCCAACTGTACAAAAACCTGGGTGGACTCCCTTTAGAAAAATAGGACTGCTTGTAATTCAAACTGACAACAGCTCTGATACTCGATTAAAAACATTTGAAGCCCTGCCATCAAGTGGCCTCAGCAGATTCCTGCTGAGATACTGCTAAACCAACATGGAAGCTAGGAGAAAGAACAGCTTTGTTCCCGTACCGCTGCTCAAGTCCCTGCATTTTTCATTTCGGTGCCGTGTATTTATAGGTGTACTAACAGCTCCATAGATAGCCTGAGCAGAGCTGTCTCTAACAGATTTTTTAATAAGTTGAAAATCTACACAAATACTTGGACTCTTTCAAAGGCTCTGATTTTGCACCAGGGAAACAAGATACAACATCTGCACAAAAGTGAGATCATTTTGTCAAGGGAGTCTCAGGAAACAGCGTGAGGAATGAATGCATCAGAAACCATTCCCATCCGCACGACTCTTTACAACTCACTTCTGCAGCTCAGGTTACAGATTTTTACCTGAACGGCTTGGACTTCTGCTGAGGTGTTTAAAAATAAACAAACAAATAGCTGTGCCTCTGCTGAGCTGCCAAGCAAAACCAGGTTTGCTGCTGTTTCCATCCTACGTCCTATTCTGCTTGCTAACCCACTATGTTTCCAGCTGAAAAGCTGAACGGTGGCAGCTTTAAGCACAAGCCCTGGCGTACCTGCCCCCATACACCACCCCTCTGGTTGGCTCAACTCCAGCCCAACACAGACTCTGAGAACATTTACTATGTCAGTACATATGGGTTACAGCCAGAAGAGATGCATCCTCGGAAAAGTGAGGGCAACGCTCCATGGGAGCGGTAAGGAGAAGGTGCTCGGCTTCCAGCCTGCTTTATAGGCATGTATTTAATTGGGAAAGAGCAGGGGAGCCTGGTATAGCAGCTTTCAGAACAGACAAGAACCCTCCTCAGCCTGCTGAGGAAGAGATGCCCAGCTCCTGCTGGTGGCCTGCACCACCTCCTGCAGAAGGCTGGTTGCTTTTGAGGTCCAGCTCGTCAAAGCAAAGCTCATCCTTCCCACAAGTATCAATGGATGGTCCCAGAGCTCAGCTGTGCATGTTTCTGAGGCTGGTAATGATTTGTACCTCATTTCCACTAACCATCCAGCACGCACAAGACGACAGGGCCAGGCTCTTCAAAGGGGTATGCAGCAGGGTGCAGGACGAAGAGCACAAACTGAAACAAAAGGTTAGGACTGGATATGAAGAGAAAGTGTTTTCCACCACAGGATGGTTAAGTAGTGAAAGAGATCGCCCACAGAGGTTACCGTCTCCATCCACCAAGGATCTAAAGGCTAGGTGGGATAAAGTGCTGCCTAACCTGTTCTGACCTCACAGCTGAACCCAGTCTGAGCAGGAGATGGGCTGGGGACTTCTCAGGGGCCACTCAAGCAGAAGTACCATACAATCTACACTCGGGATCAAGGAGGCAAGTAAGTGTCAAACTGAAAGCAACACTCAGAAAAGCTACCAGGAGAGTCCTTCTGAACTCTCAGCTTGATGAATTTAGCATGACAGATCAGACCCAGGCTGGAAACTGGGAAAGAGCACTCTTTGTATACACTATAAACACATAAAACACGGCGAAGGAAACATCTACAGAGATAAAGGGCTGCTTCACAGCTTACTGCTCTGCAAAAGCTGCTGGCTGTGTATCAGCCCCAAAGCAGGGCAGAGACAGAAATTCTCCTTTTCTTACTCTGTCTTGCTGTTAAAACAGACCTCTAGGACAGAACCTGGCAACTGAAGCACTGCCCTCAGCCCATGCAGCCCAGGTGGAGGCAGAACTCACACACGGCTAATAGCATATATTCAGGAAGCTCATTACCATTTCCTAAACAAAACCAGGGAACTTCACTACAGAGCAATCTTCGGTGATGAACACAAAGTGAGTAACACCATCTCTGCATGCTAAACAAACTCTGGCATATCCACACAGTCTTCACTGCACAGCTTCGTGCTCTATTTGCATGAGCCAATGGCTTTAAGATGCTCCTTTTCCATTACTTATCTTGACACATCCTGTATAAGCCTCTCACATATTATTTCCTATAAAGGTCAAGCTTAGGATGACCCCTGAGCAGTTACATACTAGCTTTCCTTTTCTTTCATTCTAGACAGGCACTCAATACTTACTGTCTGCTAGTTTCCATTTCTCCTTTAATTTTGGGATACAGCACTTGTTTATGGAGTGCTCTGTTGTCCCTTCAGAGCACTTTAACATAACAGCAGGGAAGCAGCATCTCTAACACCAGCAGGAGAATAGGATTAAGCACATAGCTGAGAAACTCCTAAATCAATACAACTGCAACGGACACAACACAACAGCATGGCATTACCTACTATGGAAAATGTTGAAGATTAGAATAAAGCTAGTTAAATCAGCACGGCCCATCCCATGCATCCCTTACTCCATATATTCTCACTTGCAAAGGTTTAAGAACACCTACTTTTTGTTGTAGCCTCGAAATTTCTAATTTACTCTAAAACTGCTGCATTTTTGGCAATGACTTACAGCTGTTCAAAATAGCTTTGACAGCACTGAGTTAAATTACAGAAATAAACACCCTTCTGTAGCTACTAGAGGGCCTTTCTTCTCCTCTCACCCCCCACCATTTTTACTAGCAAAAGAATCTGCTCTTAAGAAACACATTTAATGCTACTGAAGGTACCACTTGCAATTTTTGCATCGTAAAATCCAATTACTCTCATTTCAAAAAGCCCAAACCAACACGCTGAGCACATACTAGTCCTACACAGAGCTGGAACAGTGACACAGCTGCGGGACAAGCAGTACCTGAGCTTAACAGAGGACTTCAAAGCTGCCAAGCACGTGTCCCAGCAGTCACCCAAACAATATGTTTTCCTTTTTCACTCCCCCTAAGAACAGGACAAACTTTACTACACTACCCAGAGGCGAAGTTCCTGCTTACCAAGGACAGCACGAGCTAACTGCAGAAGGCACACAGTACGTATCGACAGCTTTTTAAACACAGAACTGTGTTTGCATTCTTCACTCCTGGCTTTAAGGTTTCCCTTATTTTTTTACTGGGCCATTATGCAGGGTCTCCCTGTAGAAAGGCACCTGTAGCATCTCACATCAAAGCAGAATCCTCCAAAGTGGGAGCGTGCCAGCAAGAGTAAGCAGTCAAAGCTGACACAACTCAACGCTGCAGACAGAACCCCGCCCTTGTGGAGCCCAAAGGGCCACACACAAATATCACCCCATAAGAGAAAAGCTGCGAGTGGTCCACCTGCTTCCCAGCCACAAACCCTTTGGGACAACAGGTAATACACAGTCCATAAGCTACCTGTTGAAAACACTGAGTCACAACAAGGCAGGGACAGCTACCCCAAATTCAGCTGTTTTCCGTGAGATCCCTGTGCCTATGGAGCCCCCAACCCTGGGGCTCAGCTCTCACACGAGCATCCCCACTGCCACGAGGTTACTAGTGCTGCTGGGGGCCACGCAGCAGCACGGTGCCAGCAGCCATGGAGAGGGCTGGGTATCTCCAAACAATTACAGGCAGCACTCGAGCCTCAAGTGTTTACAAGTTCTGCTTTGTTTTCCACTGTAGCAGCACTAAAAATGATCAGATGTTGACTTCTACAAGAACAGATTACAGGAAATAAAACCCGCCATGCCAAACACATTAGTGACGAGTCCACACTTATCTCCGCGCTCCACATAAGCGCAGGTCAGACTATAAATCATATCCATCATCTCCATCCCCGTAAATAACTGCACTATCTGAAGAAATCTTGACTGCCCCAATCCAGCTCCAAGGGATGCTCTTATGTATCCCTCACACACCTGACCCAGAGCTGCTCCCCTCCCCACCCGATGCTTGGCTCTTACTCCTAGGAATAAAGCTAGGTGAGGTGCTCCTGCCCCCACCCACCTCTCCCCATCCAAGCTTTTTACCTGTGATTGCTAAACCCCTTCGTAACCAAAACAGAGATACTTGGAGCAACTGGACCTTATCGTCTCCCCCCTCTCACAAGTGGCAAGAAAAGCAAACTTCATTTGCACAGCCCACAAATACTTCCAGGATGGCCCCTGGCGTCTGGGAGGGGTTTTTACTGGAAATGTGCTGACACTGTATTTACGTGTACACAGCAAGCAATCTGTCCTTATCGGCCATAAAGAAGTGCTACGGATTGGGATTTTGACAGCTCAACAGTGATGCTCAGCTGCCAATTTTATTCATCTGATATCTGCAATGTTGTGCTGAAGAGAAAAGCCTGAAAAGCGATACCCAGACCACAATACAGTTAAAAATACAACGATAGAGACACACATCAAATTACTGGCACGAAAATAACGTAATCCGGGACTCACTTCACAATGAAAAGTGGATTATATTGCCTTTAATCGCAGAAACACGCAACCCCAGCAACTTATAAAAGGATTAAGCAAAAACAGCTCGTAATACAGAAGAGTAAAATTCTAATTGAATACCAAAATAGGTAGCTTATGCTTATTAGCACTGACAACACAACTTAAACACCGCACTTCCACACTGAGATCCATTTGTCACTGATACCACCACCACCTGAAAGCCACGCTGCCAGCCTCTCCCCCCAGAGATCTGCTTCCCTGTATTTAGGGGAGGGGTATCCCCCCACCGCGTGTTCCTAAATGGCTTGTTTTCATCACCATTGTGTGCAAACGCTATTATGAATTTTCATTCAAACTCTTGGCTCACTTTTTTTTCCCCTTTTTTTTTTTTTCCTAATGGTATAAATTGTGTCTAACAAGAAACACACCAGGGATCTCTTCAATCCCCAAAGGCACTTTCTTAAAAGGAGAGAGAACAAAGGAGAAAACCTCCCAGCATGTGCTTACCAAACCAGCTTCTTAGGACAGTATCAAGAATGACAATACTAGAATATAAGCTTTTCTTTTTCATCCTTTGATCCATGTATAATTGAATTGATTATTGCAAATTGTGTAATGATTTCCAAAAGACTTGGGTAGAAGGCAAAGATCACAACAATCTAATAACCAATTTAAAGAGATGTAAGAAATATTGAAGGAAAGATTTAATCACTCAAGTATACTCCTTCCAATTAGAAAGAGCTTTAAATAGCTTACCTTGAGATAAATTACAGTCTGTATGCAATTATACAGGAATAGTAATTAAGATTGGGAAAATTCACGTATGTCTCAACCTCCGGAGTTAGGGAGGTAATCTGCCTAACAGACTTTTCAGTTGCCTCGTTCCATCAACAGAAATGAAAATATATCAGTACAATTCATCCAGAACTTGGAGGGTCCCAATGCATTCAGCAACCTTACAAGGCTGTGATCTGCAAAGTAGGCTTGGTCTTATCTGATTATTTCTCTTTCAATAGGACAAACATTCTCTAGGGGGCCACAAGACTGAAATACTCTTGATTGTGGTGAGAAAATACATCACAGGAAACGTTACTTCACGACTGAACGTTAAGTGAAAAATTACAGCAAGCAAGATGACCGCTGTTTCTCTTGAGGAACTGACATCTTTTATTTTACTTGGGGCAGCTGGCAACACCCCATGCCATATCACATTACCCACATATAACCCCACAGTTCTCTGCATAGGAAGGCGAGAAAGTTTAGAGGCAGCAAAACTGACAAACTTCACCCTGCACAAGCAAGCCAGACACTGAATTATTACATTTGATTTTAGCTTTAAAGGTCACCGGATCTGAAATCAATGCTGCTCCCTAATTAATCAGAGGAGAAACATGGAAAAATTTCACCTAAGAAAATTAAAATAATGAAAAGAACTCAGTGTTCATTCCTCAAACAGCGGACTCGTGATCACAAACCCTCCCCTAGCTTTCTTTAAAGCTTACAAAAACAGAGAACATCAAGTTTGCTTTCTGGGGATGCACATCTGCTTGGAAATGTTCCTCACACCAGACCCAACAGAGCAGCTTTCTGTTTGCCTCCTTTCTTTAAAGACCACTCACCTTATCCAATACCCAATAACTGAGCCAGACTGCTCCTGGAAAACCCAGGACACAGCAGACGTGACCCTAAGTGGTACTTTCATGCTTCCGTGCTTCCCTCTCCCTCCCAGAGAGGGAAACCCACCCATCTCTTTTTTCTTTTCCCTATGGTCTAGAGAAAAAAACGCAGTCAGGCCCAGCCCCTCCATATCGAAGTGTTCAAAGCATGAATTTATGAAGTCACTGGGTTTCTTTTTTTCTTCCATAAGCTGCCAAGCCCTCAGAACTACCAAAACCAGCCAACTTCTCACAGAGCACAGAGTTTCCATCCACAGTCCCAGCCTGCAAGTACCACTAAATATCCCAGGCAGCGAAGTGAAATTGAAAATAAACCTGTCGGACTGACATTTACCCTTCAGGTCCCTGAGGTAGCAACAGTACTTTAAAGAAAAAAAAAATCATAATTTCTCAGCACTGGTTCTCAAGGAGCAGCTTTCAGACAGAGATCGATGAAGAAGTCAGGGATGACAAGCGGGCGCAAACACACTCCTGCGCGAGCTGCGGCTGTAGTGCTGCAGACACCAGGACTGGGTGCTCAGAGAGATTTTGCATCTCAAAGCTCTCAGGACTGATTTATCCCCAGTTTTCATAGGGAAGTTGTGCTTTTCAGTGCTGTCTCCAGACCACCATCCCACCACCACCTCAACGTATACTGTAAAAACTTTATACTCGAGTGAGATGCTTATAAAGGCACCACGGCGTGCACCCAGTCCGGCCCCAGGAGCCATGCTGACCTTAACAGGATAACACCAAAATCAAACCTCAATCCTTTAACTCATTACATTTGGGGAGGGGGGGGGAAGACACAGCTCAAGCAAAACTCCCTGAAAACAATGGATGGAGGGGGAACTGAGGGGGATGGGGGTCTGGCAGGCACAGAGCCCAGGACTTGGGGGTACACAGCCCCTAAAAATGAAAGCACAGGAAACTGCGGCGTGCAGAAAACTGAGGGCTCCTGGGAGAGACAACAAGTGTCCCCGTCGCACTCCGCAGGGCTCAAGTTCGCGTCGTATTCGACGATCGCTTCTGACTCGCACGGCTCTCACGACGTGAAGTGCAAAGCGTGGAAGCGAAGCCCTCCTGCTAAGAGCCCGCTGACAGCCGCAGTCAAAACTCTCAAACTTTCCAGCTCGCTGCCACACGCAGCCCACACCCCCACCTCGCCAACGCCGAAACGATCGCCGAGTCCCCTCGGTTTCTGCTTTCATTTCCGAGCACGGGCTCCCTGACACCCCAACCCCCTCCTCCCAACCCTCACCCCCAGCCCCCGCATCCCGCCGGCCCCCACCGCAGCGCGGACAGATCCCCACCCCGAGGAGTTAAGGGAGAAATAACTTCGCTGTCAGAGGGGAGGGCCGGAGGGGGGGGGAGGGGAGGAGGGGGAAGTGGGGAGGGGGGGCCGCCAACGCCTCTTAACGGCCCCCGTGGCCGTGGGGGGGGGGAGGGGGGGGGGGGCCCGGCCGCCTGTCAGCCCCGGGCACGGCCGTGCCCCCGGGCTCACCCACCCGGCCCCGAGCGGAGCGCTCCGCACCCACCCCCCCCCTCTCTCCTTCCCTCCCTCCCGGCTGCTCCCCACGCCCGGGGGGGCACTGCCCGACGGAGGAGAGCTCCGCTTCCCGCCCCTGTCCGTCCCTCAGCCCCCAGACGGAGGCAGCCCCGCGGAGTCGCGGCGCAGTGCCCTGCTTTGCCCCGCAACGCTGAGAGGAGCGCGGCCCCGAGCGGCGCCGCGGAGGGAATTGGAGCTGCGCTTTACCTTTAGTTCCGCACTGTCCGCCATCTTGCAACTCCGGGCGCAGGCGCAGTGAACCCCGCCGGGACACCGCCCCCCCCGCCGCCCCCTCCCGCCCGCACGCAGCGCGCAGCGTTTGAATCGCGGCGCCATTTTGTCCCTCCCCTGCTCTCCCTCGGGGATCTCTATCTCCCCCGCTCCCCTGTGGGGTCCCACGCCTCTTTCTCCGCACGGCTGCGGGAGCTTTCCCGAGCTCCGGGCGCTGGAAGTTTCCCTCTGTAACACACGGCCCCGCGTCATCGCTGCGCCGTGGAAACGGAACGCTGCGGGAGCCGCGCTCCTCCGCGGGGCGCTGTGTAGGGGGGACCGGGGCACGAAGGGGGGAGAGGCGGCGCGCGTTCCCGCAGCGATAAAGGCGATTACAATTGAAACTGGCAACTCTGCTCCCGGCTCCTTCGTCCGGACCTTGAGATGCCCTGGGAGTGAAAGGGCGCAGGGCAAGCCTGATAGTGGAGAGCCACATATATCCCATGGCAAGCCTGGCAGGGGAGAGCTGCATGTGTCCTGTGCCAGGCCTGGTAGGGAAGAGCCACATACGTCCCACGTTGTCATGGTTTTGGGACAGCCTAGGGAATCTTCAGGGCTTTAGGAGCTAAAATTCGCTCATTTCGTGAGTGAAAGCTGGGTTCTTGAGACAGCAAAGCAGGCCGAATGGAGGGAAAAATAAGTAAGAGGGAAGTGACGAGAGTGCCATCTAAGAAAAGTGTCCTTTGATAAGAGTGCCATCTGAGAAAAATGCCAATTGATAAGAGGGCCATCTGAGGGAAAAAAATGCCATCTGAGAACACACCCACAGCCCTTGGGTCCCCCCCCATCCAGCATCCCACCTCTGGCTTGCTGTCATCACTGACGGCTGTCGTCTTTTTTCCACTTGGCCTGTACCTTCAGCTCCCAGGACGGAGAAATGCTCTAGGGCAGAAGGTCAATATTGTACATCCTTTTAAGTGAGACCAAATTTGCCCTTTTTTTTTTTTTTTCTCCCCACAGCTTCCATAAAATTCATCATCGTACATTCAGAAAGCACTCACATTATCTGCGTTGCAGGATATAAAAGCATTAATGCCTCCACTCTGCAGATGGAGGAAAGCATGCTGGAGGCCGCGAGGGGGATCGATGGTAAAGAGATTACTACTTGTGATTATTTCTGAATTATAATTTATGTCTCCCATATGACCTGGATAGTTAGCCACAATTTAAAATTAGGCAGTTTCCATTGAGGGGAAAATGTGATAGCAGTATCAAATATCTTCGTACTAAGTAGCTTTTTGATACCATCCTGTTAGTGGTGCAATCCCCGTCCTTCCCAAGCATTCAGTTTCCAGGTGTTTCATCCAGAAGCATTCCCCAGCTTGATCTCAAGACCAGAATGGCAGAAAAACTCAGGAGCATCTTCTGACTCCTCTCTGGTTCCCTGCTCCATCCTTATGGTCGTGGGTACACCCCATTTCTCTTGCAAGTACACCACATATCCACTGTTCTCGTTGATTTCTTTTACCATTCAGTATACCAATGCATTCAGAAAATGAGCAATTAAAAAAAGGCTGATAAGTAGCAGATACCCTGGCTTAATACTGCATGTAGTGCAGTTATCGCAGCGTCTGAAGGCTGGTTTGGGGAGGGGGCAGGGTGCTAGGCAAGATGTCTAAAAAAACAAAAGTCAGATGACTACACCCAGTACACCCACATGTACCATAATTAGCTGATCTATTTCAGTGGTCTGAACCAGCCCAGGTTAGAATATTTCATTTTGACTGATTGAAGATGTTTAATCAGCATAATCTTCATACGATCTATTGGTTTCTGTCTAACATAAAGAATTTGACAAAAAGATCTATGGTCATATGAAGGTGAATCCTCATTTTCTTTCAAAAGACGCTTGCTGCACAGCAAATAAGTTCTTCCCCTACTTCTTCACTTCCTACCAAATTCAGTGGGATGTGCACATGTGCTTAAGTGCTTTGCTAACTCATGGCATAGTGCTATCAAACCTGACACATGGCCGTGAACCACAGTGTCCTCTTTCAAAACTTGCTCTAAATAAAATGGGCTGAGTATGTCTTCAGATACGTTCAAATAAGAAAGCAAGCTAAATGAGAGAATACCAACGATTCCATGTAAATGGTTCTCCCTGAACACTGTGTTTTTACAGTGCTGACACAGACTCTCCATTTTTCAGTTTAGACTTCTGAAAGTCTTTTTTTTTTTATGTGCTATATACTTTAGCTTGAAGAAGGAACTTAATGTGAAAAACAATCTGTGTTTCTATTTTAAGACAATTATTTACATGTAATGAAATCTTGTTCCTCTCTACTCCTGAAACTTAAATGAAGGTTTCTTTGCCAAGAAAAGACTTTGTCAACAGGCAGCAGTTTTCGGAGATGCTCCCAGTTGCTCCAGCTCTGCTGAGGTTCTGTCTGCGATAGCAGCACTCAGATCCATCACAGCTCTGTCTCTGAAGGGCATTGCCCCAAAGCAGTGCAGCAAGGCTGCACCAGAGCAGGTGAGAACAGCTCCAGAGCAGCCTCCTGGTTGTCACTCACCTTTTTTCCTAAGCAAAAACTACAGTATTTTCTTCTTTGACCCCTTCCCCCAACGAGGGAGGAGATCTAAATAAAGATCGAGAGTTTTCCTCAAACTTTCAAAGCTTCGCTATTTTCGATTCACGATTTTCAGCAGTTCATTTCCCCCTTTCTGCAGGACTGCAGTAAAATAAAAGACTGCCAGAATCCACCTTCCACCCTCATTTCTTCCATTTTTCTTCTCTGTAACCTCCCAGAAAGCACTGTGTCAAACAACTCACTTTCTGCGAGCCGTGTTCAGACGCAAGAACATTTTTATACAGATACGCAGCTTTTCTACTGACATGTTGTTTTCATTAGTCCGAGGCTCCAAGACCTTCCTCTTTTTCTAACAGTGCAAACTTGCTCTCTGCTCCAAGTCGTGGACGTTGCATTTTTTGTCCTGGATTTGAAGTTATTTAAAGGGAGGTTCAAAATGGCTCTCTTTCTTGATATTAAAATAGGAGCAGACCGCTAAAAGCATCTTTCATTCTCTAGGTTGTTGGGGACGTGCCTCTGAAATGGACATTCCTGGCAGAAAAGTAAAAAAAATAATAATAATTAAAAAAAGTTGCAGTACATTTTAGTGGAATTCCTTGGTTATGTGCAAAGAAAGTGCCAGAATGGAGCAGGCAGCGTGTCAGATGATCAAATAAATTCTTTTAATTCTTTATTTGCTATAACGAACACACAATACAGTAACTGTAAGCAACATAAAGTGACTGAAACTCGGCTGGTGCACACATCTCCCCTGCATTCACATCTAAGTGCAACGTTACACTGCCATTGTCTCAAATTAGGCCCAAAAGAAGGGCTGCTGCTCGTTTAGGAAAGAGCATTCACTCCATCACTGGTGCCCGTGTTATTAAAATGCACAGAGAGCTGAAATCCTAAATCAGGGACAAAATCTGAACCATTCTGTTAAGGTTACCTGTTCTATGTCCTCAGGCCTGCTGATAGAACAATGTTATTGCAGTATGGAAAGCACATGTAAATGAGTTACTATCATCTCCAATTACATATGCAGCGTTACAGTGTGACACACACAAGCCTCATCTGCATATTTCCTGTTTTTTCAGTCCCTAAATATCAACTTGCCTTCTTACTGTACACATAGGGAGCATTTTACAGCACCGAGCCCTCTCAGCCTGCCTTGGCTGCTGTACAAACCTTTTTTTCCATTGCAATTCTTTTCGTTTAATCTTTCAGAATTTCTAATTGTCCACTCTGATACTTGCATGCCCTGTATATTGTATTCCCATGCTGGAGTTACAGATGCCAAGCTAGGCTTGGCTCCCTGTGTGCTTTGCTGCCATACAAAGCACTGCAGCTGCAGGACAATGGCAGCAGGCACACAATTAGCCCATTCTTTACAACTATTTGCTTTGCCTTTTCCGCCCTACTATCAATGGGCGATGTGTGCTTGCTCCTAGTGCCCTGCTGCTGTTCCTAAGGCCTGCCCTTAGGAATTGAGTGATCCTATTTTGGGACTGTGTCAAAACTAAGTATGGGTGATGTCGAATGGAAGTGGTTTCCAGTGAGGATGGAGAGGATGGGATCTTCCTACGGTTCCCCAGGAGAAGTTCCTTCCTGCCCAAGCCCTTTAGGTCTAACACCTTCATAAAGCAAGGTGTGAGAAGAACAGAGGCTGGATGAGCACTGACGCAGAGTGTTTGTGTGAATATCCACATCTGTGTAGATGTGGCACTGGGGGCCACGGTTAGTGGGCAAGGTGGGGATAAGCTGGACTAGATAGTCCTAGAGGTCTTTTCCAACTTTAACGTTTCTATGATTCTAACAGTCTCAACAGCAAAACTCGGTTACACTGATGATGCTGAGCCATAGAGCTGTGTTCTGCACTGAGATGAGGGACTCACATTACATGCTGTCCTAGCTGAGGATCCTACCTTCAAACCCTTCCAGTGTTGATTTAACTTACCCAAAGGTAACCCCTCTATGTTTTATCTCAGAAAAACTGCCCCCAGGGAATGAGTCTTTCTGTACATACATTTGCTCACCTTCCTCTGATGAGAAAATTTCTTTGAACGTTCATCTTCTTTTTTCCTCTTTTTTTCTTCTTTTTGCTCCTTTTCTTCCCAAGAAAGCTAGAATAAGTGGTCATTCCTGAGATATTCATCTACACTTACAAAAGCAGTTCCTTTGGCTGAGCTGAATTCAGATTTTCTCAACAAAATTCCACCTCCTTGAGTCACAATTGTGATTTTTCCCCATTAGTGCCCACTTTCACAGCACACAGATGAGGTTAAGGAGCAGAAAGTGCTGCGACCGATTCACCTTCGGCCACAGTGTGCAGTGCTGTGCCATAGCTGAGCCCTGCCAGGGCCAAGAACAATGCAAACCCAAGGACAGGAAGCTGCAGAAAGTTCCTTCTGCTTCCAAATACCTTCAGAGAGGTGAGGCAGGTTTGTAATTAACCGTGCAGACCAACAAAACTAAGTTTTAACTGCAACAAACTCTTTCATTTTGATTACAAGTGATGTTACGTAAGACTGCAAGGCCTCATCGCTCAAGAGATTACTTTCTACAGATACCAAATAACTCCTAATAAGGAAAGATCTGTGGCATAGAAAAAGAAATTAAAAAGCTCAAGGTATTACCTTGTCCAGAACTCTCGGAGTAAACCCCCGATACAAAGTTATGGTGCTGCAGTACACACGTGTGAAATGCAGCACTTCCACACAGTCCTGTTCTGTAGCAGTTTTGCACAGGGCATCGGTCACAGGCAGCGATCGAGAAACAGATAGAGGCATGCTACAGTCTGTGCCTCCCTTCTCCCCACATCATACCATCTCCCAGTTCTATTGCCCCCTAGGACCACGCAGGGAAGTAACACAGGCAGCACACGAGCAGATTTTGCTTCTGTTCTGCAGTTCTTCAGCTCTGAATGTTGTCTAACGAGGCTGGGGAGCAGAGCTGGATGAATTGCTGATGGAGATGCCAGCAGCCAGCCTCCACCCACCAGCACAGAGATGCTATCTCATACCAAGTGCTCGTGTCATTATTTTTTTTACCTAATCTCTATTTTTTAAAGAGTCGCTTTTAGTCCTGGGAACACTGTAAATAAAGCTGAGCTCGAGCAGCGAGCACAGTTCATTTCAGCTGGCTCTTAGGAAAACAAGAGAGTTAATTATACTATAGTAATTACCTGAAAATTATATGTATGTTGTTTTTCCACCAGTCGATACTGCTATTTTTGAACTTCACATTGTTCTCATGGATTGCTGGAGTCATGCTGTCTCTGAACGGTCTTCGTGTCTCACCATTAGCTGAGCCTCTGGTTTGGAGAGGTTTTAGGAGTCCAGCTGCAGCACATGCTCTTTAGCCCAAATGCTTTTGTGCTTGGTTGCTCCCTCCCCCTCAGCACATCCTCAGCTGCGTTGCATTTAAGAAAACATTCCCGTTTTAACCTTCCTTTAAGAATGGGTTGGAAGATTCTGCCTCCACTGCAGGGCTTTGGTTTGCTGTGTCTCCTGCCCTGGGGTGTGGCACGTTATTATTGTCTACTTTTTGTTTTAAGAGCAGCCCATAAAAGCACCTGACGAGCGAAGGCACCGCACAGGTGAGTGTCACATCACACTCCCACGAAGGGAATGCTGTCTAGCAGCAAGGACAGGAGAATGGGAATCAGGAAGTTTTGGATCGTTCCCAAATAGTTTCCTGCCACACTACCCGCCTGCCACCACGTCATGGACTGAAACACTCCTTTATGCAATGGGGATGATGACAATAATAGATATCTCCCTGGCCTGTTGAGAGGAAATTTATTAGCGCTTGGGAAGTACTTTGAGGCTCATGGATGAGAGATGGCAGAGCTGGAATGCAACACTAAAATAAGTTGGAGTCATCTTAATATTTATTGCATCCGGTGCTTTCATCTTCAGAACTCTTCACTAGCGTCAGTGAATGAACAAAGGAAAATATTAATGAAGATCGTATTTACCCATAAAATTATTCTCCCAAAGCATATATAAATAGAAAAATCTAAGCATCAGCTCTGGTATAGCACACTAAATCCCTGGTGGTGCTGTCCATAGCAAACCTACTTAGAACTGTGAATTACTGGTTTGTAATTTTAATGAGGATAATTGGACCCTAGGCCTAATCCAGCAGCACCAGAGTCACTGGGAGTTTATCACCCATTTCCAGGGGCAAAAATCAAGGCTGCTAAGGAAAAGCAGCGGCTGGAGGACAGCTCTGCTGTGCAGGAAACAAGGCAGCCCTTCCAAGTGCATTATCTACACTGATTCAAACAACAGCGAGGGCTGTTCCCCTCTGCGTTTCATTCCCCAGCCACCTTCCCCACCTCAGCTACTTCAGCTATAAAGAGAAATAAAACCAGAGAATAAGCATTCTGCTCTTACTCTGCCCCCGTTTCATTTGAGTTGAGCACGTTTCCATAGGTCTCCTTTACTTTGGGGAACACAGAGTCCCCGGGATGATGTACTCGGGTACATTCCAGGACATAATGGGCTATCATAGATTTGTTAAAAATCCATGGTGCACTCCGTAGGCTCTGGAGGTCATTCTAGGCAGCCCACCAGCAGTCAATAGAAACCTTTCTGTTTCAGAACGTTTCCTGCACACTGATAAGAAATACGCAGTTGCCAAATGTGCTTCCCACGGAACCAAAGCGGTTCTGTTTTCTCCCTGTTTAGTGTGAAAAAACGCATTTTGTGTGAAGCATTCTGCAGCCCAGCCTTGTCCAGACCCCATTGCTGCTCCTTCGGAGCTGGCTGAAAGCTCACAGAGTTATTCACAGATTGCATTGTCCCAGTTAATCTGCTACACAACGACTTCCAGGCAAAGTTTCAGATATGTCCGGGTCTGGATAGAAATCAAATGTTACCTTTGGGAAATATGCTTACTATGAGCATTAGGCACAGCTCTTGGTTTACCTCCAATAACTTTGCTGAGTTATCGAGGCTTTGTTACCATGGCTTTGTGTGCGTGTCTACGTTGCATGGTGGGGTAGATGCTGTTTTTCAGAAGTATCTAGAAGTATTAATTATTTTGCACAACATCTAACACACGGCGAAGGACCAGCCAAGAGAACTGCTCCTGCTGTGCACTCCTGGGCCTGCGTGGTCACACACGGGTAGTGGCATCTGTAGGACAAACACCTGAGCAGGAGGCAGGATTTCTATGGGCAAACTGCAGAAATCATTTTAATGCCAGGCGGGACCAACACCCAGACAAACAGCCAAGGTCTTTTTCTCACCATGTGATCCTTTCATAATCCTCAGTTTCTCTTTTAGATCAACAGGTTCCTCTTTATTTGTCATTGTCAGCTCTCAGCACAAAGAGCCTTTTGTCTGCAGCTCTGACCCAAACACAAGATTTTTTTGTCCATTCTCGGCCATATGCTTTCTGATGGACTAATGGGTTTCCAAGCTACAAACCAGAACCTCGACCCCAGAACGGGAGATGGGAGTGTGACAACATCGCTGTGTTTTGACACCAGAATTTATCCCGTGCAGCTCCACCAGCACTGCAGCACTCCAAGCAGGGACAACCCAAACCAGCCAACAACGGCCTAACACACAGCACCAGCATCCCTGCGGCAAAGGCAGCACACGTTGCACTAGGAACAACCCTGTGCAAGCCACAAAGCTCAGAGGCCACTGCAGAGCTTCCTCGTGCTCTGCTCCCCATGCCCCCATACAGACACACTGCAATAGGACGCCATGCTGTGGCCGTGCATGAAAGGTGCTGAGGAACAAGCAGCGATAAGGCAAAAATTGGTTTTCTGTTAGCTGCAGTACATCCCCACGTCGCTACCGGCCCTCCTGATGAAGCAGGACGCTGCTGATGCTCGTACGAAACTTGCTGCTAACATTCTGCAGCCGAACACGGGATGAAAGGAGCCCATGCCCTTTGGCTGGCACTTGCTCCCAACTGTCACAGAAACCCTTTTGTTTTCCACGGAGAGCAGCTCCGGAGCCACATTCCTACCTATCTCTCAGTGTGCCTGTGCCCACTCCACTGCATCAATAACGTGGGTTTTACTCAAGGCAAAGCTGCTCCAGAGCTTTAAGGGCATCCTCTTCTAAGTACTCTTTAACTCTTCCTGTATCATTCTTTTTTTCCTCCCAAATATTTGTACTTAACAACCAACGTCCCCCGCGGTCAGGGCTGTGTGTGACCCATTCGGGAGCCACTTCCCCACACGTTTAGCAGAGCTCACTGGTTTCCAAGAGCCGAGCCTCATCGTGCAGGAGCTGCAGGGCAGGGAGGGGATGGCAGAGAGCCCCTTATCTCCCCATCCCTTATCAGAGCCCCCAGCTGTCCCGCTGTGACAGCAGAGAAGTGGGGAAGAAGACAGACTGCGCTCAAAACTGGAGACAAATATCAGGATCTGATCCTGCAAGGTGCTACGTGCTTCCAGCCAGACCAGAGATCTTTTTCTTAGCATTCCTCAGTGATTTCCCTATGGTAAGGAATAAATGGGCGAATTCAGTATTAGACCTAAAAAGCAGAGTTGCACAAGATCCTTTCAGTTTGATGTCTACACCCAAACTCTTTCAAAACAGTCCACTCCCTCTTTCAGTTGAAATTCCCTTTTTTTAAGTTGGAAGCCTTTAGCTGGAAGGTCTTTTCTCTACTCATAATACCATTTTTCTCATTTTCGTTGAAAATGCCCTGCTGTTTTCTTCCATCCAAGAAGAAAAATTCTTCAAACAATACAAAGAATTATTAACAGCACCTCTCAGCTAGCTGTGTCTGTGGGACGTCCCGGAGCAGAGCTGGGGCCAGGTTTTGGGAAGCACAGTTATTATGGAGCTGTTGTCTCAGTGGAGCCAGAACGTGAGCTGATGTAGAAAACCAACTATATACAATTCTAATAGCCAGAAAGCAGAAAGAGGAGTAAAAAAATAAAGCAAGCAACCATCCCCCAGCCACAACCATTGCTCGTGCAGCAGCAGTGGAGCATGGCTTCGCCATTTAAAACTCTGGGTCTGGTTTTAGAGGCTGGAGCTGCAGCTTGCCCACATTCAGGATAACCAGTGCCACAACAAATAAGAGTCCATCATTTGAGCCTGCTGCTCTTATCAGGAGCCACAGTGCATGCAGATGCAGCCCTGATTAGAGCCTGCAGCCCCTTATCAGCTGTGCAGCCCCACAGCCCAGGACCCACGCACACTGCAGCCTCCCCTTGTGGGAAACCCACGGGGCTGGAGGCCAGGAACTGGGCTCTGCTCACCATCGGTGCTGTGGGGACACCAGGCTTTGCCTTGTGGGCAAACAGCAGCTCTATGAAGGACATCCATTCCTGAAAATACAGAGACCTGGGGCAAGCTCAGACTCATCGAGCTGCTCTGCCACCTGGGCCACAGCTCAGGGCAGTGCCCCACACAGCAGCAGGAGCCCCACATGCAGAGCAGGTCCCCCCGTTCTGCTCACCCCTCACTGGAGCTTGCTACTCTCGATACAAGACCCAATTGCACTTGGTGCTTTTTTGCTTTCCTTTCAAACAGTCCTTTGCCTGTGGACATTTTGGGGAAAGAAAACTAAAGAACGAATTTAAATCAGCTCCATTGTTTTCTCTAAACCCAACTACAGAATGGGATCAGACCGTGGCTGTGATTTGCCACATCTGTTCCTTTTATGCATTGTTTTATCGCCAAGAATTTCATAAAAGGTGTTACGTAACTTCACATTGTATCACAAATTCAGTGTGCTTCCACAATTAGGAGCCCACGGGAGCATTTCTGCCATGATCTTACCCAGAGTTTTCCTGTCCATCTTTTAACCCAGCCTCATAGATGGGCTGTGGTTGGGTTTTCCTCCCTTAATAGCCAAGCTCCACCACAACCTCTTGTTTAGTTAATAGATGTATAGTTAACAGAATAAGCAGTTCAAATAGCATGGTAGTCAAGATGTATTCTAAGAAAGATTATAGCAGCGGAAGGAAATAATAAAAAATAGATGGAAGGCTCACCCATGTCCCAGGCTCCCAGCAGAAAAACTCCAAGAGGATTGATCTCCAGAAAGAGATCCTTCCCCAGTGGTGGTCAGCTCTTAAATGGGGTCTAGGAGAGGTGGAGTCAGGCTCCACCCCCTCCAGTCACACAGGTGCATTGCCTTCACCTGTACCCCAGGCTGACCCAGTGTTCACCTCATGTGATCCATCAGTGGTTCAGGCCGTGATTCAGCAGCTCCCATACTCCTGTGCAGCATGGATCACTTCTGCATATGCTCTCAGAACAACACACATTGTTTGCATCCTCTGCACTGCTCAGCAGAAGCTTTCATGGATGGCCATGGTTCCATGCAACCAGGCCATCTGAACTCAAGATAATTACAGATCCGTTCAAAACACTGCAAGACAAGCATTAAAAAAAAAAAACGTTTGCACTGAAAGCTACTGATGGACAGCTGGATCTAAGAGTGGAAATAACAGCAGAAAGCAATTGCAGTGATTAAGGATCAAGCTGCCTCACAACACCTCCAACGCTGGGTGCAACCCACCCACCTGTGAGCAGGAGCTCAGGGCTGGCAGAGCTGTGCACGGAGGGGACGTGGTGTGTGCTGCTGTGCAGGTGAACCCCTGAGAGCTTTGGAAATTTCCAGCCTGGCACTGCTTCCCACACAAAGCTCCATCCCGTCCTCCTGGGTCGGATATTCTGCGTGCAGATCTTAATTTGGAGCGCGGCTCTGGAAAACTTGATTAGAGCTGTGAAAATGGAATTTTTATTAGGGAGAGCTGAGTTTTTGCCAAGGTTTATTTTTCAAGGGAGTAGGACCTAATCCTCGAAGTCGTTCCAGGGCTGTGCTATTCTGGATGCCCTCGTGATGCTTTATGGCAATTACACAGCCAGACCTGGCCCGACGGGTAATGTTTGCCTTGGACAAGTTGCTGCAGATGGCAAGTGACTGCAAATGTTCTTTTCAGCCCAGCACGGGCATCACTGAAAATGCATTTTTTCCTAAGCTCTTTCATTTTTTTTTTCTTCATTTTACACACTGTTACTACATTGCCAAATCCATACTGCCTAAAAAGCATTTAAAGAGAACACAGAACAGTGTATGGGTGCTCGGACAGAAACCTGTTGGGTGCAGTCACTGCACAGATAGGCGATGCCAGGACATACATTCCTGCCAAACCAAACCCAAAGCCCTGCTTAGGTGATGCCTTTCAGGGCGCAGCACGGGAACCCACAAGGCTCGGATCAGCCCTCCAGAGGGGCTTCACCCCTCCCAGCAAGCAGCAGCCAGACGAAACCAAGCTGTAAATCCAGGAATGCATGGGAAAGGAGCAAATTAAGACGTGCTATACTTGGCAGGATGCTTTGCGAGCACAGCACTCGGGAAAGGTGACATTAATGGCCCCAACAGCTGAAGGCTGCCTGCTCCTGGAGCTGGGGCAGCAGAAGCAAAGGGGTCCCAAAAAGCGCTCCATCCTCTCCTTACTCCTCGGGTGCAGGAGCTGCGGTGGCACAGCTCATTTGTCACTGGCAGCAATTAGAACTGACTCGTGACAACGGCAGAGGAGTGGCTCTGGGCAGTCGGGCTGCGGGGACGCGGCTCCTCTGCTGCCCCAGCACCGAAGCTGCAGAGCATCTCTCTGCCAAACGCCCGCACGGTGGCAACAGCAGCTCATTTCCACGGGAAAATAATGAGAGTTCATTTGCTAGTGTCAAATTCCACCGCTGGATGTGCGTACCCAGCTCGCAGGGCCCCAGAGAGAGCACCGCTTTGAAGCGGGGCCGGTGGCACCAGGCGCAAAATATTGGGGAGGAGAGCTCACGTGCATGGGGAGCCAAGGCCACAGCTTCATTAGGAGCTGGGAGGAGATCAAAGGAAGGAGTCTGGAGCATAAAAAGATGAGAGTAAAGGGGGAGAGAGCTGCAGCGTTCACTTTGCTATGCGAGTGTAAGTGCAGAATTTATGCAACTGCACACCACCCTCTCAGCCATGCTATACAGAAAGGCTCGTTAGCACCCAGACCTCCATCAGCTTAATTAAAGCCAGAGCTGCTTGCACTCAGGCACTGCAGCTGCACACCTGCAGCTTGCTGTCTTCCCTATCCCACCTGAATGAACCCCAAAAAGAGCAGCCACACATTGCACTGCACCCATAACCCAAACGCTCAGGGCGAAGGCAGTGGGGCCTCCAGGCAGGCAGCGAGCAGACCCCCACATCGATGGGGTTTGTCCTCTAAAAAAGGCCTTTGGGGGGCAAAGAAAGGGATGGGGCTGTCTCATTGCTGCTGCTCATACCACGTGGAATGCAGAGAGAAACGAGCCCCTGCTGTGGGCTCCAGCCAGGCTAATTCTGGGGCCCCTCCCAACCCAAGGCTCCCAACAGCAAATAGAAGCAGAAAATCCAAGAGCCACGTAAAATAAAAGTGAACACTTTTTAGATGCTTACTGATGAGTCCTGGGTGCTTAATGCTTTGACTTTCCAAACCAACTTCTGTTCCTTGGTGGGACCTAAATAATGCTCAAGGAGCATTTCTTCGCTTTTAACTTGAGTTAGAACGCAGCACTGCTTCTCAGACACCACTCCATCAGTCTGCTAACACCCAAGATGTTTGCTAAAGCAGAGCCTGTCCTTGCACTGGGACAGAGCATCTTAAATTACCTGTAACAGTGCCACTGGGGAGCACCCAGAAGCGGGTCAGTGACCCGCTCCCACTTGGCATCACCATTTCAAGGCAACTCCATCAGCTCCCTCTGCCCAGAGCTGTGGGATCAGAGGATGCAGAAGGGTGAGTCCTGCATCCCCAGTTGTTCTCCTGCCCCAAAATCCCAAACTTCAGCACAGACCAGGCATGACTGTCTGTGCCCCAGCCTGCATCCTCAAGGGGAGTTTCCTTGGGAGCTGCACATCTGAAGACAAGCTGGGCCTGGGAAACACAGCCCTGTGTGCAGGAGGGAGTGGCATATGGGGAGAAGCAGTGGCCAGGCTGGAGGTCTGCTGCTCAGCTCCTCAGCACTGCTCTGCCACTGGCCTGAAAGAGCGGCTCCATCAGCTGCAGCACGCAGACCTTCTGCTTCCCCCTGCTCGAATCCATCGCAGGCTCAAGTAGAGGCACTCCAGGCTTTTTCCTGCTTTAATTATTTAAAAATCCTAACTCTGCCTGTTTATTTTCGTGGGCTATTACTGCTTTCAACTATTTTAAGACTGAAAAAAAAAGATAATAATAAAAAAATAAAAATTTGAAGCCTCTCCCTCATTCTGCTGCTGAAGTTTAATTCACTCTAATTATTTCATATTACTTAGACTATAATAGTTTCATAATTTCTAGTATATTAAGCACTTAATACGTTGTGTCATTTGATGTCGCATATTAAATTCAGCAAAGTACATTTTAATGAGAGCTAAGTAGTGTGAAAATATTAATACCAGACAAGGAGTGGGTTTGGCACCCACGCTGCTGGGAGATGTGCAGGGCAGGTGAGCACCAGCACGGTCCAGGCAGAGTGCCATGGGGAGAGCAGGGGCTGGGAGGGGCAGGTATGGCAATGGGGGGTGGTGGTGGGGCCTACCCCATCAGCCCCCTCCAGGACACGGGAGCTCCTCGGGGCACAGCCCTGAGTGCTGCCAGCATCCCCGTGCTCTTCTCCCCAAGGACAGGAGCCCAAGTCAGGTTCCTCCATAGGATCACTCTGAGGGCCCCGCAGCAACGCACGATGCTGTGAGCTGCAAAGGGGCCCAACTACTTCACCCCCCCCCCCCCAGACCGACAGCCTCACAGCCTACAGAGCTCAGTTCTGACTTCTTATTCATTTCATTTCTAAATCCCATCCGTGTCCCAGCAGGAAAACCCTTCCCCATGGGCTCATCTGTGTGCCCACGAGATGCCAGCAAGGCCACGCGCTGCAGCTCCACTGGTGCCCCCAAAAAAGCCACGAGAGACCTCCTCAGAGCAAGAGCAAAGCTCCGAGGGGAGCTCAGGGGAGGGGGCTGTGCCTCCACCCGCCCCTCCCCGGCCGCAGGTGCTGGCGATCCGCTCCCGCTGCCCTCCCCGTTCATCTGAGCGCATCCCCGGGGTGGGGCACCCACCTGGAGCCGTGGGTAGCGCAGCCCCGACGTGGAGGTGCCTCGATGGGTTTTGGGGGGGGGATGCACCGCCGGCTGTGCCCACGCGGTGGCGGCCGAGGCCGCGGAACTGCATCGCTCTTCTCACTAAATGAGCACCGGCGGCTGAGCGCGGCCGCTCCGCGCTCGGGGGGGGCCGCGCCCCGTCGGGGCGAGCATTACGCAGCTCCTCCCGGCCCGACGGGGCATCCTCCGGGCCCAGCGCGGTACCCGCAGCCCGGAGAGCCCCCTGTCCGAGCTACAGCCCCGTCCCAAACGTTCCTGGTCCGCCCCAACTCCGCAGCCCCCCCAGGGCCGCCCCCGCCGCGCTGCCGTCGGGTGTCCCGCAGAGGTGCAGCGCTGGGGGAGGGGAAGCGAGAATTTGGGGCTATAAGGTGCGCGTACCCCCTCCCAGCCCGCTCCCGGAGCTCATTAATGTGATACTTTCATGTGTGAAACGAGCATATAAATGGGCATTAATGAGCTCCCGGCTGCGGCGCGGGGGAGGAGAGGGGAGCGGGGAACGGCGCGGGGTGCGGGCGGATGCAGCGGGGGCACCTCGGGCTGTGCGCCCCGGGGGGGCGGCCCGCAGCAACCACCCCCCCCCCCCAACTCCCCCCTGCCCCACACGGAGCAGGCGGCTCTTAAAGTCGGCTTTTATTAAAGAACCAAAATCCCGTACAGAGGTGGTGCCCCCCCCCGGAGTCGCGAACCGCCCGTTAAAGTGCTGTCACATCCAGAAATGTCCGGGGGGGAGGGGGGGGGGTGAGAAGGGGTGTTAGGCAGGAGGGGGCCCGAGGGAGGAGGGGGCTGGGGAAATAAATATACATCATAAATAAATAAAAATCCAACAAATACTGTACCAAGAGAATCACAGTACATTTATATCCATTGCACATAGCCACGTTTGTTTCCAGTCTGAACGAGGGCGGAAGAAGCGGACACACAGGGAGGGGAGGGAGGACGCGGAGCGGGGTGGGGGGCCCGGGGGGGGGGTCCCGCCCTATTGCCAGTCCGAGAGGGCCGAGCTCCGAGTCCCCTATGTACACGTGGCTCCTCGTGGAAATGGCTTTGCGTGGGCTCTGCCCTGGGCTGCGGCGCGCCGCGGGGCTCATGGCTTCGGGGGGAGGGGAGGGGGTGGGAGATCCGGGGGGGTCACTGGGGCAGCAGCGGCGGTTTGAAGGAGCAGTTCCCCGTGCAGTGCCGCGGGGTCAGCATCTTGCAGGAGAAATGGTGCAGCGCGTCGTGGGCCTCTGCAAAGCGATACCGCCGTCAGCTCCGGCCCCACCGACGGGAGGGGGTGAGGTGGGGGGGTCCGACCCCGCGTTAGACGCCTGAGCCCCCCCTCCTGCCTCGGTACCTTTCAGTTTCTGTTGGATGGCGTAGCGCGCTTTCCTCTCCTGGTCCAGTTCGTTGCACAGCGTATCTGGAGCGGGGAGGGAGGGGGGGAGCATCAAAATGGGCCGCGGGGGGAGCGGGGAGCGGCCGTCCCGTCGAGGGGAGCGGGTAAAGGGAGAAGGGGATCGACGGGGAACGGTGACTCCTCGGCGGGCGGCTCGGGGTGCCCGGGGCGAGAGATGGAACAATGAAATAATACGAGGAAATAACAAAACGCGATCATAAGAAAATAAAACGAAAGAATAAAAAGAATAAAATAACGAAAAGAAGAAGAAGAAGAAAAACGAATTAAAAAAATAAAACCAATAAAAAAATAATAAAAGGCATTAAATATATATCCGTAATAATTAAATACAACAAAACGGGAGGGGACAAACGCGAGGCCGCACCTCGGACGATCTGCAGCTGCTGCACCATCTCCTCGCGGTACGCCAGCTCCCTCTTCATCTGGTCCTGGAAGTTATCTGCGGGCACAGCGCGGTCAGGGCCGCCCCGCCGAGCCCCGGCCGCACGGAGGGGATCCCCCGGTACCTTTCAGGCTCTGGAAGTCCCTTTCCAATTTCTTCCTCAGCTCCATTTGCTCCAGGACGAGTTTTTGCAGTTCGTCTGTTGAAAAAACACGCGGCGGGGTTTGGGGGGAGAGCGCGCTTTTCCATATGGAGCGGCTCAGCGCGGCGCTAATCGCATTACATTGCATTAATCACAGGAGTTAATCACTCCTGCGGAACGCACAAAGACCTCGAGCCGCGATGGAAAAGGGGGTGGCGGTGGGGGGGTCCCCACCCGTCGGGTCCCTCCGCCCCACGGGGCCGCCCCCTCTCACCTCGGGCCAAGTTCTCGATGTCCTTTTCCACCAACTGCGTCCCCGCCACCTCCATGCCGAGCTCTTCTCCTGCGTCGTTTTATTATCGTTGTTTTTATTTCGGAGGGGGCACAGAGCTCCGTCCGCGCCGTCGGGGGCAGAGGGGCTGGGGGGGGGGGGGGGGAGGGGAGGTAAGGGTGTTCCGCGGCCGCGCAGCGCCCCGCGGTGAGGACTTACCTCTGTCAGTATTTACAGGGCTGGGATGCGAGACGCTCCTTTGGTCCTGATAGGATTTTCTGGTCTCTAAATCCTCTGCTGTCGAGTGATTGTCTTCTTTATCTTGCTCTTAAAGTTAATAAACCGATTTTCAAACCGTAAGCAATGAAAGTATGGTCCTGATATATCCTTAATTACATAATTAAGGACAAAGCCCTCGTTAAAACCTTCTTAGAGGACATCCTAATCGCTTTGCCGTTGGAAAGTAGCTTGCTGGCAGCTTTGCCCCTCCTGGCTGCCCCCTCCCGCCCCGAGCCCTCCCGACCGCCGCTGCGGGGCATCCCCGGGCCCCGCGGGGTCCCCGTCCCGTCCCCTCTCCAAAATCCGTTCGTCGTCTTTTCTTTTTCTCCCGAAAGCCGCCAAACGAAAGCGGCGCTCCGGAGCCCCACACCGGGACACAGCGGTGCCCGATCCCCCCCCCCTCTTCTCCCTCCCGCTCCCCTCACCCCCGCGGTGCGATTTACCCTTCGTTTCGGGGGTGCAGAGGAAGGCGGCTCCCAGGGAGGCGGCGGCTTTCAGCGGCTGCAGGTGCTCCCCCCGCTCCGGCGCGTACACCTACAAAACAGCGGGTCAGGGCGCGGGGCCGGCCCCGAGGTGTCCCCCCGGCCCCGGCCCCGCACCTCGTAGGCGCCGCCGCTGCTGCTCCGCTCGGGGCTGCCGTCGGGGCCCCGGTTCCCGTCTTCCGCCGCCCCGTCGCCCCCTTTCTCCTCCGCCGCGGGGAGCGGCTCCTCGGGCGCGGGCAGCAGTCGGGGCGGCGGCGGCTCCCGCTCCTCCGAGGGGGCGGCGGTCTCCTCCTCGTCGTCCTCGGGGAAGCGGTTGGACTCCACGTCCACCTCGGGCTCCTCGGCCGTGTCCCCCCCGGGGGACAGCGAGCGGTAGCTGGAGCTGCCCTCGCTGAGAAAGTCCGGCGAGAGGTAGCCGGGCGCTCGGGCGGCCGCCCCGCCGTAAGCCTCGCGGGTGCCGTACAGCTTGGCGATGCTCTCGGTGTCCTTCACCACCGGGCGGAAGGCGGACAGGTAGCTGCCCTTCCTGGGCAGGGGCAGCGGGCCCAGCAGGGCCTCGTCCCCGGAGCGCTCCTCCTCGCCGGCCGCCCTGGACAGCGCGCTGGGACAGCGCTCTCCGTCCGCCCCGGAGCCTTCCTGGGGCGTCGCGCTGCTCCTCCCGCTGCCCGACGGCTCCGAGCCCTCCAGCTCGCCGTGCCGCCCCGACGGCTCCGCCGCCGCCGCCGCAGCCGCCGCCGCCGCCGCCACCACCACGGCCGTGGCCGCCGCCTTGGCCTGGCTCTGCGCCGGGTAGGGCGGCACGGGGAGGCTGCCGGCCGCCGGCCAGAACATGGGGAACGAGGGGTACACGGCCGCGTCCTTGGCGGCGCCGGGCGGGTGGGGCGGCTGGGCCGGCTGCGGGGGGTGCGGGTGCGGGGGTCCCCAGAACATCCCCGACGGCAGCGCGCCGCCTTTCCCCGCCTCGCCGCCCCCCGCCCCGCCCAGCGCGTCCTCCTGCTTCTTGGGGCACAGTCCGAAGGCGGCGGCCGGGAAGCCGTAAGGATGCGGGAAGAGCGGCGGCGGCAGCTTCTGCAGCATCCCGAAGCCTTTGCTGGGCACCGGGATCACCGGGTAGCTCCGCACCGCGCCCGCCCCGCCGTGCCCCCCCGCCGCCCCGCCGTGCCCCGACGGCAGCCCCAGCGTTCCCCGCTCCCCCGGCGCCTCCTGCCCGCCGCAGCGGAGGCTTTTGTGTGCGGGGGGCAGCTCGGGGCCGGCGGGCGGCGGGGGGTGCAGCGGGGCCTTGGCGGCGGGAGAGCCCCCCCCGGGGCCCCCCCCGGCCGCGCCCTGCAGGGAGAAGGTCCGCTTGCGGGTGCCGCCGTTGAACATGGCCTTGACATCCTCCCAGGCGTGCGACAGCTCCTCGGTGGCCGTCTTGTCGCTGAGCTTGAGGTGGCGACGCCACGAGTTGAAGTTGGCGGCGTCGGGCTGCGTGTATTTGGAGTCCGGGGTGCGGTGCGAGTGGAAGATGAACTTGTTGGGGGAGAAGTACATGCTGCAGTAGCTGCACTTGATGCACTTGGCGCGGGAGCTGTTGTAGCGGGCGGGGATGAAGCTGCCCCGCGAGCCCCAGGCGCACTCGTGCACCACGTCGAAGGCGAAGTTCTCGGGCAGCTTGGGCGGTTTGTGCTCCCCCAGGAACGACTTGCAGAGCCGCTCGGCCTCCCGCTTGGTGATCATGCCGCAGCGGCGCGACGAGATGGGCATGGCCCCGGCCCGCCGCAGGATCTCCAGCTGCACGGGCGTGCACTGCACGCAGGTGATGCCCAGGGCCACGCGCCGGTTGTGGATCTCATTGTAGCTGTAGTTCTTGAGCAGAGTGTTGGAGATCTGCGCCAGGCACAGCCGCTCCTGCCCGTCGATGACCAGGGACACGATGGGCACTCCGTACAGAGAGGTCTCACCCACTTGGTTGGGCTTCAGGGTATTGGAGCCCTGGTACGGCTGCAGCTCTTGCTTTGAATTTGGGGAGGAGCTTGCATCTCTCCCATTTCCCAGCTGACTGCCGATCGCCTCCATTCCCCCCGAAAACGCCCCTGCAAAACAAAATAGCGGCGAAAGGCGTCGGTGAGGAGCGCTCCGGGGACCCCTCCGGTCCTCCCCCCGCTCCCCGGCCCTCGGCCCCGGGCGCAACCGCGGGGACGTTCCCGGCTGCGGCCCCGAAGGGCTCCGCGCAGCCCCGCACCGCCGTTCCGCAGCTGCGGCCAAGGGCGTCCGAACCGGGGATGGGACGGGATGGGGACGGGGACGGGGACGGGGATGGGGACGGGAGAGCGCCGATCTCTTTGTGCCGTACCCCAACGCACCGCACCGGAGGGAACGCGGAGCGGCTCCGGCCGGGCCGAAACTTGGAGCCGGGGCCCTGCAGCCGCGCGTCCCCGGGAGGCGATTAGGGGCGGGGAGGGGGGATTATAGGGACCGGGGCGGGCAGCCCCCGCCGCACGTAGCAGCAGGGAAGCGAGCGAGGCAAATTGGCTTAGCGAGGAGGGCTGTAAGCGGCTTCCGCGCTCAGCGCACGAAAGAACGGGGGAACCGCTCCCCAAATCGCTCCCCCGCACCGCCCCGCACCGCCATCACTTACCGGGAGCCGGGATGGACGTGCGAGCGGCCCGCGCTCCTCGGGGCTAAGGGCCGCCGCTCATCCGCCGCCCCGGGGCCGCTCATCCGCCGCCGGGCGCCGTGCGGGCCCCCCCCCGGCCCCCTCCTCCCCGCGGGGACGGGCGGTGCGGTGCGGGCGTTCAGCGGTGCTGCGGGGCGGCCGCTTCCTCCGTGTCCGCCCGGGCGCGATGCAACAAGAGCGAGTGGGCAACCGCGCCGCCGAGGGAGGATCCGGATCCGTACTTGGAGCCGCCGCACATTGATCCGGTGACAGCTAAAATAACGGGAAGACACACCCACTTAGCACCAGCATATTTACATTAACTGCCTCCGGGACCCCGCGGCCGTCAATCACCGATGCGCTCCGCTCAATCACGGCGCGGCTTTAAGGCACAGCGGAGCGGGGCGGGGGGGCTCGGGGGGCCGCCAGCGAGCGGGGACCCGCCCGGGTCTGCCCGAGGTAAGAGCGGGGATCCGCGTCTCTCCGCGCATCTCTTCTCCCCTCCGCGCATTTCCACGCGTCCCTCCGCGTTTCGGCCCGCGCCGCCCCCCCGGGGCTCGTTGTAACGTACCGGTGGGAGCGGGATGCAACGAGAACCCTCCCCCCCGGGGGGGGTCACCGATAGGGCCCCAACGAATCTTCCCCTTCGTTCTCACCGCCGTTTCCCCCTTCCTCCGTAGCCGGGATGAGAGCTCCGCCCGGGGGGTGAGGATGCGCGGATGGGGGACAGAGGGGCGGTAACGAAATCGCCGGGAGGAGGCGGGGGGGGGGGAGATGGCCGCGGTTTTTCGTTCGCTCCGGGGTTCCCCTCCACGCCGGCGGGACCGGAGGCCGCAAGAATGGGGGTACAGCTCCGGCGGCCTCCGGTCACGCCGCTATGGAGGGACCCCCCCCGGCCCCGCATCCCCGCCCTGGGTGGGTTGGTCACGGCCACATTAATTAAACTGTAATTAATCATCATGTCCGGCCGCGATCGGCGCAATTACACTGATCAAACAGAAGTTAATAACGGCGCGCATCGCCCCCGGCTATCGCTTTTATACAGATATATATATTTATCTCCCCATACGATTATTGTTTATTATTTATTATCATTTTCTCCCGCTGCCGAGAGGACGAGGCGCGGAGAGAACCGCGGCCGCGGAGCCGATCCCCGGCGCTGTGTCCCCGCGGCGGGGCCGCCCCGCACGGCTGCGGGTCCCCGCAATTTGGGTGCGGGCCGCCCCGTCGGGGCGGGGCGGGGGGAGAAGCCGAGGGCCGGGAGCTGCGGGCTCGGCCTTCCCGCGATGACCGCAACCCGAGCCGGTAATTATCCCTCTTTCTTTTTTTTTTTTTTAATTATTTATCTCCCGCTCCTCCTCCAGCCGGGAGCGAGCGAGAGACCCTCCGGCGCTTCCACATCTCTCGCCGCTTATTTTCGGGCGGACCCGTTTGCGGGGTGAGCCCACGGGTGGGGATTAAACGCTCGCGGTGCCCACGGAGCCGCTCCGCTTCGCTGTGCCGCCGCCGGCCGCGGCCCTCCGCCCCATCCCCACCGGGGAGGCGATACGTCGGGGGTCCCCGAGGGGGTTGAAACCCGCGGCTCCACCGCGGCCCCTCCGCCGCGTCCGCGCCCCGCACCGCCCCGCACCGCCCCGACAGCGCGGAACGGCCGCGGCCCCTCCGCTCTTCGCCGCCTCCGTTATCTTTGAACAGTTGAATTGACTGCAGTTTTTGTCAGTTAATTAGGTTTAATTTACATAATTAGTACAGTATAAAGAGTATTGGGGATAATCAGGAGGTACGTCTCGCTTACTGTGTAAACACGGATTCGGAATTAAAAATCAGATGTAATTAAGGCGTGTGCGCGCCGCTTTTAATTGTAATGAATTTCTAATTAACGCTCAACGATCGCCGCACGCGGGAGCGGGGACGTTTGCGGGTCCCCCCCACCCCCCCACCCCCGGGGCTGCGCGGTGCGGGGCGGTGCGGGGCGCCCCGACGGGACCCGCGGGCGGTGCCGCTCCCGGCTGAGCCCGGCGGATCATTTCGGTTAAAACTTATGGAGCCGTGGCACGGGGGGGTGGGGGTGGGGATAAATAAATAACCGCCCGGAGACGGCCGCGGAAGGGCCCTCTCTGCCTCTCCCTTTCCCTCCTGGAGGGCTGTGCCGAGATTGCCACATAAATCACGGCGGTCTAATTCAGTGGAAGTTTAATAAACGCCTCCTATTGGAAATGAATGTTCCCCATTTAACAGTTGTATCAGCACCATATAAAACCATGACCCCAATAAATTTAATTTTAGAGGACGATCAATCCGGGCTTCTCTCCATCGATCCGCAGCGGCTCTGCGCGTTTACGGCCCCTTCCGCGGCCCTTCGCGGGGAGCTGGGGGGGGGAAGGAGCGCTTCGATCACACTCTTTATTAGGAAAAGATTGCTCCGAGAGGCCTGAAAATTAAACGGTGACATTTTAATTACTGGACATTGACAAAGGAAGCGGGCGGCGGCTCTCTGCGGGCCGGCAGCGCTGCGCCCGCCCCGACGTGCGGAGCACCCGCGGGTGCGCAGAGATGCGCGGGGGTGGGAAGGAGCGGAGGGGGAAACCTCGGGGCGACCCGGGCCCCTTTTCCCGGTGCCCGTGTGTGCCCCGCCGGCTGTGTCCCCCGTGTGCCCCTTCTGTGCTCCCCACTCCGTGCATCCCCACCCCGTTCCCCCCTCTCAGCCCCCATCCCCCCTCACCTGCTCTCTCCACTCCTCTCACCCTTCGCTCCCCCCCTCCCCTCGTTTACCCCCTCATCCCAATTCAACCCCATCGTCCCCGGCCGGGGATAGGGGGCGAGGGGGCTGCGGAGGAACGCAGCGCTCACGATCGATGCCCACAGTTTATCGGTGGGGATAAAGCAGCGCCGTGCGCCCGGGGCGGCAATTAGCAGCGCTTCGTCCCCAAACCGTACCGAACCGAACCGTACCGAACCGAACCGTGCCGAGCCGAACCGTGCCGGGCCGAGCCTGCAGCACGCAGCTGCGCGGGGCCCGGCCCGCAGCTCTGCCCCCACCTCGAGAAGTTCTCCTCCCACCCTCCACTGCCGTTAACACCCCCGGGCCGACAAACCTTCACCTCCCCGCAGGACGAGGGTTTCGGCGGAGCCGCAGCGATGCGGGAGCGGGGAAGGATCAGTGCATCCATCCTTCCCCAGCTCACGGGCGCGTTCCGGCTGTGTCTCCCCCCCTCCCCCCCTCCCAGGGCACTGCGGCTTTCGGAGGGGACCGGCGCTCACCTTCGAGCTTTTCTTTTTGCCTTCTTTCTATTTCCGTGTGCCCAAAATATCTGAACGCATTGAGGGATTTTTCTTTATTTCTTTTTTCTTTTTCCTTTTTTTTTTAATTATTATTTTGATTTTTGCCCGGGCTGTGCAGCCCAGAACTGCACCGCCAGCAGCTCAGCCCCCCCCCCCCCCCCCCTCCGCTCTGGTTGGTGCCCCGGGCTGAGGGGTCCCCACTGAAGGCAGAGGATGGTGTACCCCAAAACAACCGCTGTGTCTCCGGACCCCTCTGTCACGGATCGCCGCACCGCTGCTCTGCAGGTGCCGACTCCCACCCCGCTGTGCTGCTTGGGGTTTACGTTGGTCCTTCCTGGGGGGAGGGGGGGGGGGGGGGGAACAAGGAAGAGCAGGCAGAAGTTAGCTGTAGCCATGTGGAAGGCGGTGACAAACCGCCTGCACAGCAGCAGAGATTCCTGAGCTCCTTCCCGAGAAACTGGGATCCTGAGTGCCTCGATCTGCAGCACCCAAAGAGCGGGGTCCAGCTCCCGGGGTCGGCTTCACCCCCAGCACCACCTCCTGCATCCGAGAGAGCTCCCTGCGCTCAGCCCCCTCCCTCTGCAGCCCGCAGTCCCACCCCCCCCCGTGGGACCTCAGAGCTCCCGGGGTCAGCGTTGGCTCCTGAGCACACGGAGCCGCTCCTGGAGGTGCCCCGCACGTCGGTGGGGCTGCGCGGCCGGCGGCTGCTGCCTGCCCCTGCGTGGGGCGGAGGGGACGCGTCGGGGCCGCGCATCCCTCCCAGCCGCTTCCTGAGGCAGTTCCCACTTTCTGCTTTATTTTTTTTCCTTGCCAGATGTCTGCACACACACACACACACACACACACACACACACACACACACACAAACACACGGCTTTTCAGGCTGTTGGTCAGAAAACAAAGAGTGACACTTCGCCTTTGGCAAAGCGGACAGCGGGATGCACCTGGGTAAGGGATGCAAGAAGCAAAAGCTTTTCCAGTTGTGGGCTGCGCTGCCCCGGGCTCAAGGGATGAGCAAAAGGTCGCGGGTGGAGGAAAGCCTTCCAAGTCCTGCACAGAATTCACACGTGCACAGTTCATCCCAGAGCCCGGGAGCTGCTGCGTGTGAGCGGGACGTGGCTGTAGGGTGCAACAGCGCAGCCTTTGCTGCAAGCATTCTGGCCGAGGAACGCTCTGATTCCGGCTCCAGGCAGCACGGAGGAGCAGCCCCAGCCCCTGTGCACGGAGCCTGCTGCATCCCATCCCCACGGAGGGCTTTGGGGAGCAGCACTCACGAAGGAGCTCCGTGTGCCAGATCCCCCCCCCCCCCAGCTCCGTCGCTCCCCCTCGGGGCACAGCCTTCCTTCCACCGACTTCTTACCCAAACCCGAGGGAGAGCCCTCTTATCCAGAGGAAGCCGATGCGAACCGCAGGAGATAAAACAAACAGGAGCTGCCCGCGGTCCGCGTGGCTCCAAGGGAAGAGATTTGTCTCACTTTAGAAAAAAGGACCTGAAGGTATGGGGTCCCGTTGACTCATTCATTGCACCGTTATCTGCCGGGGAGGTGGTGACATCAGAGCAATTAAGACAAACTTTAGTCTATAAGTTCATGCCCGCAACCCCTAGACTTCAAAAGAAGACAAACGATCCCTCCGAGGAAGGAAACAAAGTCTTTTCCAAAGGAACATTTCGGATTTGCAGCAGTTTGGGAGGAATTTGTCACTGATTTATCTTTTCTTTCTTAAAGCTGCCGGTATAGAACACACTCCCTGAGCTTTTCTTTTAGCAAAAGTTTATTTCTAATGCAGAAAAGAGCACATGAGCCCACCCCCCCCACCCCCCCAGCCCGAGCTGCAGCGGTGTGCAGTGTGAGGAGCAAACCCTGAGCTCCCGCAGTGCCTTCTGCCCTCTGCCCCTCTGCTTCTGCAGTGCCAACCCGTGGTGAAGCAGTGTGACCCCGTCCCTCCCCACACAGCACACGGGGACGGGGGCAGGGACACCCAGCGCAGTGTTCTCCCCCTCCCCTGGTCACACTTTGTCCCACATTGGCAGCACTCCGTTGTGTGCGGGCACTGCTGAGTGCGACGGAGGCGCAGAGGAGGGAGCCACGAACTGTGACCATCCGTGGAAGCCTGCAGCCTGAGGGCACACGGCACTGTCCCCGGGCTCAGGCTCTGTCCCGGTGATGGGATGCACCCCGGTGTGGCAGCAGCAGCGTGACGCCACCTGCCACCCAAGGACAGCACGGCCACTGCCCCTGGAACGCCTGCATTGCAGCGAGGCCATCTCCTCTTCCCAGGATGAGCAAGTCCACACTCGTCCTTTCTCCTTTTTCTTCTTCTTTTTTTTTTTTTTTTTGCTTTTTTTCTTTCCTTAAAAATACCAAACCCATTTCAGCCAGACGTTTTGTGGATGTCCACGCTCCCCAGACAGACAGCAGCTCCTCCTCCAGCCCTCAGAACAGCCTACCTGTTTTTGGTAGCAAAACTAACCGTTCAGAAATACTCTGGAGCCACGAAATATACAATGCATTCAATAACAAAAAAATAGAGATATAAAATACTCGCTTTAAGGCTGCGTACAGTTTAACTGAAGATTAATTTGAGGACATGAAACGAGAGAAATGTGTGAAGGGAATTCCTTAACGTGTCTGTGCGGGAGGGAGGAAGGCAACAACAAACACCTTGAAAGATTTGGTTGATTTTTAGCACAATATGACCCGATGGGTGGGAGCCTGAAGCTCTGTCCTGGGGACCCAAAGGCTCACGGTGCACCCTGGGCCGAGCGCCGCTCCTCCAGCGTCCTGCACACCCACATGGACACCACCTCTGCGTGGCCGTCGTTGTACTGCACGATGAACGGGTGGCCCTGCAAACGGGACAGGAAGGGTTAGCCAACAGACAGAGAGAGTTTACCTCACTCGTGTTTGAGAAAAATAAACTGAAATGTTCTGTGGTTGCAATGAAAGAGGGATTCCAACCCGTGAACTCTGAGATGGATGCATATTATCCGTGCTCATAATTTACATAGAAAAGAGGAGGTCAGGGAACCCCAGACTCTTTACTGTTTGTAGAGGTCTACAGTCTTTTGATTTTCTCCCTTTCATAGCCCCTTTGTGCAATTTCAACATAACATCCCAACCCAACCCAACCCAACTCAACCCAACCCAACCCAACATAACCCAACTCAACCCAACCCAACCCAACCCAACCCAACCCAACCCAACCCAACCCAACATAACCCAACCCAACCCAACCCAACCCAACCCAACATAACCCAACCCAACTAACCCAACCCAATCCAACACAAACCAACCCAACTACCACAGTATAACCCAACCCAACTAACCCAACCCAATCCAACACAAACCAACCCAACTACCACAGTATAACCCAACCCAACTAACCCAACCCAATCCAACACAAACCAACCCAACTACCACAGCATAACCCAACTCAACCTAACCCAACCCAATCCAACATAACCCAACCCAACATAACCCAACCGAACCTTTTGTCTAAAGGAAATTGCCCAACTGGGCCACACTCCAAATGACTTCCTCTACAGAGCACAGCCTGAATCATGCCACCATGAACACACAGCCATAGCGATGCCATGTTCACCTACATTTGCATCCTTGACTTGAGTCAGTAAAACCCCACACCTTATGCTGTGCACACCCCTCACCCTTAGGGTTGTACAAATCACACAGAAGGAGCCACGTCCATCCAAGTGTAATGTTCTCCCTCCAGCTTTGCCAGTGGCTGCAGCAGGACTGGGTGCAGCCTCCAGTGGAGGCATACATGAGCTGCACGTGGCCTTTGGAACCACCACTTGACAAAGAAACCAAAATCTCACCTACCCATAACCCTAGTGGGGCTACATGAGAAGTCGCTGCGGGAATCAGCGTATGATGGTAAGAGGGATGGGTGCACAATACGCTGCCCCACGGAACTGTAGGGCTGTTACAGGCTGAGACAACTCAGAAAATCGGAATGGCCTCTCAGGATGGAACAGGAATACGGCGTGCAGTTTCAGCAGCCAGCTTAGGCAGCTCAATCTGGCCCCATTCCTAGAGATGGGAACATGCCATCTTCGGATGAATCTCAAATGAAGTATAAAAATCCACAGGAAACCAAGTACCGCAATTACATAAATGGCTGAAAGAAAGCAATCGCCAGGAGAAACCATCACAGATGATGAAAACCTCTCCTCCAAATCACTCAAAAGCAGTTCGTTTTTTTGCAACACTAAACTTCACAGCTCTTGCAAACAACGCCTGAAAGTAACCAGGGTTGATGTGGGGACCCTTGGGGACAGCGACGCGTGCGCGGGAGTTCCCAGAGCGGTGTCGGCACAGCAGCGTTGGGCACATTGTGCCTGGGATGCTGGGGTGGCAGGGCAGAATGGCACTGAGCAGACCATGAGGCAGCACCGGGCTAAACAGAGCACCATAAATCCTCACAGGGCCAACTCCAAGCAATAAAACACTCTGCGGGCCAGGGCCAGAGAACAGAGGAGCTGCAGGAATTAAATACGCCGTGATCTACACAACGGAGGGAGGAAGTGCGAGACGCTTCGACCCTCTGGGATGGCTGCATCCATGGGATGCCCTTCCACAGGCTTTGGGCAAAGGCCATGCATGGAAGGGGCAATGCATGGTGACCCCTGCACACACACAGCAGAGCCCAGCCCAAATCCTTCCTCCATCTCAGCTCTATGGGGTCTTGGTCCAGAGCTGCCTGGGTTACTCGAGGTGCTGTGGGCTTGCTGCTGTGCAGAAGGACACCAGGACAGAGAAGGCTCCGTGCAATCCCCAGACAAGCAGAGCTGGTGTGTCACTTGGTCTTCATCTATTCCCACATCGCAGTCTTCTGTACCATCTCAGTGGTACAAATGTGGGCCCTTCACTATGCAGGAGGAGAAATAACACAATAAGAGGCAAGACACTGCTAACTGATGCTTGAAGGTGAACTCATGGGAGCCAGCTCTTGCTTCCTTCACCTTGAGGAATTCATTCCCACAATGACGCACAGAACAAACATGAAGATGTAAGAGCTTCCCAAAGCAAAGTCAGCTCCAGGAACTTGCTCTCCCCACTCAGACTGTCAGTGCTTCCCACCAGGCTCAAGCCATAGCCCCAGCCTTTATCTCAGGCCTCTGGAACTGAGCATTGCTCTCTGCCATTGCGATCGATCTTTCTGAATTTGCTCTTTGTAACCACTGCAGAAATAGATATCCCCCCCCCCCCCAACAGTATTCAATCTCTTTTTTTCTTTTCTTTTTCTTTTCTTTTTTTTTTTTTGGAGCAAATCATTTCCTTTCAGCCGTTCTGGGCCGCAGAGAACAACTTCACATTTGTCAGAGCTCTGAATTTCGCACCCGCGTGGACACGTGAGCTCTGCTTGGGGAATGGCCACCACGGAGCACTCCCAGGGGTCCTGCAGCCCATCCGAGAGTCTGACGTTGGCAGCAGCCAGCTCGATGCTACAGCAGAAGATGGATGAGCTTAAAATGATGCATTTGAGTACACAGATGCTCGCGGCACTGAGCATATGGACAACGTCTCTTCCCTCCCAACACCTGGCTATCAGAAATCTTTAGCTTCGGTCTTGAATGTCTAACATCACGAACAATGCTATGGAAAGGCTACAACTATATATTTTTTTATCCCTTCCTGCACGTAGCCCATGTGCCTTTGGGTTTAGTAAACTAATGCGTTGTGAAATCTTGCCGTTCTTTGAAATATTCCTTGATTCCACCCATGGAAACCATTTGGAGGGCACACAACTTGCATCCCGGGGACAGGAACCTGCAGATATTCCGTGTATTTTCCAGTGTGACCTTCACAAATCTCCTGAACCTCCCTGGCATATGGCAAAAAGGGAATACATGGCTTCTGCTGCCTCGCTGAGTGCTGAAAGAATCCATGTGAGTGCGTTTTGCACAACAGTGTAGGTACAGAAGTGCACAGGAAGGGAAAGGCTTATTCTAAGTACCCGTCTGGCCTCTCAAACAAAACAGCAGCCAAGGACACCAGTGAGAACTAAGGAGAAACAACGGAGCCCACAGACAAGGAAGAGCAGATGCATTGGGGCAATTAAAAGAAAGCTATTAAAGACAGTCCGCTTCTCCCATGAATCTCCTTTACGATGGAGAGACTCCCTGCAGAGGAAGGCAGCTCACGCCCGCTGTATCCGTGCAGTTCTGCTGCTCCCAACATGCAGGGAAAGACTGCAGGCTCCAAGGTGTTTAAGATGTCGGGGAGCCATGCTGCTCACCCCCCCCCCCCACTTTGTTCTGTGCTGTTACCCCATGGAAAACCTCACATTTTACACACTTTTCTTCCTAGAAAGAAGTCTAACTTCAAACCACTGTTCGGGTTTCTCCAGTGAGGGATTTTCTCAGACTGCAGTGCCAGTGGGACCTGTAGTGGCTGACTGCCCCCGGTGTGCTCAGGTTGGGTACTGAGAGCCAGGAGGGTGCACGAGGTCCGTGCACAGCCTCCAACCACTGCTGCTCCTGCCACCCAGCCCTACTGAGCAGCATTCTTGCTGCTGCAGACACATCTGCAACAAATGAACACAAAGAGCAATACAGAATTGTGGACAATGCAGGAGCCCATCAGACGTGCCCTTGGCCCATGTGTAGCAATGCTGCATTGAATCACAGAATCCCTAAGGTTGGAAAAGAGCTCTGAGAGCACCAAGCCCAACCTAACCCCACTGACCATGTCCCCAAGTGCCACGTCCCTGCGGTTCTGCAGCATCCCCAGGAATGGGGACCCCACTGCTCTCTGGTCAGCCCTGTGCCACTGCATCACTGCCCTTTCTGAGAATGAATTTCTTCCTAACATCCAACCTGAAATTACGGTGACGTTTTTATCAGTGTAACTGTGCTTGTGCTCAGCCCTCTCCCCACACTTGGCACAAATGCCCATCGGTGGCAGGGAGGTCAGGACAAGATGGTCTTTGTGGTCTCCTTCCCGACCTGTTCTATGATTCTATAACCCCTCAGCACGTGGCAACCAGCACAGCCAGGAGGCCCAGGCAGCAGCACAGAACACACTGAAAGCCCCCAGCAAACCACCCCCCCCCGGCTGGGGTCTGCGTGCAGCCACCACTGCAGGAGGGGAAGCAGAGGAGCAGGAAAGGTCAGGCAGGACGGGGCTGCAGTGAGTGTCAGCCCGCCTAATTTTGTGTGTCAACGCTGAAAATTAGATAAACAATGACAAACCAGGCTTCTTAAATGAACCTGTCTCATCTCGTTCTTCTGATGAAGGCTAGGTTCCTCGTGCTGCAGTGTCCCACCGGACGGGTTAACTCTTTCCGAGGGGAGAGGGAGGATTTAAATATCTGATGTGGGATTGAAAGGGCAGTGCCCCCGTGCACACAGCCCTGCCTGTTTGAACCCGGTGCCCACGCACCATCCATCATTCAGCCCACTCAATTAAACTGCCATTATTCAAGTGGAAAAGTTGGGTGGTTTTAGCCGCCCTTTGTGCTCCCACGGAGGGGCTCCTCTGGACAGAGATGAGTTTGGATGGCACAGGGATGGGCACAGCACGTGTCCCTCCCACAGCCAACGTCCCAGAGGAGTTCCCAAGCACAAAGCACAAAGTGACAGCGCATCCTCCCAGGGCCCTCTTTCACAGGACCCCCCCAGAAAGGACTGTGCCCCATTTATTACAAAGAAGCACTGATAAATTACTCACTTCACTTAAAAAATAAAAACTGAATTGGGCATCACACACACGAAAAAATCCATAATAAAAAGATCCCAACTGTTGCAGACACGGACTATCAAGACGATGGCAGTGCCCTCAGACAGCATTTCAAATACAGTTTATTAGCGTGTGATATGAAAAGGGTATTTTTATTGCATGATATAATGCAATGGGACCTTGGGCGCTCTGCAGAAGGACCTTGCACTCAGAAGTGTAATGAACCCATAGTCCAAAAAACATTATACTGTACATTAACCTATCATTAATGGCACATTAGGGCTAGGGGCATTGCACGCTTGCTGGTCAGGGCTCCATCAGGACAGTATGGAGGAAACCACAGTCTTCACAGGCTCAAAACAAATAGAGAAAATAAATATTACTGATGGCTACAGGCTGCTTTAAGGGAAGCTCACTCTCTGCTTAACATGCGACTCTGATGCCATTTTATAAGGGGGAGGGAGAAGACAATGCAGCAGTTTATTAGGCAATATTAGGAACAGCATGGCACTGCTCTGCAGCACTGGGTGTCTCTGCGGTGCATCAGATGCCTCAACACACAGCTTTTTTCTGCTCAAAGTACAGGAACTGGGGCATCTTTTAAGAATGAAATGGAACCTGGACATCTCTGCCCTCCCTGCCACCCTCTCATCCCTCACGATGAAAAACACGACCCAAACACAGCACTGCTGCTGCTCCCGAAGCAGCTGGGACAGTCAGACTGCCACAGTGCCACGCTAAATCCAAGGAACACCACATCTCTTGTCGTCTGAAGGTCTGCAAGCCCTGCAGGTTTGGAAAACAACAACTTGGCTGCAAACGTGTGCACCACAGTTATGAGCCCCGCTCATTTTCCCATCACTAACGATGCTTGTGTGCTGTCTGTAATGAACTGAGGGCACGTGCTCGAGAGGAAATTCTGCTCGTTCGCGTGTCTAATGGGAACACAAGTCAGAGCTCCAAAATGACCAACACAAACCTCAGCTCCGGAGCTCCTCCCTGGGACACACGGAGAGAAGAAGTACTCGAGTCACACAAACCACCCTGTGTCCCCACCCTGGTGTCCTCAGCACACGCAGGATGTCATTGCTCTGCCACCTCCTCTGGTAGAGCAGGATTTCACATCTAGAGCTTCTGCCCCCAAGGACAAGCCAAACTAGACGCTGCTCTAATTATCTGTGCTAGCTCTCCACGAGGCCGATTTCTGCTCCCACAGCCAGGAATAGCAGCGAGGAATCCTCAGGCCAATACTCCGCTGCTGACTCCCAGAATGCTGTTAATTCTCAGGCACAGCAGTGTCAGAGCCCTCCTCGTGCAGCTGCCTTCCCTCCACCGCTCACCTCTAAGGTTTGAGTGGGGTAAAATAACTGGAGGGCTTCAAACACTCTCACTGATGTGAGGAGACACAGGACGGAAAGACCCTGTAAGACACTATCTGTGATCCAGCCATTACATCCCTTGTTGTACTTCTGCAATGTTAGGATGCGTTTTGGCCACGATGGGTAACCCCGTAAGGAAAAGGGTGGGTGCCTGGGAAAGCAGTCACTGGGAGGCTTAGCTTGAGGGTCCAAAAGTGTGTCCCAGTTTCCTGAAGCTCCAGCACGGTCAACCCTTCCTTTAGTAGTCACAGTCCCCCACAAATGATGGCTCCCTGCTTCTCCTGTGCTATTCCTGCAGTTATGGGACCACATGTGCCAAACAACAGCAAGTTTAGCTGTTCTTATGTACTTGCATGGCTGTGTTTGATGTGGTACCAAGTGTTTACTAGCCCAGACCTCTCCCCTGTTCCTACCATCAGCTATTCAGGGCAAGGACGGCCTCTCACTGTGCTTGGTGAAGATCTCAGCACCTCCATGAGCCTGCTCTCAGCTGCTCTTAGACTGAAATCCCCCACACTGGGAGCCAGACACACAGCTCCTCATGTCTGCAGGGTCGCCAAACAGAAGCAGCCAGAAGATGAAGTCTGCCCTGCATCTCCCACCCCACGTGGACACCACCTGCAGCTTCTGCCTGTTTGCACAGAGAGGGTCAGGTTGGCAGCTGCACCGGTCCGTGGCATTTTCTGGGTGCAGATGAAGCGGGGACAAGAGAATACCTAAAAGCAAAATCAGGTGCTGTTATCTGCTGGAAGTCTGTGCTCCTTCCTCCTCCCTTACACTGAGCAGCTGCAGCACAGCCCCAGCTCAGTGTCACAGAGTGCTGAGTTCTGTTTGTTGCATGGCCTCCCAAACATACACTGTAATTAAAATGCTGATTACTAAACAGTTTAAATATATGACAGACAGTGCAGTTAAAGCCTACAGTTAGGTCAATATGTGATTTAGATTTGCCATTTAAAAACTCTCATTTAAATTTTGCATACATTAATCACTACCATACTTCAATGTTCTGATATCCACCTGACTACACTATTAAAATAAAACTTGCTGCCCCAGGGAAATCCTACTTATTCTTAATTGTTTCGAGGCTTTGATGGGCTTTTAATCTAAGATTAATTTATGCAATTTTAAATAACTCTTCTTATGATTAATAAGCTTGAAAATTAAAAGGAGTCTAAAGCAATTATAATGAGCATTTGGTCATAACCTCATTAGGAGAAAGAGTGAAGGATACAGCTCCGGAATTCTTACAAGACTACAATTTAAGGTTACTTTCCAAAGAGTCAAATGTACCTCTTGAAATTGCAAAGGCAGATTAGCCTAGGTCAGTGGTAGAACCGTGGCTGTCTGGATTAGCACTCTGATGGTTTCATCCCTCTGATGATACTGAAGGTAGTGATAGAAAGCGATGATAAAGGGATATCACTGCTGAGTGCTGAAGCCTTGGAGCTGTATTTCCTGTTATCCTTTCTCCTTCTTTCACTTTTTCTTTTTTTGCATATTGTTTCTCTGTTTGTAGATTAACTTTTTCCAATGTGCTTTTAGGTTTTATACGATGAAGTTAATAGCAAGTGATTTTCAGGAGGCTCAGGAGTTATGCTGAGGCATCAATATTCAGCTGCAAGTGACAGAATCTGTCCTTAAATGAGTTTCCAGACACCATGGAGAGACCAAGAAGATTGGCTTAACTTAAACCTGAAAACCTGAACCGACAGAGGAACTGTCCACACATCACATCTGGTCCACACATCACATTCTGCTTTCAAACAGTAACAGTAATCCATGATGATTAAAGACCTTTTTTCCACCTTCCTCTGAAGCCCTGGCCATCGGCCATAGTCCCCACCAACCCCTGTGCACCTGACCCCTGCGTCCAGGCTTGGAGTCAAGAGAGCACTCGTTCTGCAGCTCAGGTCAGCAAGAACTGGTGCAGCTCATCCAACCCCCATAGCACGGACCGGGCCGTGTGCAGGGTGGGTCTGATTTCTGCTCTACTCTCTCTGCAGTGTACACCAGTCTACAAACGACACAGAGCTGTGGTTTTGGCTGTGGTGCAGAGGAATCTATTTGCCCATCTGCAGAGCATTCTTCCCACAGCAGTTCTGCTGTTTTGATGCTTGCTGCGGAGCTGGTAACGGTGCTTGGCACGCCTCGTGGTGCTCAGCCAACAAAACCAGCTCACTCCCAGCAAAGGTATTTTTCACGATAACTCTTAAAAAAAAAGCAATGAAGGCAACCAAAATGTAATTGGAGTGCGCTTCTGCAAGTGCTGCCGAGGTTAAGAAGAGCTGTAGAAGAGGAATAGAGAGAGTGGCCCAAGGCTGATAGACTATGTCAACATTAGCAAGCTGTCGACAGCAGAAGCAGATCTGCAGAGGGAAATGGTTGGTGCAGCGTTTCGGGGACGGAGGAGGTTTTGCTTTTGACCAGCTTCGGTCTGCTCTGCGGACACAGCACCTGTCAGTATCTGGAGCACGAGGTGTGTGCCTGGAGCACATCCTCTGCTCTGGTTTCATTTGAGATCAGTTTGATTCATTAGCTTAGAGAGCTGCCCGTGATCGGAATGGAAGTGTGGTTGGCAGCTCTGAAAGATCTGGAGACTCAGACCAAGAACGCACACCTGATCTGAACTCTAATGCTGATGCAGACACCTCCCCAGCAGTGTACTCCAGCTCTCAGCTCCCTGCGAGCACACCACGCTCACTGCGACCGACCAGAGCAAGTCAAACACCAAAAACTGAGGAGGGACTACTTCCTTCAACACGTTTCCCAGAGAGGGAGAAAAGGGAGGAAAAAAACAGATGCCTTCTACAAGCTTTGAGAAACTGGTTTCTTCCGACAGAAAATTACTGAGAGGGACAGAATTTGAGCAGCGTGCGAAATGTTTTCAACCTTGGGGCAGAAAATGGCGTGAGGTTGGTTTCAGAAGTACTCCATAAGACCACGTCACATCACACAGCTGAACACCATCCGGGCAAAGCAGCATCCCTGTGTTTGTGAGAGCTCCAACAGAACGAGCCCTGAACGCTGAAGCACGCAGACACCGTCACGCCGCACGCATCGCGCTGGAGAGCAGCGACAAAGCCACGTGCAGAAAATGTACGGAGCCCTATGGAAAGCACGGACAGCACGAAGCACACCACCACAAGCTGGCTTAGGAAAAAAAGAAACCCCTTCAAATCTGGGACGAGGACCAAAGCCACCACGACCTCCTCCATCTGTGTTTCAGTGCCCCGTTCCTGCTGGACCATTCCCCTCCCCAGGCTTGCCTGCCCCAGTGCATCCCATTGCTGGAAGGGGCAGACGTGTGGATGGGACAGTGTGGTTTTTTGGGGCTGTGCTCGTCGTGCTCCGTCGGTGCAGCCTCCATAAAGCAGCACATCCCCTCCCCGCAGCAGCCGCTTCCAGAGGAGAGGCCGCGGCTTCAAAAATCATCTTTAATTTAAAAATTAGAAACTGGAGCAGGCTGCGAGCACGGAGGTTGATTGAAACAAAATTTAAATTCCTGTCAAGCCCATTTAAACACAGGGGCCCTTCATAGACAATTAGCTGCTCCCTGTGAACGCGGAATAAACTCAGGCCTGGTCACTGTTAGACGAGCGCAGACCCACTGTGAGGAGCTGGAAAAAAATTAACTAAAATCAGGCGGTATGAAATATTTCGCCTCCCGGTTTATCACAGGGGTTTGGAAGTGTAAACAAGACAAAAATCGATTCCTCGGTGCCCTCCAATCAATCCCCCAAAATGGTTAGGGCATCTGTTTCTGCTAAATTTTGTTTACTCTGGCAGATTTGCCTTAATTGCAGTTGTTTATCTCCCATTGTCCCCGGGGCCCTAATCTCCCGATTACTAATACTTAACACTCATTTCACATCTAAAGCTACTTCTAATCCTCAACAGGTTTCTGGGGCTCTTAAAATTATCGAAGCCGTGGGGACGGGAGACGCAACCTCTTTGTGCGAGGGACATTTTCCTCTCTGCTACCAGCTGGGCCCAATCATCACCAGGGATGGCTGCAACAAAGGTGCTAAAAGGCTCTTTCACAGCCACCGCAGCTCCGCTGGGAATTCAGCGGATGAAAAAGAGCTTTGATGGAAGAAATCCCAACAAGAGGGCTCTAACAGTCCAGCCAAATAAAGTTACTGTCATAATCAAGTGCTGTCAATCACAATGAAAATCCAATTAAAAATCTTTCAGTGCGGCCCTCTTAAGTAGAAAAATGTCCCCTATTTATATGCGTTTTTGTCAACCGCACAAATTAGAAAGTCGTATTAATTGATTTTTTACTACTTCAGGCCCTGATCCTCCAGCTGAATTTCTGTGGATGCAAGAATCAACCGGCACAAATCTGATTAAGGGATTGGAGGCACAATGGGCACAGGTCATAGGAAGCTGTATCTGTACCCCGGCTCTGTGCTCTCCTCATTCATAGGCAATTACTGCTCTTATTTAATACTGCAGGGTAGTCCTGATGCACTACGGCCCACCACTGCTGGTTCTACACAAACAATCTGAATCTATCCAGCGGCTGTGAATCAATGGGAAATCCCAGTTTTATTACACAAATAAATACTGCATATAGATTTCGTTACAGCAAATTCTGGGACGGTATTCTTGGCAGTAAAGATATGCTGCATTTTGGAAGACCCATTTCTTCTTAATAAATGTCACAGAATCATAAGGGCTGGAAATACCACTAAGAACATCTAGTCCAGCCAACATGTAGGGAAGAGAACAGACACAGAAATATCAGCAACACAAAGGCACAACTTCTTGAGATATTTAATGGAAAGATTTGCAGCTCTGCTACCAAGATGAGTGAGATGTAAATATCTGCCTGAGTGCCTGGAGAACGACAGAAGCACCAGAAGTGCCAAACGAAACATTTGCTCAAATTAAACTGCAAAACCCAGGAGATGCGAGTCACCAAAAACGTTAACTATCATCTGAGCTGTACCACTCGAAACTGCTGCCAATCTGTTTTTGTCCTGTTTCCTTAGGTTTTCAACGCTTCTTTGTGTCGGCTCAAGTTCTCTTTTTCACGTTTCACTGGAAAATGCCACTTTGTTGTGCAGCTTCAGGGCATGTTAGAAAGCCAAAGTCAGACTTTCGTATTTTCTGTACAAAGTCAGTGGTGGTATGAGCAGTGGGACTGCAGAAGACAGTGAATGAATATAACACCTTAAAACCCTACTGCTCAGACGTTAACCTTGTCACAGTCTTAGTCTGCTGTAATTGCTGGATTTAGTGACACCGAGAGAATGTATTTCTCCATTTCAATAGCTGATTTCTCAAGTGACAACGAAGAGCAGATCATATCCCCGAGGACCAAAACAGCAGAGAGAGAGGGAAAAAGAAAGAGGGGAAGATCCATATCCTGCCTTCCTCTATTTCAGCAGAGGGGAATAGGTTGAGCAATGCAGCCACTTCAAATAATACATCTATTTTTCCTCCAGCTCAAGTTATACTGACCAAGAAGAATGACAAAATCCAGTAAGAGGAACACCCTGAGTCCCAATGAAATCCCAACATCAGTGAAGTTGATATAAAATCTTTGCTGACTGCTAGCATAGCCAGGACTTCATCCAGGAGTTCTCGTCCATTGTGTCTGAACTGATAACTGAAGATGCAGTTTAATATTAATCATGTTTACAGCAGCTGAAGTACCTGGCTCTGCACTCATTTCCTTAGGAAATCAGGGAAGAGCCCTCTCCTTCCCATCTGGCACGTCTTTCAGTGTCTGACAGAACTTCTTGTCATGGGGAGAATGAACTGGGATCACTGCAGAGAGTCTGAATGTTTGCAAACAAAGCTATCCATCACAAGTGCAAGAACTGACAATTCTTCTCTGGGAAAATCATCTCTGATAGGTGATCCTGCACTGGCTCAGGAAAACAAATGTTTGCAAGCAGCCAAAGAGTGAAAATTCTGGGCTCAGTGTGATCCAACAATGACGCATAAACATCCAGACAGACTGAGACAGAAAACGTTTATCTGTAAGCTGTCTTCAAAAGATTTACCAGATGCCTCTGTGAAAAGCCAAGTGCAGGCAGCCCTCTGCTCCCTCTCAGAAGTTAAGGTCATGAAAACCTCGACCTGTTCAGCAATCTCAGCTACTCAGTGATGCCACTGCTGCAACACCGTGTTAGCTGCTGGGGAAAACCTTCCATTGGAAACACAAGTGGAAGGATATTACTGGCTTTATTCTGAAGGTTTACATGAAGAATCAGGCAGGATTATGCTGATCCTCTGCTTGTTTGTCAAATGCACCGAGCTACCAGCTGCTAACAGTGCTAACAAGCCGCATGCAAGTGTAGCTCTACCTGGTGAGAAATGCTACTGGCCAGACCCTCTTGAATATCACCACTTAAAATATTGCTGCTTAAAATATTTTCATCTCTGATTTCCTGCATCTGATCTGGATACAGGAATGCCCAGTCAGGATCCATTTTTGAAAATCTGCATATTCTATGTTTAAGAAAGAAAACACGCGTTTAAATATAAAAACAAATACCTACCTGAAAAAAATGCCTACTGTAGCTTCTAAGACCTAAGAGCTTCTCCTGAAGTGTACAGAGGCATTGCTGAATGCACAGGGACAGGGAACTTCAGCACTGCATCAGCCAACCAACCAGTCAGCCAACCAACCAGCCAAAAAGCCAACCAACCAGCCTACCAACCAACCAACCAACCAGCCAACCAACCAACCAGCCTACCAACCAACCAACCAACCAGCCAGCCAACCAACCAACCAACCAACCAACCAACCAGCCAACCAACCAACCAACCAACCAACCAACCAACCAGTCAACCAATTTTCAACACTATGTCTTTTTTTTGACACAGTGGAGGTACAACTTATCACTCAATTCTGAACTGATAAAACACCGACTTAAGGAGTGTTGATAATTAAAATTTTAAAAAGGAGAAAGGCTAGAAGCCATGATTCAGATTTGGAGGCCTAAACAAAAATGAGAAGATTGGTGCATTCAAGGCAGATGCTGACCAGATCCTTGGCCAAAAGTGTGGCCTCTCCCTGCCTAACACTTCCCTTTGGAAACCCGAACAGTATCTTAACAACTGTACTTTTATGCATTCATGGGAAAGCATAAAGGAATGACTTCTACGTGCCTGATTTCTGGTACTTCAAATACAATTTCTTTAAGCAAATCGCTCTCATTTATACAGCCAGATGTAGCACGGTAGAGTTCAATGCTGTACTAACAAAAACCAAGAGACGTCAACAAATCTGCTGGCTTTCTGAGAAGCACACACAATCTGCAAAATAAAAGGCCAAGTTTCCAGCTAAAGGAGAGATTTTAAACAATTACCAAAGCAGATAGTGATATCATAAAGGCAATTTCTGCGCTAGCTTGTTTTCTGAAACTCTCTTTGCCTCTGAACAGCTAGAACAGATAATAACTATTAGTAAATCAAACTCCTGCAATATCCAGCTGTGTCTCACACATTTACATACAGATAGAATGGGTATATGTTTTTAATATGTATGCGATACGTACTTTTACCACAGCTGAAGTGCATGCTACAAAGGAGGAGGAGAATGGGAATGGAATCAGCATGAGATAATAAAGTGGCCTAGATAAAGTATTAGCCAGCGATTGATCTCAAACAGGGGATGTTGCTTCTCTCTGACCTGATTACTTACTATGCATAGATTCCATTAAATAGAGCTTAGAATGGAAAGCTTCTGAAAAATACCATAAATGCAGTCAGATCTACGGCTTCCTGAGCTGCACCGTGGATGCCTACCCATACGCTCGGCACGAGGAGCTGGAACCTTCCTGTGCTGCCCCATCAATGCACGCACCCTGCTCGAGCACGCCACGATCCCCTGGGAGCCTGCTTCACAGTGCCACACAGCAGTGTGGTGCACACGGAGCCAGGAAATTCCTGGAAAAAATAGCCTTCATGGGAAAGAATTGTTGAGACCTTCCTCATCTTGGTGGGAAAGGAGAGAGGCAGGGCAGGAATTCCCTACGATGACAGGAGCAAGTTGCATGGACTCTGTGCCTTCCTCTTGAGATTGGAGACACCGTAAGAGCAAGGTTCAGAATAAGCACCAGTGAACTACCAAGATCACTCCCACCCTGGAATGGACCATTTGCCAATTGCTTGGTGAAAATCACTCACTTCTACTCCCATGGAAGAAGTCTGCTCACTGGAAATACTGTGAAGCCATTACACTGCTGATTATGTACACACACAGAAACCAGCATTACCTTTTTAATTTTTATTTTTGTGGAAGGGTATAAGGGAGACTGAGTGTAGACAGAGGAAGTCAATTTCTGTCAGCTGTTGTGGAAATCAGGTATTCTCTTCCACAGGAATATCTGTGGCACTAGGAGTCCTGACTTCAGTCCGGGATTTCATACAGCCTTGGCTTTGGGCTTGTTTTCTAAGAAGACGTGCACAGTGCCCAACATAACACAACCAACCTAAAATCCATCCTAAATCCATCCCTGCTGCAGCCCTGTGACTTCACAGGAGTCACCAATCTGGCACTCCAGGTATTGTGAGCCAGCCCTTAAAATGCCTTTAACAATTCGCTGATTATCAGGAGAGCAGAACAAGATTGATGTTCTGCTCCCTTCATTGTGCTTCCAGTGTTTAATTATACTAAATTGGTTACAAAATAGTGACTTCCAGTATGGTTAATGTCCATAGGGGAGAAAATCTGCACTCTGCAGTTTTGTCTGAAGCTAACGATGATAATGTGTTACACCTTTCATCTTTGCCAGTACATTCCCTTTAAGTCAAAACAATGAACAACACGAAATCCCACTTTCACTGAAATCAATGCTAAGCTGACCTTGAGAGCTCCAGGATTTCACTGATAATATCTGTATCACTCTACCCACTGCTTGTTCGCAGGGAGATATCCATCAGAATTACAAGGGAGAATCAGGAAACGGAGGAAGGGGAACAAGAGAGGTCGTTTTGGTCAGAAATTTAAGAATTCAGAGGATACTTCACAGCTTTTAGTCTGGCCCTGTTTTCCAACTAAATATGGACATGTATATGAAGACATGAATATGCACGTTCAGAAATGCTTGCATTGGTGGGGATGGGTCACGGTCAGACTAGATGACCTTAGTCTTTTTTAGCCTCAATGATTCTAAATATATCTACAGGTAGAAATACGTATGTATATTAACATATGAATATTGCAAATAAAATGCTCCTGCTAAGTGCAGGAATGCAAAGAACATGTCCAGAGAGCATCCACTGAGCTCCCAGTGGTGTGCTGCAGGAACACGGCGTGTCCTGAGAGCCCATCCCACTGCAGGAGGGAATTCAGAGCAGCTGCTGGGGCTCAGCCACGCTGCAGGCACTGACAGGGTCACTTCCAGCAGCAGCCTGCTCTGAGCTTTAGTATTTGCTGCTGCAAGTTCATTTATAATTGACTACGAAGTATCACAAGGGAAAAAACGTGTTAAACAAAAGATTTTGTTTAACAAGTGGGAAGGCTTTTTTTATTTTTTTAATCTGAGCAGCTATAATTTTAAAATTATTTTACGAAATATCTCCTTGAAAGGGGCCTAGCACACTCCAGGGCATGTAGTTGTAAAGATAAATCTGTGCACTTCCCTGGTACTGCAGGCACTCACCCTTTGGCCTCATTTTTATGGCTCTACACCCTGGAGTGGTGTTATTGCTTACAAACATACATATATACTTATGGGGGTATGTGCGATCTGCAGATGTTTTATTTATAAGTGGCAGGCCTATTGCATCACTGAAACACGCATTTACAAACAGATATAGGTTTTATGAAACCCTATTCCCTTGTTTTAATAGCTAAGCTATCCAGCCATAGCATAATAGTGCACAAGGTAAATGTGTCTACGTTTCTAGAACCCGTTCCAAGTTTTCTCAGATGTGACTAACTGCAAGAATTTCCCAACCATCAGAAGTTAATAAAAAAGACAAAACGAGGCAGCGGAAACCTTCCGTAGGAGATGCACACCACCACCAAGTGGAGGGGCCCTGAGGAACTGCAGGGCCTCATTCTGCCCACGGATTTCAGTGGGTGCCTAACTCCAAACGTAAATCTACTGAAGTTAATATCCTTAAAATGAGATTCACAGTTAAACACTTTGCTAACCAGGGCCTGAATGGAGACCGGCCCGGATCACGTGTTGCCCGCCCCAGGGCACCTACAGAGATTGCCCTTTAACTGGAAAATGGCTGCAATAGAAACACTTGGGTTGGTTTTTTTTTTCCTTTCCTTGTAGTTTGCAGAACGTAAACGAGAAAGGAAACGCTGCAAATGCGTTCTGTATCTCGCTGAAGTCTGCGAAAATTATTTCTACATCCTCAACGTGGGGAAAATAAATGATGATGATTTTATGCCAATCTGCAAGTGGCAGGAAACGCAGCACAGAAAGTAATCAAAACCCTTCAAAATCAAAGCTATCTGATGCGAGTCAGAGCATCCCACAACTCCTACCTCCGACAGAAATTATGGGAAATACTCTGTATTTTTCTAGCAGCCCAAAACCAGTAGTGTGCACTAAATGCACAGCCACGGGGGGGCCCAGCCCGACCTGTCCCCACCCTCCTGAAACAACGGTATCTGCAAGAAAAGGAAGCGCCCTCTGAGCTCAGATTCCAACACTCAGAGCCCTTCTATGGCAAGACCAAAGCTACATATTAACTCAACCTGCAGTAGCCAATCTAATTTCATTTTATGTGAATATAGGTGAAAGCAGTGCTCCCACGTGTCATTAAAAATACACTGTTTTGACCGAATCTCCAGTTTTCAATCTTCAGATTTGGAAAGGTTAAGGCTGGCAAGTGATGACAAGGCTGACCTACATCAAGCTGTAATCCCCGGATATACAAACGGAAAAAAATGGTGCATTAAGCACCGGAATGGTTTTGACTGGAAATTGATACTGCCTGTGAAAGTTCTGTATTAACTGCCCAAATCACAAGTGCAGCTTTGGCTGCAACAAAGGGAACAGCAAAATATCCATTAACTTCAGCGCGATCGGAATTCCACCTTCTGTGCGCTCTCTGTGATTGCTTCACGAGCCCCAAACAGTTTAAATCTGTACCCGCTGAAAAACACAAAAACATAACCCAAACCCCACAAAATTAATGGTAACGATTAAACAAACCAACAACAAAACCCCCAAACTCTATTTCTGTGTACACGAATAAAAAGCATTCGGATAAAAATCACACTGGAGGGCTCTGAAGGTTCGCTTACCATTAAATCTTCAGGTGCTGGTCTTTCCTTTGGTTGCTTCTTCATGCTACGTACCACAAAAGAAAACATTCACATATAAATAAGTGTTTATTTATTCCGTTTGCTTAAGTACTGAAGACATCCTCCTTTCACACAGACCATGCCCAGCCCTTCAGTGTGTTTATCTCCTGCTGGCAGAAGACACGGATCCCAATGGTGGCCAAGATGTGACTCAGCCTCTTCCCCTCCATCCCTCCCTTATGGGCAATGTTTCTCTATTCTGAGTATTCTGTTGACTGCTGCCCAACTTTGAACTTTTCTCTGCGTGTCTTTGAAGTCCCCTACACACGCACAGGTTCCTTTCACCAGTTTTGAAAGGTGTCAAAGCTACTGACACCCTCCTCCAAGTGCCTGCCTGCCCGGGCAAGAGATGCAGTGACAACAGCTTCCCTTCTGTTTCATGGTCTGCACTGCTTGTAACCACGAACATGTGTAAATATGAAGATGACTGCATACCAATCAGCTCAGAAGGCATAGGAAGATGATTCTCATTTTGCTGGGGATTATTACATAGCTCGACACAACATATTATCCAAACAGGTGGGAAATTTAACTCCAACGCTGAACAGCTTCAGGAGAACACACAATACCCCGGGGTTTCTACCTTAATTTTTTCCCATTCATTTCCATTACACTGCAGGGTGATAGTTCATTACACAGCATTAAGCTGTTTATAAGATCATGTTTCTCATCCAAATAGTCCTAGTTTTCCGTGCAACAGGTGCAATTAGCTATTGAAAACTGTGCTTAGCTGCATGAAGGAACACAATAACATGGCACAGAGGTGACCATCAGGAGCTGCCTACTGACTAATTGGATTGCATCCAAGCAGCAGTGTTTATGGCGGAACTGGCACCAAGTCCTGCGCGCTGCTCACTTGACATTTCTAATACTTATTAGAAATTGATTGCTTAAATAGTCCACAGTGTAATTTCTTTCTCGCAAAGTGCAATTTCTTTGCTTTTTTAAACAGCAATGCCCCCTTCCCAAAAGAGCTGTCCGCTGTACAGCCAATGCAACACTATGTCAGCCATGCTGGACGAACCGTGTTGCAATTAGGAGGAGTTAAGATATGATCTACCCTCCCCACAGATAAGGAAATAACTAAATACTCCCCACAGGTAACTGGAACCACGCAGGTACAGCGAGCACCGACGCAGGTTGGGAGCAGCTCTAATCTGACAGCCCAAAGTAGCCACGTCCCCGGGGAAAACGAGGCTATTAGCCACCATCAGTTATGCTTCACGTTGACATCTGTGGAAATTTGAACACGGGTTATCCCTCCCCCTGCCTCAACGAGGACTGTTTTTTTAAAGCAGTCTGTCACTGCTCTCGGAAGGAATTAAAAATGCACAGCTCCATGCACAGCGGCGGTGCTGCAGAGCCCTCCGTGCGCAGCTCTCTCTGTAAGCTGAAGCTATTGGAAAAAGGAAGCCCACGTTATCCGACCTTTAATTATTTAGGAACTTTAATTAACCGATAATCAGACTGCTTTTGCTTTCTGCAACGTCTGTTGCGTCCTGCCTCAGCCCTGTACAAACACACAAATACGTGGGGCAGGAGCTGAGAGCTCTGCTGCCTGCCTCCATGGGGAGAACCCCAACTGGAGCCCCCCATCTGTGCAGCCCTCAGTCACACCCTGAGATGTCCCCATCTGCCGGAGCACCCCATAAGGGCACGCTCCTCCACCCCACGGGTCGTGGCTGTGCAAAGCTGGAGCTTGTTCCTTCTGCCATACATGGGTGCTCATTTTTCTTTATTTTAGTGATTTTTTTTTTCATTTTAGTGAATGAGACAGTTAAAAAAATATATATATTATTTTTCCCTTTGCTTTGTTTCTGTTCACCCTTAAGATTTTTACCCTCCCGGCACCAGAGAGATGCATTCTTTATTCCACAAATTCCTCCTTGCCTGTTCTCCTCCCATCTCTGAGGTTTTCCACGAACTATCCGGTTTGAAGGGAAGAAAATACACCCCACAGTGCGTTCCAAAGTACGACTCTCGGTGAAGATTACTTACTGGGAAGCTGAGGAATGAATCAGGGCTGCCTGCCTCTCCGAACACCGGTTTTATAAGTAACACTGCAAAAATCCCTCAATAATGACACGACACACCCGGGACTCTGCAGCCCCGTTCCCCGGGATGAACCCTCTGCTCCCATTCCCCAGCACTGCACCCACGTTTAGGGCGGGTTTATTAGAACAGGGGAAACCCATGTAAGTACTTTTACGACCCTTTGTGTAAATAACGTTTACATAATTTAAACAGTTTGCTCAGCTTTGCTGCCCCATCTGCCCAAGGCCCCCAAGTCCCTCTCCTCTCGGAACGGATGCAAGGAAAGCCATAAGGTCTCGCCGAGCCACGGAGTTAATGGCATGTATCATTTACATCGAGGGCATGGCATGTTTGCAAACGGAGCTTACCATTGAGTGATGAAGTGTACAAATGGCTCCGAGAACTCCCCGGCTGGAAGGACGGGCGACTCCTGGGTTGGATTGGAACAAGGAACAGCATCAGAAGACCATTTTTTAGGAGGAGAGCAATATAACAGTGATGACAAAAAGAAAAAAAAAAAAAATGGGGGGGGGGGGAAGGAAGCGACAAAGCTCTCTTTGCACGCAGAGAATTGGAGAGAGAAAGGTACAAATTCTTCTGAGAACGTGTTATAAAAACACCGAATTTCGACTAATGAGTATTACACAATGGGTAAAAACATGTGGAAAGACACTGAGGGGAGGTGAAAAAAGGACAATGATAGCCACGGGGTAAAAAGGAAGGTAGGGAAAGTGTAAATGAGAAATTAATGATTATTTAAGTAACACACAAATGGTCTTGTAATTAACAAAGAGCTGTGAAATTATTCTTGTGTTGACCTTTGTTTCTTCCACTGCTTTCGCTATTTATTGACACTCACGTTTATTTACACTTATTCATTTCTGAGGCCGTCCTGACACACTGGCTGCTCTAGATCGTAAAATATTTTTTTGAATAAGATCATTTTTAGGGGGAGAAGGGCCAAAATGTACCGCTGTGTGCAGTGAAAAGAAGCACGCGGGATTCGGGGGAAAAGGAAAAAATCAAAGAGAGGGAGAGGAAATAAAATCAAGAGCACAAGGAAAGAAATATCCACCGAACGGGGAACAAACAACATCCCCATTTGCAAAGCCAGGCTTTACGAATTTAGGAGTTTTTCCAAGAATGACAGAGAGCTCCACTGTGTTTATAGTGTAACAGCTCAGGATGTAATGAAATTACACTGCAGAGTACTTTAACAGTGTCATCTCATTAGACCTACAGTTGGAACAAGAGAGCCACATAAAACAGGCAGCTGCAAATGACTCCATTCTCATCTATTCTCATTTGCTATTAAAAATACCTTTCGGCGGCTTTTTTCCTCCCTGACATCCCTACACAAAGTACCCCGCAAAGTATGATACATGCACCTATTTAAATTAACAAAGGAATGACTTATTTTAATCTCACTGTGCTTTGGAGTGCTTTGGCCATTTGGATGAGCAATATATCATTACATACAACCTTCCAGCGCTGCAGGCAAGAAACTCAGAGCGTGCAGCATTTGGTGGGAGCCAAACAATTTCTCTAGCACACAACTGTGTCAAATGCATGCATGTATTCATTATTGAGAATGCGAGGAAATAGCTTTGATGTAGTGGAAAAAAGAAGATGATAAAAGCACCTCTGCAATGTGTGTGCCATTATCAATGGTGGCAGATAGACACAACCGCAGAGCCTCCTATGTGATTAGTAAATATACATATAATTGCTGTGGCCAATTATCAGAAAAATGAGATCGGTAATTACAAGACAGAAAATTAACTAGAACTCTTATTAAGGCTTTGTTTCCAATTCAAACAATTGGAAACTGCTGGAAAATACAATTAAATCAAAAGTAACTGAAGAGTAAAAGGAGAAGGCCAAATTGCTTTACAATTTTCAAAGAGCTCTATTAACCACGAGCAGCGTTTGATAGAAGATGCCCAAATTCCCTTTGAACTTAGACCGGGTGAGGGAGAGGTTATTGTTTCCCAACTTACAAATGACAGCAATATAGGGAGGTTTGCACCGGAGAGCGGAAGGAACACGGGGAAACAAACAGCACAATTAAACTTCCTCCACTTCAAAGAGCTGCGCATGAAAACGGGTCTTATTCATATCAAAAACGCAGAGCCAAGTGCTGCAGCCCTGCAGGTTGAGCTCTCCCATTGCTTGCTCCTGTCCAGCCAGCACCTCCTCCTTCCCAGGTGGGACTGGCTCAGTGGGAAAGGTGGTGGGTGCGTGCGAAGGGTCGCCGTGCAAATGGGAAGGTGAGGGCTGGAGCCCACGGGTGGGGGCTCTGGGTGCACCCATCCGTGTGCCCCGCGCTGTAGGTGCAGTGGGAGCACAGCAGCACGTGCTGGGGCACACGGGTGGGCATGATGCACACTGCACAGCCACTGGGTGGGTGATTTCTGCCACTGCCCAGAGAAGACGGACAGTAAGAGGGGGAAGCTTCACGAGGAGAGGCTGACAGAGAGCTCTGAAGCCACTCTTCCTTCAGGTGCAGACTGCAAGGCATGGGACAAAGACCTCAGCAGAGAAAGGAGATGGTTTAATTCAGTCTTCCTGGGGATTTTAGGCTGCACGTCCTATGTATTTGTCAGATGTTTACAGGACGAATGGCAACTCTTTGGGGGCAGTACATCCACCTCAAGAAAATGCTCACTAGGAAGCGTGTTTGACGGCAAACAGAGCAGCAGAAATGAGTATTTTCACTCCTGTAAATATGAGCCAATCTTTGCTTCACAGCATGGGTAAGATGGGAGAAGGAAACTTTGGTTTTAGCTGAACCAGGAAAGCATCGATGGATCTCAGCTGCTTCCAAAGGCAGTGCTGGAGCGCTGCCTCCAGTGTTTCATTTTCAAACGACCTCAGAAGCAGAAATTGCACCTTCAGTTGAGAGCTAGCCATGGAAACCAGCGACTGAGACATTTCTATTTCTGCCATTGTTGCACTGAAGAACATTTGAGTAGTAGAAAGGTGAGAGTATTTTGTACTCTTTCAATGAAAGCATTCCTATTGCTGCCCCTGGGACGTGAGCAATCACAACGCACCGGGTACAGGGCAAAAACTTCCCAAACCACACAGAAGCAGCACAGCCTATACTGCACCCTGCAGCTCCCCACTCTGTGACAGGCTGACTCTCAAAGGGATGGGAGTGAGGAAATAAAACAAAGCTGCAGACACCTCTGCCACATCTGCGTGACACAATGCAGTCACACCGGATGGAGCCACGGGGAATGGTCCGGCTGCACTCCGATGCTCTGCCTTATTTGACACACCTGCACACTGAACAACGTGCCCATTGCCTCCTACACCCCCCAGCAGCTTGTTCCCAAGGCCAGCTGCTGCCCCACTGCCATCTCTGCACCGGGACCCACTGCAGGAGCAGCCCCAGCGATTGCTCTGTGATAAGGAGCAGCCGTGCTGCGCACACACGGAGGGCAATAGGAAAAAGTTTGAGTGATGCCTTTGCCTTGTGAATAATGAACAGTTCAAGGAGGTCAACCCATTACAACTGAAACCGTTTAATTATTAATTATGCACAATCTATGAGCAAAAGGACAAGTTCAGAATGTTTAATGTGTGGTAACTCCGACTGGACCCTCTCTTGGCATTTTATTATTAGCACTTGTCAGCAAGGTGCTCAGGCATAAAGAAAACAGCACAGCAGCAGAAAATCGGAGCTAGCAGGAGGAGGGAGGGCTTTGAACTTCAAACACAACTCCTAATATTTAATTTGTAGAGTGCCAGTGCTCTGGTATAGACCTTATTGACAACCATGGGGTTGGGGGAAGCCGTCTAACCTAGGAGAAGACATGGGAAGGAGCACACCACGACAATCCCTTGAAAGACAGGGCTTCCAAAGGCACTGATGGCATTACTGTCTGCATCCCCACCTAATTCTCAGATCTCTCATCTGAAACATCTCTTGATCTCTTTCGCTCCCATTAAGCAGAGCAGCAGCAGAGATTCTACCGAGGCTAAGGGAATAAATATCATCCAGCAAACTCACAAATGATGGAAGAGACTAAACCAGGATGAGGCTCCCTCCCTTCCTTTCCGTCCACCCTGGAAGTTCATCTGGACAAACTCAAGAAGCAAACTCAACAGACACAGCTCTGAGTTGCTGACTGGCCTTGGAAACAGTCTTATGTCAGTGGAATTTGGAACTCATCCTGACTGACAACGTGCACTAAAAACGGGCCGTGCTGTACACATCTTACCCAAACAGAACACTACTTGAGTGGTGTCTTTTCTCCAAACAGCTGAAAGTTGGACATTTATCACATCATCCTTCCTGAAGGAAGAAAAAGGCCACCATCTCTCTATGACAGGAACATCAGCAAATACAGAGTTCTACTAGAAACCTTCCAGAAGTTGATGGCAAAGCCCTCGGTTACGTGTCAGGGCTCCCTGTCATCAGCACGTCCCCACATGTCCCCAAATAGAGCTGAGCTGCACCTTCTGGGCAGAGGTGCAGCACACGCAGGTTTTACCTTCTCATCTGCTCAGCACCTCCCTCCGAAGGGTTAAAATTCCCATTCCCCACAGCTCCAGAGCTGCTATTCTGCAGCACTCTCTCTGCAGCATGCAGGCTTGTGCAGAAGGAAATGCCATGGTCCTATGGCTCGATGGCCACAAGAGGGAAGTTAGCAGAGCCGAGCAAACCAAACTTCAGTTACTCTGTCCTCTGGGCTTCCCCAGCACACCCTGCCTTCAAAATTATCATCTCCTCTGGGCAGATACTCCTATTCTGCAACTCGCCCGTTGATGCTGAAATGGCACTATGTAATAAATAATGTGTGTGCTTTACGAAGCATTTTTGGCTCATCACTCCAGCCTACACCAATCTCTTGGACTGAAGAATTTCCGCACGCTCTAGCTGTTCTTTCACCAAAGCTTTCAAACAATACACCCATAGTTGCTGTCTACTTTTTGGACTAACTGTGACTTTTTTCAGACAAACTTCAGTTTTAGCTGCACCAGAAACGCTGCCAGCTGCAGTTAGGTGTAATAAATGCACTGCAGGTACGGAGCTGTTTCAACGAGAGCAGCGAATTACAATATCCCGCACGTTCAGATTCACACTCCTTCAAGGTCAACTTCACAGCACTCCTCAGCAAAATCCCATTGCTGACTTTTAGCCAATCTACTTCAAAAACCCCGCACAAGCCTAATGGCAGGTGAGCCCTTACAAGTAACGAGTGTGCGAAAGCAATGATGTCTGGAGGTGGCTCGGAGGCCCCGACTTGAAAGAATTTCTGGATTGTCCCCATTACGCTCCCACCCCTAGCAGGAAGGTGAAAGATGATTACATCTCTGCTCCAGGTCGCTTCCTGCTCTTTCCTCAGTAGCAGGTGCCAAATGTGACAAATTACACGCGGGGGCATTTCGGTGTGAAGTTCCGTCTGCTGGGATTGAAGTGTCAGCAGTGAACTCATTTATTTCCAGATCTCGGGCTGGACTGGAACCAAGGTCGAGAGGCCAGTGTTTTATCCAGCAAACCCCTCTGCCTGCCTCCCACACCTCAACCCGTGTGAGAGCCCGCTGTTCTCCCAGGCAGCACGACTTGCTCCCAACTTCTTGAAAACACGGCGCCCGCGCAACCTACGCCTGCGTGGGACACACGTGGGCACTCGTGGTGGGAAGCCAGCAGGTACCTGGAGCTCCTCGGCAGCATCTGCTGCTGTGGGATGCTTTTTAGAGGCCAAGGGAAGAAGCTGAAGAGTGTAATTAACATTAGGAATAATCTAGAGTGCCCAACAGTTTCCTACCCCTCGCCAAGCTCTGCACTTGTAAGTGGGGCTCTCCAAAGGGCCGTGTACAGGTAGCAGGAAAACAGGTTAATCCTTTAACCGTAACTGTAATTGCTTTCTCTCTAAAACAAACATAAGAATTTTTCCCTCTCCTTGCTGGTCTCTTGTCGATCATAAGCTAGCAGAGCACAGCAGTGTTTTGGGTAGATACACACACATATGCACATTTCAAATAGCTGGGGCACAGCAGCATGAAACACAGCCTCTACCTGTTCGTGCCGAAGGGACCCAATTGAAAAACCAAAACCATTTATTGTTCCCTTTTTCCTCTGTACACTCCCAATGCATTTTTATTGCTTTTTCATAAAACACTGCTGCAAATAATCAAGCATGACCACTGACATCCACAAGATTGAGTTTTAGGAACCATTAAATGAGCTTGCCCTCTTGGGAAGGTTCTTGCTCAGGTTGGTCTAAAGGTAATTATTCAGCAATTCCTACCTGTGGTTTTACCTTGCTCCCATATAAGCCCCTGAATCTCAAACACCAGTAAGGTCACAGTGTTCGCCTCAATAAAAGGATACCCCAAACCAGGGCACATTCTTGTGGGTGTGCTTACACACACACACACACACACACACACACATCTTCTCACACCGGCACAGAAATCTTCAATAAATCCAAAAAACATTTAGGGTTCAATATGCCCATGCACCTCAATCAGCACACAAGACTCTAAGACAAAAATTCACAAAGAAAAAATAGTGTCTGGTTTCTTGCTGAGCCTTTCAAAGCTTTGACTTCCTTTATAGCAACAGCAAAACGTAGCACTGATGCATACGGTTAAAAAATTCTGCACTCAAGAGGCAATGGACTTGATTGTGCAATTTGATCAAGCTGAACATATTGTGAATTTTGAAGGCCGTAGCAATAAATAGAGGGATACATTTAATGAAAAGGAGAAAAAAAAAAGAAAAAAAGAAAAGAAATTACTACATCGGATACATGTACTCAGTCCAAGTTATTTTTTCCACTGGAAATTTATTAACATTGACATGCTCCGTAGCTCAGCATTAACACCACGCTTTGCATTAACTGATCTGCTAAATGTTTCTAGAGGATGAATTTAAACAGAAAAAGAGGTCTTTGATTTGCGAAGTTTGTGAAGTCCTTGAGCTAGATTAAACTGCAGTCTTGTGAGACCGAGTAGCTCTGTGGGGGCACTTAACAGAAACGTTCAAGAAACTCGTGGCAAGCTCCTCACTATTCACTCATGAAGCCGTCACAGTAAGGATTCATGAGTACAACTAATTAATTTTTCTTTTAAAAGACTGCCTGACTAGACAAAATATGTGGATTTTTCAGTGCTGTCTCCTATTTGCAAAAACAGAGCTCACCCTGGAAAGTCTTTACTCCTGAAGCTTCTAATTCAGTTGATTTGGATGTCCACTAATTCCGGGGTTTTAACCAAAACTGACAGACAAACATCAGGTTCCTTTTCTATCTTGTTCAATATGGCCTTCATAAAGATATTAAAAGCCAAAAACTCTGTTGCACTAAGATGAGCTATGGAAACTTCGAAACCAAAATGAATTTATTTCGGGTTATAAAGGAGAATGGGTTAGAAACTAGTGCTGATGCTCATCTACACGTTAACTGCAATCATTAGGTTTCAGAGTTGACCCACTAAGCAGAACTGGGTGCCCTGTCTCGTGAGGTCCCATCCTGCCCAACAGGGCTTCACCTGCACTGCCTGTGCTTTCTGTGCATCATTTTGGTGAGCTGGAGACCGGCTAAGCTGAGTGCTGGGACATTAAATGATTCTCAGATCTCAAACACCAGCAGACTGCCTTTACTGCTGGCATCACCGTGAGCCTATCCTCGTCTCTGGGCAGAAGCAGGAGCCTTACCATGGCAGGAGAGGCTGTGATGATTGGGACTGTTGCTTAAATGAGCGTGTCTTATTTGTAGCTGGATCAGATTTCAGTGTACATTACCACATGTTAAAAAATAAAGGTCCTGGCAGACGTGCAACCTATTCACACAATGCTTCTCACTAATCTTGGCATTAGAGCAATCATCCCAGAACCAATGTCATTAAAACTCAACAAAAACATGTCAGGCACAGCATACGACACTTCCCAAATCCCTTGCTCTTTCTGCAGAACTTCTGCACAGTAAATTTATGCCCTTGGAAAAGAACGAACGGACTTTTCAGACCATCAAAGTGATTTGCTGTGTCTGACATATTCCAAAACAGCGTTTCCAACAGGTACTCTGAGCCTATTCAAAGGCCTTTGATAACCATCCTGTCTGCTGCAAACCTCCCACACCAGTCCCAGTTACTGCTGCCACCTCAGCT